>NC_091282.1:513256212-513856212 GCF_032444005.1 Ranitomeya imitator | reverse complement strand
TGGTATACGATTGGTAATGTATTTTGGATAAACACAACTTATGTCTCCACATGGAGTTAGATGAGACTCTTTGAATTGCCGTAGTGAGTATTTACTTCGGTATTTCCAGGTCCGATTATTCCTATTTAGATTTCTAATTACCCCATGTGACAATAGCCTTTTTATTTTGTATTTGGTGCCAATCTTTATTATTTGGAATGTATTCGATATACTAATTTACACCTTACAAATAATTACTGCTTGACCACTCCTAAAACAACATATAAAGTCCCATACCATATATTGAGCTGAATTTTCAATGCATGACCTGTGGTGTTATTAGGTTAACCGTTGCTCCTGTTTGTTTAGGCCACATCTGGTGGCATCACTTTTGTGTATTTTAAGTTTTTTTAGTACTTTTTTTGTGGGTTTTGTGTGTATTAATAAAATTTGTTATACTTTCTAATGGTGATCCCTGCTTTTTTGTATGTCTTCTTGTTTTTAGTTGTCCTTTGATGAATAGGTAACAGCCATTTGCATCAGCTCAGCAACCTTGTAAAAGAAAGTGTATGTCTTTGTCCTGTGCAATCGTTACACCTCTTGCACCTTTTTGAGGTGAGAGTGCATGATACCATCTATCAAAGTGACATTTCTCAAATGAAGTTGTTTTTTCAGCTAAGAAGTGGGTTTTGTGTAATATAAATATATGATATCCAGCTTTTTAAAATAGTTCAATGTCTGAGACCTGGGAATTGGAGAGTTCAGACCATGCGTGTTATAAGAAACAATCTGAAAAGACTTATGGTTTGTCGTCATGATAGTTGAAGAGACGATGCCTCTGACACCCACGGTGCCCCCCCACAGAGTCGAAGGAAAAAAGGGGAGAGAATTAGCAGGAAGGAAATAAAGAGATGGGTATAGATATAGAATTTACAACATAACTACATATTTTTGCTCGGTAACTGTACCTGAATTAAAAGAGTCTCAATTAGGAGAGTACATAATAGTACAACATGCTTAACTCAGCCAGAAAAATAAAAGATAAGATGCTGAGTTAATGGGTTTTCAAGGCAAACCAAGAAACATAACAATTCTTCAAGTGACCAAAGTCATCAGCAATGATGGCGCCTCACATCCGAATGCAATAGCTTCACATTGCGCCTCTGAAAAAAGCAATGGTCAATAAAACAAGGGGTAGAATCAAGGGTACAGTCAAAAATCGTCAGCCATTTGAGTCCTCATCCTCACGTGATGTTGCAGCTTTAGCAGAGCGTCCATTCAAATAATATCAGAAAAATTATTATACGTCACGAAAAAACTATTTCAGAATCAGTTGGATCTGTCGAATCGTTCCATAGTTATTACCACATAAAGTGACACTGGTCAGAATTGTAAAATTTGGCCTCGTCATAAAGGTGAAAACAGGCTTGGGGGCTGGAGGCGTTAAATGAAAGCAATTTATGCAGCCGATTGGTGGTCATTTAACACTTCAGATCCTTCTGTGTAAATCAACCTGAAGTTATGAGGAAAAATTTGAAAAAATTACAAATATTTAATTTTGAGAAGAGACATCTAATGGGGTGTATGATTAGCCTGCACATGAATTAATATTGTCTATCTAAAAATATATATGCAAAGGCTGTTTCATGCAAAAACCGCTCAAAAGAAAAGGGGGTGCTACCTCCTTTCAGACTAAAATAAGGTTAAATCTCCAGAGGAGACAAGGCTTCTTTACCATGAAAACTATTAACAAGCCTTGAGAAAAGCCTACCTCAGGAATTGCTCACGTCAGAAACAAATCCTGGTGTCATAAAATGATTAGATGCTTTTGTAGAAGAGAATAACATAAATACTTATGTACATGTGCAGAGTTCTACTTTTAAATTTTGATAGTCTATTGACACTTAGCATCAGGACTGAAAAATTACCATAGCTCACTTTTAGGGCTCACTTGATCATGCATTGTGGATGTACCTATGCCCCTTCCCTCTATCCTTTCCCATTACTTGGTTAAACTTGATGAACATGTTTTTTTTTCAACTTTGACAATGATTGTCAATATTAATTTTTCCAGTAATTGGTGACCTAGTAGCTCTTCTTTGATTTTTGAGCAGTTGGGCTACTTTAGCTCCTCTGGTGGATCAATGTGCATTTGACTTCTTTTAACCATTTATAGTACATATTGCACTAACCGCTACATCTCAGATCATAAGACATTTTGAACACTCAGTCATGTAACTAGCACAGTTTGCCCTTTTTACTATTCCTTGTCATAAACTTTGGTGCAACATAATGATATTTGCGTCATCTGCCAGTGACCTTTAAATGTTATAGCTAATCGGTACATACAGTGGGGCAAAAAAGTATTTAGTCAGTCAGCAATAGTGCAAGTTCCACCACTTAAAAAGATGAGAGGCGTCTGTAATTTACATCATAGGTAGACCTCAACTATGGGAGACAAACTGAGAAAAAAAAATCCAGAAAATCACATTGTCTGTTTTTTCAACATTTTATTTGCATATTATGGTGGAAAATAAGTATTTGGTCAGAAACAAACAATCAAGATTTCTGGCTCTCACAGACCTGTAACTTCTTCTTTAAGAGTCTCCCCTTTCCTCCACTCATTACCTGTAGTAATGGCACCTGTTTAAACTTGTTATCAGTATAAAAAGACACCTGTGCACACCCTCAAACAGTCTGACTCCAAACTCCACTATGGTGAAGACCAAAGAGCTGTCAAAGGACCCCAGAAACAAAATTGTAGCCCTGCACCAGGCTGGGAAGACTGAATCTGCAATAGCCAACCAGCTTGCAGTGAAGAAATCAACAGTGGGAGCAATAATTAGAAAATGGAAGACATACAAGACCACTGATAATCTCCCTCGATCTGGGGCTCCACGCAAAATCCCACTCCGTGGGGTCAGAATGATGACAAGAACGGTGAGCAAAAATCCCAGAACCACCCGGGGGGACCTAGTGAATGAACTGCAGAGAGCTGGGACCAATGTAACAAGGCCTACCATAAGTAACACACTACGCCACCATGGACTCAGATCCTGCAGTGCCAGATGTGTCCCACTGCTTAAGCCAGTACATGTCCTGGCCCGTCTGAAGTTTGCTACAGAGCATTTGGATGATCCAGAGGAGTTTTGGGAGAATTTCCTATGGTCTGATGAAACCAAACTGGAACTGTTTGGTAGAAACACAACTTGTCGTGTTTGGAGGAAAAAGAATACTGAGTTGCATCCATCAAACACCATACCTACTGTAAAGCATGGTGGTGGAAACATCATGCTTTGGGGCTGTTTCTCTGCAAAGGGGCCAGGACGACTGATCCGGGTACATGAAAGAATGAATGGGGCCATGTATCGTGAGATTTTGAGTGCAAACCTCCTTCCATCAGCAAGGGCATTGAAGATGAAACGTGGCTGGGTCTGTCAACATGACAATGATCCAAAGCACACCGCCAGGGCAACGAAGGAGTGGCTTCGTAAGAAGCATTTCAAGGTCCTGGAGTGGCCTAGCCAGTCTCCAGATCTCAACCCTATAGAAAACTTTGGAGGGAGTTGAAAGTCCGTGTTGCCAAGCAAAAAGCCAAAAACATCACTGCTCTAGAGGAGATCTGCATGGAGGAATGGGCCAACATACCAACAACAGTGTGTGGCAAACGTGTGAAGACTTACAGAAAACGTTTGACCTCTGTCATTGCCAACAAAGGATATATTACAAAGTAGTGAGATGAAATTTTGTTTCTGACCAAATACTTATTTTCCACCATAATATGCAAATAAAATGTTTAAAAAAACAGACAGTGTGATTTTCTGGATTTTTTTTCTCAGTTTGTCTCCCATAGTTGAGGTCTACCTATGATGTAAATTACAGACGCCTCTCATCTTTTTAAGTAGTGGAACTTGCACTATTGCTGACTGACTAAATACTTTTTTGCCCCACTGTATTTATGTAGAGATACATATATTTTATGTAATTGTTTTCTTATTTTTTACACTTATTTATTTTGATTGGGCAAACAACAGAATGCTGATAAAATCATTGAGAAGATTTTTCAATGGACAGCATGCGACAGTGCATAAAGAAAGTTTAGAAAAAATGACACCTGAAATCTCTTAAATTTATTTATGCAGCTAAAGCCTGGCACGATAATGTAACTCTGTAAGTAATGGATTACTGGAGCAAAAATTTGTGCCATTTATTTTTAGAGGTTTGACAGTTAAAGGTAATATAAATCTTTATTTTCAACTAAATTGGTCATGGCTTTAACCATAGCTCCTGCCGACTCAGCACTGAGACAATGAGAAAGAAAAGACAAAATATTGCACCAATGATTTATTTGTAAGTTCTGGTTTGAGAAATGTTTAACAAAGAATTTTAATACATTTTATCATTTTTTCATATGTTATATATGATTGTATGATTTACTTTTTCAACACCTCAGGATTATTAGAATTTCCATATGCAGTTGGGAAAATAAGTATTTGATACACTGCCAATTTTGCTAGATTTCCCACATACAAAAAAATTGAAAGGTCAGCAATTTTTATTGTAGGTACACTTCAACTATGAGAGACAAAATTTAAAAATAAAAAAAAATAAAATCACATTGATGATTTTCAGATAATTAAATTGCATTTTATTGCATGAAATACGTATTTTATCACCCACCCACCAGCAAGAATTCGGGTTCTGATAGTTTTTCTTTAAGAAGGCCTCCCACTCTGCACTAATTTTTTGTATTAATTGCACATGTTTAAACTCGATATATGCATAAAAGACACCTGTCCACACACTCAATCAATCACACTCCAACCTCTCCACCATGACCAAGACCAAAGAGCTGTCTAAGGACACCAGAGACAAAATTGAAGACCTGCACGAGGCTGGAATGGGCTACAGAACAATAGGCATGCAGTTGGGTGAGAAGGCAACAACTGTTGGCACAATTATTAGAAAGTGGAAGAAACGCAAGTAGACTGTCAAATTTCCTCAGTCTGGGCTCCATGCATGTTTTCGTCTCATGGTGTAAGGATGATTCAGAGAAAGTTCAGGAATCAGCCAAAAACTACATGGTAATACCGGATAAAGACCTAAAGAGAGCTAGGACAACATTCTCAAAGCTTACTGTTAGAAAGGCTTACTGTTAGAAACACACTACGTCGTCATGGATTAAAATCCTGAAGGGCACTCAAGCTCCCCCTGCTAACACCAGCACATGTCCAGGCCCTTTAAAAGTTTGCCAATGACCATCTGGATGATCCAGAGGAGGCATGGGAGAAGGTCATGTGGTCAGATGAGACTCAAATAGAACTTTTTGGTATCAGCTCCACTCGTTGTGTTTGAAGGAAGAAGAAGGATGTGTGCAACCTCAAGAACACTGTTCCAACCGTGAAGCATGGTGGGGGAGATACCATACTTTAGGGTTGCTTTTCTGAAAAGGGGAAAGGATGACTGCACCATATTGAAGGGTGGATGGATGGGGTCATATACAGTATTGCAAGGTTTTGGCCAACATCTCTTTCCCTCAGTTAGAGCATTGAAGATGGGTCTTGACTTGGTCTTTCAGCATGACAAAAACCCAAAACACACAACCTGAGCAAGTAAAGAGTGGCTCCGTAAAGAGCACTTCAAGATTCTGGAGTGGTATATCCAGTCTCCAGACCTGAACCCAACAGAAAATCTTTGGAGGGAGCTGAAACTTAATGTTGCCCAGTGACAGCCCCAAAACCTGAAATATCTGGAGAAGATCTGTATGGAGGAGTGGGCCAAAATCCCTGCTGCAGTATGTGCAAACTTGATCAAGAACTACTGGAAACATCTGACCTGTCTGTTATGTCGGTAAAGCTCTGTGAAATTAATGGCTCTATAAAAGTGAGCAACCCCTTTCTGCCATCGGACGAAATAGTACGTCCGATGGCAGAAACCCAGCTTTAATGCGGGCTCCGGCAGCGAGCCCGCATCAAAGCCGGGACATGTCAGCTGTTTTCAACAGCTAACATGGGCCCACATTAGGTGCGGGCGGAATCTCAATCCACTCCTGCCTATTAGCTAGTTAAATGCCACTGTCAAACTCTGACAGCAGCATTTAATAAGCGCTTCTGGCCATCGGGGGTCATAGGTGCATCGGCATAACAACAGACCTCTGTGGTTGTTGATGCTAGATTGCTATGAGCACCACCCTGTGGTCAGCGGTCATAGCAATGCTATTTAGAATTGAGAGTCCTCTACCTTTTAATGGCTAACTGAAAAGATGGTAACAAATTGCAAGCTTTCGAGACTACGCAGGTCTCTTCATCAGGCAAAGACTAAAAGAAATTCTGAAGAATCACATATTTATGCACAACATAAGGCCCTGGATAAAACTGAACTCTGCAGTGATATTGAACATTTTTTCAGGAGACTGTGTCTGAGGGAATATTTCAATGAAGAAGATTCAGAACCCACCTGGACTGAAGGAAAAGGGATCCTAACAACAAAGAAGAGGTCAGACTGGACACCTCCACCTGGACGCAACCCTCATTTAGATAACTATATAGACTCCTTCAGACATTTGATAAAATCCACCATCAAAGATACTAACAGGAGACAAGCATCCAACATCAGTGCCCAGGAGAGAAAGGCCATACAGTCTCTGAAAACCAACAAAGAAATCATCATCAAACCTGCTGACAAGGGAGGTGCAATAGTCATGATGAACACATCAGACTATATGAGGGAAGCAAACAGACAACTTATGGACACACACTACTACAAAAAATTGGATTCAGATCCTACACAGGACTATTCCAAGGAACTAAACAAATTGGTATCTTGTCTGCCCGACGAATTCATAAGAGCCAATGACCTGATACCAGAAAGTCCTAGAACAGGGACATTCTACATGCTTCCCAAATTCCACAAATCTGGAAATCCAGGAAGACCAATTATTTCATGTGTGGGCACCCTTACTGAGCAGGTATCTGGATGGGTAGAGGGTATTCTTAAACCCCTGGTAAAGGAGACACCCAGCTTCATTCAGGACACAACTGACCTATTGAATAAACTATCAGCAATAGGTCCTCTACCAGAAGGAACCATCCTGGCCACCATGGATGTGGAATCTTTGTACCCCAATATCCCACACCAGGATGGATTAAATGCCTGCAAATTCTTCCTGGAAAACACAGGGACTGATGCATATTCTGTGGTGAAACTTATAAAATTCATCCTCACCCACAATTACTTTGAATTTGACAAGAAGATCTATCTACAGGAGACTGGCACAGCAATGGGAAGTAAAATGGCCCCACAGTATGCAAATCTTTTCATGGCCAAGCTTGAAAGCAAATTTTTGTCCTCATGTCCCATCAGGCCTCTGGCGTACTACCGCTACATTGATGACATTTTAATCATCTGGACGGAGTCTGAGCCACAGCTAAAGACGTTCCATGAACAGTTTAATCAATTTCATCCTACTATCAACTTGACACTCAACTACTCCTGCACTGAAATTAACTTTTTGGACATCATCATTAAGCTGCAGAACAATAAAATAGAGACATCCCTGTATCAGAAGCCAATCGACCATCCAACATACCTTAAATGGGACAGTTTCCATCCAAAACACATAAAAAACTCTATTGTCTTCAGCCAAGCCATCAGATACAATCGTATATGTGCCAACCCAATGGATAGGGATGAACACCTTGGTTGCCTCAGAAAGACCTTTTTGAATCAGGGCTACCATCCAAGTACAATTGAAAACCAGTTTACAAGAGCCACCAGAATATCAAGGAATCACCTGCTACATTACAAAGCTAAAGAAGTAAATAACTGTGTACCTCTAGTAGTTACCTACAATCCAAATCTGGAGGCGCTAAGGGGAGCTGCACGGAAATTACAACCTTTACTACAAAACGATGCCTGCTTACAATCCATTTTTCCAGACCCCCCACTCTTGTGTTTTAGGCAGCCCCCAAATCTAAGAAGCATCATTGTCAAGAGCTCCCTGTCCTCTCCAACAGCTGCAGGTACCTTTCCTTGCAATCAGAAAAATTTAAAACCTGTCCATTTATAATGACCACGGACAAGATAAAGATCCCCAATTCACATCAGGACTACAAGATACCAGGTACTTTTAGCTGCGTCACTTCTAATGTGGTGTACCTAATTATTTGTACTAAATGTCCAACTGGGGGTCTGTATGTGGGGGAGACAGGGCAAAAGCTTAGAACAAGAATGAATTCTCACCGCCACACAATAAGAGAAAAAAGAATGGATCTACCTGTGGCAATACATTTTTGTCTCCCAAATCATAACATTATGGACATGAAATTACTTGTGTTAAATGGTAGCTTCAAATCTCAGAGAGACAGAAGAGTCTGGGAATATAAACTGATGATGACCTTTGACAGTCTTAATGCAGGAATGAATGTGTCGCACGAATTTATATCTTTGTACATCAACTAAGGAATTGCCCCTCAGACTATGAGGGATCATCAAAACAGAGACCCTAATCACAGGACAATAAAACAATCTTTATCTAAGAACTAGCCCAATATTTATGGACATAACTGTTTATTACTCATGGTAACTCTGCTTCATGTCACCTGTCTTATCCATGATTTTTCCTTTTATTTTTTCTGTGCCATGTTCTGCATATGTTTTCTGAGTCATCTGCCAGGACATCAGGTTCATCTACGGATGATTATGAGGTGAACGCTTTCTTGGGGTGGAAGGTGGTACGTGGCAAAAAATTCTATTTGGTGGATTTGAATGGTTATGGCCCAGAGGACAGGTCCTGGGGGCCTGCTGAACACATTAGGGCTCCGCAAATAATTGCTGCCTTTGAGCGTAGTCAGCTCCAAGGAGGGGGGCCCTAGGAGGGGGTGATGTTAGGCGTCGAGTTCCCGCCACTGCACAGGGCTCGAACAACCTCCGCTGCAGTCTCCCCTTCTCCTCCGGCCGCAGTGGAGCCTGCTCAGCGGTGATGTTCGCCCCAACGCCTGGCTCGGACAGATACTGTTTGTTTGGTTACTACTGCCCTTCCAGGTTCAGCCATTATAACCAATACTGTTCTGCCGCGAGCAGGCGCTCCTGGAACTAAGTCCTGCTTTTCTCCTTCTGAGCATGCACAAGGGAAGAATTCTCATTGGAGGTCTGGGGTCACACGCTCAGGCCATGTAGCAGCTCTTATTGGTCCTCTAGGAAGGTCCTGGAGAGCTGCAGCTATAAAGGGTTCGCATGGCTGCTCGGCCGAATCATTCCCATCCCTAGAGTTGATGAATGTTCGTGAATGTTGGAGCTGTCTAGCGTCAGATAGTGCCATCCAGCACCAGGCACAATCTATACTGCATCTAACCAGCAGTGACCGCCAGTGCGGTGCTGTACACACTCTGTACGGCTATCTCCAGTTTCTCTTGACAATCTGTCAGTGTAGTGTGGGAACTCCCGCTTGATCTCAGCATCTGACTCAGGGCGTCTTCAGGTGCGGGCTCAAAAGCCACTGAGGGTCAGAGTGGGATCAATCACAAGCATAGTGGGAGTGAATTGCAGGGATCCCACTAGTATCCATTTGCTGCACCCTGTGACTGCTAACAGTCACCTGACCGCAACGTCATTGAAGGTCCTTCACTCTCTGCCTTCTTAGGAACGGAGGCAGACACTTGCAGTGGTGACAGCCAGGGTTCGTCGGAGGGGTGAGTATATCCATATTTTTTATTTTTATTCTTTATTTTTTACATGAATATGGATCCCAGGACCTGAAGGAGAGTCTCCTCTCCTCCAGACCCTGGGAACCATACGCACCGCACACGCCGAAGATGACTGGGAACTTATAGGAACTTCCGATTCCGATTTCCGATATCGCAAAAATATCGCAACTTGGTATCGGAATTCCGATACAGCAAATATCGGCCGATACCCAATATTTGCAGTATCGGAATGCTCAACACTACTTGTAACTATATCCACCCGCATCGACCTGCGTTTTAACGAACGAAGGTTGGAGCGAACCCATTGCAGGCAGAGGTTGCGGTGGGCTCCTACCTGCACCAGGCCTCTGGAATCTCCTGTTCAGGCGTCTGAGTCCCATGAGGCCATGGAAGTTTCTCGAGCGGGACCTAAGTTCGGGGCCGCTCGAATACCCGTGGTCTGTAATGTCTGCCAGCAGTTAGGATATTATGCCAAGAAATATCCCCAGCGGTTGGGAAATGACCGTCTCTAGTAACCGTAGGAGGAGGTTCATACGGCAAAGCGGCGTTTTCCTCCAAACTGTCCTTTAAAGGGACAATCACCTTTGGTCCATCCAATCTTACAGTCGAGCTTTGTGTGGATTCTTGGGCGGAGGGGAATTTTATGTCCTCTGCCTTCGCCCAACGCCACGCAATACCCCTGGTGATGCTCGCCAAGCCGGTGACTGTTCGAGTGGTGAATGAGTCAACACTGCCCTCACAAATAACACAGCAGACCATTCCATTTATGTTATCTATGTCTCCATCCCATCAGGAGATTATTTCCCTTCTTGTCATTCCTGAGGGAATAGACGAGATATTGCTAGGGATACCCTGGCTATGTTACCTCTCCCCTCATATAGAGTGGTCATCAGGGAGAATTTTGGGATGGAGTGAATCTTGTGAGGGCAGATGTCTGAGGGAGTGCATTCAGGTTGCCACTACAGAGGTACTAGCAGATCTCTCTTCTCTCCCCAATCGCTATTGATCCTATGTGGACGTGTTCTCCAAGAGGGCTGTGGAGATTCTTCCGCCTCACCACCCCTATGACTGTCCTGTTGATCTCTTGCCTGGGGCAGAGCCTCCCCGGGGTCGGGTCTACCCCCTGTCTCTCCCGGAGACAGAGACAATGTCTCAATATATTTAGGAGAATTTGGCAAGAGGGTTCATTAGGAAGTCAGTGTCATCTGCTGGGGCGGGATTCTTCTTTGTGCAGAAGAAGAACAGAGAACTATGTCCATGCATAGACTACAGGGGTCTTAACGCCATTTCCGTTAAGAATAAGTACCCTTTGCCCCTGATATCTGAACTCTTCGATAGGCTACGGGGAGCAAGGGTATTTACTAAACTAGATCTGCGGGGTGCTTACAACGTGATTCATATCCGTGAGGGAGACAAATGGAAGACGGCTTTTAACACTAGGGATGGGCACTATGAATACCTTGTGATGCCCTTCGATCTCTGTAATGCCCCAGCCATTTTCCAAAACTTTGAGAACGATTTCTTCCGGGATATGCTCTCTTCCTTGGAGGTAGTCTATTTGGATGATATTCCTATCTACTCTCCAGATTTGGATTCCCACCGGAGAGATGTTTGCAAAGTCTTCAACATCCTATGGGCAAACTCCCTCTGCGCCAAGTTGGAGAAGTGTGTGTTTGAGCAGGAGTCCTTGCCTTTACTTGGCTATATCATCTCCGCCCAGGGATTGGCTATGAATCCTGCCCAGCTACAGGCTGTGATGGACTGGCAGGAACCCCATTCTCTCAAAGCGGTGCAGCGCTTTATGGGGTTCATTAACTATTATCGTCAGTTCACTCCTAACTTCTCAACTCTGGTAGCTCCCTTGGTAGCCCTCACCAAGAAGGGAGCAAATCCCAAATTGTGGTCAGAGGAGGTCTCAAAGGCCTTCCTCTCTATTAAGTCTCATTATGCTAGCGCTCCTATCCTACATCGCCCCGATGTAGATAAACCATTTATAATGGAGGTGGATGCCTCATCCATCGGTGCTGCAGCAGTCCTCTTCCAAAAGGATGCTCAAGGTCGGAGGCATCCTTTCTTCTTTTTCTCTTAGACCCTCACTCCCGCAGAGAGGAATTACTCCATCTGGGACAGGGAGTTGATAGCTATGATTTTAGCCTTCTCGGAGTGGAGTTACATCCTGGAGGGGGCTCATTTTCCCTTCGAAGTATATACCGACCACAAAAATTTGGTTTATTTGCAGACTGCCCAGTGGCTAAACTCTTGCCAGGCTAGATGGTCCTTGTTCTTCTCCTGTTTCCACTTCACCCTCCATTATCTTTCCGGGGAGAAGAACATTCGTGCCGATGCTCTCTCCCTCTCTGTAGTATCTTCTGTAGGGGAGGAGGAGGAACCTCGACTAACTGTCCCATCAGAGGACCGTGGCCCCGGTTTCACTAGAGTCTGTGCCCCCGGTCAAGACTTTTGTGCCATCTAATTTGTGACCAGAGGTTCTCTCTTGGGCTTACTCGTCCAGGGTGGGTGGACATTTTGTGACCAAGAGGACATCTGAGCTGCTGGCGAGGACGTACTGGTGGCCGCATATGACCAGTGATGTCAGAGACTATATTCAGGCATGTGTCCCCTGCGCCAAGAATAAGTCTCCTCGACAGCGGCCAGCTGGGTTACTTTACCCCATGCTGGTGGATGACAGACCCTGAGAAATGGTCACGATGGACTTTGTGGTGGGCTTACCCAAGTCCCGTAGCTGCACCATTATTTGGGTAATCACCGACCATTTTTCTAAAATGGTGCACTTGGTGCCTCTTCCATGGCTATGTTCTGCAAGGGCCTTGGCAGCATTGCTTATTAAACACATTTTCTGCCTACACGGTATGCCAGACAAAATTGTCAGTGACCGGGGCCCCCAGTTTGCATCTCGGTTCTGGAGAGAGCTTTGTCGTCTACTCTGTATCGAGCTGAATCTCTCTTCAGCATACCATCTGAGATGAATGGGTTAGTAGAGAAGGCCAACCAGACCCTGGTCACATATCTGTAACATTTTGTTTCAGCCAGGCAGGATGACTGGGCATCCTTGCTACCATGGGCAGAGTTTGTGCTGAACAACGCCGTAGCCGACTCCACTGGGCAGACCCCATTCCTCCTTAACTACGGCCAGCATCCGCGGGTTCTTGTGCCTATATCCGTGTCTTCCACCAATTCCAAGGTGGCAAACTGGGCTGTGGAAGCACGTGACATTTGGGACAGCACAAAGGATGCCATCCGGGTTTCCAAGGAGAGAATGAGGGCATCCGCCGATGCACATCGGCTCCCCAATCCGACCTTTGCTCTTGGTGACTTAGTGTGGCTCTCCGCCCATAATATCAGGCTGCTAGTTGAGTCCACTAAGTTTGCACCTCGCTACTTGGGTCCCTTCAAGGTCCTGGAAGAGCTTAACCTTGTGGTCTACCATCTGGCCCTTCCTCCACGCCTAGGTATCACCAACACCTTTCATGTGTCCCTTCTAAAACCCGTTCACATGTCCCGTTGGAAGGTGGTACGTTGTTATGACCTGGTGGTTAGGAGCACCAGGAATGACCTGATAGTTAAACCTCAAACAGGACAAGCTCTGGGATGTGGGAGCTCTGCTGACCGCAATCCCTAATCCTATCACAACAACTAGAAATAGCCGTGGAGCACTCCTGACGCTCCCTAGGCGCCTCGTCACAGCCTAAGAACTAGCTAGCCCTAGAGAAAGAAAGTAAAGTCTACCTTGCCTCAGAGAAATTCCCCAAAGGAAAAGGCAGCCCCCCACATATATTAACTGTGAGTTAAGATGAAAGTCACAAACACAGAAATGAAACAGGTTGTAGCACAGGGAGGCCAGACTAACTAAATAGACAGAGGATAGGAAAGGTATCTTTGCGGTCAGCACAAAAACTACAAAAAGACCACGCAGAGTGTGCAAAAAGACCCCCGCACCGACTCACGGTGCGGAGGCGCCACCCTGCATCCCAGAGCTTCCAGCTAGCGAGACAAAATAATGAAAGCAAGCTGGACTAGAAAATCATGAACAGAAAATAACAAACGGGGACTTAGCTTCTTGCAGGAAGAGACAGGTCTCAGAAAGATCCAAGAGCGAACTGAAGCAATGCAGAAATATTGGCAACTGGCATGGAGTAACGATCTAAGTGGAGTTAAATAGAGCAGCAAACCAAAGGATAAACCCGTCACCTGTGTAACGAACCTCAGAAGCAGCAGCTCCACTCACAGCCACCAGAGGGAGCCCACGGACAGAACTCACCGAAGTACCATTCACAACCACAGGAGGGAGCTTGACAACAGAATTCATAACAGTACGTGGCAAAAAATTCTATTTGGTGGATTTGAATGGTTGTGGCCCAGAGGACAGGTCATGGGAGCCTGCTGAACGCATTAGGGCTCCGCAGCTCATTGTTGCCTTCGAGCGTAGCCAGGTCCAAAGATGGGGGTGATGTTAGGCGTCGAGTTCCCGCCACTGCACAGGGCTCGAACAACCTCCGCTGCAGTCTCCCCTTCTCCTCTGGCTGCAGTGGAGCCTGCTCAGCCGTGATGTCCGTCCCAGCGCTTGGCTCAGACAGATACTGTTTGTTTGGTTATTGCTGCCCTTCCAGGTTCAGCCATTATAACCAAAACTGTTCTGCAGCGAGCAGGTGCTCCTGGAACTAAGTCCTGCTTTTCTCCTTCTGAGTATGCAGAAGGGAAGACCTCTCATTGGAGGTCTGGGGTCACACGCTCAGGCCATGTAGCAGCTCCTATTGGTCCTCTAGGAAGTTCCTGGAGAGCTGCAGCTACAAAGGGTTCGCATGGCCACTCGGCCGAATCATTCCCATCCCTAGAGTTGAAGAATGTTTGTGAACGTTGGAGCTGTCTAGCGCCAGATAGTGCCATCCAGCACCAGGCACAATCTATACTGCATCTAACCAGCAGTGACCGCCAGTGCGGTGCTGTACGCACTCTGTGCGGATATCTCCAGTTTCTCCTGACAATCTGTCAGTGTAGGGTGGGAACTCCAGCTTGATCCCAGCATCTGACTCGGGACATCTTCAGGCACGGGCTCAAAAGCCACCGAGGGTCAGAGCGGGATCAATCACCAGCATAGGGGGGGTGAATTGCAGGGAACCCACTGGTATCCATATGCTGCACCCTGTGACTGCTAACAGGGCACAGTGCTACCTTTATTCCCTGCGACTCTGTGAAGCAACAGAGTTCGCTACTACACAGACCAGGTGACGGGACCAATGTTTATTTTGGCATAGTACCGCCATATAGTACCGCCATATATTGCTGCCATTAACTAGCAGCAGGTTCCACTCCTGCACGGTGGACCCCAGACTGCGAAAGCACCTTTATTATCATTATATTTACTTGGTGCATTCCGCCAACCCTAACACGGTATTTTTTTGTGTTTGTCGTTATTCACTGAAAAAAGGCATGTGAGCGGACACATAAAACTTTGGCCCTGATCATGTTCTCTGGGGTCAACACAGGGCCGTATTTGCCACTAGGCACTTGAGGGCACGTGCCTAGGGCGGGGACGATGCGGGGGGCGGCACCTGAGCAAGGTTTTCTTTTATAGAGTCCAGGTTGGGGTCACCTTAATTCCCCCTTGCCTGCCCGCTTACCTGCCTCTGAGTCCTTGCCCCCTTGACATCATACAGTATGAGTCATACATACTCACCTAGCTACTCCAGCGATGTCTGGTCTGGTCTCAGCGACTGCAGCTCATCCTGTGTGAGCGGTCAGGTGGTACCGCTCATTAAGGTCATGATTATGCCGCATATTCATGACCTTAATGAGCAGTACCACCTAGACCGCTCACACAGGGCGAGGGTGCTGCGCCGGGGCAGAGGTGGAAGATTCCATTCGGCGCGCCGTGCGCGATAGTATGATGACAGCCAGGGAGGATGGGGGGAGGATGAAGGAGGACCATGGATGGGGAGCCGAGCCATACAAGATGGGAGCGGCGCCGGCAGGGAGCCGATGACGATGAGCCATGCATGTAGGGGGCGGCTAGCCAGGGGGGAGAGATGACGAGCCATGCAAGATGGGAGCCGGCGATGAGCCATACATAGAGGGGGATTGGAGATGAGCCAGAGGCTGAGCCACCCATGCATACAGGGAGGGGGACATGAGCCACGCATACAGGGGGAATGGGAGATGAGCCAGAGCCACCCATGCATACAGGGAGAGGGACATGAGCCAAGCATACAGGGGGGGGATGGGAGATGAGCCAGAGCCACCCATGCATACAGGGAGGGGGAGATGAGCCAGGCATACAGGGTGGGATGGGAGATGAGCCAGAGCCACCCATGCATACAGGGAGGGGGAGATGAGCCAGGCATACAGGGGGGATGGGAGATGAGCCAGAGCCACCCATGCATACAGTGAGGGGGAGATGAGCCAGGCATACAGGGGGGATGGGAGATGAGCCAGAGCCACCCATGCATACAGGGAGGGGGACATGAGCCACGCATCCAGGGGGGGATGGGAGATGAGCCATAGCCACCCATGCATACAGGGAGGGGGACATGAGCCACGCATACAGGAGGGATGGGAGATGAGGCAGAGCCACCCATTCATACAGGGAGGAGGAGATGAGCCACGCATCCAGGGGGGGATGGGAGATGAGCCAGAGCCACCCATGCATACAGGGAGGGGGACATGAGCTATGCATACAGGGGGGATGGGAGATGAGCCAAAGCCACCCATGCATACAGGGAGGGGGACATGAGCCACGCATACAGGGGGGATGGGAGATGAGCCAGAGCCACCCATGCATACAGGGAGTGGGACATGAGCCACGCATCCAGGGGGATGGGAGATGAGCCAGAGCCACCCATGCATATAGGGAGGGGGAGATGTGCCACGCATATGGGGGGAGATGAGCCACCCATGCGTACAGGAGGGGTGAGATGAGCCATGCATACAGGAGGGGGGGAGAGATGAGCCATGCATGATGGGAGCAGGGAGCCGATGAGCCATGCATACAGGGAGGAGGGGGAGATGAGCCATGCATACAGGATGGGAGGGGGGGAGATGAGCCATGCATACAGGGAGGGGGGAGAGATGATCCATGCATGATGGGAGCGGGGAGCCAATGAGCCATGCATGTGGGGGAGATGAGCCATGCATACAGGATGGGAGGGGGGTGGGCCACTATACAGTCTGCGAGGAGCATCATATGTGGCCATTATACAGTATGAAGCATCATGTGTGGCTATTATACAGCATTGAGCATCATGTGTGACTATTATACAGTATTGAGCATCATGTGTGGCCGCCCATTTTACAGTATGGAGCATCATGTGGAGCCATTATACAGTATGGAGCATCATGTGTTGCCTTTATACAGTATGGATCACTGTGTGGCCATTATACAGTATGGAACACTGTGTGGCCATTATACAGTATGGAGCATCATATGTGGCCATTATACAGTATGGAGCATCATGTGTGGCTATTATACAGTATTAAGCATCATGTGTGGCTATTATACAGTACTAGATTGTGGCCCGATTCTAACGCATCAGGTATTCTAGAATATGCATGTCCCCGTAGTATATGGACAATGATGATTCCAGAATTCGCGGCACACTGTGCCCGTCGCTGATTGGTCGAGGCAACCTTTATGACATCATCGTCGCCATGGCAACCATTATGACATCTACATCGATACTGTGCCCATCGCTGAATCAGAAACGTGAGATATCTACGTCCTTTATGACATCATCGTCGCTGTGCCCGTTGCTGATTGGTCGAGGCCTGGCGGCCTCGACCAATCAGAGAGCCGGGATTTCCAGGACAGACAGACAGACTGTTAGGACTGGCGGAACGCACCAAGAGAGATGATATAGATGCGTTCACAGTCCGGGGTCCACCGTGCAGGTGAAACCTGCTGCTAGGAAATGACAGACAATATGGCGGTATTCAAAAGTATACACGCGTGGGTTAAACCTCACCCAGCGTGAAGAAAGCGATCCTGTTGCGTCACAGGACCGCGGTACCGCACATAGAGCGCGAGCAAGTGGTCAGCGAACTAAACCCCAACAGGGATTGTAGTCCGATTAGACCCTTGCTGGCACTACACCGCAACTGGGTGTGAAAGGAATTATATAATAAAGGCACCGAAGTGCGAACTGTGCCGTGCTGGCAGGCACCACTAAGCACCCAGACGTGGGTCAGGAAGCGCACACTGGCACGTGGCACCGCACTGGCGGTCACAGCAGTAGACGCTGACACGTGTGTGACACGTTGAGTGATAAGTCGGGCGCTAGATAGCAGCCATACTCCATACGTGAACAATCATACAATAGGGTAGGGGTATTTAAAGAACGACTTGCACTCACAACAAACACACGTATTAAATTGTACACTAGCGCATGGCCGTGCGGTCATGCGCAGTTTATATAGTTGCAGGACAGGAAGCGGCCACAGAAACTTTGCCCTTCCAAGACCTGCCAAGAGGACCAATAGAATGCGCTGCAGAGTCTGAGCACATGACCCTCGATCTCCAACGGGAGATCTTGCCCTGGGCATGCTCAGTGTGCGCAGACAAGGACTTAGTCCCAGAGAAGTCCACTCGCTGCTGACCAGTATAGGCTTTACAGGCAGAAGCTGGAGAAGCAGCAGTAACTCTTCTCACAGAGTCAGACTGAGCGAGACGCTGGGATCGACGTCCCTGCTGAGCAGGCTCCACTGCGGCTGGAGGAGAATGGGAGACCGCAGTGGAGACGGATCGAGATTCCCCCTGAGCAGCAGAGGAAACTCGACTCCTAACATTACCCCCCCTCCTTGGGCCTCGCTACGTTCGAAGGCAGCAATGAGCTGTGGGGCCCGAATGTTTTCAGCAGGCTCCCATGACCTGTTCTCTGGACCATAACCCTTCCAATCCACCAGATAGAACTTTTTGCCGCGTACCACCTTACACCCCAAAATAGCGTTCACCTCGTAATCGTCCGTAGACGAACCCGATGTCCCGGCAGATGACTCGGAAAACTGGGACATGTATACGGGTTTCAAGAGGGACACATGAAAGGTGTCGGTGATACCCAAGCGTGGAGGAAGAGCCAGGCGGTAGACCACAGGATTAACCTGTTCGAGAACCTTGAAGGGACCCAAGTAGCGAGGCGCAAACTTAGTGGACTCAACTCGCAGCCTGATGTTAGGGGCGGAGAGCCACACCAAGTCGCCAGGAGCAAAGGTCGGAGCGGGGCGCCGATGAACATCGACGGAGGACCTCATTCTCTCCTTGGAAGCCCGAATGGCATCCTGAGTGCGATCCCAAATGTCCCGTGCCTCACAGCCCAGTCTGCCACCCTGAAATCGGCGGAAGACATGGGCATGGGCACAGGTACCCGCGGATGATGACCATAGTTAAGGAGGAATGGGGTCTGTCCAGTGGAGTCAGCTACAGCATTGTTAAGAGCAAACTCCGCCCACGGTAGCAAAGATGCCCAGTCATCTTGTTTAGCAGAGACAAAATGTCGCAGATATGTGACCAAGGTCTGGTTGGCTCTCTCCACCAACCCATTCGTCTCGGGATGATATGCCGAAGAGAGATTCAACTCGATACTGAGAAGGCGATAAAGCTCTCTCCAGAACCGAGATGCAAACTGGGGACCCCGGTCACTGACAATTTTGTCTGGCATACCGTGAAGACGGAAGATGTGTTTAACAAACAATGTTGCCAAGGCCCGTGCAGAAGGTAGCCGGGGAAGCGGCACCAAATGCACCATTTTAGAAAAATGGTCGGTGATAACCCAAATGACAGTACAGCCACGTGACTTGGGCAAACCCACCACAAAGTCCATCCCGACCATCTCCCAGGGCCTGTCTGCCACCGGCAGAGGGTATAACAACCCAGCTGGCCGTTGACGGAGAGACTTATTTTTGGCACAAGAGACACATGCCCGAACGTAGTCTCCAACGTCACGAACCATATGTGGCCACCAATACATTCTCGCCAACAACTCAGATGTCCTCATTGCCCCAAAGTGTCCACCCACTCTGGACGAATGAGCCCACGAGAGAACCTCCGGACGCAAATTGATGGGGACAAAAGTCTTGCCCGGAGGCACAGACTCAAGCGAAACCGGAGATACGGTTCTCAGACTCTCTGAAGGGACAATGAGCCGAGGCTCGTCCTCCTCCTCCACAGTTGACACCAGGGAGCGAGAGAGAGCGTCAGCACGAATGTTCTTCTCCCCGGCGAGATAATGTAGAGTGAAGTGGAACCGGGAGAAAAACAAGGACCATCTGGCCTGATGAGAATTCAGCCGCTGGGCTGTCTGTAAATAGACCAAATTCTTGTGGTCCGTGTAGACTTGGAATGGGAACCGAGCACCCTCCAAGAGATGTCTCCATTCCGAAAAGGCCAACTTCATTGCCAGCAACTCCCATTCCCCGATGGAGTAATTTCTCTCTGCTGGTGAGAAGGTTTTTGAGAAGAAGAAGCATGGATGCTTCCGACCTTGAGCATCCTTTTGATAGAGGACTGCTCCTGCACCAACGGAAGAGGCTTCCACCTCCATTAGGAATGGCTTATCCACCTCGGGACGATGTAAGATGGGAGCGCTAGCAAAGTGGGACTTAATAGAAGTGAAGGCCTTGGAGACCTCTTCGGACCACGATTTAGGATTCGCTCCCTTCTTGGTGAGGGATACCAAGGGAGCTACCAGGGTTGAGAAGTGGGGGATGAACTGACGATAGTAATTTATGAACCCCATAAAGCGCTGCACCGCTTTCAGAGAATGGGGTTCCTGCCAGTCCATCACTGCCTGTAGTTTGGCAGGATCCATAGCCAATCCCTGGGCCGAGATGATGTAGCCCAGGAAAGGTAAAGACTCCTGCTCAAACATACACTTCTCCAATTTGGCATAGAGGGAGTTTGCCCGTAGGAGGTCGAAGACTTTACAAACATCTCTCCGGTGGGAGTCAATTTCTGGAGAGTAGATAAGAATATCATCCAGATAGACTACGACCGAGGTGGAAAGCATATCCCGGAAGATATCATTCACAAAGTCTTGGAAAATGGCTGGGGCATTACAGAGCCCGAAGGGCATCACCAGATACTCATAGTGCCCATCCCTGGTGTTAAAGGCCGTCTTCCATTTGTCCCCCTCACGGATGCGAATCAGGTTGTAAGCACCCCGCAAATCTAATTTAGTAAATACCCTTGCTCCCCGAAGTCTATCGAATAACTCAGATATCAAGGGCAAAGGATACTTATTCTTAACGGTGATGGCGTTAAGACCCCTGTAGTCTATGCATGGGCGCAATTCCCCATTCTTCTTCTGCACGAAGAAGAACCCTGCCCCAGCAGGTGACACTGACTTCCTAATGAATCCTCTTGCCAGATTTTCCTGGATGTACTGTGACATTGCCTCCGTCTCCGGGAGAGATAGCGGATAAACTCGACCCCGGGGAGGCTCAGCACCAGGCAAGAGATCAATAGGACAGTCATAGGGGCGATGAGGCGGAAGGACCTCCGCCGCCTTTTTGGAGAACACGTCTGCATAAGACCAATACTGCTTGGGGAGAGAGGATAGATCTGCGGGTACCTCAGTAGTAGCAACCTGAACGCACTCCCTCTGACACCTACCCCCACAAGATTCACCCCAACCCAGAATTCTGCCTGAGGACCACTCGATATGAGGAGAGTGGTACCGTAGCCAAGGTATTCCCAACAGGACCTCATCAATTCCTTCCGGAATGACGAGCAGAGAAATTACCTCCTGATGAGATGGCGACATGGACAGAGTAAAAGGGATGGTCTGGTGTGTTATCTGTGAGGGCAATGTCGACCCATTCACCACTCGCACCGTTACTGGTTGAGCAAGCATAACCAGGGGTATTGCGTGACGTTGGGCAAAGGCAGAAGACATAAAATTGCCCTCCGCCCCAGAATCCACGCAGAGCTCTACCGAGTGGGAGAATGAGCCAATAGTAATTGTCCCCTTAAAGGACAACTTAGAGGCAAACGTCGCCGTGTCTAGTGTACCTCCACCTACTACCACTAGACGCTGACGTTTCCTCGACCGCTGAGGACATCTGGAGGCTAGATGTCCTGACTGCTGGCAAACATGACAGACCCTGAGTGCACAAGCGGTCCGGGACTTAGATCCTGCTTGTGACACTTCCCTGGCCTCATGTGACTCAGGAACCAGGACCGGAAATTCCAGAGGTTTGGTGAAAGTAGGAGCCAGCCGAAACCTCTGCCTACACTGGGCTCGCTCTAACCTCCGCTCGTTAAAACGGAGGTCAATTCGAGTGGAGACAGTTATTAACTCCTCCAGTGTGGCAGGAATCTCCCTAGTGGCCAGAGCGTCCTTTACGTGGTCAGCCAAGCCCCTCCAAAATATGGGGATAAGAGCTTTATCCGACCAATCCAGCTCAGATGCTAAGGTGCGGAATTGGACGGCAAAATGACTGACCAAGGACTCACCCTGAGTTAATGCCAGCAATTGGAGCGCAGTATCATGGGTGACTTGAGGTCCTAAAAAGACCTGTTTCAGAGCGCTCCCACCACATGATCGCCACGCTCCCACAGCGGCGTAGCCCATTCCAACGCCCTGTCCGACAATAGAGACAGAATAAATCCCACCTTAGCCCGCTCTGTGGGAAAACGTGTAGCCAGGAGCTCGAGGTGAATAGAGCACTGACTCACAAATCCCCTACAAAACTTGCTATCACCAGAAAATTTTTCTGGCAGCGGGAGGCGAGATAATGTCGGAACAGGGGTGGCAATGGACATAGTAGCTGCAGCCACGCTGGCAGCCTGTACAGCTACTGCAGTAACATCCACAGCTGAGGTCGCGCTCTCGAGAGCCGCCAACCTACCCTCCAGCTGCTGGATATGCCGCAGAGATTGCTGTTTGTCTGTCATCACTAGCCAGACCCTGGCGCTAGTGTAATGTTAGGACTGGCGGAACGCACCAAGAGAGATGATATAGATGCGTTCGCAGTCCGGGGTCCACCGTGCAGGTGAAACCTGCTGCTAGGAAATGACAGACAATATGGCGGTATTCAAAAGTATACATGTGTGGGTTAAACCTCACCCAGCGTGAAGAAAGCGATCCTGTTGCGTCACAGGACCGCGGTACCGCACATAGAGCGCGAGCAAGTGGTCAGCGAACTAAACCCAAACAGGGATTGTAGTCTGATTAGACCCTTGCTGGCACTACACCGCAACTGGGTGTGAAAGGAATTATATAATAAAGGCACCGAAGTGCGAACTGTGCCGTGCTGGCAGGCACCACTAAGCACCCAGACGTGGGTCAGGAAGCGCACACTGGCGCGTGGCACCGCACTGGCGGTCACAGCAGTAGACGCTGACACGTGTGTGACACGTTGAGTGATAAGTCGGGTGCTAGATAGCAGCCATACTCCATACGCGAACAATCATACAATAGGGTAGGGGTATTTAAAGAACGACTTGCACTCACAACAAACACACGTATTAAATTGTACACTAGCGCATGGCCGTGCGGTCATGCGCAGTTTATATAGTTGCAGGACAGGAAGCGGCCACAGAAACTTTGCCCTTCCAAGACCTGCCAAGAGGACCAATAGAATGCGCTGCAGAGTCTGAGCACATGACCCTCGATCTCCAACGGGAGATCTTGCCCTGGGCATGCTCAGTGTGCGCAGACAAGGACTTAGTCCCAGAGAAGTCCACTCGCTGCTGACCAGTATAGGCTTTACAGGCAGAAGCTGGAGAAGCAGCAGTAACTCTTCTCACAGAGTCAGACTGAGCGAGACGCTGGGATCGACGTCCCTGCTGAGCAGGCTCCACTGCGGCTGGAGGAGAATGGGAGACCGCAGCGGAGACGGATCGAGATTCCCCCTGTGCAGCAGAGGAAACTCGACTCCTAACACAGACAGACAGAAAGACAGACAGAAAGACAGACAGAAAGACAGACAGACGGAAAAACCCTTAGGCAATTATATATATAGATGGAGCATCATGTGTGGCCATTATACAGTATGGAGCACTGTGTGGCCGTTATACAGCATTGAGCATCATGTGTGGCCATTATACAGTATTGAGCATCATGTGTGGCCATTATACAGAATGGAGCACTGTGTGGCCATATTTTCTTTTGGTTATAATTATTGTATATGAAACAGTGTGATCAGCAGTGCAAAATGGGTGTGGTTGGGATGTGGATATGGGTGTGACTAGTTTTGAAATGGTTGTGGTCAGAGGCATGGCCTAAAATTTGCCGCGGAGCACTACGCGCGCCGCAAACTTTATACCTCTTTCCCTTCTTCAAAAGTTGGGAGGTATGGTACCACATTTGCCAGATTACGGCAAGTGCCACAAATCCCATAGGGAATGAATGAGGCCAAACACAGTGTTGCTGTAAATGATCCGTTACGTGGCAGATGCAGAAAAACTGCCGGATCTGCTGCAAAAAAAGACTTTCACATCAGCGATTCTTGCCAAAGTCACTGCCGATAGTGTCATACTCACCAAAGGGGGAGGCAGTGCTAAAAGTGCCTAGGGCAGCAGAAACTCTAAATATGGCCCTGGGTCACAGCTGTCCCTGGTAGCCAAGACCCCAAAGATTATTCCCGATCACAGTTTCAAAATGGCAATTAGGGAATAAGTTCAAATAGGTGTCGTTACTTCAGGTTATTAGTGGAGGACAGAGGAGACTCTTAAAGAAGAAGTTACAGGTCTGTGAGAGCCAGAAATCTTCCATGTTTTTAGGTGACAAAATACTTATTTTCCACCATAATTTGCAGAAAAAATCTTGCTAAATCAGACAAGGTGATTTTCTGGATTTGTTTTCTCATTTTGACTCTCATAGTTGTGGTCTACCTATGATGTCAGTTACAGGCCTCTCATCTTTTTACCTGGGACAACTTGCACAATTCGTGGCTGACTAAATGCTTTTTGTCCCCACTATATGTGCTGGAGATGTGTCCAGACATCTTGCTTATTTGGAATACAAATATAAATTGACCCCTTAAACTATGCTCCTTTTGGGCCTTAATGAAATTTTGGCTTTTGCTTTGTTTCTTTGTTGACTGTTTTTGACACATGGGTGCTTGTTGCTGTTTTTATATATGTTTTACATTTTTTCATTTTAAATGTAATTTATTTTAACTTTTTCCTCAGATTTAATGATGACATTTTATCTAATTGGATGTACAGGTAGTTACAATGTGGTTTTAGGGATGAAGATAGATTTTACCTTTGCATTGTTATCATCACACATTTCTTCATCTTCATTTACAAATATTTGCGCAATTTACATTTGTAGTACATCGTTGTTTTATTTTTTACTTCCCATTTAAAATTATCTGATTTTTATTTTTTAATTACATTGTATTTATTCATTATGAATTACACCATGTATATGTGGTGATATGTTTTTTGCGCCACCATTATCCTTCACACGTATTTTCCATTCACCTTATTTTGACACATGTTAAATTTATGCATCATGAATTTATATTATACCATGTGTGAAGGATAACAACAAATGGTAAGCAGTAAATGACTGCTTACCATCTTTATCGATGGTAAGCATAAAATTCACTTGTCCAGCAGCATATAAATCCAAGGAGAAATGAAAAATCCAGCGGTCTTTCTCCTTAAGTTTCTTCTCCACAACTTTTCAGATGTTTTTGGTGTGTCTTTTTTTAATAATTTGTATTACAAATACTGAGTGGTTCCTTTGAATGAAATGAACAGATTACTTTGTTTATAAATCTTAATTTACCTTTTTCAATTAACATACCATGTGTAAGCCTGCAGGAAGTCAATCATTGTGGTGCTTCCTGGATAGTTTGTGGACCTCACTGAATCTGCTGGCCCATATTTGAGCCTGAAGGAGACTATTGATTGCAGCACCTTCTGCATTGTCTGTGGATCTCATTCATTCTCATGAAAAACCTTCTACCAGTGGAAGGGAAATGCATTGAATTAAGTATCCTAATATGATTGTGTGTCTACTGTGATTCAGGTACTTTGATTGTACATTTAAATTGTTCCTTTAATCAGTATATTATCTGAGCCGAATGAAATAATTTAATTATGTGTATACTGTGATTGGACCTGGAACATTGTAGATCCTTTATTCTGGCATAAAGGATAATCATATGCTAGATCTGTGCTTACTGAGATACAATATACTGTGCATGTGGAATTGCAGATCTATGAATAGTCAGTATAGGGCACATTAGGACAAACTGACAGTAAGTGTGGGCATCATTTGTGCTTTATATTAGGGTCCTAAACTCCATAGCAAAGCAAATATTAATATTAGGGCTTAATAGAGTATTTTAAGGACTCTCACATAGTGATAAAGCCTACTATATGTAACCACATTATAGAAGAATGACTGATTTGGATTTGTGTTTTTCTTCACCGTAATAAAAAGTTTTTACTTGTGAATAACTGACATGTATTCTGCCTGGGCATATCTCAGAATAACTTATGTATAGCCACCATAGATACAGTTGTCTCTTATCTCCTTAAAGCCCCACAAGTGTTCAAGTTGTCTAGCAGCCGCACATCATGCAGCAGAGTCGATATAAACTAAATCTCCGAGCACGCCGAAATACTCGGAGACCAGCTTAGCAAGCTCGGAGAAACTCAAGTAACTAGCATACTCGCTCATCACTATTAATGATACTTTCAGACTGGGAGAATGCTGAAATTGCATATATGTCTGTTTAATGAACCCTGATGGTGTCACAAGGCCTCCTATTATTTGCTCACCTACTCATCTCACATTGTAAGGAAATTATTCTATGTTTATGTCTATGATACTTTGATAGTCATACTTTTTTATTTATTTTTTTAGATCAATATGTGTTTCATTTATTTACTATTATTATTTATTATTATAGCACCATTTATTCCATGGTGCTTTACATGTAAGGAGGGGTATACATAATAAAAATAAGTACAGCAATCCTAAACAATACAAGTCATGACTGAAACAGGAGAAGAGAGGACCTTGCCCGCAAGGGCTTACAATTTACAAGAGATGGGTGAGGGTACAATAGGCCAGGGCAGAGCATGTCGTGCAGTGGTTTGATGGATGGGTGGTTACTGCAGGTTTTAGGCTTATTGGAAAAGGTAGGTCTTCAGGTTCTTTTTGAAGGTTTCCATGGTAGGTGAGAGTCTGGTATGTTGTGGTAGCGAGTTCCAGAGTAGGGGTGATGCACGGGAGAATTCTTGTATGTGATTGTAGGAATAGGAGATAAGAGGGGAGTAGAGAAGGAGATCTTGTAAGGATCGAAGGTTGCGTGCAGGTAAGTACCGGGAGACGAGGTCACAGATGTACAGAGGACACACTTTGTGGATGGCTTTGTATGCCACGGCTGGGATTTTGAACTGGAGTCTTTGGGTAATGGGGAGCCAGTGCAGGGACTGACAGAGGGGAGAGGCTGGGGAATAGCGGGGGACAGGTGGATTAATCGGGCAGCAGAGTTTAGAATAGTTTGTAGAGGTGTGAGAGTGTTAAAGGGTAGGGCACAGAGCAGGAGGTTGCAGTAGTCAAGGCGGAAGATGATGAGGGCATGGACTAGGGTTTCTGCAGATTCTTTGTTGAGGAATGTACAGATCTGGGAAATTTTTTTGAGTTGAAGTAGGCAGGAAGTGGAAGGGGCTTGGATATGTGGTTTAAAGGAGAGATCAATGTCAAGGATTACACCAAGGCAGTGAGCTTATGGGACTGGGGAGAGTGAGCAGCCATTTACTTTAATGGATAGGTCCCTTGGGGAGGTCGAGTGAGATAGAGGAAAGGTGATGAATTCTGTTTTGTCCTTATTAGGTTTTTGAAATCTAGCAGAGAAGAAGGATGAAAAAGCAGACAGACATTGTGGGATTCTGGTTAGAAGAGAGGTGATATCTGGTCCAGAGATGTAGATCTGTGTGTCATCATCATAGAAGTGATACTGAAAGCTGTGAGATTTCATGAGCTCTCTCAGACCAAAGGTGCAAATGGAGAAGAGCAGGGGCTCTAGGACTGTACCTTGTGGGACTCCGACAGATATGGGGCGAGGTGAGGAGGTGGTGTGTGAGTGGGAGATGCTGAATGTCCAGTCTGTTAGGTATAACCTAGATCCAAGATAGGGCCAAGTCAGTGATACCAAGAGATGAGAGGGTCTATGTTAATAGGGAATGGTCCACTGTGTCAAAGGCAGAATACAGGTCCAGGAGAAGGAGCACAGAGTAGCATCACTTGGCTTTGGCGGTTAATAGGTCATTGGTGACTTCAGTTAGGGCAGTTTCTGAGTAGTGATGTGGCCAGAAGCTACATTCTAAGCGGTCAAAGAGGGATTAAGAAGAGAGATGTGAGGACAGTTCAAGATGGACGTGTTGTTCCAGTAGTTTTGAGACATAGCGGAGAAGTGATATGGGGCAATAGCTAGATACAGAAAAGGGCTTTTTGAGGATAGGTGTGATTGAGGCATGTTTATAGCTTGAAAACACCAGTTGTTAGTGATAGTTGAAGAGATGGGATAGAGTTTGAGATGAAGACTGTCTTGAGGTTTGGGATGAAGTGGGATGGGATTGGGTCAAATGCTCAGGTGGTGAAATGTGATCTTGAGAGTAGAGTGGAGAGTGTTAGGTGTCGAGTTCCCTCCGCTGCACAGGGGTACTCTCGAACCTTGTCCGCTGCGGTCTTCCATTCTTCTCCAGCCACAGTGGAGCCTGTTCAGCAGAGACGTCAGTCCCAGCGTCTGGCTCAGGCAGATACTGTGCGCTTGGTTACTGCTGCCCTTCCAGGTCCAGCCATTGTAATCAGCATTGATAAACGGTGAGCAGACGGTCCTTGGACTAAGTCCTGCTTTTCCTCTACTGAGTATGCCCAAGGGATGACCTTTCGCTGGAGGTCGAGGGTTACATGTTCAGGTCCTGTAGCAGCTCCTATTGGATCACTAGGAAGGTCCTGGAGAGCTTCCGCTATAAAAGGTTTACATGGCCGCACGGCCATGCGCTAGTATAAACTTGATAATGTGTGTATGTAGATGAATGAGTGTTGATGGATGAAAGCTCCTTAATCATTCCCATTCCTTGTGTTGTTGACTGCTTGCGAATGGTTGAGGCTATCCATCGCCCGACAGTGCGACCTGCACACTTAGCACACTTTAGTGTGCCTTTTTGCAGTGCCCGTCTGTACGGCACCGTGCTCAATCCGTGCGCTTTCCTGACAGCCTGTCAGTGTAGGGTGGGAATTCCTGCTTGAACTCTGCATCTGACTCTGGGCGTCCTCAGGTGCGGACTCAAAAGCCACCGAGGGTCAGAGCGAGTCCAATCACCAGTTTAGGGGGGGTGATTCATAGGGATCCCTCTAGTGTCTTGCAGCTTCACTCTGTGACTGCTAACAGGGCGCAGCGTATTTTGGCGACTCTGTGAAGCAACAGAGTTCACTTCCAAACACACTGGGTGAAGTCTAACCTATGTGTGAGAAAGTGTCCATCCGCCATTACTCAGCAGCAGTTACCATCTCTGCATGGAGGACCCCGGGCTACGAACACACCTCATATCTACCTCTTTATTATTTTGTGCATTCCACTAGCCCTAACAGAGAGTCGATCTTCTTTAATGGTGGAGAAGTTGGTTTTAATGAGGAGGGCTGAGCAGTTAGGAGGAAGGCCTCCTGGGGTTTCCAACCAAAACTGTCTCTAATGTTATCAATCTTCTGCTTGAAAAATGAGGCAAAGTCTTCTGTCGAGATGAGTGGAGAGGGAGCGGGTGCTGGGGACGGAGGAGAGAATTGAAAGTGTTGAATTACTTTTTAGGGTTGTGATACATGGAGGATTTGAGAAATGAGAAGTATGATTGTTTTGCTGCAGCGTGTGTGGCCCAGAAAGTAGTGAGGGACAGTTTGAATGCGATGAAATCCTCGTTGGATTGTGATCTTTTCCATCTCCGCTCAGCAACCCTTGCAGCCCGTTTCAGTTCTTTGGTCAGGCTGCTGTGCCAGGGCTGTCTGTTTGTTTTGTGAGCTTTTGTATGTGTGAGAGGGGCGGCTGATTCAAGAGCTGCAGCTATTGTGGTGTTATATAACGCGAAAGCGGAATCCAAATTGTGTAAGGAACTTATATCTGTAAGACGGAAAAGGGATTCAGACAGTGAGTGTAGATACAGGTGTTTAAGATTTCTGCAAGGGTGTGCAGGTTTTTGGAGTGGGGATTGTGGACCAGGAGTGTAGAGGGAAGATAATGTAAGCAGGTTGTGGTCAGGAAGAGGGAGAGGTGTTATGGACCTGGTGGTTAGGAGCGCCCGGAACGACCTGATGGTTAAACTCACACAGGACATGCTCTGGGAAGTGGGAGCTCTGCTGACCGCAACCCCTAATCCTATCACACAACTAGAAATAGCCGTGGAGCGTACCTAACACGACCTAGACGCCTCTTCACAGCCTAAGAGCTAACTAGCCCTAAGGATAGAAAATAAAGCGAACCTTGCCTCAGAGAAATTCCCCAAAGGAAAAGGCAGCCCCCCACATATATTGACTGTGAGTTAAGATGAAAGTCGCAAACACAGAAATGAAACAGGTTTCAGCAAAGGGAGGCCAGACTTACTAAACAGACTGAGGATAGGAAAGGAATCTTTGCGGTCAGCACAAAAAACTACAAAAGACCACGCAGAGTGTGCAAAGAGACCTCCGCACCGACTCACGGTGCGGAGGTGCCACTCTGCACCCCAGAGCTTCCAGCTAGCAAGACAAAATCATGATAGCCAACTGGACAAGGAAACAATGAACAAATAATTAACTAGCAGGGACATAGCTTCTGCTGGAGTAGACAGGTCACCAGAAAGATCCAAGAGCGAACTGAACCAGTACAAGAACATTGACAGCTGGCATGGAGTAACGATCTGAGTGGAGTTAAATAGAACAGCCAGCCAAAGAATAAACTATGTCACCTGTGGAAGGAACCTCAGAAGCAGCAGCTCCACTCACAGCCACCAGAGGGAGTCCATGGACAGAACTCGCCGAAGTACCATTCATGACCACAGGAGGGAGTTCGAAAACAGAATTCACAACAGAGAGGTGAGTTAAGGAGGTTAGATAGGGAGCAGAGGCGGGTGAAGATGAGGTCCAGTGTGTGGCCATCTTTATGAGTGGCTGCAGAAGATCATTGATTGAGGCTGAAGGAGGAAGTGAGAGATAGAAGTTTAGTGACAGCTGAGAGACAAGTGCCAATGGGGATGTTGAAGTCACCCAAGATGATAGTGGGGATGTCAATGGAAAGGAAATCAGGTACCCAGGTGGTGAAGTGATTAAAGAAGGTGGTGACTGGCCCTGGGGGGCGGTAAGTGCACCTCAAAGGAAGGGAGGTTAACAGAGGGTAGCAGTGGAATGTGAGTGAAGGAGTAGTTATCTGACTGGAGAAAACCCACTCCTCTGCCATGCTTTCCACTGTGGAGGGAGGTATGGGAAAGGTGGAATATACCATACGAAAGTGGAGAGGTAGAGGCTGTGTCAGACTGGGTGAGCCAGGATTCAGTGATGGCGAGAAAGGAAAGTTTGTTAGTAATGAAAAGATCATCAATGTAGGAAAGTTTGTTGCAGACAGAGTGAGAGTTCCATAGAGCTCCTATTAGAGGGACTGAGGAAATGGGGGCTAGGCGAATGGGTATAAGATTAGAGAGGTTATGGAAAGTTGTGATAGAGCGTAGCTGGGAGGTGGAAATGACTGTGGGAATGTGGTGAGGAGGGCCAGGATTTGGAGAAATGTCACCGGCAGTGAGGAGGAGCAGAGACAGTGGAAATAGAAGAGGGCATGAGGGGGCTGTCTGTGTTTGGAAACAGAGAATTTCATGTTGAGGAACAGTTCAGAGGAGGAGGTGAGATGGATGGGGAAGATTGAAGAATAGATGAACAGTTCCTTACTAGGTGTAGGGATAAGGGGAGTTAGCAGAAAGTGAAGGATTATAGGGGAGAGAGTGGAAACAAACAGAAACATTGTTTTCAGTGACTGTATCCTGTCACCCTCAGTTCCCTTTTGGTATCATTCTGGATTAATTCTGAGCTCCACACTTGTATGATACACTTATATGATATACTGGGCAGACTGACATCTTGGCAGACAATGCAATATATATGCTAGAAAGTGCAGTCAGATGTGAAACAGTGGGGAGGGGTCTGTGCTCATTTTGGTCAGATAAGAGTGAGCCAGATGTATATGATCAAGGCAGAGTAAACAAAGTCATAAATAACATTGGGAGTATTGCAGGGGTCAGTTGAAAAGCATTCCAAGTTTTTGCAAGAGGCTGAGGCAAGAAAAATCAGTGTGGAAAACCTGGATGACGTACCAAGCTTTTTCAAGAGGCTGAGGTAGGAAAAAACATTGTTGAAAACTAAACTATCAGAAATTTTGCAAAAAATGTCCAAACACTGGCAATTTTAAACTTTGTTTATATCTTTAATGCAGTCATTGTTAGGCGTTGGGATTCTTCCTCCGCACAGGATAGATCCCAAGCCTTATCTTCCTCTCCTGTCTCCCATTTAGTCCAACCGTCATCTTGCTTAGACTCAGTATGTGCACATGGTTACCGCTGCCTCTCCAGGTTCAGCTATGGTAACAAATAATAGACAGCAGTGAGCGATCCCTCCTGAGACTAAGTCCAGGATTCGCTCTACTGAGCATGCTCGTGAGGTGACTTCTCATTGGTGGTCAGCCTTCACATTCTCAGGTCCTGGTCCGGCTTCAGCTTGGCCCGTGAGAAAGTTCCTGTCTGATTGGCAAAATCTATAAAAGGATCTTTGCCACGCCCGTCGATGCGCTAAGATCATGTATATTTTGTGAGTGTGGAACCTAATGGTAGTGTGGACTTGTTTACATGTGCACAGGGCAGGCCTAGAGCCTTTAGAGTTCTGGCACCTCCGGTGAAGGGATTGTTTGTGTGAGTTCAGGGCTGACATTTAGCCTTTAGAATTCCGGCTTCTCCGGAAAGGAGTTCTGTGCATGAATGCGCTGTGCTTGAGTCCACTACCGGTTCCCTTGCCTCAGTGAGGTAGCAAACACCTGTGAAGTTAACAGGGTTTTCGTTTAGCGCCATTATCATTCTTTGGCTGTGTGCCTATAAACACAGCTCTGCTGCATAGTTTCTTTCCCGTCACTGTGTGCGATTGGCACAGCCACGTGCTTCTCCGCTGAGTGACGTTGAACTCAGTGCGAGTCAGTTACGCTTGCTGCTTGTTTCACCACTGTGCTCCTAGCTGCAGTATACAGTGGACCCCAGGTGGCCAACGCACTTTATTATTATATCTTATTTAGTATGTTCCTCCGACCCTAACAGTTATGCGACACAAAATAGTTAATAAAATTTCCAATATGTCTAGCTTATATTAACATCATTAGCATTACCGTATTTAAACTATATAATGTGACTGTCAAGTGATATCTTTAGCATAATTTGGGAGGTCATGTGATATATTTGCTATTTAACCTGGGTGGGTGTGTTTTTTTCCATGAGGCTTTAAGAAAGCGTCTGCTCACGCCAAACGTCGCTGGCTGATGGGTGTGATGTCTGACCGACACAGTGTGTCATTAAATAAAGTCAGCACTATTCTTCAGTATTGAATGGTGCTATTTGTTCTTCAAGTCTGTGAATTATAAATGTCTCTGCAATAGGAGGGAACAATTACTTCTTTGCTTTCCTCAGCCATCTCACCAGTGAGTAAGGGTACCGTCACACAGTGAAATTTTGATCGCTACGACGGCACGATTCGTGACGTTCGAGCGATATATCTGTGACGTTCGAGCGATCTCGCAGTATCTGACACGCTCCTGCGATCAGGGACCCCGCTGAGAATCGTACGTCGTAGCAGATCGTTTGAAACTTTCTTTCGTCGTCTAGTGTCCCGCTGTGGCGGCATGATTGCATGGTGTAACATATATCGTATACGATGTGCGCATAGTAACCAACGGCTTCTACATCGCACATACGTCATGAAATTATCGCTCCAGCGTCGTAGATTGCAAAGTGTGACAGCAGTCTACGACGCTGGAGCGATATTGTTACGACGCTGGAGCGTCACGGATCGTACCGTCGTAGCGATGAAAATTGCACTGTGTGACGGTACCCTTAGACAAACCAGCAGCTAACTCTACTGTCCACACTTCCGTGGAACAATACAAGCAAGTTGATGTCATCATGATATCACCTGTGCCACTTGACAGCCACCATATAGGGGGAAGGGAAGTTGTAGACCTCCATTGCGCCTGGCAAAAGTGTTATATTGTCAATTGTATTCAAATCTTAAATATATGGAGGTACAGGCGCTTCTCACAAAATTAGCATGCAATCAAAAAGTAAATTTATTTCAGTTCTTCAATGCAAAAAGTGAAACTCATATATTATATAGAGTCATTACAAACACAGTGATGTATTTCAAGTGTTTATTTCTGTTAATGTTGATAATTATGGCTTACTGCCAATGAAAACCCCAAAATCATTATCTCAATAAATTAGAATCATTAAAAAAAAATATACGAAGGTTTCCTAAGCGTTTAAAAAGGTCCCTTAGTCTGTTTCAGTAGGCTCCACAATTATGGGGAAGACTGCTGACTTGACAGATGTCCAGAAGGCAGTCATTGACAAACTCCACAAGGAGGCTAAGCCACAAAAGGTCATTGCTAAAAAAGCTGTCTGTACACAGAGTGCTGTATCCAAGCATATTAATGAAAAGTTGAGTGGAAGGAAAAAGTGGCTAGAAAGAGATGCAAAAGCAACCGGGATAACCGCAGCCTTGAAAGGATTGTTAAGAAACGGCCATTCAAAAATTTGGGGGAGATTCACAAGGAGTGGACTGCTGCTGGAGTCATTGCTTCAAGAGCCACCACACACAGATGTATCCAGGACATGGGCTACAAGTGTCGCATTCCTTGTGTCAAACCATTCATGACAAATGAGAAAAACAACTGGACTATTGCTCAGTGGTCAAAGGTGTTGTTTTCAGATGAAAGTAAATTTTGCATTTCATTTGGAAATCAAGGTACCAGAGTCTGGAGGAAGAGTGGAGAGGCACACAATCCAATCAGCTTGAGGTCTAGTGTGAAGTTTCCACACTCAGTGATAATTTGGGGAGCCATGTCATCTGCTGGTGCAGGTCCACGGTGTTTTATCAAGATAAAAGTCAGCGCAACCGTCTACACAAAAATTTTAGAGCACTTCATGCTTCCCTCTACCGACAAGCTTTTTGGAGATGGAAATTTTGTTCTCCAGCAGGACTTGGCACTCTTCCACTTTGCCAAGAGTACCAATGCCTGGTTTAAAAACAACAGTATCACTGTGCTTGATTGGCCAGCAAACTCGCCTGACCTTAACCCTATAGAGAATCTATGAGATATTGTCCAGAGGAAGATGGGAGACACCAGACCCAACAATGCAGATGAGCTGAAGGCTGTTATCAAAGCAACCTGGGCTTCCATAACACCTCAGCAGTGCCACAGACTGATTGTCTCCATGCCACACCACACTGATGCAGTAACTGATGCAAAATGAGCCCCAACCAAGTGTTGAGTGCATTTACTGAACATATATTTCAGTAAATCAACATTTCCGGTTTTAAAATCATTTTTCAAGCTGGTATTATAAAAGTATTTTAATTTACTGAGATAATGACTTTTGGGTTTTCATTGGCTGTAAGCCGTAATCATCAACATTAACAGAAATAAACATTTGAAATAGATCACTCTGACTCTATATATTATATGACTTTCACTTTTTGTACTGAAGAACTGAAATAAATTAACTTTTTGATGATATTCTAATTTTGTGAGAAGCACCTGTATATATTAAGGTCACTTTAACATTCCCAATATCTGTGTAGTAACATCTTCTACATTATCTGTACTCAGAAAGTTACCATTATGTTAATTGAGCTGTTACATAGAACTGCAGATAACAAATATTACATTATCTGTACACATAGTGTTTATGTTATGTTATCTTTAGTGTTACATTTCATATTTGTGATGGTAGATAGAGTGGCTGCAAAACGTGTCTTGTGCCTCTGATCTTTTCTGATCCTGGCAATGTCCCTAATGCAATTTATCTTTTTTTTAGTATTAGTAAGGATTCACATGTTAATACAGTAAGTGAGAAGAATTAAAGTGGCAGAGGGCTTCCTAAAAGAGATGAAGAAAGGAAATACTTATATATTTTATATTTTAATCTCTTTTGGATGTATTTAGGTTTCTTTGTCATTGACACAAAACAAATGCGTAAATTATTTTAGAGGAGTTTTGCAGGATTAGAAACAAGAATCTCCTTTCTCTGTCAATCAACTAAACCTGGTAATTAAACTCATCATCTTTCCCAAAAAAATGAGGCAAAACTGCAGTACCAGATAAAATCCATAGACAAACTGGGAAATGTTTCTTGAAAAAAGAAACCCTTTCCTTTAATCTTGGACAATCCCTTTTATGACCGATTTGTCTGGAAATGATTTATTTAAAAATAGATGACTAATAAACTTATATATCTTCTTTTCCTTTTCATTTATTAAAATGCCCACAATATAAAGTGAGGTTTACAAAGTTATGAAAAATATTAATGTTTTACAATACATAAAATCCTATAAATCTGAAAAGTTAAGCAGAAGCAGACATTAAAATCAGCAAGCCGTAACATACATATTGCATTTCTTTAGATGTCTCTATAACTGTTAGGAGCTTTGCTTTCCCTAGAGAGACATTTAATAAATAGTAATTTGAGAAATGAGAGTTCCTGATATAGATCTATTTGTCATTAGAATAGAAATTGCCATCTCGATGAACAATGACATGATTCACTGTAGATGGAATTAAGCCTTTAAGAAGCCAGACAAAGTTCTTATTTTAAATGGGATGAATTCTGTTAAAAATAATAGGATAAAATGAGAAAAAAAAACTTTCAATATGTATGCAAATATTCATATATTTTAAGTTACTGAGAACATACATTACAAAAAGAAAAAATATACTGTAGATAGGTTTCCACGAGAGACTCAAGCTTGAAGAAGATTGTATTATTGAGGTAAGCCTATAATATTGTATAAATATTCCTCCACTATGACACTATGTGAAGGACGGTTTCTGAGGTTTCTTTGCATAGTCTGCACCTTGGGTCTGGTGTTGTGTGGTAGATTCCTGCTTCTATGGATCTGGTACTTAGTGCTTGCATGCTCTTGTGCTGATATGATTAGGGCCTGTCTCGGAATCCAGCTTTCTCCAGCCATTGGTAGAATTTCTCCATGTTAGCCACCTCTATTATCTGTCAATGGAACATCTCATGCAGCGGCTTGTCTTGCAATGGTGCTTCATGGTCCTGTTCTTCCTTTCAGATTTGTTCTTGTTGCTGCCTTAGGATTTCTATCAGCATCTCATCTTTTGGTGCCATTTTTTAATGTATTCCTGGATACTCCTTGTTTCATCCGTGATGGTGGCTTGGATGCTTATTAAGCCTCGCCCACCCACCTTTCTGTTGGTATACAATCTTTGAGTGTTAGACTTAGGGTGGAGACCTCCATGTATTGTGAGGAGTTTTTGTGTCTTCACAACTGCAACTTCCATCTCTTCATTTAGCCAGCATTCTTCCCATTGAGCTGGTTCTTCAGGACCTGTCTTAACTTTTGATAGTATTTGGATGTTGCTGGTTTCCTTGCCTCCACATCATGGTTATCATATCCCAGTGGGATGCCGAGGTCTTTGTAGCATCTGCTATGTGTCCTTCTGGTAATTCCACTCCATCAGTCTTAACTACTTTGCCTCTCTTTATTACCAACCGCCCGCACATCTCCAGTCTGAAGGACATCCCGAAGATCCTTGTCAGGTGGATCAGTGAATTGATGTCTCATTCGTTCATTGCATACAGCATGATGTTATCCATGCAAAGGAGGTGGCTGATGGTGCTTCCACTCTTGAACTTGTAGCCATAGCCAGACTCTATAATTATCTGACTGAGAGGATTCAAGCCTATAAAGAACAGCAATTGGGACAGTGCATCAGCTTGTTATATGCCATATTTGATGATCACTTGTGCTAATCGCGTTGAGTTGACTTCCAATATTATTCTCCATAGCCCCATTGAGTTTCTGAGGAAGGTTCTTAATTTCTTGTTGACATTGTAGAGAGCCAAGCATTCACAGATCCATGTGGGACATTGAGTCATAGGCTTTCCTGTAGTTAATCCAGGCTGTGCTGAGATTGGTCTGTCTGGATCTTGAGTCTTGAGCGACTGCTCTATCTACTAGGAGCTGGTACTTAGAGCCTCTGTTGTCAGTCCCAATGCCTTTCTGAGCAGGATTCATGCAGTGGTTCATATGGTTCTGTAGCTTGGTGACTGTGATGCCAGACAGGAGTTTCCATGTAGTTGTAAGGCAGGTTATTGGGCAGTAGTTGGATGGAACTGTTTCTTTAAGAAGATCCTTCATGATCAGCACTGTTTTCCTTGTGTTAGTAAATCTGGGTGGTGGCCTGCTTCTAGCAGTTGGTTCATCTGCTTTGCCATGCGTTCATGTACTGCTGTTAATTTCTTTAGCCAGTAGGTATGGATCATGTCTGGGCCAGGTGCTGTCCAGCTCTTCATGTTCTTGCTGGATGTCTGCTTCTGTAATGTTGACTGGTTCTTACTCGTGTTGGGTGCTGTGTTTCATTCTAAGATCTTGCACTGGGATTGTGTGTATTTTTCTTCTCCCACATGTTTTTCCGTTATTGTCCAGTCTCTGCTCCTGGTGGAGTTGATGCATTTGTGCTGCTGCTCTGTAGTTGGGAGTGCACCTTGGATGATTCTTTGGAACACAGGGCATTTATATTCTAGGCCTCAGCTTCTCTAGTGTATCTTCCAAGTGTTGCAGCAAGTGCTGTAAGTCTTTGTTTAGCAGTCTTTAGAGCTTCAGTTGGGGGTCAGGCCTTTGTACTTGTCTATCTTGGTCTTATTCTAGATCATAACACCCTTCTGTATTTCTGTTAGTTGTCTGACTTCCATTCGTGTCACCTTGATCTTGGTCTTCAGTCTTCTTTTCCAAGGAATGCACGTACTTCAGTTGTTCTTACTGGATGCATAGCCAATCATTTCTATGACTGCTAAGGCAGTAACATAGATCAGTTTATTAGTTTGAGCTATGGTGGTGGTAGGTATTGATGCAAGTGCTCTTTTGACATCTTCTAGCATACTGTCTGGTGGTGTTTTTTTGCTGAGCCTCGGCAGTCGATCTCTGGAATTTATGGTACTTAGTTTATCTAAGATCATCTGATTCAATTCTGCTGCAGTGCTCTCTAGTTGCAGGATTGGATCACGATCTTCAGGGAGTTATACATGTTCTTCCCGGCCTTCTTGTGCAGTGGATCTGCAGTGCAGAAGATCCATCTCAAGTTTTGATAACAGCTCTCCCTTTATGATATTGAAATGTTGGATGACTAGTTGTTTAGTAAAGAGAAAGCAATTATCACAACTTAAGATGGCTCAATAATATACTGTATATACAGTACAAACAAAAAGTTTGGACACACCTCATTTCAAGATTTTTCTGCATGTTCATGACTATGAAAATTGTACATTCACACTGAAGGCATCAAAACTATGAATTAACACATGTGGAATTATATACTTAAGAAAAAAGTGTGAAACAACTGAAAATATGTCTTATATTCTAGGTTCTTCAAAGTGGTCATCTTTTGCTTTGATGACTGCTTTGCACACTCTTGGCATTCTCTTGATGAGCTTCAAGAGGTAGTCACCGGAGATGGTTTTCACTTCACAGGTGTGCCCTGTCAGGTTTAATAAGTAAGATTTGTTGCCTTATAAATGGGGTTGGGACCATCAGTTGTGTTGTGCAGAAGTCTGGTAGATACACAGCTGATAGTCCTACTGAATAGACTGTTAGAATTTGTATTATGGCAAGAAAAAAGCAGCTAAGTAAATTAAGTAAAGAAAAAAGAGTGGACATCATTACTTTAAGAAGTGAAGGTCAGTCAGTCCGAAAAATTGGTAAAACTTTGAAATTGTCCCCAAGTGCAGTAGCAAAAAACATCAAGCGCTACAAAGAAACTGGCTCACATCAGGACCACCCAAGGAAAGGAAGACCAAGAGTCACCTCTGCTTCTGAGGATAAGTTTATCCGAGTCACCAGCCTCAGAAATCGCAGGTTAACAGCAGCTCAGATTAGAGACCAGGTCAATGCCACAAAGAGTTATAGCAGCAGACATTAAACATACCAAAAGAACTGGCGCACAGCTATAAAATATACACATAAAAGGGGGGTGCAAGTAGCAGCATAGTAAATGACAAAAAGGGAGAAGAAAGACGCTGCTACAAAACTTGCACACCACCCGGTATATGAACATGCAAAAAACACTTTATTGGCATAGACAATAAAAACAATTAAAAACATAGAACCACTGTAAACCACCTGGACATAAATACATGTGTATATACAGTACATAGCAATAATTATACAGCCTATCAATATGTCCATAGGGAATATACACCCTATATGGACATGTATGCTGGTAAACACCTACCTAATGGCTCATGAGGACTCTGAATACAAGCCTATTATAAAAGGGATATATATCCCGCAGAACCCACAGGCAAGTGTGCCAAATAATGACCACCCACCTGCCCATATGAAGGAAAAAAAAAAAAAGAGCCTAAGCAGTGAGGGCAAGATATCCCCAACCCAAACCTGTACCAACCTATGTCCGATAAGCTGAGGTGTCCAGGGGGAGAGACAGTGGACCCTAACCCCACGCGTATGGCCTCCTTAATGAGGCTTCGTCAGGGGAAGTATGCAGTAGCCAAATAAACCAGTGTTTATATGTGCCAGATAATTGTTTTAAGCTCTCACTGGTATGTCCGGAGTCCTACCATAGGAGCGTGATAAACATCCACGCCCCTCACCCGGAAGCGATGCCCATCCAAGTGTCATAAGACCATGGCTGCATAGCACCTGCGCACATAGTCAGATAGCTCGTGCGCGTGCGCAAATCTGACCCCAGGACACTACACAGGAGCCGCACCACATCCTCCAAGGGTGCATGCGCCCCTACCAAAACACTTGTGTCTCCAAGAGACAGTGCGCATACACAGATCAATCATCATGATCACCCAGGGCGCACACTATACCACATCTGACAAGAGCACAATGCGCCCCCTCAGGACTAAAAATTGGTCACCACCAAACCACGTACATAAGGAGAGCAGCCTGAACCAGCGCGCGTCAGCAACTGGACTACAGGAGCACAACGATATCATACACAATATAGAAAACCACCGTTCTGCGCATGTCCGGGAAATAATCCCGGACAGCCACAGTTCGGGGGTTGAAGCAAACTGTGTACACATAGAGCCAAACAGAAAAAAAATGCAAAATGCAGGCCAGGGGAGGATAGGCAGGGGGAGAAAAGGGCAGGAAAACAGGAGAGAAAAAAACATTTTTTTATTAAGGTGTAATGTAAACATAGGTCAAGAGGGTCGCAAAATACATATGCATTGAAGCAATATATAGATGCATCTATACCATAGCAAATGGATCCTAGTAAAAGTCCACCCATCATACAGTTATACCACTACATCCAACCTAATATACCCATCCAATATAACATACACTCCTAATACAATAAAACACCCATATACCATACCCATACATAGCCACCCATAAACCACTGTATATACAGTTAGGGCCAGAAATATTTGGACAGTGACACAAGTTTTGTTATTTTAGCTGTTTACAAAAACATGTTCAGAAATACAATTATATATATAATATGGGCTGAAAGTGCACACTCCCAGCTGCAATATGATAGTTTCCACATCCAAATCGGAGAAAGGGTTTAGGAATCATAGCTCTGTAATGCATAGCGTCCTCTTTTTCAAGGGACCAAAAGTAATTGGACAATGGACTCTAAGGGCTGCAATTAACTCTGAAGGCGTCTCCCTCGTTAACCTGTAATCAATGAAGTAGTTAAAAGGTCAGGGGTGGATTCCAGGTGTGTGGTTTTGCATTTGGAAGCTGTTGCTGCGAGCAGACAACATGCGGTCAAAGGAACTCTCAATTGAGGTGAAGCAGAACATCCTGAGGCTGAAAAAAAAGAAAAAATCCATCAGAGAGATAGCAAACATGCTTGGAGTAGCAAAATCAACAGTTGGGTACATTCTGAGAAAAAAGGAATTGACTGGTGAGCTTGGGAACTCAAAAAGGCCTGGGCGTCCACGGATGACAACAGTGGTGGATGATCGCCGCATACTTAATTTGGTGAAGAAGAACCCGTTCACAACATCAACTGAAGTCCAGAACACTCTCAGTGAAGTAGGTGTATCTGTCTCTAAGTCAACAGTAAAGAGAAGACTCCATGACAGTAAATACAAAGGGTTCACATCTAGATGCAAACCATTCATCAATACCAAAAATAGACAGGCCAGAGTTAAATTTGCAGAAAAACACCTCAAGAAGCCAGCTCAGTTCTGGAAAAGTATTCTATGGACAGATGAGACAAAGATCAACCTGTACCAGAATGATGGGAAGAAAAAAGTTTGGAGAAGAAAGGGAACGGCACATGATCCAAGGCACACCACATCCTCTGTAAAACATGGTGGAGGCAACGTGATGGCATGGGCATGCATGGCTTTCAATGGCACTGGGTCACTTGTGTTTATTGATGACATAAGAGCAGACAAGAGTAGCCGGATGAATTCTGAAGTGTACCGGGATATACTTTCAGCCCAGATTCAGCCAAATGCTGCAAAGTTGATTGGACGGCGCTTCATAGTACAGATGGACAATGACCCCAAGCATACATCCAAAGCTACCCAGGAGTTCATGAGTGCCAAAAAGTGGAACATTCTGCAATGGCCAAGTCAATCTCCAGATCTAAACCCAATTGAGCATGCATTTCACTTGCTCAAATCCAGACTTAAGACGGAAAGACCCACAAACAAGCAAGACCTGAAGGCTGCGGCTGTAAAGGCCTGGCAAAGCATTAAGAAGGAGGAAACCCAGCGTTTGGTGATGTCCATGGTTTCCAGACTTAAGGCAGTGATTGCCTCCAAAGGATTTGCAACAAAATATTGAAAATAAAAATATTTTGTTTGGGTTATGTTTATTTGTCCAATTACTTTTGACCTCCTAAAATGTGGAGTGTTTGTAAAGAAATGTGTACAATTCCTACATTTTCTATCAGATATTTTTGTTCAACCCTTCAAATTAAACGTTACAATCTGCACTTGAATTCTGTTGTAGAGGTTTCATTTCAAATCCAATGTGGTGGCATGCAGAGCCCAACTCGCGAAAATTGTGTCACTGTCCAAATATTTCTGGCCCTAACTGTATATAACCAACACACATACATCCCCCATATCCAATACAAGACCACAAACCACAACTTGACTTATACACACACAACCATACACAATACCACATATATACATGTGCACCAAGGGGCTACATCCCCCAAACATCCCGCACCAATCAAACAATGAACTAACAACCAACATCATAAGTCAATTCATTTATTGTAATAAATCATAACACAAAAGGATGATTTAAAAATATCAACCACAGAAAAGAGTATCAACAACAAAAAAGGAAAAATAAATATAGAGGACACAATTGGTCCATATGATACAGTAGGGGGTAACCTATCCCTTTAGAATATAAATATTCTCCAAAAGCCCCACCAGAACAAGATCCCCGACGGGGAACGGTAAGAGGCCCCAAATGACCTGCCTGCCCCATGAGCCAAGCTGATTAAATGGAGTACCCCCCAAGGTCCGCAATAGATGTCAGGCCGAATCCATCACATAGGGGCCAAGAACCATTGGACTCCCAAATATCCTACCTACCCCATGAGCCACCTAATATAAGGGATATCCCCATAGATCCACAGCTGATATAGATCCAAGTGTTCCTCACAGAAACCCAAAATTATGAGACCGTACCAAATATAGGACCCATATACAAATAGAAAATACTGGATAGTCCCAGATTCCAATGTTCCTCCAATGGAGCAAGATCCAAAAACAGCGTTCATCCACACTGCTCTTTCCATATTGAGCCTGGGTCCCACAGAATGGTCCATAATTGCTCCAGTTCCAATAGGGAGAGTGTAGTCCAACAGTCCACATATTCAACCAAGGAAGCCGGTGAACAGTAACTCTTCATTCAGACCTGTAGGGGTGACAGATCCGAGATTAAATATCCACCGATACTCTACTTGAATAACCGGTTTTTGGGGGATCCCCCCCTCTCTGACATTGTAATTTTCTCCAATCCCACTATCCGTGTCTTCAATGTACTGCCAGAGTGATGTGATAAGAAATGGGCCGCTACCGGGGTTAATGCTCTCCCCTTCTCCATGTCACTTCTTGCCAGATTGATTGTGGAGAAGTGTTTTTGGATTCTCCGTCGCAACTCTTGTGAGGTCTGACCCACATAGACCATCTTGCAAGGACAGATGAGAGCATAAATGACGCATCTAGTCCTGCAATTGATGTAACCTCCAAGTCTATGCCTAGATCCATCAATGGGGTTTTGAAAGGTTTCCCTGGTTGGACCCATGTGGGGACAAATGTTACAGTCTCCACAGGGGAACGACCCCCTAAGCCTCACTCCACGATTCAACCGGGTAGTCTGTCTTCTATAGTGACTTTGGACTAGGAGATCCCTCAAATTGGGTGCTCTCCTAGCTACCAAAAGGGGCTGTTCACCCACAATGTTAGAAGTGTTCAGATCAGTAGCCAAAATGCCCCAATGTCTACACAAGATACCCCTCAATTGCGACCAGTGTGTATTATAGTTTGTAATGAATCTGGGCATATTATCCCGTACCTTGCGTTCTGTATTTAGCAAGGACTCTTGTGTATGTGTCCTCGCCCTCTGAAATGCCATTGAAATACATCTCTGCGGATAGTTTCTTTCTTTAAAACGGGACGTCAATGTCAAGGCCTCTGATCTGAAGTCGTCATCGCGTGTGCAGTTCCTCCTTGTTCTGAGAAATTGTCCGGTAGGGACTCCGCGCTTTGTATGGTGGGGATGGAAACTTCTGAAGTCCAGGAGACTATTTGTAGCCGTGGGTTTACGATATAGCTTGGTGACAATAGTATCATTCTCCATCATGACTTCCAAATCCAAGAAGGTAGCTGAGGAGGAAGATGTTGAATAAGTCAAAAAAATGTTATATGGATTCTCGTTCAACCCATCCATAAATACCCTACACTCAGCTTCTGTCCCCGACCAAACAAAAAACACATCGTCGATAAAGCGCATCCAATAACGCACCTTATCTTTGAATGCATCAAGTACATATACCACAGTGGCCTCCCACCAACCCAAAAATAGGTTGGCTAGGGCCGGGGCACATCTGGCCCCCATGGCCACGCCGGAGGTCTGAAGGTAGTATGTCCTATCGAATGTAAAATAATTATGTTTAAGGACAAATTCCATCAGATCCACAATTAATGAGTCGTGCATTCTGTCAGAATGCCCCGACTGATCCAAAAAATAAAGGACTGCCCTAACCGCATCTTCGTGATCGATGTTTGAGTAGAGGGACTTTACATCACAAGTAACCAGCAACGTGTTACTAGGTAATATAATATCCCGGCACTTCTTGATGAAATATGAAGAGTCTAAAATAAAGGAAGGTAATTTCTTAACCATAGGTTGTAGAAAGTGGTCGACATAGATACAGATTTTCTCGCATAGACTGCCGATACTGGCCACAATTGGACGGCCCGGTGGCTTACAAAGATCTTTATGCACCTTGGGGAGCATATAAAAGGTCGCAATGATTGGGTGTTCAACCCACATAAAATTAAATTCCTGGCCATTAATGATCCCCAAGTCCCGAGCCCTTTCCAAAAGGCCCCTCAACTTACTTGAAAACACCCCTGTAGGGTCTGATGGTAACTTCCGGTAAAATCGGACATTGTCCAACTGGCGATGGGCCTCCTCCAGATATAAAGTGTGGGGCCATAGGACCACATTCCCCCCCTTATCAGCCTCCTTAATTAGGAAGGCAGGATTAGATTTCAAATTAGTAATGGCACGTTTTTCTTCTACTCCAAGGTTGTTAGGCGTGCCAGAAAAGGGGCGTAGTCGGAGAATGTCTTTTTTTACCAACTCAAAAAACACCCTTATTGCCGGTACCAGTGAAAAGGGGGGAGCCACCGTTGATTTATTTTTATGGGGAAACCAGTCCTTACCACTATCGATGGAGTCCTCCTGTAATAGTTGCAGCAAATCCTGGAGTACTTGTCGGTCCGTCTGATCCAATCCATCCCTGTCGTGTGGCCTATTGTGTAGAACTTGTAAAACCAAGCGCCTACAAAATAAATACAGGTCCTTAACCAGTGTAAATTTATCCACCTTCTGTACCGGGGAGAACGTCAAGCCCCTATGTAATACTGAAAGTTCCACCGGGGTGAGTTGATACTCAGATAAATTAATAACCTGTAACTTACCTGGTGGTTCCTGTAAACCAGGTGATGGAATGACAGCTTCCAATGATGGTCCCATTAATGGAAGAATTTGTGCCGTTTCGGCATCTTGCGACCTCCAAACCTGGTGAACCGTCGAGGTGGCTGAGCGGCACTTGCGGCCCCTTCTGGTCCTCCGTCGGGCTCGCTGTCGGCCGATGATAAAAAATCACTCCCACTACCAGATGAATGAGGACCTCCTCCACCTCCCTTGGATGGCCCAGACCCCGCCCCAGGTTGTCTAGACATATGGGGGGCCTGTCTTCGATTCCCCTGGTGCTTCCATTGGAAGGCTTGTTGAGTATCAAAGTCCTTCCGATCCCGAAAGAACTTAGATCTCTTCTTCTCTCTGATATCCAGATCATATTTATCAAGGGTATCCTTGAGTCTCATCTTAAAGGGCTGGACCTGTGTTTTATCATCAAAATTAGATAACTTGGACTCTAGTTCCTTAATGTGGCCTTTAGTGCTCACAAGCAACTCCCTATCATGCTCTAGGAGCATGTTCATGATAATATTGGAGCAACGTAACAATCCCTGTTCCCATGTTGAACGAAAAGCCACAGACGGCTCCCATGCGGGATAAATGGGAACCCTAAGGCCCCGCGGTACAATATTAGCTTTCATGTACTCCTCCAAACTCCGAACATTCCACCACAGTCTGATCCCTAATCTATGGGCTGAAGTAAGCTCAGCTGTTAGTATAGAAAACTCTGAGCCCAGTATATGACTCTCCGTGGAAGAAAAAACACTGGCTGACTCCGCACGCCAGGCCGCCACACGTGCATCCCAGTCCATGATGGACCCAACACAAGTAAAGAGCTATAAAACAAAAAATATGTATACGTCAGTAAACAATAATAATTTAACTGATTTAACCCCTTCCCGACCCATGACGCCACGTAGGCGTCATGAAAGTCGGTGCCATTCCGACCCATGACGCCTATGCGGCGTCATGGAAAGATCGTGTCCCTGCAGATCGGGTGAAAGGGTTAACTCCCATTTCACCCGATCTGCAGGGACAGGGGGAGTGGTAGTTTAGCCCAGGGGGGGTGGCTTCACCCCCTCGTGGCTACGATCGCTCTGATTGGCTGTTGAAAGTGAAACTGCCAATCAGAGCGATTTGTAATATTTCACCCATTATAACGGGTGAAATATTACAATCCAGCCATGGCCGATGCTGAAATATCATCGGCCATGGCTGGAAATACTAATGTGCCCCCACCCCACCCCTCCGATCGCCCCCCCCCACCCCCCCGATCTGGCCGGTACACTGCTCCGGCTCCCCTCCGCCCTGTGCTCCGCTCCCCCCTGTGCTCGTGTCCGCTCCCCCCGTGCTCCAATCACCCCCCCGTGCTCCAATCACCCCCCCTGCACTCCGATCCACCCCCCCGTGCTCTGTTCCACCCCCCCGTGCTCCATTCCAGCCCCCCCCGTGCTCCGTTCCACGCCCCCCGTGCTCCGTTCCACCCCTCCCGTGCTCCGATTCCCCCCCCGTGCTCCGAACCCCCCCCGTGGTCCCCCCCCCACCCTATCATACTTACCGATCCAGCCGTGGTCCCGTCCGTCTTCTCCCGGGCGCCGCCATCTTCCAAAGTGGTGGGCGCATGTGCAGTGCGCCCGCCGAATCTGCCGATCGGCAGATTCGTTCCAAAGTGCATTTTGATCACTGAGATATAATCTATCTCAGTGATCAAAATAAAAAAAATAATAAATGACCCCCCCCCCTTTGTCACCCCCATAGGTAGGGACAATAAAAAAATAAAGACATTTTTTTTTTCCACTAATGTTAGAATAGGGTTAGGGTTAGGGGTAGGGTTAGGGTTAGGGGTAGGGTAGGGTTAAGGTTAGGGCTAGGGGTAGGGGTAGGGGTAGGGTTAGGGGTAGGGGTAGGGTTAGGGTTAGGGGTAGGGTTAGGGGTAGGGTTAGGGTTAGGGGTAGGGTTAGGGCTAGGGTTAGGGCTAGGGTTAGGGTTAGGAATGTGCACACGTATTCTGGTCCTCTGCGGATTTTTCCGCTGCGGATTTGATAAATCCGCAGTGCTAAACCGCTGCGGATTTATGGCGGATTTACCGCGTTTTTTTCTGCGCATTTCACTGCGGTTTTACAATTGCGATTTTCTATTGGAGCAGTTGTAAAACCGCTGCGGAATCCGCACAAAGAAGTGACATGCTGCGGAATGTAAACCGCTGCGTTTCCGTGCAGTTTTTCCGCAGCATGTGTACAGCGATTTTTGTTTCCCATAGGTTTACATTGAACTGTACACTCATGGGAAACTGCTGCGGATCCGCAGCGTTTTCCGCAGCGTGTGCACATACCTTTAGAATTAGGCCATGTGCACACGGTGCGGATTTGGCTGCGGATTCGCAGCAGTGTTCCATCAGGTTTACAGTACCATGTAAACATATGAAAAACCAAATCCGCTGTGCCCATGGTGCGGAAAATACCGCGCGGAAACGCTGCGTTGTATTTTCCGCAGCATGTCAATTCTTTGTGCGGATTCCGCAGCGTTTTACACCTGTTCCTCAATAGGAATCCGCAGGTGAAATCCGCACAAAAAACACTGGAAATCCGCGGAAAATCCGCAGGTAAAACACAGTGCCTTTTACCCGCAGATTTTTCAAAAATGGTGCGGAAATATCTCACACAAATCCGCAACGTGGGCACATAGCCTTAGGGTTAGGGTTGGAATTAGGGTTGTGGTTAGGGTTAGGGGTGTGTTGGGGTTAGTGTTGTGGTTAGGGGTGTGTTGGGGTTAGGGTTGTGATTAGGATTATGGCTACAGTTGGGATTAGGGTTAGGGGTGTGTTGGGGTTAGTGTTGGAGTTAGAATTGAGGGGTTTCCACTGTTTAGGCACATCAGGGGTCTCCAAACGCAACATGGCGCCACCATTGATTCCAGCCAATCTCGTATTCAAAAAGTCAAATGGTGCTCCCTCACTTCCAAGCCCTGACATGTGCCCAAACAGTGGTTTACCCCCACATATGGGGTACCAGCATACTCAGGACAAACTGCGCAACAATTACTGGGGTCCAATTTCTCCTGTTACCCTTGTGAATCTAAAAAAATGCTTGCTAAAACATAATTTTTGAGGAAAGAAAAATGATTTTTTATTTTCACGGCTCTGCGTTGTAAACGTCTGTGAAGCACTTGGGGGTTCAAAGTGCTCACCACATATCTAGATAAGTTCCTTGGGGGGTCTAGTTTCTAAAATGGGGTCACTTGTGGGGGTTTCTACTGTTTAGGCACACCAGGGGCTCTGCAAACGCAACGTGACACCCGCAGACCATTCCATCAAAGTCTGCATTTCAAAAGTCACTACTTCCCTTCTGAGCCCCGACGTGTGCCCAAACAGTGGTTTACCCCCACATATGGGGTATCAGCGTACTCAGGAGAAACTGGACAACAACTTTTGGGGTCCAATTTCTCCTGTAACCCTTGGGAAAATAAAAAATTCTGGGCTAAATAATTATTTTTGAGGAGAGAAAACGTATTTATTATTTTCACGGCTCTGCATTATAAACTTCTATGAAGCACTTGGGGGTTCAAAGTGCTCACCACACATCTAGATAAGTTCCTTTCAGGGTCTAGTTTCCAAAATGGGGTCACTTGTGGGGGGTTTCTACTGTTTAGGCACATCAGGGGCTCTGCAAACGCAACGTGACGCCTGCAGACCATTCCATCAAAGTCTGCATTTCAAAACGTCACTACTTCAATTCCAAGCCCCGGCATGTGCCCAAACAGTAGTTTACCCCCACATATGGGGTATCACCGTACTCAGGAGAAACTGGACAACAAATATTGGGGTCAAATTTCTCCTGTTACCCTTGGGAAAATTAAAAAATTCTGGGCTAAATAATTATTTTTGAGGAAAGAAAACGTATTTATTATTTTCACGGCTCTGCATTATAAACTTCTATGAAGCACTTGGGGGTTCAAAGTGCTCACCACACATCTAGATAAGTTCCTTTGGGGGTCTAGTTTCCAAAATGGGGTCACTTGTGGGGGGTTTCTACTGTTAAGCCACATCAGGGGCTCTGCAAACGCAACGTGACGCCCACAGAGCATTCCATCAAAGTCTGCATTTCAAAACGTCACTACTTCACTTCCGAGCCCCGGCATGTGCCCAAACAGTGATTTACCCCCACATATGGGGTATCAGCGTACTCAGGAGAAACTGGACAACAACTTTTGGGGTCAAATTTCTCCTGTTACCCTTGGGAAAATAAAAAATTGCAGGCTAAAAGATCATTTTTGAGAAAATAATTTTTTTTTTTATTTTCATGGCTCTGCGTTATAAACTTCTGTGAAGCACTTGGGGGTTCAAAGTCCTCACCACACATCTAGATTAGTTCCTTTGGGGGTCTAGTTTCTAAAATGGTGTCATTTCTGGGGGATCTCCAATGTTTAGGCACACAGGGGCTCTCCAAACGTGACATGGTGTCCGCTAATGATTGGAGCTAATTTTCCATTTAAAAAGCCAAATGGCGTGCCATCCCTTCCGAGCCCTGCCGTGCGCCCAAACAGTGGTTTACCCCCACATATGGGGTATCAGCGTACTCAGGACAAACTGGACAACAATATTTGGGGTCCAATTTCTCCTATTATCCTTGGCAAAATAGGAAATTCCAGGCTAAAATATCATTTTTGAGGAAAGAAAAATTATTTTTTATTTTCATGGCTCTGCGTTATAAACTTCTGTGAAGCACCTGGGGGTTTAAAGTGCTCAATATGCATCTAGATAAGTTCCTTGGGGGGTCTAGTTTCCAAAATGGGGTCACTTGTGGGGGAGCTCCAATGTTTAGGCACACAGGGGCTCTCCAAACGCGACATGGTGTCCGCTAACAATTGGAGCTAATTTTCCATTCAAAAAGTCAAATGGCGCGCCTTCTCTTCCGAGCCCTGCCGAGTGCCCAAACAGTGGTTTACCCCCACATATGAGGTATCGGCGTACTCGGGAGAAATTGCCCAACAAATTTTATGATCCATTTTATCCTACTGCCCATGTGAAAATGAAAAAATTGAGGCGAAAAGAATTTGTTTGTGAAAAAAAATTACTTTTTCATTTTTACAGATCAATTTGTGAAGCACCTGAGGGTTTAAAGTGCTCACTAGGCATCTAAATTAGTTCCTTGGGGGGTCTAGTTTCCAAAATGGGGTCACTTGTGGGGGAGCGCCAATGTTTAGGCACACAGGAGCTATCCAAACGCGACATGGTGTCCGCTAACGATGGAAATAATTTTTCATTCAAAAAGTCAAATGGCGCTCCTTCCCTTCCGAGCCTTACCATGTGCCCAAACAGTGGTTTACCTCCACATGTGAGGTATTGGTGTACTCAGGAGAAATTGCCCAACACATTTTAGGATCCATTTTATCCTGTTGCCCATGTGAAAATGAAAAAATTGAGGCTAAAAGAATTTTTTTGCGAAAAAAAAGTACTTTTTCATTTTTACGGATCAATTTGTGAAGCACCTGGGGGTTCAAAGTGCTCACTATGCATCTAGATAAGTTCCTTGGGGCGTCTAGTTTCCAAAATGGGGTCACTTGTGGGGGAGCTCCAATTTTTAGGCACACGGGGGCTCTCCAAACGTGACATGGTGTCCGCTAAAGAGTGGAGCCAATTTTTGATTCAAAAAGTCAAATGGCGCTCCTTCCCTTCCAAGCCCTGCCGTGCGCCAAAACAGTGGTTTACCCCCACATATGAGGTATCAGCATACACAGGACAAATTGGACAACAACTTTCGTGGTTCAGTTTCTCCTTTTACCATTGGGAAAATAAAAAAATTGTTGCTAAAAGATAATTTTTGTGACTAAAAAGTTAAATGTTCATTTTTTCCTTCCATGTTGCTTCTGCTTCTGTGAAGCACCTGAAGGGTTAATAAACTTCTTGAATGTGGTTTTGAGTACCTTGAGGGGTGCAGTTTTTAGAATGGTGTCACTTTTGGGTATTTTCAGCCATATAGACCCCTCAAACTGACTTCAAATGTGAGGTGGTCCCTAAAAAAAATGGTTTTGTAAATTTCGTTGTAAAAATGACAAATCGCTGGTCGAATTTTAACCCTTATAACTTCCTAACAAAAAAAAATTTTGTTTCCAAAATTGTGCTGATGTAAAGTAAACATGTGGGAAATGTTATTTATTAACTATTTTGTGTCACATATCTCTCTGGTTTAACAGAATAAAAATTCAAAATGTGAAAATTGCGAAATTTTCAAAATTTTCGCCAAATTTCCGTGTTTATCACAAATAAATGCAGAATTTATTGACCTAAATTTACCACTAACATGAAGCCCAATATGTCATGAAAAAACAATCTCAGAACAGCTAGGATCCGTTGAAGCGTTCCTGAGTTATTACCTCATAAAGGGACACTGGTCAGAATTGCAAAAAACGGCAAGGTCTTTAAGGTCAAAATAGGCTGGGTCTTGAAGGGGTTAAAGACCCCTAATAGAGTGCGTGCTGCCAAAAAAGAAAACCCGCTATAGAAGTCAGGTTATGCAAGATACTAAACATACCAAAAGAACTGGCGCACAGCTATAAACTATACACATAAAAGGGGGGTGCAAGTAGCAGCATAGTAAATGACAAAAGGGGAGAAGAAAGACGCTGCTACAAAAATTGCACACCACCCGGCATATGAACATGCAAAAAACACTTTATTGGCATAGACAATAAAAACAATTAAAAACATAGAACCACTGTAAACCACCTGGACATAAATACATGTGTATATACATAGCAATAATTATACAACCTATCAATATGTCCATAGGGAATATACACCCTATATGGACATGTATGCTGGTAAACACCTACCTAATGGCTCATGAGGACTCTGAATACAAGCCTATTATAAAAGGGATATATATCCCGCAGAACCCACAGGCAAGTGTGCCAAATAATGACCACCCACCTGCCCATATGAAGGAAAAAAAAAAAAAAAAGAGCCTAAGCAGTGAGGGCAAGATATCCCCAACCCAAACCTGTACCAACCTATGTCCGATAAGCTGTCAATCTCGGATCTGTCACCCCTACAGGTCTGAATGAAGAGTTACTGTTCACCGGCTTCCTTGGTTGAATATGTGGACTGTTGGACTACACTCTCCCTATTGGAACTGGAGCAATTATGGACCATTCTGTGGGACCCAGGCTCAATATGGAAAGATGAAGACACAAAAGAGAATAGTAAAACCAAAAACACTCAGTTTGAAAAAATGTTGCAGTAATCCGCAAGTGCTAGTAAAAGATGTAAAAAACAGGGTATTTGGTTGATACGTTTTTTGCAAAAAATGTATACTAAGCTGCTCTACCAATCTTCACGGTATACCCTTATCAGAGCAGTCCTAACTAATGTATGCAATCCCTATCTGATGTATTTAAAAACCTGATCATCTGTATATAACTTGTGTGAACAGGGTTCAGAGAGGAAAAATCCATGTGTGCATACAGGGTAGAACAGCTTTTGTGCAGATAGCCCAAGAGGAGTGGTGGAACTCCCCAGTCTTGTAGACACAAGAGAACAATTATGGAAACAGGAACACGTGGGCTACTTGCACAGTGAACAAGTCTGTATGATCATGTTCACACACCACCAAGAAACCTGAAGACACAAAAGAGAATAGTAAAACCAAAAACACTCAGTTTGAAAAAATGTTGCAGTAATCCGCAAGTGCTAGTAAAAGATGTAAAAAACAGGGTATTTGGTTGATACGTTTTTTGCAAAAAATGTATACTAAGCTGCTCTACCAATCTTCACGGTATACCCTTATTAGAGCAGTCCTAACTAATGTATGCAATCCCTATCTGATGTATTTAAAAACCTGATCATCTGTATATAACTTGTGTGAACAGGGTACAGAGAGGAAAAATCCATGTGTGCATACAGGGTAGAACAGCTTTTGTGCAGATAGCCCAAGAGGAGTGGTGGAACTCCCCAGTCTTGTAGACACAAGAGAACAATTATGGAAACAGGAACACATGGGCTACTTGCACAGTGAACAAGTCTGTATGATCATGTTCACACACAGAGCATTAACCCCGGTAGCGGCCCATTTCTTATCACATCACTCTGGCAGTACATTGAAGACACGGATAGTGGGATTGGAGAAAATTACAATGTCAGAGAGGGGGGGATCCCCCAAAAACCGGTTACTTCAAGTAGAGTATCGGTGGATTTTTAATCTCGGATCTGTCACCCCTACAGGTCTGAATGAAGAGTTACTGTTCACCGGCTTCCTTGGTTGAATATGTGGACTGTTGGACTACACTCTCCCTATTGGAACTGGAGCAATTATGGACCATTCTGTGGGACCCAGGCTCAATATGGAAAGAGCAGTGTGGATGAACGCTGTTCTTGGATCTTGCTCCATTGGAGGAACATTGGAATCTGGGACTATCCAGTATTTTCTATTTGTATATGGGTCCTATATTTGGTACGGTCTCATAATTTTGGGTTTCTGTGAGGAACACTTGGATCTATATCAGCTGTGGATCTATGGGGATATCCCTTATATTAGGTGGCTCATGGGGTAGGTAGGATATTTGGGAGTCCAATGGTTCTTGGCCCCTCTGTGATGGATTCGGCCTGACATCTATTGCGGACCTTGGGGGGTACTCCATTTAATCAGCTTGGCTCATGGGGCAGGCAGGTCATTTGGGGCCTCTTACCGTTCCCCGTCGGGGATCTTGTTCTGGTGGGGCTTTTGGAGAATATTTATATTCTAAAGGGATAGGTTACCCCCTACTGTTTCATATGGACCAATTGTGTCCTCTATATTTATTTTTCCTTTTTTGCTGTTGATACTCTTTTCTGTGGTTGATATTTTTAAATCATCCTTTTGTGTTATGATTTATTACAATAAATGAATTGACTTATGATGTTGGTTGTTAGTTCATTGTTTGATTGGTGCGGGATGTTTGGGGGATGTAGCCCCTTGGTGCACATGTATATATGTGGTATTGTGTATGGTTGTGTGTGTATAAGTCAAGTTGTGGTTTGTGGTCTTGTATGTGATATGGGGGATGTATGTGTGTTGGTTATATATATACAGTGGTTTATGGGTGGCTATGTATGGGTATGGTATATGGGTGTTTTATTGTATTAGGAGTGTATGTTATATTGGATGGGTATATTAGGTTGGATGTAGCGGTATAACTGTATGATGGGTGGACTTTTACTAGGATCCATTTGCTATGGTATAGATGCATCTATATATTGCTTCAATGCATATGTATTTTGCGACCCTCTTGACCTATGTTTACATTACACCTTAATAATTTTTTTTTTTTTCTCTCCTGTTTTCCTGCCCTTTTCTCCCCCTGCCTATCCTCCCCTGGCCTGCATTTTGCATTTTTTTTCTGTTTGGCTCTATGTGTACACAGTTTGCTTCAACCCCCGAACTGTGGCTGTCCGGGATTATTTCCCGGACATGCGCAGAACGGCGGTTTTCTATATTGTGTCTGATATCGTTGTGCTCCTGTAGTCCAGTTGCAGACGCGCGCTGGTTCAGGCTGCTCTCCTTATGTACGTGGCCTCTAGTATTATAGCATATATTTGCGCGGTCATAGTTTGGTGGTGACCACTTTTTAGTCCTGAGGGGGCGCATTGTGCTCTTGTCAGATGTGGTATAGTGTGCGCCCTGGGTGATCATGATGATTGATCTGTGTATGCGCACTGTCTCTTGGAGACACAAGTGTTTTGGTAGGGGCGCATGCGCCCTTGGAGGATGTGGTGCGGCTCCTGCGTAGTGTCCTGGGGTCAGATTTGCGCACGCGCACGAGCTATCTGACTATGTGCACAGGTGCTATGCAGCCCTGGTCTTATGACACTTGGATGGGCATCGCTTCCGGGTGAAGGGCGTGGATGTTTATCACGCTCCTATGGTAGGACTCCGGACACACCAGTGAGAGCTTAAAACAATTATCTGGGACATATAAACACTGGTTTATTTGGCTACTGCATACTTCCCCTGACGAAGCCTCATTAAGGAGGCGATACGCATGGGGTTAGGGTCCACTGTCTCTCCCCCTGGAAACCTCAGCTTATCGGACATAGGTTGGTACAGGTTTGGGTTGGGGATATCTTGCCCTCACTGCTTAGGCTCTTTTTTTTTTTTTTCCTTCATATGGGCAGGTGGGTGGTCATTATTTGGCACACTTGCCTGTGGGTTCTGCGGGATATATATCCCTTTTATAATAGGCTTGTATTCAGAGTCCTCATGAGCCATTAAGTAGGTGTTTACCAGCATACATGTCCATATAGGGTGTATATTCCCTATGGACATATTGATAGGCTGTATAATTATTGCTATGTATATACACATGTATTTATGTCCAGGTGGCTTACAGTGGTTCTATGTTTTTAATTGTTTTTATTGTCTATGCCAATAAAGTGTTTTTTGCATGTTCATATACCGGGTGGTGTGCAATTTTTGTAGCAGCGTCTTTCTTCTCCCTTTTTGCCATAGCAGCAGACATATCTCTACAACAACTGTTAAGAGGAGACTTTGTGCAGCAGGCCTTCATGGTAAAATAGCTGCTAGGAAACCACTGCTAAGGACAGGCAACAAGCAGAAGAGACTTGTTTGGGCTAAAGAACACAAGGAATGGACATTAGACAAGTGGAAATCTGTGCGTTCAAATTTGATATCTTTGGTTTCAACCACCGTGTCTGTGCGATGCAGAAAAGGTCAACGGATGGACTCTACATGCCTGGTTCCCACCGTGAAGCATGGAGGAGGCGATGTGATGGTGTGGGGGTGCTTTGCTGGTGACACTGTTGGGGATTTATTCAAAATTGAAGGCATACTGAACCAGAATGGCTACCACAGCATCTTGCAGCAGCATGCTATTCCATCCGGTTTTCTTTTAGTTGGACCATCATTTATTTTTCAACAGGACAATGACCTCAAACACACCTTCAGGCTGTGTAAGGGCTATTTGACCAAGAAGGAGAGTGATGGGGTGCTACGCCAGATGACCTGTCCTCCACAGTCACCAGACCTGAACCCAATTGAGATGGTTTGGGGTGAGCTGGACCGCAGAGTGAACACAAAAGGGCCAACAAGTGCTAAGCATCTCTGGGAACTCCTTCAAGATTGTTGGAAGACCATTCCCGGTGACTACCTCTTGAAGCTCATCAAGAGTAGAGTTGAGCGACCTTGACCTTTTTAGAGTCGAGCCGGGTTTCGCGAAACCCGACTATCTCAAAAGTCTGGTCGAGTGAAATCGGCCGATTATGACGTAAAGTCGGGATCGACCGAAACACGAAACCCAATGCAAGTCAATGGGGCAGCATAGTCGGCAGTGAGTGGGGGCCAGGAAAACACCTAGAGTGCCCATTTTAATGTCAAAACCATCCGATTCTTCTTAATGAAGCTTGTCAAGCGTAATTTACCTTATAATAATTGGAAGGCATTTGAAATTGGGGGTCATTTGGCTAAAGTTGTGGTGGGTAGGGCTGGTTCAAGTAATTAGTGGGCCCAGGAAATCTGGACCACGTCACGGCAGTGGAGCAGGGAGAGGTAAGTATTTCAACTTTGCAAGTGCTGTGATCCTGAGCAAGCAGGGGGGGCCCACTCGTTGGCACTGGCACTGGCACAGGGCCCCTCAAAGTACAGCGGTGTGTTTGCACGGCGGGGGCGCCTCCCACCGGCAGCAACACTTTTGCGTACCATGAGAGGCCCTGTGCCAGTGACGTCGCCAACTAGTATTCCTCCCCCCACCTGATGAAGGAACCTGCACTTTCATCTGCACCTTCCTCTTTGTCCCCGTGTAAGGTGGTATGGTATGCGGGAAGGGGGACCTGACTTTCAGCAGGGTCACAATCTTGCAGTGTAGCGTGCACGGGAAATGTTGCGTTATGGGTCAATGTACCAGCAGACTCATCTATCACTGGCTGGGCAATGGGCAGGATGAGGAGGAAACACAGATATAGGCCCAAAGAATAAAGTGGGCTAAATGCAGTTCAAAATTGGTAACACAGGACTAATCAGGGGGCATTGCAGTGGAGGACAATTGGAATGAGAGGCTGACACAGAGAGTAGGCCCAAATCAGTAAGTAGTCGAAATGCAGTTCAAAATTGGCAACAGTAGTAAACAGGCGGCACAGCTTTGTTCAGTGGAGGAGAACAGCAAGGAGTGGCAGACACCGATAGTAGGCCCCAACCCAACTAGTAGGCCAAATGCAGTCTAACATTAACAACTACTTAACGAGCGGCTGAAAACGGAATTTCAGGACAGGAAACCAGGAGAACAGCAAGGAGCGGCAGACACCGATAGTAGGCCCCAAACCAACTAGTACGCCAAATGCAGTTGTTCCGTTTAACCACAATTTAATGAGAGCCTGAAGATAGAAGTTCAGGAAAGGCAACCTGGAGAACACCTTGGAGTGGAACACACCATCTCTCTACACCCCATACCCAATTTGTAGGTCTAATGCAGCGTAGTTTCCAACAACTACTAAACGAGAGCATGATGATCGAAGCATTGGCGAGGAAACCTGGGGAACACCTTGGAGTGGAACACACCATCTCTCTACACCCCATACCCAATTTGTAGGCCTAATGCAGCGTAGTTTCCAACAACTACTAAACGAGAGCATGATGATCGAAGCATTGGCGAGGAAACCTGGGGAACACCTTGGAGTGGAACACACCATCTCTCTACAGTGGAACACACCATCTCTCTACACCCCATACCCAATTTGTAGGCCTAATGCAGCGTAGTTTCCAACAACTACTAAACGAGAGCCAGAAGATCGAAGCAATGGAGAGGAAACCTGGGGAACACCTTGGAGTGTAACACACCATCTCTCTACACCCCATACCCAATTTGTAGGCCTAATGCAGCGTAGTTTCCAACAACTACTAAACGAGAGCCGGAAGATCGAAGCAATGGAGAGGAAACCTGGGGAACACCTTGGAGTGTAACACACCATCTCTCTACACCCCATACCCAATTTGTAGGCCTAATGCAGCGTAGTTTCCAACAACTACTAAACGAGAGCCGGAAGATCGAAGCAATGGAGAGGAAACCTGGGGAACACCTTGGAGTGTAACACACCATCTCTCTACACCCCATACCCAATTTGTACGCCTAATGCAGCATAGTTTCCAACAACTACTAAACGAGAGCATGAAGATCGAAGCAATGGAGAGGAAACCTGGGGAACACCTTGGAGTGGAACACACCATCTCTCTACACCCCATACCCAATTTGTAGGCCTAATGCAGCGTAGTTTCCAACAACTACTAAACGAGAGCATGATGATCGAAGCATTGGAGAGGAAACCTGGGGAACACCTTGGAGTGGAACACACCATCTCTCTACAGTGGAACACACCATCTCTCTACACCCCATACCCAATTTGTAGGCCTAATGCAGCGTAGTTTCCAACAACTACTAAACGAGAGCCGGAAGATCGAAGCTCAGGAAAGACAACCTGGGGAACACCTTGGAGTGGAACACACCATCTCTCTACACCCCATACCCAATTTGTAGGCCCAATGCAGCGTAGTTTCCAACAACTACTAAACGAGAGCCGGAAGATCGAAGCTCAGGAAAGGCAACCTGGGGAACACCTTGGAGTGGAACACACCATCTCTCTACACCCCATACCCAATTTGCAGGCCCAATGCAGCGTAGTTTCCAACAACTACTAAACGAGAGCCGGAAGATCGAAGCTCAGGAAAGGCAACCTGGGGAACACCTTGGAGTGTAACAAACCCTCTCTCTACACCACGGAAGGGCTGATTCTTAGGAAGATAGGCTGTCGGAAAAAAGCAGGGCGCGTCCGAGGGTGATTATATTCTTATTAGGTATATACTCACCCTCGGACGCGCCCTGCTTCTTTATTTGTAATGAATGTTTATTTGCAATGTGGTTTTGACTTACTCTATTTTTTTGGTAAATAATGATTTTATTATTTTCATTGTTTTGCATCTTCTTGGCAATAATATAAAGAAGACGCGACAGGACAACACTCGGTGGATGCCATATCTGTGTTTAAAATTGAAAAAACCTTTCAGTTAACTACTTGCAGGAGAAAGTTATTGTAGCTGGTGGCCATTTTTAGTACTGTACCAGATTTTTGTTGTATGTGTTTGTTTTTAATGTTAAAATGTCTGCATTTGATATCTCTCCAGTATTTTCTTTTTTATAAGCAAAATACTTATTTTTATATTTTCTGATGTTGGTTCCAGGGGTACACGGGCAGCAGTGGTGTGGTCAGTGGAGGCCTAGTGGAAGGAGTGACCGCAGACAGGCATCGAAGGCCTAAAATAATAACACATGGCTGTAGGCAATTTTAAATTGGTTCCAGGGGTACACGGGCAGCAGTGGTGTGGTCAGTGGAGGCCTAGTGGAAGGAGTGACCGCAGACAGGCATCGAAGGCCTAAAATAATAACACATGGCTGTAGGCAATTTTAAATTGGTTCCAGGGGTACACGGGTAGCAGTGGTGTCCCAAACTTGCTGTCCCCTGTGGACCCTGTATCCACCACATTTACCCAGTGTGCCGTGATGGACACGTAACGTCCCTGGCCATGCCTACTGGTCCATGCATCTGTTGTCAGGTGCACCTTTGTGCTCACAGATTGCCTGAGTGCATGGACGATGCGCTCTTTAACATGCTGTTGGAGGGCTGGGATGGCTTTTCTGGAAAAAAAGTGTCGACTGGGTAGCTCGTAGCGTGGTACAGCGTAGTACATCAGGGCTTTGAAAGCTTCGCTTTCAACTAACCGGTAGGGCATCATCTCTAACGAGATTAGTCTAGCTATGTGTGCGTTCAAACCCTGTGTACGCGGATGCGAGGCTAAGTACTTCCTTTTTCTAACCATAGTCTCATGTAGGGTGAGCTGGACTGGAGAGCTGGAGATCGTGGAACTAGCGGGGGTGCCGGTGGACATGGCAGACTGAGAGATGGTGGGAGATGGTATTGTTGCCACCGGTGCCCTAGATGCAGTGTTTCCTACTACGAAACTGGTGATTCCCTGACCCTGACTGCTTTGGCCTGGCAAAGAAACCTGCACAGATACTGCAGGTGGTGCGGAAAATGGTGGCCCTACACTGCCGGAAGGGATGTTGCGTTGCTGACTAGCTTCATTGGCCGAGGGTGCTACAACCTTAAGGGACGTTTGGTAGTTAGTCCAGGCTTGCAAATGCATGGTGGTTAAATGTCTATGCATGCAACTTGTATTGAGACTTTTCAGATTCTGTCCTCTGCTTAAGGTAGTTGAACATTTTTGACAGATGACTTTGCGCTGATCAATTGGATGTTGTTTAAAAAAATGCCAGACTGCACTCTTTCTAGCATCGGATACCTTTTCAGGCATTGCAGACTGAGCTTTAACCGGATGGCCACGCTGTCCTCCAACAGGTTTTGGCTTTGCCACGCGTTTTGGGCAAGATACGGGCCCGGCAGATGGAACCTGTTGTGATGTTGATGCCTGCTGCGGCCCCTCCTCCTCCGCTTCAGAACTGCTGCCGCCTGCACCCTGTTCCCCCAATGGCTGCCAATCGGGGTCAAGAACTGGGTCATCTATTACCTCTTCTTGTAGCTCGTGTGCAACTTCGTCTGTGTCACCGTGTCGGTCGGTGGTATAGCGTTCGTGATGGGGCAACATAGTCTCATCAGGGTCTGATTCTTGATCAGCACCCTGCGAGGGCAATGTTGTGGTCTGAGTCAAAGGACCAGCATAGTAGTCTGGCTGTGGCTGTGCATCAGTGCACTCCATGTCAGATTCAACTTGTAATGGGCATGGACTGTTAACTGCTTCACTTTCTAAGCCAGGGACGGTATGTGTAAAGAGCTCCATGGAGTAACCCGTTGTGTCGCCTGCTGCATTCTTCTCTGTTGTTGTTTTTGCTGAAGAGGACAAGGAAGCGACTTGTCCCTGACCGTGAACATCCACTAACGACGCGCTGCTTTGACATTTACCAGTTTCACGAGAGGAGGCAAAAGAGCTAGAGGCTGAGTCAGCAAGATAAGCCAAAACTTGCTCTTGCTGCTCCGGCTTTAAAAGCGGTTTTCCTACTCCCAGAAAAGGGAGCGTTCGAGACCTTGTGTAGCCAGACGACGAACCTGGCTCCACAGCTCCAGACTTAGGTGCAATATTTTTTTTCCCACGACCACCTGATGCTCCACCACTACCACTACCCTCATTACCAGCTGACAATGAACGCCCCCGGCCACGACCTCTTCCACCATACTTCCTCATTGTTTTAAAAACGTAAACAAACTAACGGTATTTGTTGCTGTCACACAAATTACACGGTGAGCTATAACTTCAGTATGATTTAGCTACCCCTTTACAGGTGAGTGAGACCACAACGAAAATCAGGCACAATGTTACACACTCTGTTGTTGGTGGCAACAAATGAGAGAGATGCCACATACGCAGGACTGTCACTGAAGCACAAATGTAAATATTAATCTCCCACTGATTTGATTTTTTTTTTTTTTTAAGGGAGACTTTAGGAAAAAAAAAATAGAATAAAATTATTTTTTCAGGAAGAATTTAGAAACCAAATAAAATAAAATGATTTTTTCAGGGAGAATTTAGAAAACAAATAAAACAAAAAAAGGCTTTCTATGGCCCACTGAGTGAGAGATGACGCACACAGGAGTCAGGAGTGGCACACAAGCCCAGAGGCCAATATTTATCTCCCACTGATTGATGTAGTGATTTTTTCAGGTAGATTTTGGAACCCAAATCAAGCTAAAAAAATAATAGGCTTTCTATGGCCCACAATTGGAGAGAGAGAGAGAGATGGCACACCCAGGAGTCAAGACTGGCACACAAGCAGAAAGGGCAATATTAATCTCCCACTGATTTGTTTGTTTTTTTTTTTTTTCAGGGAGACTTTAGGAAAAAAAAAATAGAATAAAATGATTTTTTCAGGAAGAATTTAGAAACCAAATAAAATAAAATGATTTTTTCAGGGAGAATTTAGAAAACAAATAAAACAAAAAAAGGCTTTCTATGGCCCACTGAGTGAGAGATGACGCACACAGGAGTCAGGAGTGGCACACAAGCCCAGAGGCCAATATTTATCTCCCACTGATTGATGTAGTGATTTTTTCAGGTAGATTTTGGAACCCAAATCAAGCTAAAAAAATAATAGGCTTTCTATGGCCCACAATTGGAGAGAGAGAGAGAGATGGCACACCCAGGAGTCAAGACTGGCACACAAGCAGAAAGGGCAATATTAATCTCCCACTGATTTTTTTTTTTTTTGTTTTTTTCAGGGAGACTTTAGGAAAAAAAAAAATAGAATAAAATGATTTTTTCAGGAAGAATTTAGAAACCAAAGAAAATAAAATGATTTTTTCAGGGAGAATTTAGAAAACAAATAAAACAAAAAAAGGCTTTCTATGTCCCACTGAGTGAGAGATGACGCACACAGGAGTCAGGAGTGGCACACAAGCCCAGAGGCCAATATTTATCTCCCACTTTTTTTTTTTGTTCCAGGGAAAATTTATAAACCCAATAAAAAAAATAATAAATAGGCTTTCTATGGCCCACTATCTGAGAGACAGAGAGAGATGGCACGCTTAGGACTGGCACACAAGCCCAAAGGCCAATATTAATCTCCCTTTTTTTTTTAAGGGAGAATTTATAAAACCAAAAAAAAATAAATAAATAGGCTTTCTATGGCCCACTATTTGTGAGAGAGATGGCACGCTCAGGACTGGCACACAAGCCCAGAGGCCAATATTAATCTCCCACTTTTTTTTTTTTTTCCAGGGAAAATTTATAAACCCAATAAAAAAAAAAATAAATAAATAGGCTTTCTATGGCCCACTATCTGAGAGAGAGAGATGGCACGCTTAGGACTGGCACACAAGCCCAAAGGCCAATATTAATCTCCCACTGATTGATTTATTGATTTTTTCAGGTAGAATTTAGAACCCAAATAAAGCAAAAAAAAAAAAAAAGGGCTTTCTATGGCCCACTGAGTGAGTGATGATGCACACAGGAGTCAGGAGTGGCACACAAGCCCTGAGGCCAATATTTTTCTCCCACTGATTGATGTAGTGATTTTTTCAGGTAGATTTTAGAACCAAAATCAAGCAAAAAAATAAATAGGCTTTCTATGGCCCACTGAGTGAGTGATGATGCACACAGGAGTCAAGAGTGGCACACAAGCCCTGAGGCCAATATTTTTCTCCCACTGATTGATGTAGTGATTTTTTCAGGTAGATTTTATAACCCAAATCAAGCAAAAAAATAAATAGGCTTTCTATGGCCCACTGAGTGAGAGATGACACATACAGGGATGGCACTCTAGCAGAAATGTCAATCTTAATCTCCCACAAAAAAAAAAAAAAAAAACAGGGAGTGTCCTTCAATTACTATCTCCCTGCAGTAATCTCAGCCAGGTATGGCAGGCAGCAATAAGGAGTGGACTGATGCACAAATTAAATAAAAAGTGTGTACAAACCAAAAAGATAGCTGTGCAGAAAGGAAGGAACAAGAGGATTTGTGCTTTGAAAAAAGCAGTTGGTTTGCACAGCGGCGTACACACGGCAATGCAGCTATCAGGGAGCCTTCTAGGGCAGCCCAATGAGCTACAGCGCTGAGGGGGAAAAAAAAAAAAGGAGCTTCCACTGTCCCTGCACACCGAAGGTGGTGTTGGGCAGTGGAAATCGCTACAGCACAAGCGGTTTGGTGGTTAATGGACCCTGCCTAACGCTATCCCTGCTTCTGACGAAGCGGCAGCAACCTCTCCCTAAGCTCAGATCAGCAGCAGTAACATGGCGGTCGGCGGGAACGCCCCTTTATAGCCCCTGTGACGCCGCAGACAGCAAGCCAATCACTGCAATGCCCTTCTCTAAGATGGTGGGGACCAGGACCTATGTCATCACGCTGCCCACACTCTGCGTTTACCTTCATTGGCTGAGAAATGGCGCTTTTCGCGTCATTGAAACGCGACTTTGGCGCGAAAGTCGCGTACCGCATGGCCGACCCCGCACAGGGGTCGAATCGAGTTTCATGAAACCCGACTTTGCCAAAAGTCGGCGACTTTTGAAAATGAACGACCCGTTTCGCTCAACCCTAATCAAGAGAATGCCAAAAATGTGCAAAGCAGTCATCAAAGCAAAAGGTGGCTACTTTGAAGAACCTAGAATATAAGACATAATTTCAGCTGTTTCACACTTTTTGGTAAGTATATAATTCCACATGTTAATTTATAGTTTTGATGCTCCAGTGTGAATGTACAATTTTCATAGGTATGAAAATACAGAAAAAATCTTTAAATGAGAAGGTGTGTCCATCTGTACTGTAAATATATATATATATATATAAATAAATAAATAAATAAAGGGAACACTAAAACCCAGCATTCTAGATATCACTGAATGAAATATTCCAGTTGTAAATCTTTATTTATTACATAGTGGAATGTGTTGAGAACAATAAAACCTAAAAATGATCAACATAAATCACAACTAATATCCCATGGAGGTCTGGAGTTGGAATGATGCTCAAAATCAAAGATGAAAATGAAGTTACAGGCTAATCCAACTTCAGTGGAATTGCCTCAAGACAAGGAAATGATGCTCAGTAGTGTGTGTGGCCTCCACGTGCCTGTATGACCTCAGTGAACAGTGTCCCTAAAGGCCTGTTCACTGTGTGCATGGCTCATGTGTTTCTGTTTTATTCTATTGTTTTCTTGTTTCTACAAGACTAGGGAGGTTTCACCACTCCTTGTGAGCCATGCACATACAGTGGGGCAAAAAAGTATTTAGTCAGTCAGCAATAGTGCAAGTTCCACCACTTAAAAAGATGAGAGGCGTCTGTAATTTACATCATAGGTAGACCTCAACTATGGGAGACAAACTGAGAAAAAAAAATCCAGAAAATCACATTGTCTGTTTTTTTAACATTTAATGAGAAAAAATGAACTTTTCTGAATTTACTAGATGGCTGCAATGAAACAAAGAGTGACAAATTTAAAGGGGTCTAAATACTTTCCCTACACACTGTATTTAGCCAATTGAAAATTAGCATTTTGTATATCCTCTTTAAATAGAGACATTTGCGTATCTCAGCAGGTTCTGCGCCAGTCGCAAAACTGCTAGATAAATATTAGATATTTCAGCAAAAGGCAAGGAATATTATTTAACAATTAGCTTTTAAAAATATGTTTACTATATGCTGGCACTGAGGAATATTAATTATTTGTAAAAAAAAAAAAATATATTTTTTATGTGGTATGCATGAATATTATGTAGCTCCAAAAAAAATTGCTTAGCATATGCTGGTACTAGGTACTATTGTTTGGCTCTAAAAAGAGCTGATTTGTATTTTATTGTAGTGGATGAAACCTTGTCTATCTCTCCCTAATCCCACAGTCTATTCTTACACTATACAACACAATGCAAACTAGCAGAGATCTGCATCATATAGTTGCAATGATAACACCCAGGTGCCTCCTTATCTATTGTATTAAATCTCTCCCTACGCTATTTACACCTAAAGGTACCGTCACACTAAGCGACGCTGCAGCGATACCGACAACGATGTCGATCGCTGCAGCGTCGCTGTTTGGTCGCTGGAGAGCTGTCACACAGACAGCTCTCCAGCGACCAACGATGCCGGTAACCAGGGTAAACATCGGGTTACTAAGCGCAGGGCCGCGCTTAGTAACCCGATGTTTACCCTGGTTACCATCGTAAAAGTAAAAAAAAAAACAAACACTACATACTTACCTTCCGCTGTCTGTCCCCGGCGCTGTGCTTTCCTGCACTGGCTGTGAGCACAGCGGCCGGAAAGTAGAGCAGTGACGTCACCGCTGTGCTTTCCGGCTGGCCGACGCTCACAGCCAGTGCAGAGAAGCACAGCGGGGGACAGACAGTGGAAGGTAAGTATGTAGTGTTTTTTTTTTTCACTTTTACGCTGGTAACCAGGGTAAACATCGGGTTACTAAGCGCGGCCCTGCACTTAGTAACCCGATATTTACCCTGGTTACCAGAGAAGACATCACTGAATCGGTGTCACACACGCCGATTCAGCGATGTGTGCAGGAGGTCCAGCGACAAAATAAAGTGCTGGACTTTCTGCAGCGACCGACGACATCACAGCAGGATCCTGATCGCTGCTGCGTGTCAAACTGAACGATATCGCTAGCCAGGACGCTGCAACGTCACGGATCGCTAGCGATATCGTTCAGTGTGACGGTACCTTAAGAGTAGGTAACTCTTAAAAGATCTTTTTGTAATCTCAAACTCTTCCAATATGCTGCTTTTACTCTCCCTACTATCACACTATTCTGCTTTTGGCTGTAATGTGTGCAAGATGGTGCCGACAGGGAATAAATATCCCATATGATGCTGGAAGCCCAGCCAATCACAGTAATGCCAGACAAAAGATGGCACCGGCATTACTGTGATTGGCAAGCAAGACCAGCATGTTCATTGGTGGCACCAAACATGCTGGGCGGGTCGCTCGAATATACTGAATAGCAAATAACTCACTGAGTAACGAATAGCCCCAATATTAGCGCGAGTAAAGACTAGTGCTGAATGCATTCGCTCATCACTACTTTGGGTGTTTACTATAACTTGCTTCTGCTATTCATAGTAGCTTTGTAGTTCCTTTACAATTTTTATCATGCTGCATCATTTCTATTTTGGCCTTGGGATACATTATGTGCTTGGTTTTAATGTTCAACCTGTTGGTATAACTTTTCACCTTCCTACTCTTTTGACACAGATTAGTACATGGGGGTATATATCAATACCCCACGTTTTTTATGAGGCTTTTTTCAACCCTTAATGAAGGGACCCTATTATTTTGTGATGGTAGAGGTATTTCCTTCATGCATATATGATTACATATTAGGCTACCGGAGCACGATAGCCGGGTGTCGATACACGTGCTGCCATGCGCGGTATGTACACATTTCACAACCTCTATTTTCTCTCATTAAGACTGGGACAATTGCAGGTATAACATCATATGTAGGGGACGGACTTGAGGCTCTGAGTACACTACAAAAGGAGATCATTTGGAGACGGCATTGAGGACTTGCTTGAAGCTGTAGACACAGCTAGCCACTCTGACCGAAGGGTACCTAGCCACTGCGGGACACTTGATATATACGGACTCTTTGCTGGATTCTTGGTTGTGCCTATTGGCACCTACTTCTATTGGAACTCCCCTGATGATTCTCCATTATTGGAGTTGAAACGCGTAGGGAGAAGAAATACATTGGGTATATACATCATATGGTGTTTGTCCATAGTAGGGCTCACTTGGGGCCTGTCCATGTGAGGACAGGAGCTCTGCAGGGATATAACAGGGAAGATAGTGGAAGTAAACTCACCCTCACCCCTTGCCCACATTTTTGGACCACCATCTCCCAGCTTTGGAGATTGAGAAGCAAACTGCTATATTGATACGTCCGTTCATATTGGTAAGACCGATCCAATTTTTACTACTGAGCACTGGTTCACTAGAACACTTTTTGGTTTATATTTGTGTTTTGTTGGTGTCCAAGATTTTGATTCTAGTAATATTAAAGGTTATGTTTTAATACTGGGATATCCTCCATAACTATACTGTTTTGTCATCCCTGAGGGTACAGGAATGGTGTTGCTTATTGCACGCCATTGCTATTTAAAATAGAACGCCAAACCTGAGAGACGTGGAAGAAAATGGAACACTACCATTCAAAAGGATGGAAGAATAGCCAGAATGGCAAAGGGTCAGCCAATGATCAGCTCCAGGATGATCAATGACAGTCTGAAGTTACCTGTGTGTGCAGTGACAATTAGATGACACATTTGTGAAGCTAATTTCTTAGCAAGAAGTCAACGCAAAGTCCCACTGCTAAAAAATGACATTTACTGAAGCAGATACAATCTGCCAAAAAACACATCAACTGGCCTAAAGAGAAGTGGAAAAACATTTTCTGGACTGACGAAAGTAAAATTGTTCCTTTTGGATCTAAGGGCAGCAGACAGTTGGTCTGACAACCCCAAACCTTTGTTTTCAAGCCACAGTAGAAAAGATAGTGAAGCATGGTGGAGCAAGCATCATGATATGGGCATGTTTCTCTTACTATGGTGCCGGACTTATTTACCGCATACCAGGGATCATGGACTCATTTGCATATTTTAATAGTTGAAGGCGTCATGTTGACTTACGCTGAAGAGGATATGCTCTTGTATGCTCTTGAAATAGGTGTTTCAACAAGACAACGACCTTAAACACATCAGTACACAAGCAAAATCTTGGTTCCAGTCTAGCAAAATTGAGGTAATGGAGTGGCCAGCCCAATCCCCGGACCTTAATCCAATAGAACACTTGTGGGGTGACATAAAAAAATGCCATTTCTGAGGCAAAGCCAAAAAATTACAAAAATTTGTGGGATGTAGTCCAAGCATCCTGGATTGGAATAACAGTTGACAGGTGCAAAATATTGGTTGACTCTATGCAACATAGATGTGAAGCAGTTCTTAAAAACTGTGGGTATAGAACTAAATATTAGGTTAGTGATTCAAAGGAATGCTAAATCCACAAAAAAGTACATATTGTAGGTTTGTAAAAACAAATGCAGACACTGCTATTTTTCAGAACAGCCCAATGTCCGTTTTGTGTTATTTTCTGTAAAGTAGTTCAAACTTATACACATTTCATGTTCCATCATGTTTTGAATTAGAAAACAGTGTGCAATGTTCCCAATGCATGGAAATAAAAGGTAGTATAAATTTTTTGTGATTAACTCATGTTTTTGAACATACTGCTATTATTTTGAGCACTAATGTATCCGTAACCACTCTCTACAGATTAGATACTGGTCAACAATTATATTTTTGGTGCAATATTTATGCTGTCAGAACCCAAAAGATGATTCAGTATATGGTGCTTACATAGAACAAAGAAGTAATAATTATCATTAATACTTGCTCATTGGTCAATAGCAGGTTAGTCACGAAGACCATTTTCAGTGACCAGTGGCATGACTGGATTTGGGTGATTCTGTCATTGTTTCTGTCTATCTGGTTTTAATCCAGACTTTCATTTTGAGCACTTTTATGTTTGTTAATACTGACTTTAGTTCTGTCCTTCTGGTTTTAGCTAGGCTGGTCATCCATTCTACCACAATCTCACTCTACCAGACAGCAACTACTCTGTGAATGCATGGAAGGATCTTAGCAGCAGCAAAAGGATCTCTCTAGAGGTTGAAAGAATTAACACCAAAATGTGACCTGGGAACTGATAAACAGAGCAGCTAATGCAATGACTTTCAATGAATGCCCTATTAAAAGATTCCATGTACAGTGCAGTCACATAAACTGTACTTCACAGAACTAATAATGTTGCTGTTGCAGATTTTTTAAGGAAGGAAAGAAAACTCTTCTTTAAGTTGGTATGTCTACATTTTTGACTTTTAAGATAAGTAATTTAGAAGATTTTAAACTGGTTGAATCCCTCTAAAGCTCCATATTTAGAAGTTCCAAATTAATACAAGTTAGGACTTGGACTCTCTGTAATGTAACTCACTTTGTTTTTTGACAAGCAATTTGTGCCTACCAAAATAGATATTTGATGATATTACCAAAGAAAACAAGGATACACTTTGTCATTCATACCATAATGAAATATTTTCATATTTTGTAACGCAGATTGGGTTAAGTTGACCATTTTTATATGCACCGTTTTAGTTTATATTTGCAGAGATCTGAATGATACAAAGCAATTGGTTTCATGGGAAAACTAACAGCAAATCCTGTTGTCAAAACTGTCAAGTGAGGATAAATGATGACAAATGAAGGTTTGAAAAACCAATGGTCTATAGAATTGTTTAATTTCCTCTTCTGATTTTTTGGTGTTCTGCTTATTTAAATAAATTTGAAGTATCAGAGTTTGCGAGGAAAATAGATGAACTGTCAAATATCCAAATATACCAGTAATATACACCTGTAATGAAACATGAATTATATCATGGATTATTAACTCTACTAAAAACATTGACTATTATTGTGTTAAAGGATTTTTTCAGAAAGCTTATGATAAATGAAAAAAACAAAAAGTTTGTTTCTGGAAGGTTAAAGAGACAAATGCAGTATGTGCCTCAAGAGCTGAATGCCAGAAAGGACAATAAAAAAATGTTTTTTCTTAACCCAGGTTAATAAGAATGAGTAAAAAAAAAAACTTTTGCCATGGGTGAAATAAATCATAGCTAGTGATGACGTGGCCGGGCCAACATACAATCACTATTAAAGGCACATTGCTGACTTGGCCTCATCATTAGTAGCAGACAAAGATGCATGGTGCACTATGCATTGCCATGTTTGTTTAAGTGACTGCCATCAAGCAGTGCGCCCTCCATAGCTACATGCAGAGGAGCTGGATTGGAGACCAGCAAAGGGGGAGGTGATTGAAGATTGATACAGACTTCCTCATATTAAAAATATTTCCAATGTGTCTGTATATATGTCTGTACATGCATATATGCTGTGTACATCTGCTTATATCAGTGTGTATGACTGTATATATTTATGTATTTTGTGAATTTGTCTTCAAATATGTATATGTGCATATCGATGTATTAAATGTGCACATGTTTGCACATTGTGTGTGAAAGTCTGCATATTGTATGTGTGTGCATATCTGCATACTGTATGTACGCATGTCTGAATACTGTATGTACGCATGTCTGAATATTGTATGTACGCATGTCTGCATATTGTTTGTGCATGTCTGCATATAGGTTGTCTGTGTATGTCTGCATATTGTATTTGAGCGCATATCTGTGCACTGTGTGTGCATGTCTCTGTATTGTGTGTGTGCTAGGGTTGAGCGACTTTTCATTTTTTCAGGTCGAGTCGGGTTTCACAAAACCCAACTTTCTCAAAAGTCGGGTCGAGTGAAATCGGCCGATCCAATTGAAAAGTCAGGGTCGGGGATCGTCCGAAACTCAAAACCCCATGCAAGTCAATGAGATTTTTTTTTTATATTTACTTCAGGGCGATAAAGCAGAAAAGCCGGTAATTCAATTACCCGACATGATATGAGACATGGTTTACATACAGTAAACCATGTCATATCCCCCTTTTTTTACATATTCCACACTACTAATGTTAGTAGTGTGTATATGCAAAATTTCGGCGCTCTAGCTCTTAAATTTAAGGGTTAAGTCGCTGAAAACATTGGCGTGGGCTCCCGCGCAATTTTCTCCGCCAGAGTAGTAAAGCCAGTGACTGAGGGCAGATATTAATAGCCTAGAGAGGGTCCACGGTTTTTGGCCCCCCCTGGCTAAAAACATCTGCCCCCTGCCACCCCAGAAAAGGCACATCTGTAAGATGCGCCTATTCTGGCACTTGGCCACTCTCTTCCCACTCCCGTGTAGCGCTGGGATATGGGGTAATGAAGGGTTAATGCCACCTTGCTATTGTAAGGTGACATTAAGCCAGATTAATAATGAAGAGGAGTCAATTCTGACACCTATCCATTATTAATCCATTTGCATTAAATGGTTAAAAAAAACACACACATTAAAAAGTATTTTAATGAAATAAAAACACAGGTTGTTTTAATATTTTATTGTACGCTCAATCCACCTGAAGACCCTCACTCTGTAACAAATTAAAAATAATAAACCAACAATATACATACCTTCCGTAGATCTGTAACGTCCCACGTTGTAAATCCATCTGAAGGGGTTAAAATATTTTACAGCCAGAAGCTCTGCTAATGCAGCTGTGCTCGTGGCTGTAAACCCCAGCGAATGAAGGTAATGTAGGTCAATGACCTGTAGCTACCTTCATTCGCGGTGATGCGCCCCCTGCTGGATGTCCTCATATGACCTCGAGCCTGGGAACTTTTCCCATGCTCCAGGGACATCCAGCAGGGGACGCATCACAACGAATGATACTAACATTAGTATTGTGTAATATGCAAAAGAAAGGGGGATATGACATGGTTTACTGTATGTAAACCATGTCTCATATCATGTCAGGTTTTGGCAGGAGAAATGAAAAGCCGGTAATTGAATTACCGGCATTTCTGTTATATCGCCCTGAAGTAAATATATATATATATATATATATATATGTGTGTCTCTATGACATATATATATACATATATATATATATAAAGCAAAACCCGACTTTGCAGTAAAGATCGCCGACCGCCGACCCGATCCCACTCTGGGATTCACGAAACCCGACTTTGCTAAAAGTCGGCGACTTTTGAAAAGTGCCGATCTGTTTCGCTCAACTCTAGTGTGTGCATGTCTGCGCACTATGTGTATGCCTGCATACTGTATGTGTGTGCTTGTCTGTGTAATGTATGTGTGTTCATGTCTCTATAAAGTATGTGTGTGCATGTCTGCGTTTTGTGTGTGCATGTCTGAGTGCTGTATGTGTGTGGATGTCTTTGTAATGTACCTGTGCATGTCTGGATACTGTGTGTGTGCATGTCTGCGTATTGTGTATGTGCATGTCTGTGTAATGTATGTGTGTGCATGTCTGTGTAATGTATGTGTGTGCATGTCTGTGTAATGTATGTTTGTGCATGTCTGCATATTATGCGTGCATGTTTGCATGCTGTACATGTGTGGATGTCTGTGCAATGTATATGTGCATGTCTGCATACTGCTGTGTGCATGTCTGCGTACTGTATGTGTCCATGTCTGCATATGTGTGAAGGATGAGGGAGCAGGCTGGGCCCTGTGTAGTATAACTACATTTCTCTGCTGTATGTGTGAACCATGAAGTCAGTGGCCCACTCTAATGGGTTTGTCAGAGGCTGCAGACCGTCGCACAGCATCTAGCTGCAGAAAGTGTCTGCATTTGACCTTGCAGACACATTCTTAATCCTTCTGACTCTTTGACACAGCAGCAATCTTTATCCGGTCTGCTGCTGGGAGTTGCCATTGACATGTCCATTTCTCCCCATTGAGGCTTGTAGCAGTCGACTATCGTCCTCTTTGGTGTTGCCGGAGGACATCTGTGTTACATCTCTGAGTCTGATCAAGATAAGTGTTCCCCTTGTTCATGTATCCCAGCTGTCTTTAGTGGAAGGGGATTTCGACTAGTGCTACCCCATCATTCCCTAAGTAGGGCTTATCACCATGGTCAGACAGGCATAAGGTTCCTGCTCGGCCAAAGGTGCAGAAACTATATAGGGACGTTAGGGCAGTTAGGGTGACTTCAGATTTGCCTTGTGGTCTACACTCCCCCTTTCCCTAGTGTTGGGCTCCCTTTCCCTTATATCTTTGTGTTGCACTTAGTCTTCCTACACTGTGCATGAAACCCACTGAGATTCTTTTGCCTGGGGCCCACAAAAACTTGGAGCCAGCCCTGATAAGCAACAGCATAACAAAATAGTTTAGAATTTCTTCAGTACATCCCTAACTTCTGAAAATATGACTTATTACAAAAAATATTGCAATGATTGCTTAATTATTATTTTAAGAAAAATAGTCTGCAAGATAAAGGGAAAATGATCCTTTTTTGGGGAGTATCAAGAGTAGTATTATTTGCTAAATGAGGACTTACAGTTACTGCTTTTTAAAATCTATATAAAAATGTCCTCTTTTTTAGGGAAAAAAATTTGCTATTTTGACAGTGAAGATTTTATATCTTTTAAACTAAGAGGAGAAATATAGATTCCAAATTAGAACAGACAAAAGTATCCCTTATTGGGATAAAGTAATAGGTTTGTTGTTATAAAAAATGTTTTTAACCCTTACAAAGGCCTTTTTCAAGCTGTGTAAAAATTCAACTCTTTTAAGGGATAAAGACATGTAATGGCTAGACAAAAAGGCTTTGAGAAAATTAACATAATTTTGGGGAGCTGCTTCAAGTTTGTTTACCTTTTAAAAAGAGTATGCTTTCCAGCAGCAGTACAGTAGTTCTATAAAATACAGTGTGCAGCCAGGAGATGTCTGGTTAGTGTGCCTAGGCAGTGGCAGCAACAGAAACCACACAGTAAAAAACAGGACAGGCAAAGAGATGCCTTGCAATGTAGGGCTGGCAATGGCAGCCCCAATAGTCACAGTACCACAGTATAGAAGTCAAGATGGACAGGGAGCAGATGGCTGAGTATGGGCCATAGGCAGTGGTGGCAAAGACAACAGAAAGTCAGGCAGGCAAATAACTTGCCCAATTTGACTCAGTTTGAAGAAGTGCATCAGGTTGGCACTTAGACAGATAAAGTGTAAGAAGAAGAACAGGACCAGGGGTGCATCTCTTGCGCCGTGTCCGGAACTTTCAGGGCTGTCTCCTCTGTAGTCCAGGGGACAGCTTAGGGAACTGGACCAACCTTTGCAATGGTCTGCAGGGGGCAGGGCTAAACGGAAAAAGGGAAAGCGTGGGCGTAAAACTTTGCAGCAGTGTAAGCCCGCGCCGCAGCGTTCCCGCTCGTACTGTGACCAGAGACGTGCTGAGTGCCCATTGGCTCCCACAAAGCAAGGTGCCAAACGCTCCTGGCCCGTTAGTACCCCAAACATACTGCTTAAGAAAAACTGGGGGTGCTACCGCAAACTATACACTGACTCCCTGGTGCATGTCTGTTGAGCCACGTTAAACTCTGGCATCTCTTTGAACCGTGCTACACTTCCTTTGCTGGATCCCGGACCAAAGAGCCTGCAAAAAATACCGGAGACTAATCATCAACGCCAAGATTCTGCTCATCGACGTCACCAGGATCACATCAGACACACTATACGCTAACCGTTGTTGGCACCATCCCATCACCATCACCATCTCGCGAGACCGCTACGTCATCATCTTGCGAGACCGCAATGCATTCTTAGGACCGTAGCATCGCGAGGAGCATCGCTAAAAACCTTGCCTGTATCCGGGGGCTGACGGAAGGTGAGTATATAACTATTTTTTATTTTAATTCTTTTTTTAACAGGGATATGGTGCCCACATTGCTATATACTACATGGACTGTGTTATATACTATATGAGCTGTGTAATGTACTGCATGGGCTGTGTTATATACTACATCTCTGTACTACATACTACGTGGGCTGTGTTATATATTGCGTGAGCTGTGTTATATACTATGTGGCCTGTGTTATATACTACGTGTCCTGTGTTATATACTACATGGGCTGTGTTATATACTATGTGGGCTGTGCTATATACTGCGTGGGCTGTGTTATACACTGCATGGGCTGTGCTATATACTACATGGGCTGTTATACACTGCATGGGCTGTGTTATATACTACGTGGATTGTGTTAAATATTACGTGGGCTGTGTTATACACTGCGTGGGCTGTGCTTTATAATACGTGGGCTGTGTTATACACTGTGTGGGCTGTGATATATACTACATGGGCTGTGCTATATACTGCATGGGCTGTGCTTTATGCTACATGGCTGTGCTATATGCTACATGGCTGTGCTATAGGCTACGTGGCTGTGTTATATGCTAAGTGGCTGTTCGATATGCTACGTGGGCTGTGCTATATGCTACGTGGGCTGTGTTATATACTATGTGGCCTGTGCTATATACTTCGTGGCCTGTGCTATATGCTACGTGGCTGTGCTATATGCTATGTGGGCTGTGTTATATGCTACATGGGCTGTGTTTTATGCTACGTGGGCTGTGGTATATTTCTCTGCTGTATCTGTGCATCATGAATCGTGGTATGTGTTAAAGAGGGGGGCCCACCGAGATTCTTTCGCCTGGAGCCCTCAAAAACCTGGAGCCGGCCCTGGCTTCACTGATTGGTCACGCCTGGTTGCGAACAATCAGCGACAGGCGCAGTCCGGCTGCGAATTGGTGCGGAATTCGCTTCACTAATTGGTCACGCCCGGCTGGCCGAATTCTGTGTATCAATTGCATTATTTTGAAAACTTCATAAATAAACTACATACATATTCTAGAATACCCGATGTGTTAGAATCGGGCCACCATCTAGTTCTCTATAAATATATGGGAAAAAAAGATCTGCATAGATAAGTTCTGTAAATAATAGCAATGAGGAGTTGTTCACTGAGGATCAAAGTAAAGTAGAATTACTAAATGGGTTTCTCTGTAATATATATGGCAAAGAAGAAAAACTGGCTGTACTTGATCCCAGTGTTTTAATACATCCACTAATATACAGTGGCTTGTGAAAGTATTCACTCATCTTGTTTTCTTTACCTATATTGTTACATTACAATCTGTGTTGATATATTTTTGTAATCCGATTTGTGTTATGCATGAGCACTAAATGGTCTAAGCTGGTGAAGTTAAGTGAGAAAAATATAGGCATACATTACATTTATGGGAGGGATCAAGTAACAAAAAACTGGCATGTGCATATGTGTTCATCCCTTTAGCTATGAAGCCCATAAAAATTTCTGGTGCAAGCAGTTACCTTCTTAAGTCACATGATTAGGCCGGGATCACACTTGCGAGAAACTCGGACAAGTCTCGTATCTAAATACCAGGCACTGCAGCCCGCACTCCGACCAAAGAGCTCAGCTGCATAGAAATGCATGCAGCCGCATGCTCCAGTTCCGAGTGTCGGCGGCAGTGCCGCGTATTGAGATGCGAGACTCGTGCGAGTTTCTCGCAAGTGTGATTCGGGCTTTAGTGAGAAGAAGTTCACCTGTGTGCAATCTAAGTTTCACAAGGTCTGTCAGAATATACACTTTACCTTTTCTGAAACGCCACAGTGGCTGCAATACCACTAAGCAAGAACCACCACTGACTAAACAACTAGAGATAAGCGAGCAATGAAATGCTCAGGTGCTCATTACTTGTATCGAGCAATTCCAAATACTTGCAAGCTCGTTTTGAGTAATGAGTATAATGGAAGTCAATGAGAAATCGAAGCACTTTTCCTACTACCATACAAAGAGATATGGGGGACAGTGAAAATGTTCAAATGGATGGAAAAATGTTGAATGGAAGGAGAACAGCATGAGGAAGACCGCTGGAAGAATCTCTAAATCTTATATTGGTGCTGAGAACAATTTATTACTATGCTTTGCTTATACAGCGATATCATATTCCGCAGTGCTTTACAAACTGTCCACAAAGAGCCTCACAATCTAAATTCCTTATCAGTATGCCTTTGGAATGTGGGATGAAATCAGAGTACCCAGAGGAAACCCATGCAAAGTCATTGCAGATGTTGTCTATGGTGAGATTTGAACCTAGGACCCCATTGCTGAGAGACTGCAGTGATAACTACTGCTGTTCTGCCAGAACAATGGTGTCACACGTTTACTCCACTTTAAGGAATGACAAACATTTAAAATCAAAGAGAAATTGGAGTTTATATGAAAAAAATCTTAAGAAACATTCTTTCCTGTATTATTACATGTATATAAGACAAAATTTAAAATGGATTTGTAAAAAAAATAATTTAACTAAACCAAAACTGAAATTGTTAATAAAAAATTAGAAATTTCAGGTTAATTTATGAATAGTGTTGAGCGATACCGTCCGATACTTGAAAGTATCGGTATCGGATAGTATCGGCCGACACCCAAAAAGTATCGGATATCGCCGATACCGATATCCGATACCAATACAAGTCAATGGGACACCAAGTATCGGAAGGTATCCTGATGGTTCCCAGGGTCTGAAGGAGAGGAAACTCTCCTTTAGGCCCTGGGATCCATATTAATGTGTAAAATAAAGAATTAAAATAAAAAATATTGATATGCTAACCTCTCCGGAGGCCCCTGGACATCACCGCTGGTAACCGGCAGCCTTCTTTGCTTAAAATGAGCGCGTTTAGGACCTGAGAATGACGTCGCGGCTTCTGATTGGTCGCGTGCCACTCATGTGACCGCCACGCGACCAATCAGAAGCCGCGATGTCATTCTCAGGTCCTAAATTCCTAGAATGAGGAGTTTAGGGCCTGAGAATGACGTCGCGGCTTCTGATTGGTCGCGTGGCGGTCACATGAGTGGCACGCGACCAATCAGAAGCCGTGATGTCATGGAAGTCCCTAAACGCGCTCATTTTAAACAAAGAAGGCTGCCGGTTACCAGCGGTGATGTCCAGGGGCCTCCGGAGAGGTAAGTATATCAATATTTTTTATTTTAATTCTTTATTTTACACCTTAATATGGATCCGATACCAATTCCCGATATCACAAAAATATCGGAACTCGGTATCGGAATTCCGATACCGCAAGTATCGGCCGATACCCGATACTTGCGGTATCGGAATGCTCAACACTATTTATGAAGCAAGCAATAACTGCAAAACATCTGATTTAAGAGGGGCTCACATACACCCTGTATTAGGCATAAAAGAGGGCCTCAAACACATTCCATTCGAACTTTCATGTAGTGGAACTCCTAGACTCATACAAGCTCTGCACTAAGTGCAAGACCTGCCAAAGGCACCAATTGTAGTGCTTCATTCAAATATTGTGAGCTGTGGTACTCGTCAACTCCTAAAAGTTATGCACAGTGCAAAGCCATCATAAAAATACAAGCATGGTCATCTGTGCACCCTTGAAGACAGTAACTGGATAAACTGATTAAAATGTTAAGAACCTGTACACCTGAAGCAGGCCTATTTTAATTTTTATTTCAAACTAACAGAATTTCTCACAAAGCAGGTTCAACAATATATATGACAATAGCTAATTTTTTGACCAAAAACATTTTATAAACTGTACCAGGCCAAGCCTTTTTTTTTTTAGTTTTAGCTCACCATAGTTTATCAAAAAGCATGTTAAACTGTATACATGAATTATTGAATCCATTAAAAATTTTGGAAGGTTTATTGTGAGTTTAATATACTAGCAAAATGTAAAAATAACTGCATTACAGTGAATGGATGACTAACTGAACCCCGAATAAACTTTGAAAGGGTTTTTGTGAGGTTAATATATCAGCAAAATAAAACAAGATAAATCCTTGAATCTATAAAAAAATTTAGAAGGTTTTTTACATATTAAAGGTCACCTGTCACCCCCAAAAATTGAAGATGAGCTTAGCCCACTGGCATCCGTGGCTTATCTACAGCATTCTGTATTGCTGTAGATAAGCCCCCGATGTATCCTGAAAGATGAGAAAAAGAGGTTATATTATACTCACCCAGGCGCGGTCCCGCTGCGGTCCGGTCCGATGGGTGTCGCGGTCTGGTCTAGCGCCTCCCATCTTCTTACGATGACGTCCTCTTCTTGTATTTGCGCTGCGGCTTTGGCGCATGTTTACTTTGTCTGCCCTGTTGAGGGCAGAGCAAAGTACTGCAGTGCGCAGGCTCTGGGAAAAGTTAGAGAGGCCCGGCACCTGCGCACTGCTGTACTTTGCTCTGACCTCAACAGGGCAGACAAAGTATGTCTGCGCCAGAGCCACAGCGTGAAGTCAAGAAGAGCACATCATCCTCTGAAGATGGGAGGCCCCGGTCCAGACTGCGATGCCCATTGGATCGGACCGCCCCCCCCCCCCCGGGTAAGTATAATCTAACCCTAACCTCTTTTTCCTCATCTTTCAGGATACATCAGGGGCTTTTTTATTGCTGAAGACAAGCCCCTGATGCTGGTGGGCTTAGCTCATCTTCGATTTTAGGGGTAACAGGTTCCTCAGGTTCACCAGCGAAATGTAACAAATGTGTTACAGAGTATGGATGAATCATTGAGCTTCTAAACATTTTTTCAAGTTTTTTTTAAGTTTTATATAACACTGAAATGTAACAGAAAGCACATAGTTCTGTATGGATCAGTAATAACAATGAGCGAGCACGAAAAAGCTCAGGTGCTCATTACTCGAGTCGAGTAAATCGAGATGCTTGAACGCGCAACCCAAGTAACAAGTGTAATGAAAGTCAATGGGAAACTCAAGCAATTTTGTGGTGACCCCCCCGGAGGTCTGGAGGGAACTATAAATTGCTTAAATCAATGGAAACAATGCTGCAATAGTATCTGGGTCTCCTTTAGGATGATTTCCCGGACATTCCACATAGCAGTGGTCAATTTTTCTCAGAAATGTCAAGGACATAAGTTGTTTTTGTCTAGATTAATGATTTGTGTCCGTTTTTGTCTGTATTCACTCCAAAATCCTGAACGTTCAGCCAAAATCTCATAAAAAACGCAGACATGTGCAAAGCACCCCCACATTCTTAAGCAGAGAGGGGTTGGAGGGCACCATCCAACATAATAGCAGCAAGAAGGGGGTCAACCCAAAGTATGACATACAATGAAGCTCAAAAAGTCAAAAAAGCATCAGGCTATATGGAAGGGACCACCACTAGAACAAATTTTGAAATTACATTAATTTTTATTTTGTCAACCAAAAGAACAGCACACCACACTATTAACCCCTTTCTGACCTCGGACAGGATAGTACGTCCGAGGTCAGATCCCCTGCTTTGATGCAGGGCTCTGCGGTGAGCCCGCATCAAAGCCGGGACATGTCAGCTGTTTTGAACAACTGACATGTGCCCATAATAGGCGCGGGCAGAATCGCGTTCTGCCCGCACCTATTAACTAGTTAAGTACCGCTGTCAAACGCAGACAGCGGCATTTAACTACCACTTCCGGCCGAGCGGCCGGAAATGATCGCATCGCCGACCCTTGTCACATGATCGGAGGTCGGCGATGCTTCAGAATAGTAACCATAGAGGTCCTTGAGACCTCTATGGTTACTGATCCCCGGCAGCTGTGAGCGCCACCTTGTGGTCGTCGCTCACAGCACACCTGATTTTCTACTACATAGCAGCGAACAGCAGATTGCTGCTGTCTAGCAGAGGCGATCGTGCTGTGCCTGCTTCTAGCCTCCCATAGAGGCTATTGAACCATGGCAAAAGTTAAAAAAAAAAGTTAAAAAAAATGTGAAAAAAATAAAAAAATATAAAAGTTTAAATCACCCCCCTTTCGCCCCAATCAAAATAAATCAATAAAAAAATCAAATCTACACATATTTGGTATCGCCGCGCTCAGAATCGGCCGATCTATCAATTAAAAAAATCATTAACCTGATCACTAAACGACGTAGCGAGAAAAAAATGCAAAATGCCAGAATTACGTTTTTTTGGTCACCATGACATTGAATTAAAATGCAATAACGGGCGATCAAAAGAACGTATCTGCACCAAAATGCTATCATTAAAAATGTCATCTCGGCATGTAAAAAATAAGCCCTCAACCTACTCCAGATCATGAAAAATGGAGACGCTACAAGTATCAGAAAATGGCGCAATTTTTTTTTTTTTTTAGCAAAGACCCTGGCATTTGGCCCAACTAGCTGGGTGCTTTGCTGTGTCTGAGTATAATGATGATGGTCAGGCTGTTATTTGTGCTGATAATGGCATAGCAGATGTTTCAAATGGATTTTTGGGCTAACTGGACTGTCTTTAAAAAAATTGCCACACTCGGGGACATGTAACCGTTGGCCTGGAAGCTTCAGGGTCGTTGGTGGTCTGGGGAACAGATGCCTCATCCACTGCCTCTTCCTGCCTGTTGTGGCACCGCTGCTTTCCTCATTCTGCATGTCACCTTCCCAGGTTGGGTCAGTGACTTCATAATCAATCACCTCGTTTTCCACTTCCGCTTCCCCGCTCCTCCACCTGACTTGTTGACTTAGCAACATCACTTGTTGGCAATTGTGTATCATCATCCACCCCTTGCAACAATAATTGCATTTTCCCACTGTTGTCTTCTTGTGACCGTGGCTGCTCAAATATTTAGGCATTGCTACCTGCAATTCCCTCATGTCCCGTTTAAATGCCCTTTGTGAGAGGCCTTAATTTATAAATGGAAATTTGAACAGCTCTTCGGAATTTCCAACTGTGGAAACACTTGTCTCCTTGCACTCGGCATGGTGGGAGGAAGGAAGATCTGGGTTAGGAATATGTTATCCAGAAGCTACTGAGACTGGACTGTGTGAAAGACAGGAAGGTAAACGGGAAGTATTTTCTGTTGTCTAACCAAAAACCTTTTCACAGTGGTGTGGCTTCAAGAGTGTTGTCCTGCACCCCTTACAATGTTGGACAGAAAGCTAGGTTGACATGTTGTGTGTTTGTTGCTCTCCTGCAGCAGGCACAGTTTCACCTTGCCCATGGACTTCGCTTCTGTGCTCACCATCACCATCACATCCACTTCCCTGTCCTTTACCTTGCACCTTGCCCATTTTAAATAACTTATGATATATCCCTGTTGAGAAATCTTTGCAGGATTAATATCGCAGGAAATTGTGCCCACTTCAGATTGACTAGTTACACTGCAGTAGCAATATAACGATGCTATTGATAAACAAGTCTGGCTGTATGCACATAATTGGTGCAGTATAAAGGGTGTATAATGGTTCCCTGCTCAAAACTATTTGCAAGATTAAGATCAACAATAATATTATTATCCCTGAGAAGAGCTTTTGGTAGAGCAGTATAAATAGCATATAATATTTAGCTGCTGAAAAAGTTTTGCAGGTTTATTATAGCAGGAACATTTGCACACCTCAAATGGACTTGCTACACTGCAGTAGCAATATAGCAATGCTGTTGCTAACCAATTAAGTCTGGCTGTATGCTTTTGATGCACACCTTGCACAGTGTAAATGGTGTACAATATTTACCTGCTGAAAAAACTTTGTAGGATTAGTATCGCAGGAAAATTTGCACACCTCAGATGGACTTATTTATTATTTTTCTGTGGTGTTTTCTCTTGAATAATTGAGTTTTTTCCTCCTTTTATCCTACTGTTGTGATTTTTGCTGTTAGAGTAAGACTGGCAAGCGTGAGGATCCGTGACATGGGTTACCAGCTTTCGTATTGTGGCCATAATATTAAAGGGAACCTGTCACCCCATTTTTGCGATATGAGATAAAAATATCCTTCAATAGGGCCTGAGCTCTGCTTTACAAGAGTGCCTTTATTATCCACTGATTCCCCACCTTTGCAGAGAAAATACCGTACTAATCTCGCTCTTTTCTGCTGTCAATCACCCTGTTCTGGTCCGATGGGCTGTGCCTAGTTCATTTCTAATATCACTAGGAGAAAGTATTTGTGTTTGTGACCAATTAAATACAAGTGAATGCCCTCAAAACCCCATTTCAAGTACTTGTGAGCTGACCCATAATTTTACAGGAATCTATGTCATATATGTTAGGACTGGAGGACCTCACCAAATAATATTTAGAGACAATATGAGGTGTGTTCGCAGTCCGGGGTCCACCGTTCAGAAAGGACACCTGCAGCTCAGTAATGGCGGACTAGATGGTGGTATAATGTGAATACACACGGGTTAGCTTCACCCGGTATGAAGGAAGTGAACCCTGTTACGTTACAGGGCCGCGGTACCACAGAGAGCGGCAGTAAAGGGCAACACAACTCTGTCCCAAGACACGGGGAAAGAGTTCCTCTAGACCTCTTACGCTCGACACCACTACTGTGGTGTCAAGGATAGAACTGAACTAATAGTAATAATTAATCGCACAAGAGTGCGTACAACGCCGCTCTGGCAGATGCCATTAACCACCCTAACCAGGGCCCGGAAAGTGCACTAAGAGCACGGCGCCGCACTGGCGGTCATTGCTGAGAGACGAAGAATTGTGTGTTGGATGTGCAGAGTAGCACTGCGCTAGGTAGCTTCCACCATTCACGAGCAGGCAACAACACTAGGCATGGGAATGATTCTGAGCGTTCATCCATCGACAGGCATTCATCTACACACACAAGTAAATCAGTTTACACTAGCGCATGGCCGAGCAGCCACGCAAACCTTTTATAGCAGTAGCACTCCATGACCTTCCTGATTGTCCAATAGGAGCTGTAACAGGACCTGAGCATGTGACCCCCAACATCCAATGGGAGGTCATCCCGTGGGCATGCTCAGTATGGGAAAAGCAGAACTTAGTCCCAAAAAGGCCTGCTTGCTGCTGATCAGTGCTGGCTACAAAGGCAGAACCTGGAAAATCAGCAGTAACCAGTCGAACAGTATCAGCTTGAGCCAGATGGTGGGACCAATGTCTCTGCTGAGCAGGTTCCATTGCAGCTGGAGGAGAATGGGAGACCGCAGCGGACTTGGTTCGAGATTCCCCCTGTGCAGCAGCAGGAACTCGACACCTAACAATGTATTTTTAAAATATAATTGTCGAATGATTAAAACTTGTAGTAGCATGGACCTCATAGAAGGCTTCTTCCATTAATGTTTCCAACTGTTTCTTTAAGGGGTTATCAACTACCAGACAACCCTTCTTTAGAGGCCCGAGAGATCTGCATTTATTTAAAATAAAATCTGTACTCACCTTGTACACTGTTGTAGCTCTTCTGCACTTACACCTGTTTCTCCTGCTGGTCTCTGGGCATAAAGTCATGGGACCACTGTAGCCAATTAGTCTTGATAATTCTGTCCACGCTGAAGAGGAATGAAAGCAGTTTTGTTCTTTAAAAAAAAAAGGTGTTATCAAACAGTACACAACTGCTTTAAAAACAATATACAGTTATATGAAAAAGTTTGGGCACCCCTATTAATCTTAAGCTTAATGTTTTCGAAAAATAGTTTTTTTGGCAACAGCTATTTCAGTTGCATATATCTAATAACTGTTGGACACAGTAATGTTTCTGCCTTGAAATGAGGTTTATTGTACTAACAGAAAATGTGCAATCTGCATTCAAACAAAATTTGACAGGTGCATAAGTATGGGCATCCTTATCATTTTCTTGTTTTAAATACTCCTACCTACTTTTTACTGACTTACTAAAGCACTCTTTTTGGTTTTGTAACCTCATTGAGCTTTGAACTTCATAGCCAGGTGTATGCAATCATGAGGAAAGCTACTTAAAGTGGCCACATGCAAGTTGTTCTCCTGTTTGAATCTCCTCTGAAGAGTGGCATCATGGGCTCCTCAAAACAACTGTCTAATGATCTGAAAACAAAGATTATTCAACATAGTTGTTCAGGGGAAGGATACAAAAAGCTGTCTCAGAGATTTAACCTGTCAATTTCCACTGTGAGGAACATAGTAAGGAAATGGAAGAACACAGGTACAGTTCTTGTTAAGGCAAGAAGGGACAGGCCAAGAAAAACATCAGAAAGGCAGAGAAGAAGAATGGTGAGATCAGTCAAGGACAATCCTCAGACTACCTCCAGAGAGCTGGAGCATCAACTTGCTGCAGATGGTGCCACTGTGCATCGGTCAACTATACAATGCACTTTGCACAAGGAGAAGCTGTATGGGAGAGTGATGCGAAAGAAGCCGTTTCTGCTAGCACGCCACAAACAGAGTCGGCTGAGGTATGCAAAAGCACATTTGGAGAAGCCAATTTCGTTTTGGAAGAAGGTCCTGTGGACTGATGAAACCAAGATTGAGTTGTTTGGTCATACAAAAAGGCGTTATGCATGGCAGCCAAAAAACACAGCATTCCAAGAAAAACACTTACTACCCACAGTAAAATTTGGTGGAGGTTCCATCATGCTTTGGGGCTGTGTGGCCAATGCCGGCACCTGGAATCTTGTTAAAGTTGAGGGACGCATGGATTCCTCTCAGTATCAGCAGATTCTTGACAATAATATTCATGAATCAGTGACAAAGTTGAAGTTACGCAGGGGATGGATCTTTCAGCAAGACAATGATATAAAACACCGCTCCAAATCTACTCAGGTATTCATGCAGAGGAACAATTACACTGTTCTGGAATGGCCATCCCAGTCCCCAGACCTGAATATCATTGAACATCTGTGGGATCATTTGAAGAGGGCTGTCCATGCTCGGCGACCATCTGTTAGGAGTCGAGTTTCCTCTGCTGCACAGGGGGAATCTCGATCCGTGTCTGCTGCGGTCTCCCATTCTGCTTCGGCCGCAGTGGGCTCTGCTCAGCAGAGGCGTCGCTCCCAGCGTCTCGCTGGGACTGATTCTGTGCAAAGGGTTACTGCTGCCTTTTCCGGCTCTCCTGTTGTACCCTGCACTGATCTGCGGCGAGCGGGCTTCCCTGGGACTAAGTCTTTATTTGCACACACTGAGCATGCCCAGGGCAAGATCTCCCGTTGGAGATCGAGGGTCACATGCTCAGGTACTGCAGCACATCCCATTGATCCTTTTGGCAGGTCCTGAAAGGGCAAAACTTCTGTAGCTGTTTCCTGTGCTGCAACTATATAAACTGCGCATGACCGCACGGCCATGCGCTAGTATTGTCTTGATAATATGTGTGTGTGTTGTGAGTGAGAGTCGCTCTTTAAAATACCCTCCCTATTGGATGACTGTTCGCGGAAGGTGTATGTTTGCTATCTAGCGCCCAACTTATCCAACAGCACGTTACACACATAACAGCGTCTAGTTGCTGTGACCGCCTGTACGGCGCCGTGCGCTTCCTCTGCGCTTTCCTTACCCAAGCCTGGGTGGTTAGTGGCGTCCATCAGTGAGGCACTGCATGCACTCTCGTGCCTTTATATACTATTTTTATAGTTTCCTTACACACCCAGTTGCGGTGTTGTGGCAGCAAGTGGTCTAATCGGACTTCAATCCTGTGTTGGGGTTGTGTTCGCTGACATCTTGCTCGCGTTCTATGTGCGGTACCGCGGTCCTCTGACTCAACAGGATCGCTTCCTTCACGCAGGGTGAAGTTAACCCGTGTGTGCATACTTATAGTACCGCCATATAGTCCGTCTTACTAGCAGCAGGGTTTTTACCTGCACGGTGGACCTCGGACTGCGAACGCACATAGTTTCATATCTTCTATACTTGGTGCGTTCCGCCAGTCCTTAACATAATACTAGCGCCAAGGTCTGGCTAGTAATGACAGACGATCAGTGTTTACAGCGGTACATCCAGCAGCTGGAGGGAAGGTTGGCGGCTCTAGAGCGTTCAACCTCAGCTGTGGATGTTACTGCTGTCGCTGTTCAGGCTGCAAGTGTGGCTGCAGCTACCTTGTCCACCGCCGCTCCTGTACCGACGCTATCTCGCCTCCCGCTACCAGATAAATTTTCTGGTGACAGTAAGTCCTGTAGGGGTTTTGTGAGTCAGTGCTCATTACATCTCGAGCTTCTGGCCTCTCGTTTCCCTACAGAGCGGGCTAAGGTGGGCTTTGTCATATCCTTATTGTTGGACAGGGCGTTGCAGTGGGCTACGCCGCTGTGGGAGCGTAGCGATCATGTGGTGCAGAGTTCTCCGTTATTCCTGAGCACTCTGAAACAGGTTTTTTTAGGACCTCGTGTCACCCATGATACGGCGCTCCAACTGTTGGCATTGACTCAGGGCTCGTCTATGGTCAGCCTTTTTGCCATCCACTTCCGCACTCTAGCATCTGAGCTGGAGTGGTCAGATAAAGCCCTTATCCCTATATTTTGGAGGGGGCTGGCTGACCACGTTAAGGACGCCCTGGCCACTAGGGAGATTCCCGCCACACTGGAAGAATTAATAACAGTATCTACTCGTATTGACCTCCGTTTTCACGAGCGGAGGTTAGAGCGAGCCCAGTGTAGGCAGAGGTTTCGGCTGGCTTCCACCTTCGCCAAACCTTTGGAATCTCCAGTCCAGGCTCCTGAGCCCCATGAACCTAAGGTAGTGTCACGAGCGGGATCTAAGTCCCGGACCGCTCATGCAACCCAGGTTTGCCATGTATGCCAACAGTCAGGACATCTTGCCACCAGATGTCATCAGCGGTCGAGGAAACGTCAGCGTCTAGTGGTAGTAGGTGGAGGTGCACTAGACACTGCGACGTTTGCCTCCAAATTGTCCTTTAAGGGGACAATTACTTTTGGCTCATCCTCCCACTCGGTAGAGCTCTGCGTGGATTCTGGGGCGGAGGGCAATTTTATGTCTTCTGCTTTCGCCCAACGTCACGCAATACCCCTGGTTATGCTACCTCAACCAGTAACGGTACGAGTGGTGAATGGGTCGACACTCCCCGCACAGATAACACATCAGACAATCCCTTTTACTCTGTCCATGTCACCATCCCATCAGGAGATTATATCTCTGCTCATCATTCCTGAGGGGATTGATGAGGTCCTGTTGGGGATACCTTGGCTACGGTACCACTCTCCTCACATCGAGTGGTCCTCAGGCAGAATTCTGGGATGGGGTGAATCTTGTGGGGGTAGGTGTCACCGAGAGTGCGTTCAGGTTGCTACTACTGAGGTACCCGCAGATCTATCCTCTCTCCCCAAGCAATATTGGTCTTACGCAGACGTGTTCTCCAAAAAGGCGGCGGAGACCCTTCCGCCCCATCGCCCCTATGACTGTCCTATCGATCTCTTGCCTGGTGCGGAGCCTCCCCGGGGTCGAGTTTATCCATTATCTCTCCCGGAGACGGAGGCCATGTCTCAGTACATTCAAGAGAATCTGGCAAGAGGGTTTATCAGGAAGTCAGTGTCACCTGCTGGGGCAGGGTTCTTCTTTGTGCAGAAGAAGAATGGGGAACTACGTCCATGCATAGACTACAGGGGTCTTAACGCTATCACCGTTAAGAACAAGTATCCTTTGCCCTTGATATCCGAGCTCTTCGATAGGCTTCGGGGAGCTAGAGTGTTTACTAAATTAGATCTGCGGGGTGCTTATAACCTGATTCGCTTCCGTGAGGGGGACGAATGGAAAACGGCGTTTAACACCAGAGATGGGCACTATGAGTATCTGGTGATGCCCTTCGGGCTCTGTAATGCCCCAGCCGTTTTCCAAGACTTTGTCAATGACATCTTCTGGGATATGCTTTCCACCTCAGTTGTAGTCTATCTGGATGATATTCTCATCTTTTCTCCAGATATTGACTCCCACCGGAGAGATGTTGGCAGAGTCTTCGACCTCCTACGGGCAAACTCTCTTTATGCTAAGTTGGAGAAGTGTATGTTTGAGCAGGAGTCTTTACCGTTCCTGGGCTATATCATCTCCGTCCAGGGATTGGCTATGGATCCTGTCAAACTACAGGCTGTGATGGACTGGCAAGAGCCCCATTCTCTGAAGTCAACTGAAGAGGAGGAAGAGGAGCCTCGGCTTATTGTCCCTTCTGAGAGCCTGAGAACTGTAGCGCTGGTTTCGCTGGAGTCTGTGCCTCCGGGCAAGACTTTTGTGCCCATTAATTTGCGACTGGAGGTTCTCTCTTGGGCTCATTCGTCCAGGGTGGGTGGACACTTTGGGACAAAGAGGACATCTGAGCTACTGGCGAGGACGTACTGGTGGCCGCATATGGTCCGGGATGTCAGGGATTATATTCTGGCGTGCGTCTCCTGTGCCAAAAATAAATCTCTGCGGCAAAGGCCAGCTGGGTTGCTCTATCCCTTGCCGGTGGCAGATAGGCCCTGGGAGATGGTCGGGATGGACTTTGTCGTGGGTTTACCCAAATCTCGCGGCTGTACCATCATTTGGGTCATCACCGATCATTTCTCAAAAATGGTGCATTTGGTGCCGCTACCACGGTTACCTTCTGCACGGGCCTTGGCAGCGTTGTTCATTAAACACATCTTCCGCCTACATGGTATGCCTGACAAAATTGTCAGTGACCGGGGTCCCCAGTTTGCGTCTCGGTTCTGGAGAGAGCTTTGTCGTCTTCTCAGTATTGAGTTGAATCTCTCTTCCGCTTATCATCCCGAGACGAATGGGTTGGTAGAGAGGGCCAACCAGACCTTGGTCACATACCTGCGACATTTTGTTTCAGCCAGGCAGGATGACTGGGCATCCTTGCTATCGTGGGCAGAGTTTGCGCTGAACAACGCCGTAGACGACTCCACTGGACAAACCCCATTCCTCCTCAACTATGGTCAGCATCCACGGGTACCTGTGCCTATGCCCGTGTCTTCCGCAGACTCCAGGGTGGCAGACTGGGCTGTGGAGGCACGGGATATTTGGGACCGTACTCAGGATGCCATTCAGGCCTCTAAGGAGAGAATGAGGTCCTCCGCCGATGTTTATCGGCGACCCGCTCCGACCTTTGCTCCTGGCGACTTGGTGTGGCTCTCCGCCCGTAACATCAGGCTGCGAGTTGAGTCCACTAAGTTTGCTCCTCGCTACTTGGGTCCCTTCAAGGTCCTCGAACAGGTTAATCCTGTGGTCTACCGTCTGGCCCTTCCTCCATGCCTTGGTATCACCGACACCTTTCATGTGTCCCTCCTTATGCCCGTATACATGTCCCAGTTTTCTGAGTCATCTGCCGATACATCGGGTTCGTCTACGGACGATTTCGAGGTGAACGCTATTTTGGGGTGCAAGGTGGTACGTGGCAAAAAATTTTTTTGGGTGGACTGGAAGGGTTACGGCCCTGAGGATAGGTCCTGGGAGCCTGCTGAGCACATTCGGGCTCCGCAGCTTATTGCTGCCTTCGAACGTAGCGTGGCCCAAGGAGGTGGGGGCCCTAGGAGGGGGGTAATGTTAGGAGTCGAGTTTCCTCTGCTGCACAGGGGGAATCTCGATCCGTGTCTGCTGCGGTCTCCCATTCTGCTTCGGCCGCAGTGGGCTCTGCTCAGCAGATGCGTCGCTCCCAGCGTCTCGCTGGGACTGATTCTGTGCAAAGGGTTACTGCTGCCTTTTCCGGCTCTCCTGTTGTACCCTGCACTGATCTGCAGCGAGCGGGCTTCCCTGGGACTAAGTCCTTATTTGCACACACTGAGCATGCCCAGGGCAAGATCTCCCGTTGGAGATCGAGGGTCACATGCTCAGGTACTGCAGCACATCCCATTGATCCTTTTGGCAGGTCCTGAAAGGGCAAAACTTCTGTAGCTGTTTCCTGTGCTGCAACTATATAAACTGCGCATGACCGCACGGCCATGCGCTAGTATTGTCTTGATAATATGTGTGTGTGTTGTGAGTGAGAGTCGCTCTTTAAAATACCCTCCCTATTGGATGACTGTTCGAGGAAGGTGTATGTTTGCTATCTAGCGCCCGACTTATCCAACAGCACGTTACACACATAACAGCGTCTAGTTGCTGTGACCGCCTGTACGGCGCCGTGCGCTTCCTTTGCGCTTTCCTTACCCAAGCCTGGGTGGTTAGTGGCGTCCGTCAGTGCGGTACTGCATGCACTCTCGTGCCTTTATATACTATTTTTATAGTTTCCTTACACATCCAGTTGCGGTGTTGTGCCAGCAAGTGGTCTAATCGGACTTCAATCGTGTGTTGGGGTTGTGTTCGCTGACATCTTGCTCGCGTTCTATGTGCGGTACCGCGGTCCTGTGACTCAACAGGATCGCTTCCTTCACGCAGGGTGAAGTTAACCCGTGCGTGTATACTTATAGTACCGCCATATAGTCCGTCTTACTAGCAGCAGGGTTTTTACCTGCACGGTGGACCTCGGACTGCGAACGCACCTAGTTTCATATCTTCTATACTTGGTGCGTTCCGCCAGTCCTTAACACCATCAAACTTAACTGAACTGGAATTGTTTTGTAAAGAGTAGTGTTGAGCATTCCGATACCGCAAGTATCGGGTATCGGCCGATACTTGCGGTATCGGAATTCCGATACCGAGATCCGATACTTTTGTGGTATCGGGTATCGGTATCGGATCAATAGGGATGTGTAAAATAAAGAATTAAAATAAAAAATATTGATATGCTCACCTCTCCGGCGGCCCCTGGACATCACGCTGGTAACCGGCCGGCTTCTTTGTTTAAAATGAGCGCGTTTAGGGCCTGCGAATGACGTCGCGGCTTCTGATTGGTCGCGTGGCGGTCACATGAGCGGCACGCGACCAATCAGAAGCCGCGACGTTATTCGCAGGTCCTAATCACGCTCATTTTAAACAAAGAAGCCGGCCGGTTACCAGCGTGATGTCCAGGGGCCGCCGGAGAGGTGAGCATATCAATATTTTTTATTTTAATTCTTTATTTTACACCTCACTATGGATCCCAGGGCCTGAGACCCTGAGAACCATCAGGATACATTCCGATACTTGATGTCCCATTGACTTGTATTGGTATCGGATATCGGTATCGGATATCGGTATCGGCGATATCCGATATTTTTCGGGTATCGGCCGATACTATCCGATACCAATACTTTCAAGTATCGGACGGTATCGCTCAACACTAGTAAAGAGGAATGGTCAAAAATACCTTCATCCAGGATCCCGGAACTCATTAAATGCTACAGGAAGCGACTAGAGGCTGTTATTTTTGCAAAAGGAGGATCTACTAAATATTAATGTCACTTTTCTGGTGAGGTGCCCATACTTATGCACCTGTCAAATTTTGTTTGAATGCAGATTGCCCATTTTCTGTTAGTACAATAAACCTCATTTCAAGGCAGAAACATTACTGTGTCCAACAGTTATTAGATATATGAAACTGAAATAGCTGTTGCCAAAAAAACAATTTTTAGAAAACATTAAGCTTAAGATTAATAAGGGTGCCCAAACTTTTTCATATAACTGTATATGCAATTTTGGACATTACTTAAAATATAAAATCTGCTTCCAGAATCGCTGGAGTAGTGCAGCAGATGTAGTCGTTTGGTTGCTTCCTAAGCTGTTATATTAAACAATATTCATCATTCAAAAGGATTTGCAAAAATAAAGTCCATTAGGCCCTGTGCTTATTCCAGTTTCAAGACTTTAGTTTCATTAAATGTGCTCGCTGTTGTAATTTTGATGACAGAAAGCACAATAATAAAGACCAGTAAATGTGCAATAACTGCAATTTTATTAGGATTTCTCAACATGTCAGATGATGCATTGTTTCAATGCTTATATCTAAACTAAAAGCTATTTTCATACAAATTGTATAGAACTTCACAAATGTTCTTTTCAAGCATTTGAAAGCATTCCAAAATAAAAAATAATGTGAAAAAAATGACAGGAAACTTTGACATGGTAATAGTAATAGCCTTGGAAAAATCATTCTTGTATAGTTAGTATGGTTGAAAAAAGACAAGTCCATCAAGTTCAACCAAGAGATGAAAAAGGATAAAGGGAATGGGGCACAGGTACATCCATAATGTAAAACTCATTCTTTACCATAAAAATCCATTTTTGCCCTCCTTATCCTCTATGTAAATAAACTGGGTTAACATTGAGATAAATAATTTCATATACAGTAAAGTATTAAGTGTTCTATGGTACATTTCGGTGGTATATGACATTCCAATAAAGGGTTCAAAAATGTATCTGGATTAACTCCTTCACAACGCAGCTGTTTTTGTGTTTCTGGTTTTCGCTCCCCTTTTTCCCAAAGCCAAAACTTTTGATTTTTCATCAATATGGCCATGTGAGGGCTTGTTTATTGCAGGAAGAGTTCTACTTTTCAATGATACCATTGGTTTTACCATGTTGTGTACTTGAAAACAGGAAAAAATTCCAAGTGCGGTGAAATTGCAAAAAGAGTGCAATTCCACAACTGTTCTTTGGATTTTTTTTCACCATGTCCACCAAATGCTAAAACTGACTAGTCATTATGATTCACCAGGTCACTATAAGTTTGTAGATATAAAACATACATAGGTCCTTTTTTATTTAAATGGATTTAAAAAATCCAAATTTTTTTGCAAAAATGAATAAATAATAATTGTGTCATTTTTTGAGACCAGCAGCACCTCCATTTTTCATGATCTAGGGCTAGGTGAGTGCTTATTTTTTGCATGCCAAGTTGACGGTTTTAATTACCGTATATGCTCGAGTATAAGCCGACCTGAGTATAAGCCGAGACCCCTAATTTTGCCACAAAAAACTGGGAAAACTTAATGACTCGAGTATAAACCTAGGGTGGAAAATGCAGCAGCTACCGGTAAATTTCAAACATAAAAATAGGTACCAATAAAAGTAAAATTAACTGAGACATCAGTAGGTTAAGTGTTTTTGAATATCCATATTGAATCAGGAGCCCCATATAATGCTCCATACAGTTTATGATGGGCCCTATAAGATTCTCCATATTAAAATATGCCCCTTATAATGTTGCACAAATGTTGATTATGGCCCCATAAGATGCTCAATAGACACATTTGCCCCATATAATGCTCCACAAATGCTGATTATGGCCCCATAAGATGCTCCATAAAGATATTTACCCCGTATAATGCTGCACATGGCCCCATACAGATATTTGTACCATATAATGCTGCACATGGCCCCATAAGATGCTCCAATCAGACAGTTGCCCCATATGCTGTTGCTGCGATTAAAAAAAAAAAAATTACATACTCACCTCTCAGGTCCCCGACACTTGCTATATTCACCTGCTCCGCGTTGCACCTTCAGTGCCGCTGTGTCTTCCCCATCCTATGCACTGACTGTTCAGGCAGAGGGCGGCGCGCACACTAATCGCGTCATCGCACCCTCTGACCTGAACGTCACTGCAGTAGACGGGAATGACGCAGCGGCGCCGATGGTGGAATGGGGAGCAGGTGAATATTGCATACTGCATTATACTCACCTGCTCCTGGTGCTGTCCCTGGTTCTCCGGCGCCGGCAGCTTCTTCCTGTAATGAGCGGTCACATGGTACCACTCATTACAGTAATGAATATGCGGCTCCACCCCTATGGGAGTGGAGTGGGGTCCAAATTCAATACTGTAATGTACGGTACCATGTGACCGCACACTGCAGGAAGAAGCTGTCAGCACCTGGAGAACCAGGGACACCGTGCCAGGATCAGGTGAGTATTATTACAGAGCTGCTGCTCCACCTCCCCTGCCGACCCCTGGGTATGACTCGAGTATAAGCCAAGAGGGGCAATTTTAGCCTAAAAAAAGGGCTGAAATTCTCGGCTTATACTCGAGTATATACAGTATATCATTTTAGTGTGGATACAATCTTTTGATCACCCGTTCTTGCACTTTTATTTTGTTTAAATTGTTGGAGCGAATGGGGGTGATTTGAACTTTTATATCTTCTTATTTTTTAAATATTTTCACAAACTTCTTTTTTACTTCCTGCATGCTTCAATAGTCTCCATGGGAGACTAGAAGCTGCATTAATACAATTGTGTCTGATACCCACAGGTGATGATCAGATCGCCTGTATGTAGCAGAAGTGCTCACTTGCTATGAGCGCCGACCACGGGCAGTGCTCATATCAATCTGTCAATGACAACTATATAGGTCTGCTGGAGACCTCTGGTTGTCATGCTGACCTATTGGTGACCCTCGATCATGTCAGGGGTATGGCACAATCACATTAAATGCCGCTAATAGTGATTGACAGCAAGGCTGTTAGGGGCACGTGTCAACTGTTCAAAACAGCTGACGGGCCGGGAAAGATGTGGGCTCATCATCAGAGCCCACATCAAAGGGAGAGACACAATATTCACCATACTAGTAAGACACATGTCGTAACAGCATTAAATTAGTCACTTGCAGAGTATAATGTTTTCTGAGATACATTTGGTTGGTATATAACCCTCCGAAAAATTGTTCAAAATGTTTTCGGTGTTATATTACTCATCCATAGAGTTTTACATGTTCTTGGGTACATTTTGATTGTACTGTATATAACCCTCCAAACAAGTTGACAAGTTTTTTTTCGGTATAATATTGCCCATCCATACAATATTTTGTGTTCTTGGGTACATTTTGCGGGCATACATAACACCACAAAAAAGCAGTGATAAATTTGTCTGCATTCAATTACTCATCCATACAGTTTCACATGCTTTCTGTTACATTTTGGTGTTATATAAAACTCTCCAAAAACATTGACAAAATGTTTATTGATTCAATTATTGATCAGTGATGAGCGAGCATGCTTGTCACTGCACGTTACACACTCGAGCATCAGGGTACTCGTTATGCTCGCTACTCAGCAAATAATTTTGAATGCTCATGCACAAGCTTGAATCCCCACACCGCATGTTTGGCACTTGCTAGACAGCTAACAAACACGGAGAGATTGAATACCAGTTACAGTAATGCCATAGCCATGCTGATTGTGGCATTACTGTGATTGGCTAGCCACATGGTGTCAACCGGGTCTATATAAAACTCAGGAGGCTATGCTCAGCACAGCGTACCAATAGAAATGGGCAGAGCAGGGAGAGGTGCTGCTGAACTAGGAACAGAGTTTTAGCTGCAGACAGGCAGGGATTAGACACCTTTTATATTTCTTTCAACTGCAATAACAGCCCTTACTAGAGCTATTTATAATCAATTTTAATACTGCAGCTAACAGCACTTTATTGAGAGATTGTGCTGAAAGGATAATGTAGGACAGGATAGGGTCAATTGCACGTTCTTTCTGCTGCAACTCATAACTAAAGCACTTACAGGGATAATAATATTGTTGTTGTTCTTAATCCTGCAAATTGTTCTGATAAGGGAAATATTATTTACCATTTATCCTGCACCAGTTGTGGGGCAAAAGCATACAGCCAGAATTGGTTGGTAGCAATAGCATTGTTATATAGAGCAATCAGTCAAATAAGAACATCTGAGGTGTGCAATTTTTCCTGCAAGACTAATCCTACAAAGTTTTTTCAGCAGGTAAATATTGTACACCATTTATACTGTAGAAATCACCACAGAAAAAACAGGCAAACGTGCTTACCTGTCCAAGCCTCAAATCAAATGCACTATCATGGTGCATCGGACCCAAGTAAAGATGGCGACTGTACTGGTGCGGTAATACCAAATGGGACAGCCAGCCTACAATCAGGGATTGGCCACTTGGCACACCCGTGCAAATAAATAATCTGCTGTAGTGTTCACACAGAGTATGCACAGCATCTGGATCATAGCCTATTAGTGACGTCCTGTGGTGGGCTGCCCAATGCTAACTGTAATGCATCCCATGTGAACAGAGGCCACAACTTACAAAGCCATCAGGGCCCAACTGCACCTCAAAAAGTAAAAATAAAAAAAGTACACAAGAACTTATCAAAATATGTAAGGTATTAGTTAATATGTAAGCTGGCAACCCACGTCACGGGTCCTCACGCTTGCCAGTCCTACCCAATTCACACATTGCAACCACCTATTAAAATGGATAAGCTATTCCACGGGCATGTAATATTCAGTTATCCAAGTACACAACAAAGCGAGACCCTCATTATCTGCCCTCTTTGTGTTTAAAAGATGAATGCTCTTAATTGTGGGCATTGACAAATTAAGTTTTCTAAACCAGACAACCACTTACATACTGTAGCTACATAGTTAATATGGTTGAAAAAAGGATAAGACCATTAATTTCAACTGATCAATGGAAAAGCATATAAGCAAGGGGTTGAAGATGAGAGGATCAGGCAAAATTTGAGTTTGCCTTTTGCATGGAATTTCCCAGAAAACTTGATTCTCAGAGACGTTATTCTCCGTGAACTTAATGTCCCTTATCAAGCTCTGTGGTATTAGAGACACCAGAAGGTAATAAATGTAAGATTTTAACAAATTTTTAAAAATCAGTGGAAAAGCTAATTAGTAAAAATATGCATTTTGGCAAATGCAGATTTTTGGAAAGTTAACCCCTTTCTGACATCTGACGTACGATCCCGTCGAGGTGGGGTGGGCTCGTATGACCACCGACGGGATAGTACGTCATAGTGATCGGCTACGCTCATGGGGGGAGCGTGGCAGATCGCGGCCGGGTGTGTTAGGAGTCGAGTTTCCTCTGCTGCACAGGGGGAATCTCGATCCGTGTCTGCTGCAGTCTCCCATTCTGCATCGGCTGCAGTGGAGCCTGCTCAGCAGAGACGTAGCTCCCAGCGTCTCGATGAGACTGATACTGTGCAAAGGGTTACTACTGCCTCTCCAGGCTCTGCTATTGTACCTGCACTGATCTGCAGCGAGCACGCTTTTCTGGGACTAAGTCCTGCTTTGCACACACTGAGCATGCCCAGGGCAAGATCTCTCAGTGGAGATCTAGGGTCACATGCTCAGGTACTGCAGCAACTTCCATTGGTCCTTCTTGGAAGGTCTTGTAGGTGCTAGGACTAAGTCCTGCTTTGCACTCTGAGCATGCCCAGGGCAAGATCTCTCAGTGGAGATCTAGGGTCACATGCTCAGGTACTGTTGCAACTCCATTGGTCCTTCTTTGTAAGGTCCAGAACGTGCTGCAGCTATAGAAGCTTCGTATGACCACACGGCCATGTGCTAGTATACATTTGCAAATGTGTGTGTGTGTTGTGAGTGAAAGTTGTTCTTTAAAATCCCCTCCCTATTATATGACTGATCGAGGAAGGTGGATGATTGCTATATAGCGCCCGACTTAGCCATCAGCACGTAACACACAAGTCAGCGTCTAATTGCTACACAGGGGGAATCTTGATCCGTGTCTGCTGCAGTCTCCCATTCTGCATCGGCTGCAGTGGAGCCTGCTCAGCAGAGACGTAGCTCCCAGCATCTCGATGAGACTGATACTGTGCAAAGGGTTACTACTGCCTCTCCAGGCTCTGCTATTGTACCCTGCACTGATCTGCAGCGAGCAGGCTTTTCTGGGACTAAGTCCTGCTTTGCACACACTGAGCATGCCCAGGGCAAGATCTCTCAGTGGAGATCTAGGGTCACATGCTCAGGTACTGCAGCAACTTCCATTGGTCCTTCTTGGAAGGTCTTGTAGGTGCTAGGGCTAAGTCCTGCTTTGCACTCTGAGCATACCCAGGGCAAGATCTCTCAGTGGAGATCTAGGGTCACATGCTCAGGTACTGCTGCAACTCCATTGGTCCTTCTTTGTAAGGTCCTGAACGTGCTGCAGCTATAGAAGCTTCGCATGACCGCACGGCCATGTGCTAGTATACATTTGTAAACGTGTGTGTGTGTTGTGAGTGAAAGTTGTTCTTTAAAATCCCCTTCCTATTATATGACTGCTCGCGGAAGGTGGATGATTGCTATATAGCGCCCGACTTAGCCATCAGCACGTAACACACAAGACAGCGTCTAATTGCTGTGACCGCCAGTGCGGCGCCATGCGCTTTCACAGCGCTTTCCTGACCCAAGCCTGGGTGGTTAGTGGCGTGCACCAGTGTGGCACCGTACGCACTCTCGCAGGGGTGGATTAAGGGTAGCCAGGGCCCCGGGCTGTTCAGACACTGTGGGCCCCCCCCGGTCATGTGACGGGGGTCATGTGACGGGGGTCATGTGACGGGGGTCATGTGACGGGGGTCATGTGACGGGGGTCATGATATACCCGAACCAGATTATTCCAGAAAAATGGCCGGGCCCTACTCTACTGTAACCTATTAAATATTTGTTAGAATCTGCAATACAATTTAGGTATATTTTGACCAATAATATCACATACAAGGAACAAATACCACCGCACCGTGACCAGACCACAAATTACAACCACAGTGATCGAATAATATCACATACAAGGATCAAATACCACCGCGCCATGACCAGACCACAAATTACAACCACAGTGATCGAATAATATCACATACAAGGATCAAATACCACCGCGCCATGACCAGACCACAAATTACAACCACAGTGATCGAATAATATTACATACAAGGATCAAATACCACCGCGCCATGACCAGACCACAAATTACAACCACAGTGATCGAATAATATCACATACAAGGGACAAATACCACAACACCATTTCCAGACCACATATTACCACCACATAGTGACTGAATACTACAATACTGATCAGTAAAAAACAACAACACAATACTATCACCATAAGTGCCAGTATTCACAGGAGATCTGTACTTAGTATGCAGTGTCTGTGTAGAGGTAATACAGAGATCACTGGTGGTATTATACACAGGAGCTCAATATAGTATACATTGTATAGTGTCAGTGTATAGGTAACACTGACTCACCAGTGACGTCTCTAGGTGAAGTCCTTCATCTTTCAGCCAGCACAGACCGCCATCATTTCTTCCAGCCAGGACTCGTTTCTGCAGGAAATAACACAGTTATCTCGAGCTCCGCTTGCAGAACACATTACTTAATTTTCACAACTTCTACATTACACCACATGAAGAAAAAAAGGTGATATAGTGTCACTCTGCACAGTAACAGGACCGCCCCCCATTTAAAACAGTATATTCAAAAAATAAAATAAATTCATCACTGCAGTAATAATATCCCTAAATTAGCCCCTATGGTAATAATATTCCACATCCTGGCCCCGTGTGTCTCATTCCTGGCTCCAGCCATATGTTCTCGCATCCTGCCCTCATGAGTATCCATTCTACCCCATATGATCTCCACATCCTGCCCCATATGTCTCCATCGTATCCATCCTGCCACATGATCCAATCCTGCCCCATGTCTTTAATTCTGCCCCGTGTCTCCAATCATGCCCCGTGTCTACATTCTGCCCATGCCTCCAGTCCTGCCCCCATTGTGTCCAGCAATCTGCCCCAGCATGTCCAGCATATTGCCCCAGTGTCCAGCAATCTGCCCCAGTGTCTCCAGCATATTGCCCCCAGTGTGTCCAGCATTGCCCCCAGACAGTGTGTCCAGCAATCTGCCCCAGTGCGTCCAGCATTGCCCCCAGACAGTGTGTCCAGAATATTACCACCAGTGTGTCCAGAAATCTGCCCCAGTAAGTCCAGCATTTCCCCCAGTGTCTCCAGCATTGCCCCAGTGTCCTCCAGCTCCAGTAATCTGCCCCAATGTCCTCCAGCATTGCCCCAGTGTCCTCCAGCATTGCCCCAGTGTCCTCCAGCATTGCCCCAGTGTCCTCCAGCAATTTGCCCCAGTGTCCTCCAGCAATCTGTCCCAGTGTCATCCAGCAATCTGCCCCAGTGTCATCCAGCCATCTGCCCGTGTCCTCCAGCATTGCCCCAGTGTCTTCCAGCATTGCCCCAGTGTCCTCCAACAATCTGCCCCAGTGTCTTCCAGCCATCTGCCCCAGTGTCCTCCAGCCATCTGCCCCAGTGTCCTCCAGCCATCTGCCCCAGTGTCCTCCAGCATTGCCCCAGTGTCCTCCAGCATTGCCCCAGTGTCCCCCAGCCATCTGCCCCAGTGTCCTCCAGCATTGCCCCAGTGTCCTCCTGCCATCTGCCCCAGTGTCCTCCTGCCATCTGCCCCAGTGTCCTCCAGCCATCTGCCCCAGTGTCCTCCAGCCATCTGCCCCAGTGTCCTCCAGCATTGCCCCAGTGTCCTCCAGCCATCTGCCCCAGTGTCCTCCAGCATTGCCCCAGTGTCCTCCAGCATTGCCCCAGTGTCCTCCAGCCATCTGCCCCAGTGTCCTCCAGCATTGCCCCAGTGTCCTCCAGCATTGCCCCAGTGTCCTCCAGCATTGCCCCAGTGTCCTCCAGCCATCTGCCCCAGTGTCCTCCAGCATTGCCCCAGTGTCCTCCTGCCATCTGCCCCAGTGTCCTCCAGCCATCTGCCCCAGTGTCCTCCAGCCATCTGCCCCAGTGTCCTCCAGCATTGCCCCAGTGTCCTCCTGCCATCTGCCCCAGTGTCCTCCAGCCATCTGCCCCAGTGTCCTCCAGCCATCTGCCCCAGTGTCCTCCAGCCATCTGCCCCAGTGTCCTCCAGCCATCTGCCCCAGTGTCCTCCAGCCATCTGCCCCAGTGTCCTCCAGCATTGCCCCAGTGTCCTCCAGCATTGCCCCAGTGTCCTCCAGCATTGCCCCAGTGTCCTCCAGCCATCTGCCCCAGTGTCCTCCAGCATTGCCCCAGTGTCCTCCAGCATTGCCCCAGTGTCCTCCAGCATTGCCCCAGTGTCCTCCAGCCATCTGCCCCAGTGTCCTCCAGCATTGCCCCAGTGTCCTCCTGCCATCTGCCCCAGTGTCCTCCAGCCATCTGCCCCAGTGTCCTCCAGCCATCTGCCCCAGTGTCCTCCAGCATTGCCCCAGTGTCCTCCTGCCATCTGCCCCAGTGTCCTCCAGCCATCTGCCCCAGTGTCCTCCAGCCATCTGCCCCAGTGTCCTCCAGCCATCTGCCCCAGTGTCCTCCAGCCATCTGCCCCAGTGTCCTCCAGCATTGCCCCAGTGTCCTCCAGCATTGCCCCAGTGTCCTCCAGCATTGCCCCAGTGTCCTCCAGCATTGCCCCAGTGTCCTCCAGCCATCTGCCCCAGTGTCCTCCAGCATTGCCCCAGTGTCCTCCAGCATTGCCCCAGTGTCCTCCAGCATTGCCCCAGTGTCCTCCTGCCATCTGCCCCAGTGTCCTCCAGCCATCTGCCCCAGTGTCCTCCAGCATTGCCCTCAGTGTGTCCAGTCCACCGTTGTAAAAAAAAAAAACAAAGTCTCCTCACCTGTCCTCGCTCCAGCGCCGCGGTGAGCTCCCTCCAACAGAGCACACTCGCCGGCGACTGACAATGACGTCAGACGCCGGCGACGTGTGCGCCTGCGGCCGACATCAGCCGCCAGCCTCCAATTGGCTGGCGGCTGGTGTTAACTATTGACGTGCGGGCGCGTGCCCGCACGTCAATAGGAAACCGCCGCAGGCAGCGCCGGAAGGGGCCCGGTGAGCAGATGAGAAGGGGCCCGATGCGGGCCCCCTCTCTCTGCCCACCGGCTATGGCAGGGGGCCGGGGGCGGGCACATAAATGCCGGCGGCGGCCGCCGGCAGCGGCATTCGAATAACAGATGATCAGAGGGTCAACAGTGCGGTAGCCCAGGGCCCCCCCAGACCACTGGGCCCTGGGCTACCGCCCATATTGACCCTCTGATAATCCGCCCCTGCACTCTCGTGCATCTTTATTATTATTTCTGTCACTCTGACACCCCAGTTGCGGTGTCGAGCACATGAGGTCTATATGAACTCAAATCCTGTGTCTTGGGATTGAGTTCTGAGACTCCTTGCTTGCGCTCTTGGTGCGGTACTGCGGCCCTGTGACGCAACAGGGTTCGCTTCCTTCACACAGGGTGAAGTTAACCCCTGTGTGTATTCACATTGTACCACCATATAGTGCCACCATTTACTTAGCAGCAGGTTCTTTCCTGCACGGTGGATCCCGGGTGGCGAACGCACCAATCTTACTTAATAAATATATTCGGTGCGCTCCCGGCACATTAACCCCCGGCACACTGTGATCAAACAGGATCGCAGTGTGCCAGCAGTACAGGGAAGCATCGCGCAGGAGGGGGCTCCCTGCGTGCTTCCCTGAGGCCCCCGGAGCCCCCCGAAGGTCTCTTACCTCCTTCCTCGCTGCAGGCCCCGGATCCAAATGGCTGCGGCATCCGGGTCCTGCAGGGAGGGAAGTGGTCTCACAGCGCCTGCTCAGAGCAGGCACTGTAAAGCCTGGAGCTGTGCATGTCAGATCGCTGATCTGACACAGTGCACAGCAAAGTGTCAGATCAGCGATCTTACACTATAACATGATGCCCCCCTGGGGCAATGTTATATAGTGTAAAAAAAAAAATTCACATGTGTAAAAAAAATAAAAAAAATTCCCAAGAAATCACCCCCCCCAAAAAAATACTGTTCCTATAAATACATTTCTTTATCTAAATAAAAAAAACAATAAAAGTACACATATTTAGTATCGCTACGTCCGTAACGACCCCACCTATAAAACTGTCCCGCTAGTTAACCCCTTCAGTGAACGCGGTAAAAAAAAAAAAACGAGGCAAAAAACAACGCTTTATTATCATACCGTCAAACAAAAAGTGGAATAACACGTGATCAAAAAGACGGACATAAATAGCCATGGTACTGCTGAAAACGTCATCTTGTCCCGCAAAAAACGAGCCGCCATACAGCATCATCAGCGAAAAAATAAAAAAGTTATAGTCCTCAGAATAAAGCGATGCAAAAATAATTATTTTTTCTATAAAATAGTTTTTATCGTATAAAAGCGCCAAAGCATAAAAAAATTATATAAATGAGGTATCGCTGTAATCATAATGACCCGAAGAATAAAACTTCTTTATCCATTTTACCAAACGCGGAACGGTATAAACGCCTCCCCCAAAAGAAATTCATGAATAGCTGGTTTTTGGTCATTTTGCCTCACAACAATCAAAATAAAAAGTGATCAAAAATTGTCACGTGCCCGAAAATGTTACCAATAAAAACGTCAACTCGTCCCGCAAAAAGCAAGACCTCACATGACTCTGTGGACCAAAATATGGAAAAATTATAGCGCTCAAAATGTGGTAACGCAAAAAATATTTTTTGCAATAAAAAGCGTCTGTCAGTGTGTGACGGCTGCCAATCATAAAAATCCGCTAAAAAACCTGCTATAAAAGTAAATTTCACCCCCCTTCAACACCCCAATAGTTAGGGAAAAAGTAAAAAATTTAAAAAAATGTATTTATTTCCATTTTCCCATTAGGGTTAGGGTTAGGGCTAGGGTTAGGGCTAGAGTTAGGGTTAGGGCTATGGTTAGGGCTAGGGTTAGAGTTAGGGTTAGGGTTAGGGCTAGGGTTAAGGTTAGGGCTAGGGTTAGGGCTAGGGTTAGGGCTAGGGTTAGGGCTAGGGTTAGGGTTGGGGCTAGGGCTAGGGTTGGGGCTAGGGCTAGGTTTAGGGCTAGGGTTAGAGTTGGGGCTAGGGTTAGGGCTACGGTTAGGGTTGGGGCTAAAGTTAGGGTTGCGGCTAAAGTTAGGGTTAGGGTTTGGATTACATTTACGGTTGGGAATAGGGTTGGGTTGGGGTTAGGTGTGTGTCAGGGTTAGGGGTGTGTTTAGGGTTACCGTTGAGATTAGGGTTAGGGGTGTGTTTGGATTAGGGTTTCAGTTATAATTGGGGGTTTCCACTGTTTTGGTACATCAGGGGCTCTCCAAACGCGACATGGCGTCCGATCTCAATGCCAGCTAATTCTGTGTTGATAAAGTAAAACAGTGCTCCTTCCCTTCCGAGCTCTCCCTTGTGCCCAAACAGGGGTTTACCCCAACATATGGGGTATCAGCGTACTCAGGAAACATTAGACAACAACTTTTGGGGTCAAATTTCTCCTCTTACCCTCGGGAAAATACAAAACTGGGGGCTAAAAAATAATTTTTGGGGGAATATTTTTTTTAATTTTCACGGCTCTGCGTTATAAACTGTAGTGAAACACTTGGGGGCTCAAAGTTCTCACAACACATCTAGATTAGTTCCATGGGGGGTCTAGTTTCCAATATGGTGTAAATTGTGGGGGGTTTCTACTGTCTAGGTACATTAGGGACTCTGCAAACGCAATGTGACGCCTACAAACCATTCCATCTAAGTCTGCATTCCAAATGGTGCTCCTTCCCTTCTGAGCCCTCCCATGTGCCCAAATGGTGGTTACCCCCCACATATGGGGTATCAGCGTACTCAGGACAAATTGGACAACAAATTTTGGGGTCCAATTTCTCCTCTTACCCTCGGGAAAATACAAAACTGGTGGCTAAAAAATAATTTTGGGGGGAATTTTTTATTTTTATTTTCACGGCTCTGCGTTATAAACTGTAGTGAAACACTTGGGGGTTCAAAGTTCTCACAACACATCTAGATAAGTTCCTTGGGGGGTCTAGTTTCCAATATGGGGTCACTTGTGAGGGGTTTCTACTGTTTAGGTACATTAGGGGATCAGCAAACGCAATGTGACGCCTGCAGACAAATCCATCTAAGTCTGCATTCTAAATGATGCTCCTTCCCTTCCGAGCTCTGCCATGCGCTCAAACGATGGTTCCCCCCACATATCGGGTATCAGCATACTCAGGACAAATTGGACAACAATATTTAGGGTCCAATGTCTCCTGTTACCCTAAGAAAAATACAAAACTGGGGGCTAAAAATAATTTTTGTGCAAAAAAAATATTTTTTATTTGCACGGCTCTGCGTTATAAACTGTAGTGAAACACTTGGGGGTTAAAAGCTCTCACAACACATCTACATAAATTCCTTAGGGGGTCTACTTTCCAAAATGGTGTCACTTGTGGGGGGTTTCCACTGTTTAGATACATCAGTGGCTCTCCAAATGCAACATGGCGTCCCATCTCAATTGCTGTCAATTTTGCATTGAAAAGTCAAACGGCGCTCCTTTCCTTCTGAGCTCTCCCATGCACCCAAACAGTGGTTTACCCCCACAACTGGTGTATCAGCATACTTAGGACAAATTGGACAACTTTTGAGGTCCAATTTCTTCTCTTACCTTTGGGAAAATAAAAAATTGGGGGCGAAAAAATAATTTTTGTGAAAAAATATGATTTTTGATTTTTACGGTTCTGCATTATAAACTTCTGTGAAGCGCTTGGTGGGTCAAAGTGCTCACCACACCTCTAGATAAAATCCTTAGGGGGTCTACTTTCCAAAATGATGTCACTTGTGGGTGGTTTCAATGTTTATGCACATCAGTGGCTCTCCAAACGCAACATGGCATCCCATCTCAATTCCTGTCAATTTTGCATTGAAAAGTCAAATGGCGCTCCTTCCCTTCTGAGCTCTCCCATGCGCCCTAACAGTGGTTTACCCCCACATATGGGGTATCAGCTTACTCAGGACAAATTGTACAACAACTTTTGAGGTCCAATTTCTTCTCTTACCCTTAAGAAAATATAAAATTGGGGGCGAAAAGATAATGTTTGTGAAAAAATATGATTTTTTATTTTTACGGTTCTGCATTAGAAACTTCTGTGAAGCGCTCCTTCGCTTCCGAGCTCTGTCATGCGCCCAAACAGTGGTTTACCCCCACATATGGGGTATCGGCGTACTCAGGACAAATTGTACAACAACCTTTGGGGTCCATTTTCTCCTGTTACCCTTGGTAAAATAAAACAAATTGAAGCTGAATTAAATTTTTTGTGAAAAAAAGTTAAATGTTCATTTTTATTTAAACATTCCAAAAATTCCTGTGAAACACCTGAAGGGTTAATAAACTTCTTGAATGTGGTTTTGAGCACCTTGAGGGGTGCAGTTTTTAGAATGGTGTCACACTTGGGTATTTTTTTTATCGTATAGACCCCTCAAAATGACCTCAAATGAGATGTAGTCCGTAAAAAAAATGGTGTTGTGAAAATGAGAAATTGCTGGTCAAATTTTAACCCTTATAACTCCCTAACAAAAAAAAATTTTGGTTCCAAAATTGCTGATGTAAAGTAGACATGTGGGAAATGTTAATTATTAAGTATTTTATGTGACATATTTCTGTTATTTAATTGCATAAATATTCAAAGTTGGAAAATTGCGACATTTTCAAAATTTTCTCTAAATTTCCATTTTTTTCACAAATAAACGCAGGTAATATCAAAGAAATTTTACAACTATCATGAAGTACAATATGTCATGAGAAAAAATTGTCAGAATCACTGGGATCCGTTGAAGCGTTCCAGAGTTATAACCTCATAAATGGACAGTGGTCAGAATTCTAAACATTGGCCTGGTCATTAACGTGCAAACCACCCTTGGAGGTAAAGGGGTCAAAGTAGAAGTAATTTCTATTCAAATGTATTTGCTCATCTATGTAAGGAGCAAATGCATGATTCAGTCTGTCCTAACACAGCTAATATTTTCATGCTGATCTCAATTGTCGATTCATTACTCCAAAACATTCAGAAAATACATTTATTCATTTACATAAACATTTTTTATTTCCCTCTTAAAAAATCATCCAATCATTCCAGCTGTGACCAATTCTTGAGGTATACTATTCCACAGGTTAATAGCGTTTATGGGACTGAAGGTCTGATTCCTCTGGAGATTGATCCTTTCTTTTTCCAGGTTTAGCAAGTTCACCTTTGTTTTCTTAGGGGGATTTACTCATGGTGGTTTTTGCCCTAATGTTTTGATGGTGGTACTGGTGCTACATCCATGTGCTGATCGTATTTCTGTTTTGTAAAAATCCAAAAAAATGTCTCATAGCTAACTTAATAATCCTTAAATTTAGATTTCTGAGATTATGAGGAGGATTTGGAAATAATCTACTCATTTTCTGCTCCAAAAGCGTCATGTAACTTAGTGTTTGTTTACACTTAGTTTTACAGCAGAAACTGAGCAGAATCTCTCCAAATCCTCCCCAATACAAAAAGTTTGGTTCTGGTGATGTATTAATGTACCTGTGACGCCCAAGAGACCGGGGTACCCAGCACCGGATCAATGGGGTCTGTCTCTTGAGGGGGGTGTCACGGGTGGCTTGACCCGGTGCTGTGGCCTCAGGCAATGCACAGTGTAAAGGGTATCATGAGGGAACAGGCACTTACTTGATCAGCAGCAGGTTCTCCCAGCGGTGATGATCCCAATCCTGGATAGATGGCTATTGTCCAAATGAAAGACTGAGGCACTGAAACGTTTAACCAGTTTACTTTAACATAAAGGGATTTACAACCAGTCCTGTCACCGGAGTCTGTATGGGAACTCTGAGTTACTTTGACCCTGCCGGGGTCTTCACCTCTTATTGTACGCAATATCTGTGTGGCCCTGCTGCTGTATGTGAACTGGCTGCCGGCCCAATCTGTCCCCTCCGGGTCCTGGTTCGACGGGCAACCCGAGTCCTTTTATCGGCTTACCCCCTCCAGGAGTACCGCTGAACTCTGTGTCTGTTGCTGCGTCCGGCCCTAGTGAAGCTGATATCACCTCACGTTTTTCCGGTTGCTGTATTATATGTAATGAATACAGCCACGGATCCGGTATCCGTCTTTGCGCCTGTTCTGGGTAGTGATTAATGCTACCCGGTTCTCACAATGTCCTTTTTCTCTATCCCTCTTCTCCTCAGGCCGGTGATTTAGGCCTGGTAACAGTGACAGGGCTGTTAGAGATTCAACTGTATGACCTCTCACTTTCAGCTCCTTAGCCCAACTGCCATTTCTTCTCTCAGACCAGAATGGATCAAGGGGAGTCTCTGGAGCTCCCCCTTCTGGCCGGAGGTAATAGTGCAGTCTTGCTATTTTAGTATTTGTACTTACTGTCAGTAACTATTTTTGTGGCAAATACCCCTAGGGGTGCCACATTCCCCCTTAGTTAAGAACAGTACTCCGGGACTGTGGGACAATAACATTTTGAAATAACAATTAATATGTACAGAGTCTTAAAAATGAAAAGTTACAAAAACCACTCAAGGAAACAAAAATAGAGTTCTGTAAAAAGTCACTTCAAATAGCGTCCATTAATACAGTTCTATCCTTGAAGGTATTAGGAAAGGCACTGTACTTAGTGTCCAGGAATTTAGTTCCATTTTTCCAACGGAGTTATCAATATAAAGTCTAAAGAAAGTTCAAAAAGAGCAAAAAGCAAAGTTCAAAAAGCAGTCTTTCCGGAGCTTTGATTTAGTGCCTCCGGGCTGATAAAAAGTTCAAGAATATGCAATAAGTTCATACAGACAAGTCTCTGTAGGCACTGGGCTTAAACGTTGCAGACTGATAACAATGACTATACTACATTTTCTGTTTAACTATATACGGCATAACATATATACAATTCACATTATGAGCTTTATAGTTGGTAATCTGCATACCTGGCCGGTAATTGACCCTGGGTACTACGCTGTGATCTACGTAATAGCGGTGTCTCTTCATGTGGTGTACTACTGTCTACTGCGGATGTAGTATCTGCCCGCTCTGCTAAAGATAATTCCACGACTATGGAGTTGGCAAGTCCACCGTGAATGGGATTACTCTGACCAGGAATCTGTTCTTCCTGGCCTGGAACCTCCTGTAGTACGGGGTCAGCCTCTTCCTGTCTTGGGACTTCTGGTATTGGGTTTGGTGTTGGGTAAAAGGCCACCATGGGAACCACTACTGCACCATGGTATGTTAGTAGGGTTTTGGGAAAGTCTCCTATACAGGTGTGATACACTTCCTCTTCTTTTTCCTTTACTGGTTGAACCTGTATGGGTTGAATAACTTCTGGTTCTGGCTGGACAACGTCTGGCTCTTTCAATGCTTTCGGACATAATTTAAGATTGTCTCTTGACACTAGTACAGATGTTAAGCCTCCGTTTTTGCTAATGAGACACATTTTAGGATTATCCACTCTTGTTGGTAAAACTGTGTAGGGTACGGCTTCCCACTGATTGTCCAGTTTATTGGTTCGACGATTTCTCTTGAGCACTTGGTCACCTGGTCTTAATGGGGTCGCTAGAGCATTCTGGTTGAAAGTTCGCTCTTGTCTTTCTCTAGTTTGCTGAAGGCTTCTTTCCACACTCTCTTGCACTTGGCGATACTGCTTTTGCCGTATGATATCCCAATTGGAGTCTTGGACTTCTGCGTCTGGTTTCAGAATTCCCATTTCTAGATCGATTGGTAATTGGCCGGATCTTGCACGCATAAGGTAAGCTGGGGTGCAATTGGTGGAACTCACCGGGACATGATTATACAGATCCACCAAGTCAGGCAATTTCTCTGGCCATTGATTCCTTTCTGCCTCAGGTAAAGTCTTTAGTAGTTCTATTACAATATGGTTCATCTTCTCGCATAAGCCGTTTGTTTGTGGATGATAGGCCGTCATCCGGATCTTTTTGCAACCATACATATTACAGAATTCTCTGAAGATCTCTGATTCAAAGGCTGTACCTTGGTCGGTGAGAACCTGTTCCGGATATCCATGGGGTCTACAAAAGTACGTTTGGAACGCTTTGGCTGCTGTTTTTGCTGTCAGATCTTTTACGGGTACTACTACCAAGAAGCGTGAATAATGGTCCACGATGGTCAAGGCATAGACATAGCCAGACCGGCTTGGTGTCAACTTCACGTGGTCCATGGCTACAAGTTCAAGTGGTTGTTTGGTGATTATGGGCTGCAGTGGTGCTCTTTGGTTCTTTTGATCGTTTCTTCTGAGGTTGCACGGGCCACAATTTCTGCACCACTGTTCGATTGATTTTCTCATCCCGACCCAATAAAATCTTTCTCTTAGAAGTACTTCTAACTTTTTCCAACCGAAGTGACCAGCACCATTATGGTAAGCTTCGAGGACCATCTTGACATCTTGTTTAGGCACGATAATCTGCCAAACCAATTCATGTGTTTTCGGATTGGTGTACCTTCTACAGAGCTTCCCTTGATACAGGAACATTTTGCCTCTCTCTTTCCAGAGTTGATGCGTCTCTTCTGGGGCATCCTCATCGGGATATGCACTTTGCTCAGTCAACAGTTCCTTCACCAACTTCACAGCCGGATTGCTGTCTTGGGTGTCAGCCCATCTATGGTGTGCTAACGGATTTAAATTCACCTCTTGTTGTTTCTGATAGGTACTTGACTGATGATGTTTTGCCTTGGGATGATGGAAGGCTGGTAGTTCAATTTCTTCAAGCTCCCCCATTTCTTCTTCTACATCTCTCAAGTGTGGCATCCGGGATAGGGCATCGGCATTTCCATTCTTGCGACCTGCTCGATACTTGATCTTGAAGTTGTAATTAGATAACCGGGCTATCCATCGCTGTTCTAACGCACCTAATTTGGCTGTGTCCAGGTGGGTCAACGGATTGTTGTCAGTATAGACAATAAATTCTGCAGCGGCCAGATAGTGTTTGAAACGTTCAGTCACAGCCCAAACTACTGCCAGTAGTTCCAATTTGAAGGAGCTGTAATTTTCTGAATTTCTTTCAGTAGGCCGGAGCTTTCTACTTGCAAAGGCGATGACTTTCTCCCGACCTTCTTGCTTTTGTGACAGCACCGCTCCTAGTCCCACATTACTGGCATCGGTGTAGAGGATGAAAGGTTGATGGTAATCTGGGTATGCCAGAACCTCTTCTCCGGTTAGTGCCTTCTTTAGTTGTTCAAAGGAGTCTTCCCTTTCGTCGTTCCACTGAAAAGGAGGGTTTCGGTTTGAAGGTTTCTTCGTCTGCCCTACCAAGGTGTCTTGCAAGGGTGCTGCCAACTTGGTAAATCCTTTTATAAATCTGCGATAGTAACCCACCAATCCCAGGAATTGTCTCACTTCTTTTGCGCTGGTAGGTCTTGGCCAATCCCTTATGGCGCTTATTTTCTCGGGATCTGGTGCTACTCCCTCCGAACTCACGATGTGTCCCAGGTACTGTACCTTTGGCTTGAGAAGGTGACATTTGGATGGCTTGACTTTCATGCCATACCTGGATAAGGCTTCGAACACTTCTGCCAGGTCTATTAAGTGTTGTTCGTAAGTCTTTGAGTAGACGATCACATCATCTAGGTACAGGAGGACGGTCTCGAAGTTCTTGTGTCCGAGGCAGCATTCCATCAGCCGCTGGAAGGTACCGGATGCGTTGCAGAGTCCGAACGGCATGCGATTAAATTCACATAGACCCATTGGTGTGGTGAATGCCGTCTTTTCCTTATCTCGCTCAGCCACAGGGACTTGCCAATACCCGCTTGTTAAGTCTAAGGTGGAAAAATAATTAGCAGATTTCAAAGCAGTTAAGGACTCTTCTATCCTAGGCAAGGGGTAGGCGTCTTTATGGGTGATGTTATTAATCTTCCGGTAGTCTACGCACATTCTCATGGTTCCGTCCTTTTTTTTGACAATCACTAGAGGGGCCGCCCAGGGGCTACAGCTGTCTCTTATTACCCCGGCCTGTTTCATCTCCCTCAGCATATCTTTTGCACATTGATAGTGAGCGGGCGGTATGGGTCTATATCTTTCTTTTATTGGGGGATGGTCACTGGTGGGGATTGTGTGTTCTACCCCTTCTATCCGTCCGAAGTCCAATGGGTGTTTACTGAAGACTTGTTCATATTCCGTCACTAGCCTATACACCCCTTGTTTTTGATGGGTAGGTGTTGAATTTATTCCCACGTGTAGCTGTTGGCACCAATCCTCCATTTCTCCATCTGAGCCATTACCTTCCACCTGACAGGTTGGTTCTAAGGGCTCAATGGTTGTGATGGCATTGTTGTCAACAGTATATAGCTTTGCCATTGTAGCATACCTTGGCAAAGTGACCTCTTCCTCTCCACAGTTCAAAAGTCGTACCGGCACTCGTCCCCGGTGTACCTCGACTATCCCTCGTGCTGTGAGTATAGTGGGCCTGCTGTCGGTGTACACTGGTTCTATTAAGGCTTGATAATCTCGTCCCTTAGTACCAATGGCTGCTCTACACCATACCAGCATTTCTGTTTTTGGTGGGATTACAATAGATGTTGGATCACTTACCCTCACACTGCCGATTTCTCCACCTGCAACTTCTACCTGTTGCCTTAACATCAATACTTTTATTTCCCTTCGGAGAACTCTCTGCTGGCAGGATTGGGCAGTTTCAGCAATTTGCTGTAAGACAGAAATGACTTCGGAAAAGCAGTTCTCTAACACATTCATTCCTATCAATACAGTTGGTTCACAGTTCCGCCGGTCAACATCAACAACAATTATACCCTGTTTCTTCAATTCTACTTTACCAATCTTTATGGTCATCTCCCTGAATCCTAGTTTCGGTACCAACTTACCATTACTGGCCCATATATCTAGTTCAACATCAGAGGGCCCTTTATCAATATCTGCATCAGCCCAGTACCTCTTATAAAGGATATACGGTATAGATGAAATCTGGGAACCTGTGTCCAGCAAAGCGTTGAGGGGCATTCCGTCCAGCACGATAGGGATAATGGGTCGTCCTCCGATGTACCTGTCGTGCCAGGGTGTTGGGCCTTGAAAGTTCATTCCTGCGAAGCGGCCCGCATTCCCAGGGGATTCCCGTTTAAATCACAATCTCGTGCAAAGTGGCCTGGCTGCTGGCAACGGCGGCAAATGGGCTGTCCATCCGGTTGGTAGCGGTCGCGGGGTCGTCCTCTCCATGTCGGGTATCTCCGGGGTCTCATACATGGAACACCTTCTCTACGGTTTGACAACTCCATCTTGGGTCCTCTCATCTCCTGCATGGTTTTAGCCATTGAAGCAACAACATCAGTTAAAGAGTCAAGCTTTTGTTGAAGAGCCTCATTAGTACTGGGCCCCAGGGGCTTAGCAATGGCCCCGGACATAGCTGATGTCACTGGTACTCCATGTTGTTGAGGAGCCTCTGCCATGAGTTGCGCAGGATCCTGATCCCGAGGTGCCTCTGCCAGCTGGAGACGTATAACGCTCTCCTTTAATTGGGCAAATGTCAATTCAGGGTTCTTAAAAACAAGCATGCTCACATGCCCCCGGTGAGAAGGGGTGTAGAGTCCCTCAATAAATTGATCTCTTATCAGTTTATCCGCTCCGGTGTTAAAAATGGGTTCAGCCAGTGTAAGTGATTTAAGGGCTTCCTGCAGGTTTAAGGCAAAGTCTCTCACGCCCTCATTAACTTTTTGTTTGCAATTAAAGAATCGTACTTTAGCTTTGCTGCTGGCAGTGGTTTCAAATGTAGCTTTTAATCCAGCAAATATGCGTTCAACAGTGCCTTTTAGATCAGCTGCCCATGCTGTGACTTCTCGCTTAGCATGGCCACTTAACTGCATCATCAGGAGACTAACACGCTGAACTTCACCCACAGGGAACATGTCAAAATGGGCCAGCATCTTTTCTCTGAAATCGTCAAGGGTATTAGGCTCACCTTCATACATTGGAAGCCATGGGCCACCCGGGGTATATGGCATCAGCACCGGCATGATGGGCGCCACTCCTCGCACCGCTGCGCTACCGGACTCTCTATCGACACTCTGTCTTTCAGCTGCATTAGCGTCGCCGGGTGCTGCGGCGCCTCCTTGCTGCGACATACTGTGCCCCCTTAGTTAATCCGGACCCTTCCGGTCCTCCGCTTCCGTCGGGATAGTGTAGATTCGTTCCGCTGTGCAGCAGGATCGATTTTCCCCTTGCTCTGATGTCAGAGCGCTCAGCTTGGTGCCGCCCACAATGACACGCCCCCTGCTGCTCCCACCCACCGCGCTCTGTAATGGTGGATTCTGAAGTTTTTCAGTTAGACTGGGGCTCAGGTGATGGCGTAGCTCAATTAACAGTCTCGTGCCTAACGGTTATGAAGTGATTACCTCAGGGGATGGCGGCCATCTTTACTCCATTATAACCAATGGGGAAAAGTCACTTTCAATAGTTTTCAATGGAGAATGGATTTTTCTTTAATAAAGTCAATTTTCAAGATTTTTCATCCCAGTTTTCACAGTTTTGGGCTCCAATCACGGCACACAATACCCGGTATACGGGCTGGCTAGATCCTGTTCGTGACGCCAATTGTGACGCCCAAGAGACCGGGGTACCCAGCACCGGATCAATGGGGTCTGTCTCTTGAGGGGGGTGTCACGGGTGGCTTGACCCGGTGCTGTGGCCTCAGGCAATGCACAGTGTAAAGGGTATCGTGAGGGAACAGGCACTTACTTGATCAGCAGCAGGTTCTCCCAGCGGTGATGATCCCAATCCTGGATAGATGGCTATTGTCCAAATGAAAGACTGAGGCACTGAAACGTTTAACCAGTTTACTTTAACATAAAGGGATTTACAACCAGTCCTGTCACCGGAGTCTGTATGGGAACTCTGAGTTACTTTGACCCTGCCGGGGTCTTCACCTCTTATTGTACGCAATATCTGTGTGGCCCTGCTGCTGTATGTGAACTGGCTTCCGGCCCAATCTGTCCCCTCCGGGTCCTGGTTCGACGGGCAACCCGAGTCCTTTTATCGGCTTACCCCCTCCAGGAGTACCGCTGAACTCTGTGTCTGTTGCTGCGTCCGGCCCTAGTGAAGCTGATATCACCTCACGTTTTTCCGGTTGCTGTATTATATGTAATGAATACAGCCACGGATCCGGTATCCGTCTTTGCGCCTGTTCTGGGTAGTGATTAATGCTACCCGGTTCTCACAATGTCCTTTTTCTCTATCCCTCTTCTCCTCAGGCCGGTGATTTAGGCCTGGTAACAGTGACAGGGCTGTTAGAGATTCAACTGTATGACCTCTCACTTTCAGCTCCTTAGCCCAACTGCCATTTCTTCTCTCAGACCAGAATGGATCAAGGGGAGTCTCTGGAGCTCCCCCTTCTGGCCGGAGGTGATAGTGCAGTCTTGCTATTTTAGTATTTGTACTTACTGTCAGTAACTATTTTTGTGGCAAATACCCCTAGGGGTGCCACATACCGATGGTGGTTCTGGTGATGTATTCATGTAAACATCTCATTTTTGCGGTCCTTGGGATTAATTCAGTATGGCATTGTGACACTTGGACTAAAAAATGTTGTGCACCCCTGCTTTATGTACTTGTACAAGTTAGTCATGTCCCCCTATCAATTTTGTGGCTCTTATCTGTACCTTTTTTTAACTCCAGGGTACTTTACAAAACTTTGTCTTCTAGTCAATGTAACAGAAAAACAAAGTAGTGCGGTGCAAGGTGGGAAACAAACTCTTGGAACCGTGGAGTTGGAAGTACAGTCATGGCAAAAATTTTTGAGAATGACACCAAAATTATATTTTCACATGATCTGCTGCCCTCTGGTTTTTATTAGTGTTATATCACTAATTAGTGTTATATATATATTTGTTAGATGGTTATATCACATACAGAAATATAATTGCAATCATATTATGAGTACCAATAGGTTATATTGACAGTTATAATGAGTTACTGCAGCAAGTCAATATTTGCAGTGTTGACCCTTCTTCTTCAAGACCTCTGCAATTCTCCCTGGCATGCTCTCAATCAACTTCTGGACCAAATCCTGACAGATAGCAGTCCATTCTTGCATAATAAATGCTTGCATTTTGCCAGAATTTGTTGGTTTTTGTTTGTCCACCCGTCTCTTGATGATTGACCACAAGTTCTCAATGGGATTAAGATCTGGGGAGTTTCCAGGCCATGTACCCAAAATCTCTATGTTTTGTTCCATGAGCCATTTAGTTATCACCTTTGCTTTATGGCAAGGTGCTCCATCATGCTGGAAAAGGCATTGTTGGGCGTCAAACTGCTCTTGGACGGTTGGGAAAAGTTGCTCTTGGAGGACATTCTGGTACCATTCTTTATTCATGGCTGTGTTTTTAGGCAAGACTGTGAGTGAGCCGATTCCCTTGGCTGAGAAGCAACCCCACACATGAATGGTTTCAGGATGCTTTACAGTTGGCATGAGACAAGGCTGGTGGTTGCGCTCACCTCTTCTTCTCCGAATAAGCTGTTTTCCAGATGTCCCAAACAATCAAAAAGGGGATTCATCAGGGAAAATGACTTTGCCCCAGTCCTCAGCAGTCCACTCCCTGTACCTTTTGCAGAATATCAGTCGGTCCCTGATGTTTTTTTCTGGAGAGAAGTGGCTTCTTTGCTGCCCTCCTTGAAACCAGGCCTTGCTCAAAGAGTCTCCGCCTCACAGTGTGTGCAGAAGCACTCACACCAGCCTGCTGCCATTCCTGAGCAAGCTCGGCACTGCTGGTAGTCCAATCCCGCAGCTGAAACAGTTTAAAGATATGGTCCTGGCGCTTGCTGGTCTTTCTTGGGCACCCTGGAGCCTTTTTGACAACAATGGAAGCTCTCTCCAGTTCTTGATGATCCGATAGATTGTTGACTGAGGTGCAATCTTTGTAGCTGCGATACTCTTCCCTGTTAGGCCATTTTTGTGCAGTGCAATGATGGCTGCACGTGTTTCTTTAGAGATAACCATGGTTAACTGAAGAGAAACCAAGCACCAGCCTCCTTTTAAAGTGTCCAGTGATGTCATTCTTATTTAATCATGACTGATTGATCGCCAGCCCTGTCCTCATCAACACCCACACCTGTGTTAATGGATCAACCACTAAAACGATGTTAGCTGCTCCTTTTAAGGCAGGACTGCAATGATGTTGAAATGTGTTTTGGGGGTTAAAGTTCATTTTCTGGGCAAATATTGACTTTGCAAGTACAGTAATTGCTGTTAAGCTGATCACTCTGACATTCAGGAGTATATGCAAATTGCCATTAGAAAAAATGAAGCAGTAGACTTTGGAAAAATTAATATTTGTCTCATTCCCAAAATTTTTGTCCATGACTGTATATTGTCAAGACTAGGGTTGAGCGAAACGGGTCGAACATTTTCAAAAGTCGCCGACTTTTGGCGAAGTCGAGTTTCATGAAACCCGATCCGACCCCTGTGCGTGGTCGGCCATGCGGTACGCGACTTTCGCGCCAAAGTCGCATTTCAATGACGCGAAAAGCGCCATTTCTCAGCCAATGAAGGTAAACGCAGAGTGTGGGCAGCGTGATGACATAGGTCCTGGTCCCCACCATCTTAGAGAAGGGCATTGCAGTGATTGGCTTGCTGTCTGCGGCGTCACAGGGGCTATAAAGGGGAGTTCCCGCCGACCGCCATGTTACTGCTGCTGATCTGAGCTTAGGGAGAGGTTGCTGCCGCTTCGTCAGAAGCAGGGATAGCGTTAGGCAGGGTCCATTAACCACAAAACCGCTTGTGCTGTAGCGATTTCCACTGCCCAACACCACCTTCGGTGTGCAGGGACAGTGGAAGCTCCTTTTTTTTTTTTTTCCTCAGCGCTGTAGCTCATTGGGCTGCCCTAGAAGGCTCCCTGATAGCTGCATTGCTGTGTGTACACCGCTGTGCAAACCAACTGCTTTTTTCAAAGCACAAATCCTCTTGTTCCTTCCTTTCTGCACAGCTATCTTGTTTGTTTGTCCACACTTTTTATTTAATTTGTGCATCAGTCCACTCCTTATTGCTGCCTGCCATACCTGGCTGAGATTACTGCAGGGAGATAGTAATTGAAGGACAGTTCCTTTTTTTTTTTTTTTTTGTGGGAGATTAAGATTGACATTTCTGCTAGAGAGCCATCTCTGTCTGTGTCATCTCTCACTCAGTGGGCCATAGAAAGCCTATTTATTTTTTTGCTTGATTTGGGTTCCAAAATCTACCAGAAAAAATCACAACATCAATCAGTGGGAGAAAAATATTGGCCTCAGGGCTTGTGTGCCACTCCTTACTCCTGTGTGTGCCATCTCTCACTCAGTGGGCCATAGAAAGCCTATTAATTTTTTTGCTTGATTTGGGTTCTAAATTCTACCTGAAAAAAATCAATAAATCAATCAGTGGGAGATTAATATTGGCCTTTGGGCTTGTGTGCCAGTCCTAAGCGTGCCATCTCTCTCTCTCTCAGATAGTGGGCCATAGAAAGCCTATTTTTTTATTATTTTATTGGGTTTATAAATTTTCCCTGGAAAAAAAAAAAGTGGGAGATTAATATTGGCCTCTGGGCTTGTGTGCCAGTCCTGAGCGTGCCATCTCTCTCACAAATAGTGGGCCATAGAAAGCCTATTTATTTTTTGGGTTGATTTGGGTTCATAATTCTACCTGAAAAAATCAATCAATCAATCAGTGGGAGATTAATATTGGCCTTTGGGCTTGTGTGCCAGTCCTAAGCTTGCCACCTCTCTCTCTCAGATAGTGGGCCATAGAAAGCCTATTTATTATTATTTTTTTTATTGGGTTTATAAATTTTCCCTGGAAAAAAAAAAAAAGTGGGAGATTAATATTGGCCTCTGGGCTTGTGTGCCAGTCCTGAGCGTGCCATCTCTCTCACAAATAGTGGGCCATAGAAAGCCTATTTATTTTTTGGGTTGATTTGGGTTCCTAATTCTACCTGAAAAAATCAATCAATCAATCAGTGGGAGAAAAATATTGGCCTCAGGGCTTGTGTGCCACTCCTTACTCCTGTGTGTGCCATCTCTCACTCAGTGGGCCATAGAAAGCCTATTAATTTTTTTGCTTGATTTGGGTTCTAAATTCTACCTGAAAAAATCATTAAATCAATCAGTGGGAGATTAATATTGGGCTTTGGGCTTGTGTGCCAGTCCTAAGCGTGCCATCTCTCTCTCTCAGATAGTGGGCCATAGAAAGCCTATTTATTATTATTTTTTTTATTGGGTTTATAAATTTTCCCTGGAAAAAAAAAAAATGGGAGATTAATATTGGCCTCTGGGCTTGTGTGCCAGTCCTGAGTGTGCCATATCTCTCACAAATAGTGGGCCATAGAAAGCCTATTAATTTTTTTGCTTGATTTGGGTTCCAAAATCTACCAAAAAAACTCACTAAATCAATCAGTGGGAGATTAATATTGGCCTCTGGGCTTGTGTGCCACTCCTGACTCCTGTGTGCGTCATCTGTCACTCAGTGGGCCCTAGAAAGCCTATTTTTTGTTTTATTTGTTTTCTAAATTCTCCCTGAAACAATCATTTTATTTTCTTTGGTTTCTAAATTATTCCTGAAAAAAATCATTTTTTTGGTATTTTTTTTTCTCGCAAGTCTGCCTGAAAAAAAAATAAATAAATAAAATCTGTGGGAGATTCATATTGCCCCTTCTGCTTGTGTGCCAGTCTTGACTCCTGGGTGTGGCATCTCTCTCTCTCTCCCCAATTGTGGGCCATAGAAAGCCTATTAATTTTTTTGCTTGATTTGGGTTCCAAAATCTACCAAAAAAAAATAACTAAATCAATCGGTGGGAGATTAATATTGGCCTCTGGGCTTGTGTGCCACTCCTGACTCCTGTGTGCGTCCTCTCTCACTCAGTGGGCCCTACAAAGCCTTTTTTTTTTTTTTTTTCCTAAATTCTCCCTGAAACAATCATTTCATTTTATTTGTTTTATAAATTCTTCTGTAAAAAATAATTTTTTTTTATTTTTTTTTTTTTCTGAAGTCTCCCTTTTAAAAAAAACAAACACAAATCAGTGGGAGATAAATATTTACATTTGCGCTTCAGTGACAGTCCTGCGTGTGTGCCATCTCATTTGTTGCCAACAACAACAGAGTGTGTAACATTGTGGCTGATTTTTGTTGTGGTCTCACCCACCTGTAAAGGGGTAGCTAAATCATACTGAAGTTATAGCTCACCGTGTAAGTTGTGTGACAGCAACAAATACCGTTCGTTTGTTAACGTTTTTAAAACAATGAGGAAGTCTGGTGGAAGAGGTCGTGGCCGGGGGCGTTCATTGTCAGCTGGTAATGAGGGTAGTGGTAGTGGTGGAGCATCAGCTGGTCGTGGGAAAAAAAATATTGCACCTAAGTCTGGAGCTGTGGAGCCAGGTTCGTCGTCTGGCTACACAAGGCCTCGAACGCTCCCTTTTCTGGGAGTAGGAAAACCGCTTTTAAAGCCGGAGCAGCAAGAGCAAGTTTTGGCTTATCTTGCTGACTCAGCCTCTAGCTCTTTTGCCTCCTCTCGTGAAACTGGTAAATGTCAAAGCAGCGCGTCGTTAGTGGATGTTCACGGTCAGGGAGAAGTCGCTTCCTTGTCCTCTTCAGCAAAAACAACAACAGAGAAGAATGCAGCAGGCGACACAACGGGTTACTCCATGGAGCTCTTTACACATACCGTCCCTGGCTTAGAAAGTGAAGCAGTTAACAGTCCATGCCCATTACAAGTTGAATCTGACATGGAGTGCACTGATGCACAGCCACAGCCAGACTACTATCCTGGTCCTTTGACTCAGACCACAACATTGCCATCGCAGGGTGCTGATCAAGAATCAGACCCTGATGAGACTATGTTGCCCCATCACGAACGCTATACCACCGACCGCCACGGTGACACAGACGAAGTTGCACACGAGCTACAAGAAGAGGTAATAGATGACCCAGTTCTTGACCCCGATTGGCAGCCATTGGGGGAACAGGGTGCAGGCGGCAGCAGTTCTGAAGCGGAGGAGGAGGGGCCGCAGCACGCATCAACATCGCAACAGGTTCCATCTGCCGGGCCCGTATCTTGCCCAAAACGCGTGGCAAAGCTAAAACCTGTTGGAGGACAGCGTGGCCATCCGGTTAAAGCTCAGTCTGCAATGCCTGAAAAGGTATCCGATGCTAGAAAGAGTGCAGTCTGGCATTTTTTTAAACAACATCCAATTGATCAGCGCAAAGACATCTGTCAAAAATGTTCAACTACCTTAAGCAGAGGACAGAATCTGAAAAGTCTCAATACAAGTTGCATGCATAGACATTTAACCACCATGCATTTGCAAGCCTGGACTAACTACCAAACGTCCCTTAAGGTTGTAGCACCCTCGGCCAATGAAGCTAGTCAGCAACGCAACATCCCTTCCGGCAGTGTAGGGCCACCATTTTCCGCACCACCTGCAGTATCTGTGCAGGTTTCTTTGCCAGGCCAAAGCCGTCAGGGTCAGGGAATCACCAGTTTCGTAGTAGGAAACACTGCATCTAGGGCACCGGTGGCAACAATACCATCTCCCACCGTCTCTCAGTCTGCCATGTCCACCGGCACCCCCGCTAGTTCCACGATCTCCAGCTCTCCAGTCCAGCTCACCCTACATGAGACTATGGTTAGAAAAAGGAAGTACTTAGCCTCGCATCCGCGTACACAGGGTTTGAACGCACACATAGCTAGACTAATCTCGTTAGAGATGATGCCCTACCGGTTAGTTGAAAGCGAAGCTTTCAAAGCCCTGATGGACTACGCTGTACCACGCTACGAGCTACCCAGTCGACACTTTTTTTCCAGAAAAGCCATCCCAGCCCTCCACCAGCATGTTAAAGAGCGCATCGTCCATGCACTCAGGCAATCTGTGAGCACAAAGGTGCACCTGACAACAGATGCATGGACCAGTAGGCATGGCCAGGGACGTTACGTGTCCATCACGGCACACTGGTTAAATGTGGTGGATGCAGGGTCCACAGGGGACAGCAAGTTTGGGACAGTTCTGCCTAGCCCACGGTCTAGGAAACAATTGGCTGTAGCCGTTCGCACCCCCTCCTCCTCCTCTTCGTCCTCCTGCAGAAGCGAGAGCTCGTCCACAGACCGCAGTCGCACAACCACTCCATCCGCAGCTGCCACTGTTGCACACCAGGTCTCCCATTATGGGGCAGCTACTGGCAAACGTCAGCAGGCTGTATTGGCTATGAAGTGTTTGGGCGACAACAGACACACCGCGGAAGTTCTGTCCGAGTTCTTGCAGAAAGAAACGCAGTCGTGGCTGGGCACTGTAGATCTTGAGGCAGGCAAGGTAGTGAGTGATAACGGAAGGAATTTCATGGCTGCCATCTCCCTTTCCCAACTGAAACACATTCCTTGCCTGGCTCACACCTTAAACCTGGTGGTGCAGTGCTTCCTGAAAAGTTATCCGGGGTTATCCGACCTGCTCCTCAAAGTGCGTGGACTTTGCTCACATATCCGCCGTTCGCCCGTACACTCCAGCCGTATGCAGACCTATCAGCGTTCTTTGAACCTTCCCCAGCATCGCCTAATCATAGACGTTGCAACAAGGTGGAACTCAACACTGCACATGCTTCAGAGACTGTGTGAACAGAGGCGGGCTGTTATGTTTTTGTGGGAGGATACACATACACGGGCAGGCAGTAGGATGGCAGACATGGAGTTGTCAGGTGTGCAGTGGTCGAAGATTCAAGACATGTGTCAAGTCCTTCAGTGTTTTGAGGAATGCACACGGCTGGTTAGTGCAGACAACGCCATAATAAGCATGAGCATCCCCCTAATGCGTCTGCTGATGCAAAGTTTGACGCACATAAAGGATCAGGCGTCTGCAGCTGAGGAAGAGGAAAGCCTTGATGACAGTCAGCCATTGTCTGGCCAGGGCAGTGTACAGGACGAGGTAGCGGGCGAAGAGGAGGAGGAGGACGAGGAGGATGATGGGGATGATTATATTTTTAATGAGGAAGCTTTTCCGGGGCCACTGGAAATTGGTGGCGCGGCAAGGCCGGGTTCTGGTTTTTTGAGGGACACAAGTGACGTGGATTTGCCTGAAACTGCCCCTCAACCAAGCACAACCGCAGATTTGAGAACTGGAACTTTGGCCCACATGGCGGATTATGCCTTACGTATCCTCAAAAGGGACACACGCATAACTAAAATGATGAATGATGACGATTACTGGTTGGCCTGCCTCCTTGATCCTCGCTATAAAGGCAAATTGCAAAATATAATGCCACATGAGAACTTGGAACTAATATTAGCAACCAAACAATCAACTCTTGTTGACCGTTTGCTTCTGGCATTCCCTGCACACAGCGCCCGTGATCGTTCTCACACGAGCTGCAGGGGCCAGCAGACCAGAGGAGTTAGAGGGGCAGAAATCAGAAGTGGCGTTGGCCAGAGGGGTTTTCTGACCAGGTTGTGGAGTGATTTTGATATGACCGCAGACAGGACAGGTACTGCAGCATCAATTCAAAGTGACAGGAGACAACATTTGTCCAGTATGGTTACAAACTATTTTTCATCCCTTATCGATATTCTCCCTCAACCGTCATTCCCATTTGATTACTGGGCATCAAAATTAGACACCTGGCCAGAATTGGCAGAATATGCATTGCAGGAGCTTGCTTGCCCGGCAGCTAGTGTCCTATCAGAAAGAGTATTCAGTGCTGCAGGTTCAATACTAACAGAAAAAAGGACTCGTCTGGCTACCCAAAATGTAGATGATCTAACCTTCATTAAAATGAACCACAACTGGATTTCAAAATCTTTTGCCCCACCTTGCCCGGCTGACACCTAGCTTTCCTATGAAAAGGTGTTGCCTGTGGACTATTCTGAATGCCTTTTCCAATCTCGTAATTTTCAGCACCTGATTGTCCAGCATACGACATGTTTACACCTCACTAAATGGCCAAACTCCCCACACGGGGCCGTGGTATCGACACTTGGCGACAGCACCCGTGAGAGTGCAGTTTGTCTGAAGAGGTGGGTGAGCCCGCTTTTGGTCGATGGCACTGCCACTGGGTCCCTCCTAGTACAATAAAGTGTCTCTGGCGGTGGTGGTGCGCACCCAACGTCAGACACACCGTTGTAATATGAGGGGCCCTGGGCCTGTACCGCCGGCCACAAGACAGTTTCCCCCCACCCCAGCTCAAACAGTGCTCTACCACTTGCAAAATTATCTCACAGCTCCACCAATGTTTAGTCTATGCGCTGACATCCTTCAATGCCTGCCACTGACAATACCATTGTATTGACATTTTTGTTATGTTAGGCCTTCGATGCCTGTCTGCGGTCCATTCTTTCAACTACTACTACACTGACCAGGTCACTGCTGCCCGTGTACCCCTGGAACCAATTTAAAATTGCCTACAGCCATGTGTTATTATTTTAGGCCTTCGATGCCTGTCTGCGGTCACTCCTTCCACTAGGCCTCCACTGACCACACCACTGCTGCCCGTCTACCCCTGGAACCAATTTAAAATTGCCTACAGCCAGCCCAATTTTTTTATTTTAGGCCTTCGATGCCTGTCTGCGGTCCATTCTTTCAACTACTACTACACTGACCAGGTCACTGCTGCCCGTGTACCCCTGGAACCAATTTAAAATTGCCTACAGCCATGTGTTATTATTTTAGGCCTTCGATGCCTGTCTGCGGTGACTCCTTCCACTAGGCCTCCACTGACCACACCACTGCTGCCCGTGTACCCCTGGAACCAATTTAAAATTGCCTACAGCCATGTGTTATTATTTTAGGCCTTCGATGCCTGTCTGCGGTCACTCCTTCCACTAGGCCTCCACTGACCACAATACTGCTGCCCGTGTACCCCTGGAACCAATTTAAAATTGCCTACAGCCATGTGTTATTATTTTAGGCCTTCGATGCCTGTCTGCGGTCACTCCTTCCACTAGGCCTCCACTGACCACACCACTGCTGCCCGTGTACCCCTGGAACCAATTTAAAATTGCCTACAACCATGTGTTATTATTTTAGGCCTTCGATGCCTGTCTGCGGTGACTCCTTCCACTAGGCCTCCACTGACCACACCACTGCTGCCCGTGTACCCCTGGAACCAATTTAAAATTGCCTACAGCCATGTGTTATTATTTTAGGCCTTCGATGCCTGTCTGCGGTCACTCCTTCCACTAGGCCTCCACTGACCACACCACTGCTGCCCGTGTACCCCTGGAACCAATTTAAAATTGCCTACAGCCAGCCCAATTTTTTTATTTTAGGCCTTCGATGCCTGTCTGCGGTCCATTCTTTCAACTACTACTACACTGACCAGGGCACTGCTGCCCGTGTACCCCTGGAACCAATTTAAAATTGCCTACAGCCATGTGTTATTATTTTAGGCCTTCGATGCCTGTCTGCGGTCACTCCTTCCACTAGGCCTCCACTGACCACACCACTGCTGCCCGTGTACCCCTGGAACCAACATCAGAAAATATAAAAATAAGTATTTTGCTTACAAAAAAGAAAATACTGGAGAGATATCAAATGCAGACATTTTAACATTAAAAACAAACACACAACTAAAATCTGGTACAGTACTAAAAATGGCCACCAGCTACAATTACTTTCTCCTGCAAGTAGTTAACTGAAAGGTTTTTTAAATTGAAAACACACATATGGCATCCACCGAGTGTTGTCCTGTCGCGTCTTCTTTATATTATTGCCGAGAAGATGCAAAACAATGAAAATAATAAAATCATTAATTACCAAAATAATAGAGAAAGTCAACACCACATTGCAAATAAACATTCATTCCAAATAAAGAAGCAGGGCGCGTCCGAGGGTGAGTATATACCTAATAAGAATATAATCACCCTCGGACGCGCAATGCTTATTTCCAACAGCCTTCCTTCCTAAGAATCAGCCCTTCCGTGGTGTAGAGAGACGTTGTGTTACACTCCAAGGTGTTCCCCAGGTTGCCTTTCCTGAGCTTCGATCTTCCGGCTCTCGTTTAGTAGTTGTTGGAAACTACGCTGCATTAGGCCTTCAAATTGGGTATGGGGTGTAGAGAGAGGGTGTGTTACACTCCAAGGTGTTCCCCAGGTTGCCTTTCCTGAGCTTCGATCTTCCGGCTCTCGTTTAGTAGTTCTTGGAAACTACACTGCATTACGCCTTCAAATTGGGTATGGGGTGTAGAGAGAGGGTGTGTTACACTCCAAGGTGTTCCCCAGGTTGCCTTTCCTGAGCTTCGATATTCCGGCTCTCGTTTAGTAGTTGTTGGAAACTACACTGCATTAGGCCTACAATTTTGGTATGGGGAAACATTGGCGCATCTGCGGTCCCTCCTTCCTCTAGGCCTCCACTGACCTGTCTACTGCTGCCCGTGTTCCCCTGGAACCAATTTTAAATTGCCTACAGGCAGCCCAATTTATTATGTTAGGGCTTCGAAGCCTGTCTGCGGTCCCTCCTTCCACTAGGCCTCCACTGACCTGTCTACTGCTGCCCGTGTACCCCTTGAACCAACATCATAAAATAAAAAAAAAAGTATTTTGCTTATAAAAAAGAAAATACTGGTGAGATATCAAATGCAGACATTTTAACATTAAAAACAAACACACAACTAAAATCTGGTACAGTACTAAAAATGGCCACCAGCTACAATTACTTTCTCCTGCAAGTAGTTAACTGAAAGGTTTTTTAAATTGAAAACACACATATGGCATCCACCGAGTGTTGTCCTGTCGCATCTTCTTTATATTATTGCCGAGAAGATGCAAAACAATGAAAATAATAAAATCATTAATTACCAAAATAATAGAGAAAGTCAACACCACATTGCAAATAAACATTCATTCCAAATAAAGAAGCAGGGCGCGTCCGAGGGTGAGTATATACCTAATAAGAATATAATCACCCTCGGACGCGCAATTCTTATTTCCAACAGCCTTCCTTCCTAAGAATCAGCCCTTCCGTGGTGTAGAGAGACGTTGTGTTACACTCCAAGGTGTTCCCCAGGTTGCCTTTCCTGAGCTTCGATCTTCCGGCTCTCGTTTAGTAGTTGTTGGAAACTACGCTGCATTAGGCCTTCAAATTGGGTATGGGGTGTAGAGAGAGGGTGTGTTACACTCCAAGGTGTTCCCCAGGTTGACTTTCCTGAGCTTCGATCTTCCGGCTCTCGTTTAGTAGTTCTTGGAAACTACACTGCATTAGGCCTTCAAATTGGGTATGGGGTGTAGAGAGAGGGTGTGTTACACTCCAAGGTGTTCCCCAGGTTGCCTTTCCTGAGCTTCGATCTTCATGCTCTCGTTTAGTAGTTGTCGGAAACTACGCTGCATTAGGCCTACAAATTGGGTATGGGGTGTAGAGAGAGGGTTTGTTACACTCCAAGGTGTTCCCCAGGTTGCCTTTCCTGAGCTTCGATCTTCCGGCTCTCGTTTAGTAGTTGTTGGAAACTACGCTGCATTAGGCCTTCAAATTGGGTATGGGGTGTAGCGAGAGGGTGTGTTACACTCCAAGGTGTTCCCCAGGTTGCCTTTCCTGAGCTTCGATCTTCCGGCTCTCGTTTAGTAGTTCTTGGAAACTACACTGCATTAGGCCTTCAAATTGGGTATGGGGTGTAGAGAGAGGGTGTGTTACACTCCAAGGTGTTCCCCAGGTTGCCTTTCCTGAGCTTCGATCTTCCGGCTCTCGTTTAGTAGTTCTTGGAAACTACACTGCATTAGGCCTACAAAATGGGTATGGGGTGGAGAGAGATGGTGTGTTACACTCCAAGGTGTTCCCCAGGTTGCCTTTCCTGAGCTTCTAACTTCAGGCTCTCATTAAATTGTGGTTAAATGGAACAACTGCATTTGGCGTACTAGTTGGTTTGGGGCCTACTATCGGTGTCTGCCACTCCTTGCTGTTCTCCTGGTTTCCTGTCCTGAAATTCCATTTTCAGGCTCTCGTTAAGTAGTTGTTAATGTTAGACTGCATTTGGCCTACTAGTTGGGTTGGGGCCTACTATCGGTGTCTGCCACTCCTTGCTGTTCTCCTCCACTGAACAAAGCTGTGCCGCCTGTTTACTACGGTTGCCAATTTTGAACTGCATTTCGACTACTTACTGATTTGGCCCTACTCTCTGTGTCAGCCTCTCATTCCAGTTGTCCTCCACTGCAATGCCCCCTGGTTATTCCTGTGTTACCAATTTTGAACTGCATTTAGCCCACTTTATTCTTTGGGCCTATATCTGTGTTTCCACTTCATCGTGCCCATTGCCCAGCCAGTGATAGATGAGTCTACTGGTACATTGACCCATAACGCAACATTCCCCGTGCATGCTACACAACAACATTGTGACCCTGCTGAAAGTCAGGTTGCTCTTCCCGCATACCATACCACCTTACACGGGGACAAAGAGGAAGGTGCAGATGAAAGTGCAGGTTCCTTCATCAGGTGGGGGGAGGAATACTAGTTGGCGACGTCACTGGCACAGGGCCTCTCATAGTACGCAAAAGTGTTGCTGCCGGTGGGAGGCGCCCCCGCCGTGCAAACACACCGCTGTACTTTGAGGGGCCCTGTGCCAGTGCCAATGCCAACAAGTGGGCCCCCCCTGCTTGCTCAGGATCACAGCACTTGCAAAGTTGAAATACTTACCTCTCCCTGCTCCACTGCCGTGACGTGGTCCAGATTTCCTGGGCCCACTAATTACTTGAACCAGCCCTACCCCACACAACTTTAGCCAAATGACCCCCAATTTCAAATGCCTTCCAATTATTATAAGGTAAATTACGCTTGACAAGCTTCATTAAGAAGAATGGATGGTTTTGACATTAAAATGGGCACTCTAGGTGTTTTCCTGGCCCCCACTCACTGCCGACTATGCTGCCCCATTGACTTGCATTGGGTTTCGTGTTTCGGTCGATCCCGACTTTACGTCATAATCGGCCGATTTCACTCGACCCGACTTTTGAGATAGTCGGGTTTCGCGAAACCCGGCTCGACTCTAAAAAGGTCAAGGTCGCTCAACTCTAGTCAAGACCAATAAACTTCCAGCCATATTGGCTTAAATGCGCAAAGCATGATTTTTTGCTGATGGAAGAATAAAGAATAGCTTATTGACCATCATTGCAGTCTAGTAGGGTGGCCAAGCATGCTCAGTGCTCTTTTCACCACTGATCTAAAGTTGCCCGGATCACTGGAGCGAGTAATTTATTGTCACTGCTCTACATCATCAGTTTGGGCAGGTGCACAACTATGCCACTGTTAATATTCCAAAGTGCACTACCCAAAAACAGTAATCTGTGAGGCTTGAGGAGCAGTGTGCTCTTGATGATGACAAATGAATACAACTCTGTGTTATACTGGTGAGCACCTAGAGACCTAAAAAGTCAAAAACTGCTAAACTGTATCTTAGATGTTTGGAGACATATATTCAGAGATGTACATTTAACCTCAAAGGCAACCTGTCTGTAGCCCCAAATAATTGCATTCAGAATCCAGTCTCTATGATTTGGCATAGCATCAAGTTTCTATACTTATAGTTACCCCACACCTATGTGGAAAAAAAGCCTAAATTAGTTCATTTTCCTGCATTAAGCTTCTGAATCTTTTCAATGACCTATGATTATTTTAAATGTTAGTTGGTGTCACATGAGTTTCATCAATATGATTTATGATAATTTCATAAAGCATAAGCAATGTGATTACCTCCCTGTCATGTGTTGAGCTATATAAAGTACTTGATATCTCAGCAGGTCCTCAGATAATACGGTGCTGTCTGCTAACCAAATGCTTGCTGACATAAGCAGAATACTGCCTGACATTGAGAACTTTTTTTTGGGTCAGTGTAGAAAATGTTCCAAACGTAAGCAATTGACCTTTTACTTTGTCTTATAGACATTCATCCCAATTGTTGCTTCTCTTGTTCGCTAATTAATGGTACATTTTCTGTTCTTCTTAGCAGCCTGTACTGCAATGGCATTTTAATAACTCCTTTCTCAGCAGTACCAGTCTATTCGTTTTTTTCTAACACCACCTCTGTCTCATTCTCTATAGAATTTACCTTATAATTAAATATTGTATAATATCAAATCTGTTATTATTGATGTATTTTGCCTTAAAATGTATTATGGCAATTTGTCATGTGTAGCCAGAAGCACTTTGCTATTATTTAATTAAATTTATAGTGCACAGTTGCCTCATTACACAATTGCCTGATTGAGGTGAAGATTTACAGATGAGCATAATGTGGCATTAAAGGGCAAGTGCAGTCACTAGAACACATTTAGAAGTTATATGCCTCGCAGTGTATAACAGATCTCAATTTCTCTCTATCTTGGGACACTCTGTCTTGTATTCTTATTCTCCTCAAGCAACCATTTTTTTTCATACTGTCACAAGGACTCGTTTTTGCTGTGTAAAAGCTCTCATTAAAGAGGTTATAAATGTTTTATTAACAAAGCTCATCGGTCTTGGAATAAAAAAGTCACTTTCTAATTTAAGCCCTTATTTTTATTGTTCACAATTTTCAGAATGACTAAAACAAAACAATGATTTTTTTTTTTTGTTTTATAGGTGACACCAAAGGGCATTTGTATATCTCTACTACATTTATTACTTTCATGTACATTTACTATAAACTAAATTAGTCCGCTGAATCTGTAAAAACACAGGAAAATAGATACAGCCAAATAGAGTATATCGAATGAGAGGTTCTCATTAAAGAAATATACATGCATCAAGATATATCATGGCATGACAAAGCAACATATATGCCAGGGCTATATGATAAATAAGCAAAGTCCAACATCGATTTTCTGTCAGGGACACACAGCATAGTAGACAACATCACGTGTTATTATTATTATTATTACTATTATTATTCTTATACATTTATATAGTGCAATTTATTCCATGGAGCTTTACATGTCAAAGGGGCAAATATAGTTAAGCACAATAAACATGGGCAAAACAAGGCACACACAAGTACAGAAGGAAAGTGGACCCTGCCCACGAGGGCTCACAGTCTACAGGGGATTGGTGCGGATACCCTAGGAAAGGGTAGAGTTGGTCATGCGGCGATTCAGCAGACTAAGGATTACAGCAGGTTGTAGGCTTGTCGGAAGAGGTGGGTCTTCAGGTTCTTTTTGAAGGTTTCTGTGGTAGGCGAGAGTCTGATCTGTTGAGGTAGAGAGTTCCAGAGTATGGGAAAAGCATGGGAGAAGTCTTGTATGCAGTTGTGGGAAGAAGAGATAAGAGGAGAGTAGAGAAGGAGATCTTGAGAGGAACGAAGGTTGCATGTGGGTAAGTACCGGGAGACCATGTCACAGATTTATGGAGGAGACAGGTTGTGAATGGCTTTGTACATCATAGTTAGGGTTTTGAACTGCAACCTATGGACAATAGGAAGCCAGTGAATGGCTTGGCAGAGAGGAAAGGCTGGGGAATAACGTGGAGAAGGTGGATTAGTCAGACAGCAGAGTGTAGGATGGATTGGAGTGGTGCCAGAGTGCTAGAGGGGAGGCCAGAGAGTAGGAGGTTGCAGTAATCGAGGTGGGAGATATGGGCGTGCACTAGCGTTTTTGTAGTTTCATGGTCAAGGAATGCATGGATCCGGGAAATATTTTTGAGTTTGAGTTGGCAGAAGGAGGCAAAGGCTTGGATATGAGGCTTGAAAGAGAGGGCAGAGTCGATGATCAACCCAAGTCACCGAGCATGCGAGACTGGGGAAAGTGAGCAGCCAATGACATTGATGGATAGGTCTCGTGGAGGGGCAGAGTGTTAAACATGTAATGCTGTGTGCAAGTCCCCCTTCACACGTCCATTTTGTGTGTCCATATGTGGTCCGTATTTTAAGGGCCACAAATACGGACACACGCACGTTGCATTCAATAGTGGTGCACACATGTCAGGTTTTTTTTGTGCAGCACGTACAAAATGCGTGCTGCACACGTGCCCATTGATGACACATCAATGACATGTATCTTTATATAATATTCTACTTTTAGAATTATGTATAGGCATATTTGCATATTTTCTTATACATTTTATAATGTATTTCACATATATTTTTATTTATATATTTATATTTTTATATAATGAATCTATTCTATTTTATTCATTACATTTAATATGCAATTATGAACTATTATTTGAATATTTTATATATAAGCTCTATGTATGCACATTCCATGTTGTCTTATTCTTTAACAATTCATCTTTCTCTACTTTACTGTTTTTGCATTGCCTCAAACCTATTATATCGTGACCACTTAACCTGGATACTGTGTGCATGCTCCTTTGCTACTTCTGGGCTCTGCCTCATATCCGAGCCCAGACTAGATCACGTGATTGACTCCCGATCACGTGCTTTGCCTCCTATTTGGGAGTTTGCTTGCGTCATTTGCTCTGGCCCCTTGGAAGATGCGGTGTGTGACTGTCTGCATGCTCAGGTTTGATCATGTGTGTCGTTCATGGTCTGGTTTTTTTTAAAGATGTTGCTTACTCATTGGTCTGGGCTAATGCATATAGTGTCTCCTACTGGTCTGACACCATGCCCCTTGCCAAAGGCTAATGGTGAAACATGCTTTGGGACCTGGTGCCATTCCAGCAGGAGGAGATAAATACAGTTTTTTTGTGCTCACTGACTTTTGGGTTCATTGCTCTTTTACTCAACTATTTACCTTATATACTGGGTGCTGCTTTATTTACTTATCTACCTCACCCCCTCCTGCTGTTTTTTGCTGTCGTTAGTGCACATTCTTTGTGTCTTTTTAACCTTATGTTAATATTGTTACCAAATAATGATAAATATATTATATTACCCAATGTTCTGGTTTTATTTTAGCTCTAAGTTAGCAGTGACTAAGCTACAGACTAAAGGAGAAAATGTAACTCCCCCATGCATTTAGCCATTTTAACAAAAAAGTTGCATTGCTGACTGTATCCAGAGAAGCAAAAATATATAAGTAATAAAAAATTGTTTGTCAATTACTACTTTTGCTTAAATAACAAATATATGTGTTTTTATTGTTATACATTTATTTTTTTATTACATGATTTGCTTCCTATTTACCGGTGGTTTTTACACGCATTGCAATGGGAAGAAAAAACGCAAAAAATATGTGTAAGATTTCTCTTAGAAATGCTGCATGTTGTCAACCTGTTAAAGCTTGAGCTTTAGCATCCCTGAAGGACAAGGGTAGGAAGGAGTGCCCATACAGAACTGGGTTGCCCAGGGTGATGCCCGGAATGCCGATGAACTGGCCGGACTGGTCAAGAGATATCAGGGGATGGAAGGTTTCGTGGGAAAGCAGCCCACTCCATACTTGGGATACCAACAGGGGGCAGAGACTAAAAAGGGTCAGCATCTTCAGTTGTCGGGCGGATGCGCTTATCCGTTATAATTCAAGCAGCAGCACTAAAAATCCGCTCTGACAAACCGATAGCAGTAGGGCAGGCCAGGACCTCCGAAGGTGTAGAGAGACAGTTCATGATATGTGTCCAGCTTGGATATGCAATAATTATAATAAAGAGAATATCGTGGCACAGCTGCGTTGGTGCTCAAATACAGTACAGACCAAAAGTTTGGACACACCTTTTTATTTAAAGATGTTTCTGTATTTTCATGACTATGAAAATTGTACATTCACGCTGAAGGCATCAAAACTTTGAATTAACACATGTGGAATTATATACTTAACAAAAAAGTGTGAAACAACTGAAATTATGTCTTATACTCTAGGTTCTTCAAAGTAGCCAACTTTTGCTTTGATGACTGCTTTGCACACTCTGTCATGAAAATGCAGAAAAATCTTTAAATGAAAAGGTGTGTCCAAACTTTTGGTCTGTTCTGCAGGTTCCCAAGGCAATAAAATAGTTAAATAAAATTTGCAAAATTTTTAATGCAGTTCAAAATAAACGTTTGGGTCATCAATCGACCTTCATCAGTATACTGACTGCTCCAGATATGTCTGTGTGAGTTTCAATGCCTGTTTGAGGTTAATGGTGCTAGTACAGGTCAGTAAGTGGCCAGACTATGACCTATAGAGATCGGACAGGATGCACAATATTTGGCAAAAAAATACGCATAAGAAGATATCCGGTATTGGCCGGATGAGTGGCCCTGTGCCACATGTAGATAATAATGTACCAGTGAGATGTCCGAATCTGACAGGTGAGGAATGTTTAGTATTAGAGTTCTATAATGCAATGTCATGGTGGTGGGTGTTGGCCAGATGTCACAGATTTGATGAGTTGAGTGCCAATTTTTTTTTAACTACACAATAATTAAAAGGCACAGAGGAATCACGGAGGATGTTAGTACGGTCAGCAATGTACTCCCTCAGCATTTTCCATAACTTTGCACTCCTTGTGAGTGCCCCGCGCCTCAGGGCCAGTGCAATAGGAAATCTCTCCCAGAACTTTACCAGAGTTCCCCTGCCTCTGCTGGATTGGCATTGTGACTCTCGCGCCTGTACTCCTTGGTTGTCCAATGAACTGTAACCTCTGTCGCTAGCATTTTCAGATGGGAATTTTTTAAATAATTTTGCAACAAGGGCCCTCTGGTACTGCCCCATTTTAGTAGGCCTGTCTGCCTTTGGAATAAGAGATTGAAAGTTCTCTTTGTAGCATGGGTCTAGAAGTGTCACCAACCAGTAATGTCTGTCATCCAAAATTTTGAGAACGTGAGGGTCATGGGAAAGGAAGCATAACAGAAACTCAGCCATGTGTGCCAGACTGCTAACAGGCAAGACTTCCGTGTCCTCTCCAATAGAATGATTGACCATGCTGTCCTTCTCCTCCTCATCCTCATCCTCCTCCTCTCTATCCTCAGGCCATCCCCGCTGAACAGACGGTATGACAGCTGTACTTGTAGTACCGTCTATAGCGCATGAAAGTAGCTCCTGTTCTTCCTCCTCCTCTTCTTCCACATTGTCACCAAATCCACATTGGGATGAGATGTGGCTGGGCTGTGTGTAATCACCCTACATGGTTCCTTGTGCTATCTCATCGTGCTCTGCCTGCAATACATCCTCTTTTATTGTGAGCAGAGAACGTTTCAGAACACACAGAAGTGGGATGGTGTTGCAAATTATGATGTTATTGACGCTCACCATCTTGGTGGAGTCCTCAAAGTTTTGGAGGATGGTACATATTTCTGACATCCATGTCCACTCCGGAGGTCTTATGTGTGGAGTTGGAACTGAATACCGATGGCCTTGATGATGCTAGTAGTGAAAAACTGCCCTCTTCTGCTCACAAATCCTTTCCTACATCTGCAACAACAACAAATGGGGACATCGCACATCAGTCTGTGAGCCAGAATCTGCAAACGCTGCTGAAGCACAGCAAGAGCGGTGGAAGCTGTAGCTGACTTTCTAAAATGGGCACACAGATGGCATACTTTCACATGCAGATCCTGCAGCTCTGGTTAGCTTTTGAGAAACTGCTGAACCATGAGGTTAAGTACATGGGCCAGGCATGGTACGTGTGTGAGGTCGCCTCGCCTCAGAGCCACCACCAGGTTGTGGCCATTGTCACACACGACCATGCCTGGCTGTAGATTCAGCGGTGTCAGCCACAGATCTGCCTGCTCTTTCAGAGCTGTCCACAACTCTTCAGCATTGTGTGGTTTGTCACCTAAGCATATTAGCTTCAGCACAGCCTGTTGCTGCTTGGCTGAGGCAGTGCTGCAGTGTTTCCAGCTTGTGACTGCTGTGGTCATTTTGGAGATGGATCCTGAAGAGGAGGAGGAGGAGGTGCAGGAGCTCTATAGGCAACCCCGAGGGACGTAGGGCCCGAAATCCTTGGCATTGTGAGGATATGTTCCATTCCAAGGTCCGACTGGGTCCCAGCATTAACTATGTTAACCCAGTGTGCCATCATCGAGATGTAGCGTCCCTGCCCATAAGCACTTTTCAACGTATCCATGGTTAGGTGGACTTTCCCAGTAACTGCATTCTTGAGTGCATGGCTAATGTTGTGGGACATGTGCTTGTGTAATGCAGTGACATCACACCGGAAGAAATAGTGGAGGCTGAGGACCGAGTACCAAGGGATGGCCACTGACATCAGGTTGTGGAAAGCTTCCATCTCCGTGAGCCAAAAAGGCAAAGTAGTGTGGCCTGTGGGGCCTTGGCTGCATATTTTTGGACAACTAAACACTGGGACAAGGACATGGATGTGCTTGCTGATGGTGCTAGTTGAGTGTGTGCAAGGACAGGTGCAGGGCAGGAGGCATCTTTGCATGCACCATAGACAAGGATTTGGCTTGCATGCACAACAGCGGAAGAAGCAGTGGTGTCACCCGCAGACTCTGTTGCTAAACCCTGAGGTTTGGCCCACAAAGTCAGGTACTTTGCTACCATGTGCCTGATCATACTGGTGGTGGTCAGGCTGGTAGTTTTACTACCTGTGCTGATGCTGGCCTGGCGATGCAAATGGCCTTTTTGGGGTTATCAGCAGAGTCTTTAAAAAAAAATCAGAAATGGGAATACCTAACAGTTGGATTGGCAACTTCTGTCGTGTTGGTGTTACTGGGAATGGGTGCCCACCTTCTGTCTGCGGCCACCACACTGCTGCTTCCTGCCTGTTGGCGTGCTATGCCTCCTTCCCTCTGTGTGCTGCTGTCCTCGCTTTGCATTTCCTCCTGCCATCTTTAGTCACTTACTATATCATCCACCACCTCGTCCTCCACTTCTGCACCCTGGTCCTCCTCCGGGCTTTCTTGCAATTGTGTCTCATCATCGTCCACCTCTTGTGACTCTTTTCCACGGTCACCTTCATATGACCCTGGCTGCTCAAATATTTGGTAATCGCTACATACGATCTCCTCCTGCCCTGCTTCAAGTGGACCGGGTGAGAGGCCCAAATTTATAAATGGAAAAGTGAACAGCTTTTCAGAGTGTCCATGTGTAGGATCAGTTGTCTCAGGGAACTCGGCATGATGGCAGGAAGGAGGATCAGGGTGCGAAATATGCTGTCCAAACTCACGGAAACTCATACTTGACAGTGTGGAAGACGGTGGTGGTGACAGCAAAGTGACTGGAAGCATTATCCGCTAACCAGCCAATAACCTTTTGACACTGCTCTGGGTTCAATAGTGGTGTGCTGCTGCAGTCCCCTAATAATTGGGACAGGAAGGTTGGGCGAGAAGTGGTTGTTTGTTGTGGTACAAGACTTACCCACGGCCTCAGCCTCTGCATACACCATCACCATGACGTCCACTTCCCCATCCCTTGCCACGCGCCTTGCCCATTTTAAATGGAGTACAATTTTTTCAACGTTCACTATAATTGACTGAATTTGGTGCAAACTTGTATGTGATTCATGTGAGGGAAAACCCCAGTTTAAAATATCTGGCCTGAAGATAACTATTTTTTTTTCTTCAGAAAACGGGTGTCAATAACTTGCCTAAAACACTGTAACAAAATTTATATTGATGCATGAAATGGCACACTTTTGAACCCACTGATACACTGTGTGCAGAATTATTAGGCAAGTTGTATTTTGATCACATAATACTTTTTATACACGTTGTCCTACTCCAAGCTCCATGACATCAAAACCCTATATAAAGCGTGCTTAATTATTAGGCAACTTCCTTTCCTTTGGCAAAATGGGTCAGAAGAGAGATTTTACGGGCTCTGAAAAGTCGAAAATTGTGGGATGTCTTGCAGAGGGATGCAGCAGTCTTGAAATTGTCAAACTTTTGAAGCGTGATCACTGAACAATAAAGCGTTTCATGGCAAATAGCCAACAGGGTCGCAAGAAGCGAGTTGAGCAAAAAAGGCGCAAAATAACTGCCTATGAATTAAGGAAAATCAAGCGTGAAGCTGCTAAGATGCCATTTGCCACCATTTTTGCCATATTTCAGAGCTGCAACGTTACTGGAGTAACAAAAAGCTCAAGGTGTGCGATACTCAGGGACATGGCCAAGGTAAGCAAGGCTGAACAACGACCACCTTTGAACAAGAAGCATAAGATAAAATGTCAATACTGGGCCAAGAAATATCTTAAGACTGACTTTTCAAAGGTTTTATGGATTGGTGAAATGAGAGTGACTGTTGATTGGCCAGAGGGATGGGCCAGAGGCTGGATCAGTAAAGGGCAGAGAGCTCCACTCCGACTCAGACGCCAGCAAGGTGGAGGCAGGGTACAGGTATGGGCTGGTATCATCAAAGATGATCTTGTGGGACCTTTTCGGGTTAAAGATGGAGTGAAGCTCAACACCCAGACCTACTGCCAGTTTTTGGAAGACAACTTCTTCAAGCAGTGGTACAGGAAGAGGTTGGTATCATTCAAGAAAAGCATGATTTTCATGCAGGACAATGCTCCATCACATGCCTCCAACTACTCCACAGCGTGGCTGGCCAGTAAAGGTCTCAAAGAAGGAAAAATAATAACATGGCCCCCTTGTTCACCTGAACTGAACCCCAGAGAGAACCTGTGGTCCCTCATAAAATGTGAGATCTACAGGGAAGGAAACCAGTACACCTCTCGGAACAGTGTCAGGGAGGCTGTGGTGACTGCTGCACGCAATGTTGATCGTAAAAAGACCAACAACTGACAGAATCTACGGATGGAAGGCTGTTGAGTGTCATCATAAAGAAAGGTGGCTATATTGGTCACTAATTTTAGGGTGTTTTCTTTTTGCATGTCAGAAATGTTTATTTCTAAATTTGGGCAGTTATATTGGTTTACCTGGTGAAAATAAACAAGTGAGATGGGAATATATTTGGTTTTTATTAAGTTGCCTAATAATTCTGCACAGTAATATTTACCAGCACAAACAGAAATCCTCCTAAGATATCAAAATCTAAAAAAAAACCACTCCAACTTCCAAAAATATTAAGCTTTGATATTTATGAGTCTTTTGGATTGATTGAGAACATAGTTGTTGATCAATAATAAAAATAATTCTCTAAAATACAACTTGTCTAATAATTCTCCCCACAGTGTATGCAATCCGTGTGGCGGACAAACCCCAGTGTAAAATATCTGGCCTGTAGATAACAATTTTTATTTCAGCAAACTGGTGTCACTAACTTTCCTAAGACACTGTTAGGGCTGGCGTAACACGCCAAATAATAGAAAGGGAGATATAAGGTGTGTTTGCAGCCTGGGGTCCACCGTGCAGAGATATTACTTGCTGCTCGGTAATGACAGACAGTATATATCAGTATAATGAGAACACACATGGGTTAACATCACCCGGTATGTAAGGAGACGGATCCAGTTGCGTCACAAGGCCGCAATACCGCTGAATGAACGCTAGTGTTCAGTCACAGGACTCTGCCCCAAGGACATGGGGTTAGAGTCCCTCTAGACACACTAGCGCTCGGCGCCGCACCTGTGGTGCCAGGTTAAACCAAACAATGATAGATTTAGTGCTCTGAGTATGTGCAGTGCCGCTCTGGTGGACGCCACTAATGGCCTTAACTAGGCACAGGAAAGCGCACTAGGATCATGCCTCGTGCTGGATGGCACTAACTGGCGCTAGTCAGCTCCAAATGCCCAACCACATGCAACAATGTAGAGAAGGGGTTGATTATAAGCGTTCACCAGAAAACATACACACATCCACACACTTACGATTTCAGTTTATACGAGCGCATGGCCGAGCGGCCATGCAAACCTTTTATAGCTGCAGCCTTCTGGGACCTTGCCAGTGGTCCAATCAGAACCGCTTGAGGATCTGGGCATGTGACCCTTTTCTCCAATGAGAGGTCGTCCCATGGGCATGCTCAGTAGGCAAAAAGTATGACTTAATCCCAGGAGTGTCTGCTTGCCGCTAACTAATGATGGTTAGAATACCTGGACCTGAGATGGCAGCACTAACCAGACGCACAGCATCAGCTTGAGCAAGACGCTGGAACCGATATCTCTGCTGTTCAGGCTGCTGGGGAAGAATGGTAGCCCGTAGAGGACATGGTTCGAGTTTCCCCTTGTGCATTGATGGGAACTTGACACCTAAAATTTACATTGATGCTTGAAATGGCACAATTTTGACCGCACTGATCTACGATCCATGTGGCGTACAAACCCCAGTGGAAAATACCTGGCCTGTTGGTAACTTTCTTTTTTTAAGCAAACTGGTATCAATAACTTGCCTAAGACACTGCAGCAAAATTTAAATTGAGACCTGAAATGGCACAATTTGGACCGCAGTGATATGCGATCCGTGTGGCAGACAAACCCCAGTGTAAAATATCTGGCCTGTAGGTAACTATTTTTTTTTTCAGTAAACTGATGTCAATAACTTGCCTAAGACACTACAATAAAATTTACATTGATGCCTGAAATGGCACAATTTTGACTGCAATGATATGATCAGTGTGGCGGACAAACCACAGTTTAAAATAGCTGTTTTCTTACTCTGTAATATGGAAATAATCTGAATGTATTCTGCAGTGCCAGCAAGCAAATGGAGCAGAAATGGTGCTCTTTGGATTGCTTTTAAAGCAAGTAATCAGAATTAAAATAAGAAAAAAATATTCCTGGCCTCGATACCTGTGGCTATATCCATCAATATCTGTGATAAGCAGCAGCAGCAGACAGAACTGGAATGGACCCTCTTTCTATATGCACCGCGGTCTCCACATACACTGCCTGCCTAGCACTGAAATCTATGCAGCTTATAGTCCCCAGAAGGACTGTTAGTTGAGATGGATATGTGCATTATATGTGGTATGCCCACACTATACAGTATACGAAGCAGACAAATCTCTCCCTAGCTCAGCAGCAACTCTCCCTACACTGCGTGATTCCGGAGCAGACTGTGACGAGCAGGATGGCGCCAAGCCTGATATAAGACCTGATGACGCTGTGCAACCTGCCAATCACTGTAATGCCACAACCAACATGGCTGCGGCATTACAGTGTATGGCACACAATCCCTGCATGTTCATTGGCTCTCTTTAGAGCACCAAACACGCAGGGCAAGGACCAGAGCTCCCACCAAGCAAACCCGGAAATAGCAGGCAAGTTCCAAACTTCGCGAACTCTGTGATGCTCGGGCAAGCACCAAGTAGTAACGAGCATGCTCGCTCATCACTAATTAATATATCAGAATTTGACCATTATAGAGATGTATTTTCGGTGTCGGACTTGGGTGTTACGGGCTAACCAGTAATCACTCCTGCACCACACTTTTGAGCTACAAGCAAATATGACATTATCCTCAATCACAAATTTATGTAATAAAGAATTGGTTACATTGTTGAATGAATAAGCTGCTGCCTTTGTCTCTACATAGTGACTCAAGTATACATATTATGCCAAGTACTTTTCATATAAGAGTGAGGTGGACCACTCTTCCTCAGGGACCCACCAAAGGATTCTCCTGTTTGCCAGTCCAAGCCTGAATGGCGCTATGCAGATATTTCCCATGTATTCAAGCTCTCACAGTTAACTTTTGTTTGAATTTTCCACTTCTTAAACTCTATATTGCAAATGTTCAATGTTATATAAGTACTGTGCTACAGCAAACCATGGCTATATAGAAGTTATTTTCATAACAATAATAGCAATCATCAGTCTGACTTTAATTTTAATCCACTGCAAATTGACTTGGAGTAGAACTTCAAGAAATTTGCACATTTCACTGAATTTAATGAATGTGCAATTTGATTTCTGCAGATTGCTAAACACCTGACATAATCTAATATATAAAGCTGAATGTGTGTGTGTGTGTGTGTATGTGTGTATGTATGTCCGGGATTGGCATCTGCACCGTCGCAGCTACAGCCACAAAATTTTGCACAGTCACACGTCTGGACCCCGAGAGCGTCATAGGCTATATTGTGAGGCGAAATTTTAACCCCGCGCTTTCCAATTCACCAAACAATTTTGCCCCTATCTACATAATGGGGAAAAAGTGAAATGAAAAGTTTTGGAGGCGTCACAGCTACAGCCACAAAATTTTGCACAGTCACACGTCTGGACCCCGAGAGCGTCATAGGCTACGTTGTGAGGTGAAATTTTAACCCCGCGGGTTCCAATTCACCAAACAATTTTGCCCCTATCTACATAATGGGGAAAAAAGTGAAAGGAAAAGTGTTGGAGGCGTCGCAGGTACAGAAACAAAAATTTGCACAGTCACACGTCTGGACCCTGAGAGCGTCATAGGCTACTTTGTGAGGTGAAATTTTAACCCCGCGCTTTCCAATTCACCAAACAATTTTGCCCCTATCTACATAATGGGGAAAAAGTGAAATGAAAAGTTTTGGAGGCGTCACAGCTACAGCCACAAAATTTTGCACAGTCACACGTCTGGACCCTGAGAGCGTTATAGGCTATGTTGTGAGGTGAAATTTTCACCCCGCGCTTTCCAATTCACCAAACTATTTTTCCCCTATCTACATAATGGAGAAAAGTGAAAGGAAAAGTGTAGGAGGCAAATTGACAGCTGCCAGATGTGAACAAGGGGGACTTAAAGTATGAGAGCAATGGCGCCAAAGAGTATATACCGTACAGTTGCTAAGGTGGGGCCCCGACATGAGATACTCACCACACATGGGGATATGAACACACACACAAAATGCGCCACACACTACCACGTGCTTGAACACATATACCACCCTCAGCACACATTTCACCACACATACGCCAACCTCGCCACATAAAAGTCGAAACACAAAAGTCGCCGCTCAAAACTCACCACGCGCAAAACTCGCCACATGCAAAAACTAGGCTCACGCAAAACTCGCCACAAGTGTAAAACTCACCACGTGCAAAACTCGCCATGCGCAAAACTTGCTGCACACAACTTGCTACACTAACCTGTCACATGCAACTCGACACACAAAAAGTTGCTACACGCATGTTGCCACACAAAACTCATCTCACAAAAGTCGCTACATGCATGTCGCCACATGCAACTCAACACACACAACTTGACAAACGAAACTCGCCCTAAAACACACACAAGTCTGGTATTAGCCTTCAAAAATAAAAATCTGATTAATAAGTAGACAAACTACAAGAGCAACAAATGTACGATATAGGAAATACAGCAGCTGTCAGTCACATGACCTGTCTATTATGTGTATGTGTGAGCTAATATATACTGCCAGGGGGAGGGCTTCCTGTTGGCTGGGGATTTATCAGGCTGCCAATTTATCTTACAAATACTGAGGTAAAAATACTGAGCAAATAACGTGTTAACGAGGTCTAATACAGGAGATCACACAGGTATATACTATTTACAGGGGAGATGACACACAGATATATACTATATAGAGGAGGAGATGACATACAGGTACATACTATATACAGGAGGAGATGACATACAGGTATATACTATGCACAGGAGGAGATGACACACAGATATATACTATATACAGGGGAGATGACACACAGGCATATACTATATACAGGAGGAGATGACATACAGGTATATACTATATATAGAAGGAGATGACATACAGGTATATACTATATATAGGAGGAGATGACATACAGGTATATACTATATATAGGAGGAGATGACATACAGGTATATACTATATATAGGAGGAGATGACATACAGGTATATACTATATACAGGGGAGTTGACACACAGCAAGTATATACTATATACAGGGGAGATGACATACAGGTATATACTATATACAGGAGATGACATACAGGTGTATACTATATATAAGGGAGATGACAAACATGTATATACTGAGGTGAAAATGAGAGGTGTGAGGTGAAAATGAAAAAGGTGTGAGTGCAAAATGAGAGGAGTGAGGGAATATAGTGTAGTGATCGGAAAATGACAGGTGTGATGGGAAAATAAGAGAAGTGAGGTGCTATAACTAACCACAGATATTTACTATGCCCAGGCAACGCCGGGCTTTTCAGCTAGTTTTACATATAGCTGAAGATATCATCAGCCTGATAGCATGTACATATAACGTCAGACTTGCCCACAATGTCTTGCAGCTGTATCATCACATGGTTTAGTGCAGTCAATCGGAGAGGAAAGCTATAGTAGCCACCATAATACATGAGACAAGGAAAGCAGTGGCTATTTTAGTGTTTTACTAGCCTAGGGATAGAAAATCAGAGTACACTTTATTAGAAATAGGGATAGCAGCTCTTAAAAAAGTATGGTGTACTACTGCAATGCTGATAAAACGTATGAATATGACAAAAAGAGTGGTAGTCTTATTCTATGGATAATAATTAGTGATGAGCGAGTGTACTTGTTGCTTGGGTTTTGCTCTGGTGACCTCTGAGTATTTATGACTGCTCGGAGATTTCGTTTTCATCACCGCAGCTGAATGATTTACAGTTACTAGCGAGCTTGATTACATGTGGGGATTCCCTAGCAACCAGGCAACCCCCACATGTACTTAGCCTGGCTAGTAGATGTAAATCATTCAGCTGCCACGATGGAAACTAAATCTCCGAGCAGTCATAAATACTGGGAGGTCACCCGAGCGTGCTTAGGAAAACCCGGGCAACAAGTACACTCACTCGTCACTAATAATAATACATAGATTCAAGTGCAGTACCTGCAGAGTCATAAGACTGTGAAATGATTGATCCAAGACTTTAGAATAGCACTTTAAGGCCATGTTCAGACCATCCTTTTTTTAATGCGGAACCGCCGCGATTTTGCCGCTGCGGGTCCGCAGCTGTTTTCCATGCAGGGTACATTACAATGTACCCTATGGAAAACAGGAACTGCTGTGCCCACATTGCGGAAAATCGCGAAAAAAGCCGCGCTGAATAGCCGCGGTAAAAAAGAAGTACCATGTCACTTCTTTTTGCGGAACTGCAGCGGTTCTGCACCCATAGACCTCCATTGTGAGGTCAAACCCGCAGTAAAACCCGCAGATGAAAAAAATATCTGCGGGTTTTCTGCGGTTTGTGGTGCAGAACCGCTGCAGTGTGGCTGCCCCCCTGTGCCCCAATCCCACCCCCCCATGCTCCGATGCCACCCCCCCGTGCTCCGACGCCCCCCCGTGCCTTCATCTCCCCCCCTTATACTTACCCGGCCTCCCGGTGTCCATCCGGCCGTCTTCTCCCTGGGCGCCGCCATCTTGCAAAATGGCGGGCGCATGCGCAGTGCGCCCGCCGAATCTGCCGGCCGGCAGATTTGTTCCAAAGTGCATTTTGATCACTGAGATATAACCTATCTCAGTGATCAAAATAAAAAAAATAGTAAATGACCCCCTACCTTTGTCACCCCCATAGGTAGGGACAATAAAAAAATAAAGAATTTTTTTTTCCACTAAGGTTAGAATAGGGTTAGGGGTAGGGGTAGGGTTAGGGTTAGGGTTAGGGGTAGGGTTAGGGGTAGGGTTAGGGGTAGGGTTAGGGTTAGGGGTAGGGTTAGGGTATTTTCAGCCATTTTAACCCTAAAAAACTTCCTAGAAAACACACAGACTGCATAGAAAACTGCATAAAAAACGCACTAAAAATGTATCAAAAAACGCACCAAAAAAGCACCAATAAAGCACCAAAAAAAGGACCTGCGTTTTCTGCCAAGAGCTGCGGTTTTTAGTGCAGAAAAAACAGCAGGGAAATCAGGAACGTGTGAACATAGCCTCATAGCAATAATCTTTTTTCATTATTTATGTACTACAAACAAGAAGGGCATATATTTCTTACTGGAATAAAAAAAATGGACCAAATGCTAGACTGAGAAAGTATACTTCCTAACTTTTGAGACAACAAATCATAAGTGACATATATTTGAAATTAATTTTGTCCTTTTGTAAAGGTTTTTTTCTAATAATGTTTTTCTTTTTAAAAACAAAAGGAACAGGGGAGGGCGAGCTTGACTGCAGAAGTGAGTAGCAGTGTTGCTCTAAGCTTTTTACTTTTCCTCCAAAGAAATCAACTTTCTAGCTCCTCTATGAGGATTTTTTTTTATCTAACTTACTGCAGTTAACCCTCATCAACATGCCGAACAGTATTTTAAAATGGCTGCTGCTCAGTGTTTATCCAAGTTCTTTGATGGTCCCAAGGGGTGCACTGAAGCTGATTGCTGAAGAGCCACAAAGTCACATTGAGTGACTTGACGCTGCAGAAGCAGAGGATCACTTCTCCTACCACACAGATGGCTCTATCTGCTGAACAAATGTGTTAAGAACACTTATCTAACTAATGCCAAATCCAGAAAATACCCTTGGGTTCCAGGAGGCTCTAATAAAAATAACTCTGGAACTTAATGACAAAGATATCTTGTGGAATATGACAGCTATTGAAAGTGTATTACTGAAATTGTTCTGTAAAACTTTAATAGATGTTTTCTCAACATCACTCTGACAAGAGCTGGAAAAAGTTCTCTCCCTGCTCCACAAAAAAGATTTCCTCTCAATGTACAAGATAATGCTAAGGCTCTTTTCTCATTGTGTTCCTTGGTCAATGTTCCCATTCATCTACTATATAATTGTCTAAAGGTACCTTCACACTAAACGATATCGCTAGCGATCCGTGACATTGCAGCGTCCTGGCTAGCGATATCGTTCAGTTTGACACGCAGCAGCGATCAGAATCCTGCTGTGATGTCGTTGGTCGGGGCTAGAAGGCCAGAACTTTATTTGGTCGCTGGCTCTCCCGCTGACATCGCTGAATCGGCGTGTGTGACGCCGATTCAGCGATGTCTTCGCTGGTAACCAGGGTAAACTCACTGTGAGCACAGTGGCCGGAAAGCAGAGCGGTGACGTCACCGCTCTGCTTTCCCACCGCTGTGCTCACAGCCAGTACAGAGAAGCACAGCGCCGGGGACAGACAGTGGAAGGTAAGTATGAAGCGTTTGTTTTTTTTACTTTTAGGATGGTAACCAGGGTGAACATCGGGTTACTAAGCCCGGCCCTGCGCTTAGTAACCCGATGTTTACCCTGGTTACCGGCATCTTTGGTCGCTGGAGAGCTGTATGTGTGACAGCTCTCCAGCAACCAAATAGCGACCCGGATCGTTGTCTGGATCGCTGCAGCGTCGTTTAGTGTGAAGGTACCTTTAGGGTCACTTCCGTCTTTCTGTCTGTCTGTCATGGATATTCATTAGTTGTGGCCTCTGTCTGTCATGGAATCCAAGTCGCTGATTGGTTGTGGCAAAATGCCCACGACCATTGCCACGACCAATCAGCGATGCCCGCAGTCCGGCGGCAATATGGTCGCTCTTTCCTGCCCGCAGTCATTCAGCGCCCACTCCATACTCCCCTCCAGTCAGCCCTCACACAGGGTTAATGCCAGCGTTACCGGACCGCGGTGTAACGCACTCCTGTTACGCAGCTATTAACCCTGTGTGACTAACATTTTACTATTGATGCTGTGTATGCAGTGCCAACGCGTCCTGTCCTTGGCACTGCGGCAGGTTCCACTTACAAAGATGCTATGGGAGAAGGACCTTCCATGACGTCACGGTCATGTGACCGCGACGTCATCACAGGTCCTGCGCTCATACCAATCCTGGGAACAGAAGCTGCCGGGTGCACCGCACACAAGCGCCGGAACTACAACGGGTTCTTCGGAAGGTGAGTATATGTGTTAGGTGTCGAGTTCCCGCTTCTGCACAAGGGGAATCTCGAGCCATCTCCGCTGCAGTCTCCCATTCTTCTCCAGCCGCAGTGGAGTCTGCTCAGCAGAGACGTCGGTCCCAGCGTCTTGCTCAGTCTCACTCTGTACAAAGAGTTACTGCTGCTTTTCCTGCTTCTGCCATTGAAGTCAGTGTTGGGCAGCGGAGAGCAGATGCTTTTGGGGCTAAGTCCTGCTTTTCTCTTTCTGAGCATGCCCAGGGCAAGATCTTCCATTGGAGATCGAGGGTCACATGCTCAGGTACTGCAGCACATCCCATTGGTCCTCCAGGAAGGTCCTGAAAGGGCAAAACTTTGGTAGCAGCTTCCCATTGGTCCTTTATTGGAAGGTCCTGAACGTGCTGCAACTATATAAGCTGCGCATGACCGCACGGCCATGCGCTAGTATAGTCTTGATAATGTGTGTGTGTTGATGGATGTATGTCGATGGATGAAAGTCGCTCTTTAAAATCCCCTCCCTACTGTATGACTGCTCGCAGAAGGTGGATGATTGCTACCTAGCGCCCGACTTAACCATCAGCACGTTACACACATTACAGCCTCTAATTGCTGTGACCGCCAGTGCGGTGCCGTGTGCTTTCACAGCGCTTTCCTGACCCAAGCCTGGGTGGTTAGTGGCATTCGCCAGAGCGGCACCGCATGCACTCTCGTGCTTCTTTGTTATAACTATTTCAGTCACTCTGACACCACAGTTGCGGTGTCGAGCGCATGAGGTCTCTATGCACTCAAATCCTGTGACTTGGGATTGAGTTCTAAGACTCCTTGCTTGCGCTTTTGGTGCGGTACCGCGGTCCTGTGACGCAACAGGGTACGCTTCCTTCACACAGGGTGAGGTTAACCCATGTGTGTATTCACTTTGTACCGCCATATAGTCCATCATTACTTGGCAGCAGGTTCCATCTCTGCACGGTGGACCCCGGGCTGTGAACGCACCATACTCTATCTGTCTTATTATTTGGTGCGTTCTGCTAGCCCTAACAATATGTTTCTTTTTTATTTTTTTACCTGTTACATACGTGGCTGGGCAATATACTACGTAGCTGGGTAATATACTACGTGTCTGTGCTGTATACTACGTGACTGGGCAATATACTACGTGACTGAGCAATATACTACGTGGCTGGGCAATATACTACGTGACTGGGCAATATACTACGTGGCTCTGTGCTGTATACTATGTTGCTGTGCAGTATACTACGTGGCTGGGCAATATACTACGTGACTGGGCAATATACTATGTGCCTCTGTCCAGTATAGTACGTCGCTGTGCAGTATACTACGTGGCTGGGCAATATACTACGTGACTCTGTGCTGTATACTACATCGCTGAGCAATATACTACGTGACTGGGCAATATACTACGTGACTGGGCAATATACTACGTGGCTGGGAAATATACTACATGACTGGGCAATATACTACGTGACTAGGCAATATACTACACGGACATGCATATTCTAGAATACCCGATGTGTTAGAATCGGGCCACCATCTAGTAGACTATAATGGTGCCAAAAGAGTCAATTTTCGGGTGCATGCGTCAACTGGAGGCTGACATTCATATACACTAAGAAGAAAGGAGTAACTAAAGTAAAATCAAAAGGTATCCTTTATTATTTCAAAGCAGCCTCTCCACGGATCCAAAGCAAGCACGTGAAACGCGCGTCAGGGGTCATGGAGAGGCTGCTTTGGGTCCGGACTGACGATGGGTAAGCGTTCACCTTATTGTAGTAACGTGTGTGGACAGTAACTAGATGTTTTGTATTTTCATATGGGATACGCTGTCTTGTGACATTATATTGGAGCTGGACTTTCTATGTACACATGACTGCCTACTCACTTTTTTTGCTTTCCCAAATCCTATTGTGGAACTGCAAAGCTCCCTTTGTTGTACCTGTCTGTTTCCTTCATTCCCCTATTTGTTTTGTGGTTACATACTTGTTGTGTTGTATTTGAATTAATAAAGGATACCTTTTGATTTTACTTTTAGTGGCTCTTTAGTTACTCCTTTTTTCTTGGTGTTTATCGTATTGTTGGAGCACTCCACTTTGGTTTATATATCTTTACTTCTTGGGGAGAGTGCTAACTACCATGCTTTCGGCGTATTTAAATATAATGTGCTTTTTTATTATTGTATCTGCTGACATTCAGATACAGTCTATTTTGTCACGGTATCCAGCTCCAGTAGGCTTATATGCATGTCAGAGCACACATTGACTCTGTCGGCATCATTATAGTCTATGGCCCCATTGGCACATAAGCCTGAATCCCATTTTGCATGGGGTTTGGATGTAAGCCCCGATGGTACCACTGAAGACAAGACAATAATGTGAAAGGGGCCTATGGGTAACCTGCAGAGTAGACCAGATTCCAATGTTTTTGTATCTGACGTATTTATAAAATTAAAATTACAGCAATTGCACTGAGACCGACGATCCAGTGTTCAACACTCATAGCTGCTACCTATAAGATGGCTGTGATTGACAACAAATCGGTAGACCTACCATTAACAAAAGCAACATAACAAAATCCTTTCTCTTTTTGCAAAAATGAATAATTTGGCTCAAAATACAGCTAGCCAACTTTGATGATACTACTGGATGAGCAAATCTATGCCTGAATCTGTCTCATCCCATCCAGTTATGTCACTACTTCTCCAAAATAGTTGCTCTGCTAATCTCAAACCATCCTGAAGATACGTTGCTAATTGCAAAAGCATACCAAATTCATAGACCTTGTCACCTATCAGTTGGCAGCCTATAGGGATGTTTTTCCTTTTTTCCTGCCTGTCAATTCAGGAAGACATTCTCCTTTCTGACAAGGGAATCAAAAAGCTTCACTACTCACTATAATTCCGTCCTTATCTTTAAAGATCTTTCACAGTCTACTTTGCATTACTACCAAATTGCTGACAAATTCCAGAATTGCTGACATATGGGGTCATCCTACGACAATTTAAGTGCATAATGGATATAAAACCTTCTGCGTCTTTTCTACTTACAAGAAACCAAGCAACTATATATACAGCTTTATTTAGACAACTACTCATAATTATATTACTTGTCATCCAGAGTTTGTTGTCCCTGCAGTTTTTATTATATAGCAAAAACAATCCATCTTTTATTTGTCAGATTTAGAGAACATTTACAATCTAAATCACATGTGTAATTCACATGAAGGTAGCCAATTATATGTTTCATTTCTAGACTTAGAACACATTCTGATACCAGAAAGTGGTGTAGATAGACACCTTGGCATCTTACAATGTATATTTAGATTGATGACTGAAACAGATGGATGATCATTAATAGATTGATAATTAAAACAGAGGCACTAGGATCCTTTGTTCAGAATAAAAAACTGACTTGTCGGTAGTTTTGTAAGACTTTTTTGTATTACTTATTATTGGAATAATGCCTATTATTGTGTATATTGCAAAAAACTATTTACTATTGCTTACTAGTGCATGAGTTTCTGACTCTATTTGCTATATTAATTGTGTTATATATGTGTTATAGTTCCAATAAAGCATTGTTAAAAAATTAACAATCCAAGAATTTCCTGTTCACTGTGTGTGCTTAGTTGGAGCAAATGTTTTCACTTTGCAAGCTAACAGACAAGAAGATGCTAAGACCCCAAACTGTAAGAAATACCAGTTGTAATCAGTCTTATCTTTGTTACTGAATTGAAAAGGGCAAACCCAAACAGTAAATTTTGGGGTCTGTAACAAACACCTATTGTTCAAGCACGGACCCCCAATACGTACTTCTCCAGGAAGACTGTGTTACTGGTCGGGTTTTGCACAACGAACATCAGATGTTTCCCACGCTGTCATCTGCATGACAGCACGAAAAACACCGGTGGCTCTGAACAGTGGTAAGATTATTCAACTGGTCAGAGACATTGTGAGTCAGCAGCTGTGACTAGTGGTGTACTACTTCCATCAGCCTATGCCTGGTAGTATTCATCAGCCAGCACCTGTGCTATAAATTTAAAACAAAATTATGTGGGGGTCTCTTCTTTTTTGATAACCAGAGCAGGCAAAGCTGACAGCTGCGGGCTGCAACCCTGAGCTGTCAGATTTATCATGACTGGTTATCAAGACTAGAGGGGTCCTTGCATCGGTTTTTTAAATTCTTTAAAATAAATCATTTAAAAAATGGCTTGGGATCCCCCCTATTTTTGACAACCAGCCAAGTTAAAGTAGACAAATGAGGGCTGCTATTATCAGTCTGGTAAGGGTCCATGGATATTGCCCCACCAGCCTAAAAATAGCAGCCCAAAGCCATTTAGAAAGGTGCATCTGGTAGATGTGCCAATTCTGGTGCTTTTCCCAGCTCTTCTCACTTGCCTTGTGGTTGGGGCAAGTGGGGTTCATATTTATGGGGTTGATGTCACTTTTGTAATGTCCGGTGACATCAAGCCAATAGGATAGCAATGGAGAGGCATCTGTAAAACACCTATCCATTAATAATCCTTTAGTTATATTAGTTATATTGTAAATAAACTCATGGCCAGAAAAAAGTCTGGCTTGTTATCAAGAACAGAGGGGTCCCCCACCATTTTTAAAAATTATTTAAATAAATAATTAAAAAAACAGTATGAGGTCCCACCCATTTTTCACAACATGCCAAGCTAAAGCAGACAGCTGGGAGCTGATGTTCTCAGGCTGGTAAGAAGCCATTGATATTTGCCCCAGCCTAAAAATTGCTGCTCGCAGCTGCCTCAGAACAGGTGCATCTATTAGATGCACCAATTTTGACACTTTGCCCAGTTCTTCCCACTTGTTCTGGTGCGGTGGCAAGTGGGGTAATAGTTGAGAGGTTGATGCTGTTTTATGGTCGCTAACACTATGGATGCCTCTCCATTGCTAACCCTATAGTTAGATTGTAAAAACCCTATGTAATTTTTTTCCTGGGGTATCCCATAAAGTAACCAGTAAACTATGACCAAACACCTGTGAGCTGATACTACTAGCATGTGAACATTTAGGTATATTGCCCTCTTTATGACAATATTAACATCATCCCTCAGCGGTCATCTTTCCCTCTCTGCTTTTGAAAATTACGGTGGGGCCCCCACAAGCTTTTTTAATTTTTTTTAATGTATTAACAAGAACAGTAAGTCTACATCACAGCAACTGTTTCTCTTGCTTTGCAAGTGCCAGTACTGGACTGTTGAACGTCAGCGAGTCTTGCACTTGGCACTCTGGCATTCAACAGGCCGGCACTGGAGCTATCATGGCTTGAACTTAGGTAACCTTCACCAGAGTTTAGAGTCACTCGGTCTCCTGACACCTGTGAGGGCCGGAAACCTCACTAACGTCATAAGAATCTTTGAGCGACATTTTAAGTTTACTTGAGTTTCCAGCTTCTGGAGGCTGTGAACTAATGTTACCTTGGGTGTGTATTTCACTGTACTTGCTTATAAATAAAAATATCACTGAAAATAAAGGACATGGGGTTGCAATTTGAGTAAGCAGCAGAGGAAAGCCGATAGCTGAGGGCTGATTTTTAATATTTTGTGAAGGAGGGCAATATGCCTAAAAGTTACCACTTCCCAGGCTATTAATTTCATCTCACAGCTGTTTGGTTAGCCTTTACTGGTTATTTAATGGGAGACCAAAGAAAATAAAGACTTAGGGTCCCTCATAATTTCAAGCCAGTAAAGGCTAAACAGACAGCTGTTGACTAATAATAATAGTCAGTGAAGGGGTCAGGGAAATTGGTCCTCCTCCCAGGCTAAGAACATTAACCCCTAGCCATACCAGAAATAGCACATCAATAAGGTGCACCAAAATTGGCATTTAACCTCTTCCCACTTGCACTATGGCAGTGGCAAGTTGGGCAATATTTGTGTGGTTGATGTCACATTTGTACTGTGAGGTGACATCAAATCCAGGGGTTAGTAAAGGAGAGGCATCTATAAGATGCTCCCATTACTAACCCCATAGTAAGTTTAGAAATAAACATAAATCATGAATAAAATACTTTATTTGAAATAAAAGTCAATACCCTGTTTTACAAATTTACTTAAAAAAATGATTTTGAGCTTACACCTATTACCATGAAGCCCTTGTCCCCATAAAAGACAGAAAATAATAAGCAAAAAAATACCCACTTTATGCCCATTCCATTGAAGCTCTTGTCACCTTTAAAAAAATAAAAAATAATAAACAACCATATCCCTCACCTGTCCAAAGTGAAGATAAGCCATAGTGTACCACGCCGTAATTCATCTCTGAGATAACTGGCTTATAACCTGAAAGGTGCCATGATGCGAGAGTCCTGGCTGAAAACATGGGAGAATGAGCTACTGCAAGATCAGCTTCAGTGACTAGCGGCAATGACATCGAGGTTACTGCAGGTCACAGAGGCTGCATTCCCACTTCACTGTGAGACAGGACGATGAACTGCGGTAACCTCAATGACATCACCTCAAGCAAGGCGCTTTCTCTACAGGGGACAAGGGCTTTATTGGAATTGGCGTAAGTTTAGTATCATGGTTGTTTATTGTTTTCTGTTTTTTTTACAGGGGACAAGGGCTTCAATGGAATTAGGGTAAGGTAAGTATAACTTTGCTTTTTTATTTTTATTTCAAATAAATGAATCAGTGTAATTCTTTCAAATAAAAGATTTTATTCTGGCTGTGTCTTTTTGGTAATGTAACTATAGGGTTACTTATAGTGAGAAGCATCTTATAAACTGACAAAACATGACTACCAATCCTACAAATTCAAGGTAAAGATGCTGCTGATAAGTCATCTGCATGACAGTGTGGCAAACATGGGCTCTGATCTGCAGTACTTAGGTCAGAGAGAAAATCTGTAGTCACAATCCTTATCTATTGATCTAAAAATATTTTTTATATATTTTAATGTAATACAGAATGGTTCTCTAATGCAGTAACAGCTACTGTAGTAAAGTATCTAAAATCGCAATACATATTGTTCCATTTGCAAAAAGAGAAATATAATGACACTGTATGGTATTATGATTTTCTTACAGTGGTTTATGACATACCTGCATATATATATATTTCATGCGTTATTGTATTGCCTGCATGGCAAAGGGACTTGCTGATGTGAATAACTAGCAGGGCCCAATATGCAAGCTCATACTGAAAATCCATATTGCTGGATTACATTAGATATCTATTGTAAAATGCAATTACCGTATTTAAAAAGCAAATGAAAAGCTTTTCTGCTTTAATCTTTCTATTTACAGATGTCAGATGTTTTGACCCTAATTATCATTAAATGCCACTGTCACAAATAGTTCACTTTTTTTCTCTGTAGCTACAAAAATACATTTGAGTATGACTTGCATTTTATATACTGCATCTGTTGAAGATGTTTTGTCAGTTAATTAAATACTATGCATTTGGCTAAGGAGAACAATGTTACATTGTTTTGAAAAAAATAGTCATTTAATGTTTACGAAAAAGCAAATAGAACTTTTTGCAACTGCAACTATAATAAAGGAGGGTTCAGTCAAAGAATTAACTGGTCTATCACTTATCGTGTTATTGTTTGGTTTATTTATTAGTTTAAAAATATAATTAAAAAAAGGCTGTTCTATTCATTCATTCACTCACCGCCGCTGCCCAGCACTGGCTTCAATGGCAGCAGGAAAAGCAGCAGTAACTCTTCGCACAGAGTCAGACTGTGCAGAGTGCAGATATTGAGAGTGGAAGTATTACTGAAATGAAAAACACATTTAAGCAACTCATTAGGAAAAAAGCACACATCTGGTGGAATAAGGCTTCTCTTGAGAACTACCTATTAAAAGGTCTTAGACCACGTGGCCTAAGAGTCAGAATTTTACCCTCATTCCCTGTAGAGCATCAACTTCTCTGTAACAAATAGGAGGAGTCATGTACCAATTGCTCCAAATCCTTGATGGATATCCTTATTTGCCTGAACAAAAATCCCTTGGAGACATTGGAGGGGGAGATTGAGGCCCTTCGAGGGAAATTGAGCAGTGCCCTATCTACCACAGATATGGACACTTTCAATGGTGAACTCGACAAACTCCTCACAAATTGGGAAAAGGAGGTACAAGATACTAAATCAAAAAAATTTCAACATGACTAACAGGATTACCTGAACAATAATGTATACAGGTGGCAACAATCCCACTCCCTTTGAAGGCATCCCTCTAATTCATCTCTGTCCTCCATGGAAAGCACACTAGGACCACGCACTGAAAGAAACGGGCCCATGAGTAGAAGCAGACATGGAGGCGGCCATATGTATAATCCAAATCCACAAACAAATATGAGATTCTCTACCATGCCCTCTAAACTCCAGGAAATCAGTTTGTCCAACATTTAATTGTCCCCAGATGAAATTGATGTTCTTGACTTGGGCTCAACTTTCGATTACTTTACAGCACTGAAAGGCTTGCATCTTTTTGCAAGGATACTGGTGTTGAAAAAGTTGCATGATAAACCTTTGGCCACATGTGAATGAACATCAAAGGAACAGGAATCTATTGCCATCTTGGAAGAATTGAGCAACAAGACCCCAACATCCTCCACTACCAGTAAGTTTATAGTCCCTAATTCTAAAATGTTTCTGGGCCTAAGCCTTTATCTAGATATTGAACTCTTAGGCTGATCATGGAAGAATTCCGCAAAATCCCAATGGGGATATGGCATGACAATCTAACATAACGCCATAGGCATTTGCCTACAAATTGGGTAACATCGTCTTGTGGCCAACTCCAAAGTATGAAAGAGAGACTTTCAGACAGTTTTATGAGACTATCTTCTAATCCTTCTACCCTCTTACAGAACCAGTTTAAAGATCTGACAGAACAGGCATTTTATAATGGGATCATCCCGAAAGAGATCATATGAAGCATGTCCGTGATGTGGCGACTTCTCATTGGTGGTCAGATATTAGATGCTCTGATGATGTGGCAGCCCTGGATTGGCCCATGGGTGATGTCTCAGCTGACTGGGCATGAGTGTTTAGAGTGGAGCCTAGCGTATAAAAGGTAATTTATGTTTGGTGTGTATGGGTGGCTACTCTACCACTCGGTCTACACATTTCTGTATGTGCCTCTGCTCTAAGACTGTATACGTTGGCAGACAGGTTGCACACTTATGCGGTTTTGTTCCCTTGGCTCAACGCCTGAGTCTCTACTCCGCCACATGCATAGGGTGCCAGTCAGGCACAGGCTCAGTAGTGTAAATACCACTCCGAGTTGGAGTGGTCAGATAATGTCCTGATTCCCATATTCAGGAGGGGTTTAGATGACCATGTAAAGGATTCTTTGGCCATTAGGGAGATTTCTACTACTCTGGAGGACTTAATTTCTGTGTCCACTCGCATCGATCTTCGACATGCTGAGTGAGGAATAGAGTGAGTCCACAGTAGACAAAGGATTTGGTTAGCCCCAAACTTTGTTAATCCTTTGAAAGCTCTGGCTCTTACGAGTGATCATGAGGAGTCCATGGAAGAATCTGGGGCAGAGCCTAACTCCCATCCCATATGTTTACAGCCGACCTGCTATGTCTGTCGGCAGGTTTGCCATTACGCCAATAAGTGTCCCAGGCATCAGGAAAACTACCTAGTCTAGTGGGTAAAGGAGGAGGCTCACTAGCCATGGTAGATTTGTCCTCCAAGTTAACCTTTAAAGTTTCCCTGTCTTATGGGTTGACTACTCGCGTTACAAAGGCCTGCATGGATTCCAGGGCTGTGGACAATTTTTTGTCTTCTACCTTCGCCCAACGGCACACAATTCCCTTAGTGATGCTCCCAAAGTCAATTACCGTTCAGGTGGTTAATGGGTGAGTCCCTTCCACTCAAATTACCACTCACCAGACTTTACCTCTTACCCTCATTATGTCTCCAAAACATCAGGAGATAATCTCCTTTCTTGTCATCTCTGAGGACATGGAGGAGGTGCTTCTGGGCATACCTTGGTTGCATCACAATTCACCTCGTATCAACTGGACAACAGGGAGCATACAGGGATGGAGTAGCTTATGTGAGGGTCAATGTCTTAGGGTCTAAGTTCTGATTGGGGTGTCTGAGGTCACAATCGACTTAACCTCACTACCTAGGCACTAGGGTTGAGCGACTTTTACTTTTTTAGGGTCGAGTCGGGTTTCGCGAAACCCGACTATCTCAAAAGTCGAGTGAAATCGGCCGATTATCACGAAAAGTCAGGGATCGACCGAAACAAGAAACCCAATGCAAAGTCAATGGGAAATCTCTCTCTCTCTGTCCCTGAACAGAAAAGCTGGTGTTACACATTGCAAATCGCTACAGCGCACAAGCGAGAAGATGACGATAGGCGTGCATGCCCCTAAGACTTATGTCATCACTCTGCCCACGCTCCTTCATTGGCTGAAAAAATGGCGCCAAACGCGTCATACGAAACGCAACTTTGGCACGAAGATCACCGACCGCATGGCCGATCCCACACTAGGATCGGGTCGGGTTTCATGAAGCCCGACTTTGCCAAAAGTCGGCGACTTTTGAATTTGTCCGATCCGTTTTGCTCAAGCCTACTAGGCACTATTGGCAGTACACCAATATTTTCTCCAAAAGTGCTGCGGAGATTCTCCCTCATCATCGCCCCTATGATTGCCCTATAGACCTCAATCTGGGGGCAGAGCCTCCTCGTAGGTGTGTCTACTCCTTGTCTCTCCTGGAGACTGAGGCTATGTCTGCATACATGAGGGAGAATTTGGTAAAGGGGTTTATCAGGAAGTCAGTGTCTCCTGCTGGGGCTGGTTTCTTCTTTATCCAAAAGAAGAGTGGAGAGCTACATCGCTGCATTGATTTTAGGGTCTGAACGCGATCACTATTAAAAATAAATATCCTCTGCTTTTAATCTCTGAGCTCTTTAATAGGCAGCAGGGTGCTAGGATATTCACGAAGTTGGACTTGCGTAGGGCCTTAAATCTTTTTCGTATACGTGATGGGGATGAATGTAAGACCACTTTTAATACTTTTAATATGAGTACTTGGTCATGCAATTTAGACTATGTAATGCTTCCACGGTCTTTCAAAACTTTGTAAATGACATCTTTCAGGAGTTATTATCCACATCTGCCGTAGTATATCTATATATGACATACTCATCTATTGCCCAGATGTTGACACTCACCGTAGGGATGAGTGTAAAGTTTTTCACTTTTATGCACCGATTCTCTTTTTGCTAAACTGGAGAAGTGCGTGTTTGAGCAAGAGTCCTTATTAGTGTTGAGCATTCCGATACCGCAAGTATCGGGTATCGGCCGATACTTGCGGTATCGGAATTCCGATACCGAGTTCCGATACTTTTGTGGTATCGGGTCCATAGTGATGTGTAAAATAAAGAATTAAAATAAAAAATATTGATATATTCACCTCTCCGGCGGCCCCTGGACATCACCGCTGGTAACCGGCAGGCTTCTTTGTTTAAAATGAGCGCGTTTAGGACCTGAGAATGACGTCGCGGCTTCTGATTGGTCGCGTGCCGCTCATGTGACCGCCACGAGACCAATCACAAGCCGCGACGTCATTCTCAGGCACTAAACTCCTCATTCTAGGAATTTAGGACCTGCGAATGATGTCGCGGCTTCTGATTGGTCGCGTGGCGGTCACATGAGCGGCATGCGACCAATCAGAAGCCGCGACGTCATTCTCAGGTCCTAAACGCGCTCATTTTAAACAAAGAAGACTGCCGGTTACCCGCGGTGATGTCCAGGGGCCGCCGGAGAGGTGAATATATCAATATTTTTTATTTTAATTCTTTATTTTACACATTAATATGGATCCCAGGGCCTGAAGGAGAGTTTCCTCTCCTTCAGACCCTGGGAACCATCAGGATACCTTCCGATACTTGGTGTCCCATTGACTTGTATTGGTATCGGATATCGGTATAGGCGATATCCGATACTTTTCGGGTATCGGCCGATACTATCCGATACCGATACTTTCAAGTATCGGACGGTATCGCTCAACACTAGTCCTTATCATTTCTTGGGTACATTGTTTCGGCCAAGGGTTTAGCTATAGACCCTGTAAAGCTGGAGTCAGTGTTGAACTGACTGGAGCCACATTCCCTTAAAGCAGGGCAGCGCTTTATGGGATTTATCAACTATTACCGCCAGTTCATTCCCACTTCTCCACCTTAACAGCTCCATTGGTAGCCCTCACCAAAAAGGGAGCTAACACTAGGCAGTGGTTTGAGGAGGTCTACAAGGCCTTTACCTCCCTGAATTCCCATTTCGATAGGGTGCCAGTTCTGCATTGGCCCGATGTTGATAAGCCTTTTATCTTGGAGGTGGATGCCTCTTTTGTGGGAGCTGTGACAGTCCAGTATCAAAAGGATGCTCAAGGTTGGTAACATCCTTGTTTCTTTTTCTCCAAGACCTTTCCTCCAGTGGAGAGGAATTATTCCATCGGGGACAGGGAATTGCTTGCCATGAAGTTGGCCTTTTCCGAGTGGAGACATATCCTGGAGGGAGCTCAGTATCCCTTTAAGGTCTTTATGGACCATAAGAATCTCCTTTATTATCAAACTGCTCAACGGCTGAATTCTCGCCAGGCCAGGAGTTCCTTATTCTTCTCCTGGTTCAATTTTACCATCCATTTTTTGTCCGGGGAGAAGAATTTACGTGCCGATGCTCTATCCCATTCAGTGGTCTTATCCGAGGAAGGGGATGAGCCATGTCTATTTGTCCTTTCAGAGAGCCTTTGAATGTGGCACTGGTGTCTCTAGAGCAGGTACTTCCGGGCAAATCTTATGTACCATCTAATCTGCAGCCGGTGGTTCTCTTGTGGGCACACACATCCAAATTGGGTGGTCATTTTGGCACCAAAAGAACCACTGAGCTTCCAAAGAGGTCTTATTGGTGGCCTGGGATGATGCAAGATGTCAGAGAGTATGTGCAAGCCTTTGTCTCATGTGACAGGAATTGGCCTTCAAGGCAGAGACCCTCAGGCTTGCTCTAACCCTTGCCTGTGGCTGATAGGCCCTGGGAGATGGTCAGAATGGATTTTATAGTGGACTTGACTAAGTCCCATAATAATAAGGTCATTTGGGTTGTCTCAGATCATTTTTCTAAAATGGTACACCTGGTTCCTCTTCCTCGTATATCATCTGCACGGGCTCTGGGGGTATTATTTATTCCGCCTTCATGGGATGCCTGTCAGTGACTGGGTCCTCAGTTTGCATCTCGTTTCTGGAGGGAGCTTTGTCACCTTCTCCGCATAGAGCTTAATTGTCTTTGGCATATCATCCTGAGACTAATGGGCTGAAGGAAAGAGCCAATCAGACACTGGTCACAGATGACATGGCTCCCCAAACAATCAATTATTGTGGATGCATCACACTAGACCTTGGAAATCAAGGTTCCAAAGTCAGGAGAAAGAGTGGAGAGGCACACAATCTGAGCTGCTTGAGGTCTAGTATAAAGTTTCCACAATCAGCAATGGTTTGGGATCCATGTCTTCTACCAGGAAATTTTAGAGCACTTCATGCTTCCCTCTGTCGACAAGTTTTTTGGAGATGGAAACTTTATTCTCCAGCAGGACTTGCCACCTCTCTATACTGCCAAAAGTACCAATAACTGCTTTAAAAACAACAGTATCACTGTGCTTGATTGGCCAGAAAATTTGTCTGACCTTAACCCCATAGAGAATCTATGGGATATTGTCAAGAGGAAGATGAGAGACACCAGACCCAACAATACAGATGAGCAGAAGGCTGCTATCAAGGCAACCTGGGCTTCCATAGCACCTCCACAGTGCCACAGGCTGATCACCTCCATGCCATGCCGCATTGATGCAGTAATTGATGCCAAAGGAGCCCTGACCAAATATTGAAGGAATGTACTATATATTAATTTCAGTAGGCCAACATTTCAGATTTTAAAATCATTTTTTCAAGCTGGTGTTATAAAATATTCTAATTTATTGAGATAATGATTTTGGGGTTCAATTGGCTGTAAGCCATATTCAACATTAACAGAAATAAACACTTGAAAAAGATCACTGTGTTTGTAATTACTTTATATAATATATGAGTTTCACTTTTGTATTGAAGAACAGAAATAAATTAACTTTTTGATGATATTCTTATTTTGTGTGATGCGCCTGTATATATTTTTCTCTTGTTTCCCCCATTATTTATGTACATGATACTGCTTTATCAGTGTGTTTGAGGTCTTTTCAACACTGCTGTGTTCTAATCTCCCTTACCACTTTTTTGCTACCATACATAAGAAATTAGTATACTTTGAAATTTGTATTTTTGAAAATCTATTCATGTCACCTACAGTACATCTTTTCCATATATTATTATATTTTTTTCCTATTTTTCCCCCACACACTGCTGATTTCCCATGCCTTCAAAATTTGCATATTAACTACCTCCATACATGTATATCTGCTAATGAGTTTTTGCTTTTGCACTCTCCTTGCTCACTGGATCATCCCCCCCACACTTGGTTACATGCCACACTTACCCCTGTTCCCTTCTACACCTTGGATTCAGCATCACACCTCCCACACTCCATTGTTATTCTTACCATCTTGGTTTCCTTGCTCTTGCTAGCGGTGGGCTTGAGTCGTCTGGCTGGATCGGGTTGCGGTGGTAACGTGTCCTATCATGTCATTCTCCCCTCCCACCTACTGGCTCGTCAGTGGTGGGCGGGGACTGATGACGAGGGAAGCCGGACCAGCCCCTTTATGTTCATGCACAGCTGATGCAAGCGCCATGTTTACTGCAGCATAAAAATAGACAGCGCTATCATCTACCTGCATCTACGCCCCCCCAGGAAGAAGCGACTGTGAATCACGCATTGAGGTATTTCCTCCTACACTAACACAGGTATTGACAGCACTTTTATTCTTCTTTATACTTATGTTTTGGGATTTTTCTACAATTGCATTTATTTATTTGAATACTCCCACTTCCTATGCATTTGCACTTTTGCACACTGCACCTTAATTTGTTGTGGAATATCCCTTGCTGACACTCTACATGTATTTTATAGCCTCTTACTCCCTGTTTTGTGGTAGCCTTCTATCTGCACAGGATTATATGCAATATCCTTAAATACCAATATTTGTCACACTAGTGCATTGCTCTTGTACAGTTATTATATTGTGTCGTTTTTGATTGCCACACCTGTGTATAAACTATTTAGCCCATAGCCCATTGGCATTTACTCTTATGATATACACCTCAATGTAGCCATCATTATTTTACATATGTACTTTTGTACTTACCTGTTACACTTGTGATATCAATGATTTTTGTTGCCCAGGATCCACTCTGCCTTGTTCCATACCCTTTCAAGCATTTATCTGAATTATTGTTTTCTTTAAAAAAAAAAATATTTTGAATCTGATGAATTAATAAATATTTCAATTTTACCTTGGGCTGTCAAATTATTCCTGGCAGGATTAAAAAAACTCAAAAGTAAAGTGATAAGGGTACTTTATTCAACCCTGTAACAGCACTGCGTCAATACATAGGTGAATAAACTGTCCTCAATACTTCATTTTTGAATTTTTGGAGTGCTTCCAATTTTTATTTTATGTCCTTATTGTCAATGCATCATCTACTTAGAACATTGAAAGTGCAACACCAAGAAGGAAAGAAGGAAAAGCCATGCAATTATGAAAGTCAAAGGATCAATGGAAAAAGAACGAGAAAACAACTCAACAAAAGTTTATTCAGTATCGAGTAGGACTGTTAAGCTATGGTCACACTAGCAGTATTTGGTCAGTATTTTACCTCAGTATCTGTAAGCCAAAACCAGGAGTGGGTGACAAATGCAGAAATGGTGATGTGTTTCCATTACACTTTTTCTCTGATTGTTTCTCACCTGGCTTTGGCTTACAAATACTAAGGTGAAATACTGATCAATACTGACAATGTAACCGTAGCATTAGGCCTCACTCCCACTAGCATTTAAAACATCGCTTTGATATTGATCCAGAAAAGCAGGACGAATGTCTTGGGATTGTCATGCGAGTACAATGCTATTTTTCTCACAAAGCATATCCGCATGACATACATATGCAATGCATTTTTTTTCTGCAACTATTATTTTACAATCATTTACAAGACCATTTACAGTGTTTTATGCTACAGAATGTAATTGTTTTGGTAAAAATCATGGATGGTCCATGTTCCGTCCATTTTTTTCTCACACCCATTGATTTGCATTGGCAATTCTCGTCCAATATATTATCAATCGCAGCATGCCTAAGGCTCAGGAAGTGCAAGGGTAAAAAAAAAATCACATTACATTCACACCAATGTTGTTCAATGAGTCAGTGCTCATCTGTGCTTTTTTCCTCAGCTGATATCGGACTGTTCCCGGTCGCTAGCTTTTATTCCGAACTCATAGATGCTTATATTGGGATTTTAGTGCACACGTTCCTTTGAAGCATGTCTCAGGTAAGTATTGTTAAGGCCCACAACCAGTTGGTCTTTTAATACTTCATCCATGGAACCTAGTCCTCTATATTCACCTTCAAGTTTCTTTGTAATGTGAACCATTACTTTTTGCAGATCATCCACATATTGGATTACCTTCTCTCCCTGTCTCAGGATCTGAAGGGAGAAGTAAATGCGCAAATTACCTAAATCGGTTGTGTCACTATGCTTTACCTCCAGAATCTTGATTACCTTATTTACAGTATTACGGTCTCATGGTTGTCTTGACAATGAGGCCCGATGGACAGTCCTGTTCAAAGTCAGATGGGCCATGCATTTTATCACATTTTGTCAGCTGCAATTTTTGCTTCCTATTGCTATGTCATGTTGTACATTTGTTAGACGTCTTGATTTTCCCACTGCACGGGATAGATGCCAAGCCTTATCTGCCTCTGCGATCTCCCATTCAGGTTCAGCCACTGTGGGAGCTACTGAGCATAGATGTCAGTCCTAGCGTCTTGCTTGCCCAGGCTTGTGGAGTTCATTCGGTTACTGCTGGCTCTCCAGTCAAGTCTATGGTAACAAGCGATAGGCAGCGGTGACCTGACGCTCTGGAGTCTAAGTCCAGGAATCACCTTACTGAGCATGTCCATGATGTGGCGTCTTCTTATTGGTGGTCAATCCTCTCTGACTCTGGTGATGTGGCAGCTCCAGATTGGCCAACGGACATATGGGTGAGTGTTTGGGGTGGAGCATTTTGTATAAAAGACTCCCAATGGCGCCCGTGGGTATGCTAGTATCATTTATGTGTGGCTATGTGAGTGGAGACTCTACCACGTTGTCTGCATGTGTTTTGTGTCTGTATAGCTTTGGGACTGTACACGTAGGCATGCTGCTAGCGTCAGTGGGGCAATTAGCCATTGGCCTAGCATCTGTTACCTACTTGTGTGTGGTTAGCACAGTAGAATTCCAGAGCAAGCACAACCCTATCCAGGGTATTATGCTCAGCATCTGTTTTGTTTCTGTGTGTGATTGATACAGCTTAGTTGCAGAGCAAGCTTTTTCCTTGTGTTTTCCCTGTGACGTGTAACAGGGCATAGCACTCAGTATTAGTGTTGAGCATTCCGATACCGCAAGTATCGGGTATCGGCCGATATTTGCGGTATCGGAATTCCGATACCGAGTTCCGATATTTTTGTGATATCGGGAATCGGTATCGGGATTAAGATTCATGTGTAAAATAAAGCATAAAAATAAAAAATATTGATATACTTACCCTCGGACGCGCCCTGGTTGTCACCGCTGCAACCGCCTTGCTTCCGTTCCTAAGAATGAGCGCGTTAAGCCCCTTCGAAGACGTCATGGCTTGTGATTGGTCGCAGAGCGGTCATGTGACCGCTCAGAGACCAATCACAAGCCGCGACGTCATCGAAGGTCCTTAGCGCGCTCATTCTTAGAAAGGGAACCATGGCGGTTGCAGCGGTGACAACCAGGGCGCGTCCGAGGGTAAGTATATCAATATTTTTTTTTTTTATTCTTTATTTTACACATGAATATGGATCCCAGGGCCTGAAGGAGAGTTTCCTCTCCTTCAGACCCTGGGAACCATAGAGGATACCTTCCGATATTTGTGTCCCATTGACTTGCATTGGTATCAGATATCGGTATCAGCGATATCCGATATTTTTCTGATATCTGCCGATACCATCCGATACCGATACTTTCAAATATCGGATGGTATCGCTCAACACTACTCAGTATACATTTGTTCAGTACCTCTCTGTGGAGTTGCAGAAATTGGTGCTTAGTGTTTCATTTACACTGTGTGGCTTTAATACAGTGTGTCCAGGCAATCGCTCGCTCTCTGTTCCGTCATAGCTCACTAGCAGCAGTTTATCATCTCTGCACTGTGGACCCTGGGTTGCGATTGCACTTTATTATTTATTTTTATTTAGTGCAATCTGCAAACCCTAACAACATTAACCCCTTTACCCCCAAGGGTGGTTTGCACGTTAATGACCGGGCCAATTTTTACAATTCTGACCACTGTCCCTTTATGAGGTTATAACTCTGGAACGCTTCAACGGATCCCAGTGAATCCGACATTGTTTTCTCGTGACATATTGTACTTCCTGATAGTCGTAAAAATTCTTTGATAGTACCTGCGTTTATTTGTAAAAAAAACGGAAATTTGGCGAAAATTATGAAAATTTCGCAATTTTCCAACTTTGAATTTTTATGCAATTAAATCACAGAGATATGTCACACAAAATACTTAATAAGTAATATTTCCCACATGTCTACTTTACATCAGCACAATTTTGGAAACAAATTTTTTTTTTGTTAGGAAGTTATAAGGGTTAAAAATTGACCAGCAATTTCTCATTTTTACAACAGCATTTTTTTTTATGGACCACATCTCATTTGAAGTCATTTTGAGGGGTCTATATGATAGAAAATAACCAATTGTGACACCATTCTATAAACTGCAACCATCATGGTGCTCAAAACCATATTCAAGAAGTTTATTAACCCTTCTGGTGCTTCACAGGAATTTTTGGAATGTTTAAATAAAAATGAACATTTAACTTTTTTCAAAAAAAATTTACTTCAGCTCCAATTTGTTTTATTTTACCAAGGGTAACAGGAGAAAATGGACCACAAAAGTTGTTGTACAATTTGTCCTGAGTACAACGATACCCTATATGTGGGGGTAAACCACTGTTTGGGAGCATGACAGAGCTCGGAAGCGAAGGAGCGCCATTTGACTTTTCAATGCAAAATTGACTGGAATCGAGATGGGACACCATGTTGCGTTTGGAGAGCCCCTGATGTGCCTAAACATTGAAACCCCCCACAAGTGACACCATTTTGGAAAGTAGACCCCCTAAGGAACTTATCTAGAGGTGTGGTGAGCACTTTGACCCACCAAGTGCTTCACAGAAGTTTATAATGCAGAACCGTTAAAATAAAAAATCATATTTTTTCACAAAAATTATCTTTTTGCTCCCAATGTTTTATTTTCGCAAGGGTAAGAGAAGAAATTGGACCACAAAAGTTGTTGTACAATTTGTCCTGAGTACGCTGATACCCATATGTGGGGGTAAACCACTGTTTGGGCGCATGGGAGAGCCCGGAAGGGAAGGAGCGCCGTTTGACTTTTCAATGCAAAATTGACAGGAATTGAGATGGGACGCCATGTTGCATTTAGAGAGCCACTGATGTGCCTAAACATTGAAACCCCCCACAAGTGACACCATTTTGGAAAGTAGACCCCCTAAGGAACTTATCTAGATGTGTGGTGAGCGCTTTGACCCACCAAGGGCTTCACAGAAGTTTATAATGCAGAGCCGTAAAAATAAAACAAAAATTTTTTTTCCACAAAAATTATTTTTAGCCCCAGTTTTGTATTTTCCCGAGAGTAACAGGAGAAATTAGACCCCAAAATTTGTTGTCCAATTTGTCCTGAGTGCGCTGATACCCCATAAGTGGGGGGAACCACTGTTTGGGCACATGGGAGGGCTCGGAAGGGAAGGAGCTCCATTTGGAATGCAGACTTAGATGGAATAGTCTGCAGGTGTCACATTGCGTTTGCAGAGCCCCTAATGTACCTAAACAGTAGAAACCCCCCACAAGTGACCCCATATTGGAAACTAGACACCCTAAGGAACTCATCTAGATGTGTTGTTAGAGCTTTTAACCCCCAAGTGTTTCACTACAGTTTGTAACGCAGAGCCGTAAAAAAAAAAAAAAAACTTTCCCAAAAAAATTATTTTTTAGCCCCCAGTTTTGTATTTTTGTATTTTGTATTATTGTATGAGGAGAAATTCGACCCCAAAAGTTGTTGTCCAATTTGTCCTGAGTACGCTGATACCCCATATGTGGGGGGAACCACCGTTTGGGCACATGGGAGGGCTCAGAAGGGAAGGAGTACCATTTGGAATGCAGACTTAGATGGAATAGTCTGCAGGCGTCACATTGCGTTTGCCCTAATGTACCTAAACAGTAGAAACCCCCCACAAGTGACCCCATATTGGAAACTAGACCCCCCAGGGAACTCATCTAGATGTGTTGTGAGAACTTTTAACCCCCAAGTATTTCACTACAGTTTATAACGCAGAGCCGTGAAAATAAAAAATCTTTTTTTTCCCACAAAAATTATATTTTAGTCCCAGTTTTGTATTTTCCCTAAAGGTAACAGGAGAAATTGGACCCGAAAAGTTGTTGTGCTATTTGTCCTGAGTTCGCTGATACCCCATATGTTGGGGTAAACCCCTGTTTGGGCACACGGGAGAGCTCGGAGGGAAGGAGCACTGTTTTACTTTTTCAACGCAGAATTGGCTGGAATTGAGATCGGACGCCATGTCGTGTTTGGAGAGCCCCTGATGTGCCTAAACAGTGGAAACCCCCCAATTATAACTGAAACCCTAATCCAAACACACTTCTAACCCTAATTCCAACAGTAACCCTAACCACACCTCTAACCCTGACACACCCCTAACCCTAATCCCAACCCTATTCCCAACTGTAAATGTAATCTAAACCCTAACCCTAACTTTAGCCCCAACCCTAACTGTAGCCCCAACCCTAACCCTAACCCTAACCCTAGCCCTAACCCTAGCCCTAACCCTAGCCCTAACCCTAACCCTAGCCCTAACCCTAACCCTAGCCCTAACCCTAGCCCTAACCCTAGCCCTAACCCTAGCCCTAACCCTAACCCTAGCCCTAGCCCTAATGGGAAAATGGAAATAAATACATTTTTTTAATTTTTCCCTAACTAAGGGGGTGATGAAGGGGGGTTTGATTTACTTTTATAGCGAGTTTTTTAGCGGATTTTTATGATTGGCAGCCGTCACACACTGAAAGATGCTTTTTATTGCAAAAATATTTTTTGCGTTACCACATTTTGAGAGCTATAATTTTTCCATATTTTGGTCCACAGAGTCATGTGAGGTCTTGTATTTTTGCGGGACGAGTTGACGTTTTTATTGGTAACATTTTCGGGCACGTGACATTTTTTGATCGCTTTTTATTCCGATTTTTGTGAGGAAGAATGACCAAAAACCAGCTATTCATGAATTTCTTTTGGGGGAGGCGTTTATACCGTTCCGCGTTTGGTAGAATTGATAAATCAGTTTTATTCTTCGGGTCAGTACGATTACAGCGTCACCTCATTTATATCATTTTTTTATGTTTTGGCGCTTTTGTACAATAAAAACTATTTTACAGAAAAAATAATTATTTTTGCATCGTTTTATTCTCAGGACTATAACTTTTTTATTTTTTTGCTGATGATGCTGTATCGTGGCTCATTTTTTGCGGGACAAGATGACGTTTTCAGCGGTACCATGGTTATTTATATCTGTCTTTTTGATCGCGTGTTATTCCACTTTTTGTTCGGCGGTATAATAAAGCGTTGTTTTTTGCCTCTTTTTTTTTTTTTTCTTACGGTGTTTACTGAAGGGGTTAACTAGTGGGCCAGTTTTATGGGTTGGGTCGTTACGGACACGGCGATACTAAATATATGTAATTTTATTGTTTTTTTTTTATTTAGATGAAGAAATGTATTTATGGGAATAATATTTTTTTTTTCATTATTTAGGAATATTTTTTTTTATTTTTTTTTTACACATTTGGAAATTTTTTTTTTTACTTTTTCATTTTGTCCCAGGGGGGGACATCACAGATCGGTGATCCGACAGTTTGCACAGCACTCTGTCAGATCACCGATCTGACATGCAGCACTGCAGGCTTCACATTGCCTGCTCTGAGCAGGCTCTGTGAAGCCACCTCCCTCCCTGCAGGACCTGGATCCGCGGCCATCTTGGATCCGGGGATGGAGCAGGCAGGGAGGGAGATAAGACCCTCGCAGCAACGCGATCAAATCGCGTTGCTGCGGGGGGCTCAGGGAAGCCTGCAGGGAGCCCCCTCCCTGCGGGAAGCTTCCCTATGCCGCCGGCACATCGCAATCATCTTTGATCGCGGTGTGCCAGGGGTTAATGTGCCGGGGGTGGCCCCGTGAGCGCTGCCGATCGCATATGACGTACTATCCCGTCGGTGGTCATAGGGGCCCACCCCACCTCGACGAGATAGTACGTTTAATGTCAGAAAGGGGTTAAACTGCTAAAACATTATTGATGAAGTCATATGCTGATTACATATGTCTACTTTGTGTTTTCACTATGAAATTTCACTAAAATGCATTTGTATTTTTTCCCTGCAGATTTTCCTCATATCCCTCAAGCTAAATCTTCAAATAAATTGCATGTTTAACGCAAGAGAAATTACATATTGCAAATTTGAAAAAACACACTGCAAGTTAGTTTAGGCAGCGCTGAAAAAAGCTTAGAGTGCATGGGATTTAGAGAAATCCCATATACTTTCCTGGAACTGTAATACACTATGCTCTTTGCATGATGAAAATAGGCAGCTGTAAAAATGCAGCAAATACTTATGATGGAAACTTGGAAACTCAGAAGGTCTAGTGGTAATGCTAGAGATCATTATAACAATAGCTTTGACTCCATTTGTAAGATTGTAAGGCGGAGGATGACTAAAGAAATAGTGTGCAATATAAAATTTCATCTTTCCTCTCATTAATATTTTTACATTTACATCCAAAGCTATTTTTTTTTCACTGAAAACTTTGAGGTGGGCAAATCAAATTTCTCTTCTTAAAACTTCATGAGTAATAGAAATAATTTAACGGAAATAATATCCAGGTTAAGTGGGCAATTTAAATAGGATTATTTTAATGAAATTTAGATGTGCTATTAAATAAATTGTTTAATATAACAAAACACAGCAATTTATTTTCCATGTGCACCACTGCAAGTCATCAGCTGCAAGAAAAGTTGTCAAGTTACTCTGCCTTTGGGCTTTTTAAAATTAGAATTAATGTATGAAAATATAAAGACTACCCAACCATACATTCTCCCATAATTGCTTTTATTAGTCTCCTAAATGTGTTTATGTTGTAATGAAATTTCCGTAATCTAAAGGAGGGCAAAAAAGTTTTTACAGCAGCTTAAGCCTACTCTTTATTACTGTTTTGTCATATTCTATACATTAAATAGACTACAATGAAAGGGAATTAGAGTGGATAGTTTTTTTTGGATCAAAGCTGATCACCATTGAATATTTCGTGGTTTTGACCATACTTTACCTATATTTTGTGGATTTACTTCTTTCAACTTCTTTGATTGAATAAAATTACTGTACTTAATATCTATACTTTGCTTGAGAAAGGCAACATTGTGAAAACTTTACTCTGGGTCAATATACAGTGCCTACAAGTAGTATTCAACCCCCTGCAGATTTAGCAGGTTTAATAAGATGCAAATAAGTTAGAGCCTTCAAACTTCAAACAAGAGCAGGATTTATTAACAGATGCATAAATCTTACAAACCAAAAAGTTTTGTTGCTCAGTTAAATTTTTATAAATTTTAAACATAAAAGTGCGGGTCAATTATTATTCAACCCCTAGCTTTAATATTTTGTGGAATAACCTTTGTTTGCAATTACAGCTAATAATCGTCTTTTATAAAACCTGATCAGGCCGGCACAGGTCTCTGGAGTTATCTTGGCCCACTCCTCCATGCAGTTCTTCTCCAAGTTATCTAGGTTCTTTGGGTGTCTCATGTGGACTTTAATCTTGAGCTCCTTCCACAAGTTTTCAATTGGGTTAAGGTCAGAAGACTGACTAGGCCACTGCAACACCTTGATTTTTTGCCTCTTGAACCAGGCCTTGGTTTTCTTGGCTGTGTGCTTTGGGTCATTGTCTTGTTTGAAGATGAAATGATGACCCATCTTAAGATCCTTGATGGAGGAGCGGAGGTTCTTGGCCAAAATCTCCAGGTAGGCCGTGCTATCCATCTTCCCATGGATGCGGACCAGATGGCCAGGCTGAGAAACAGCCCCACAGCATGATGCTGCCACCACCATGCTTGACTGTAGGGATGGTATTCTTGGGGTCGTATGCAGTGCCATCCAGTCTCCAAACGTCATGTGTGTGGTTGGCACCAAAGATCTCGATCTTGGTCTCATCAGACCACAGAACCTTGAACCAGTCAGTCTCAGAGTCCTCCAAGTGATCATGAGCAAACTGTAGACGAACCTTGACATGACGCTTTGAAAGTAAAGGTACCTTATGGGCTCGTCTGGAACGGAGACCATTGCGGTGGAGTACGTTACTTATGGTATTGACTGAAACCAATGTCCCCACTGCCATGAGATCTTCCCGGAGCTCCTTCCTTGTTGTCCTTGGGTTAGCCTTGACTCTTTGGACAAGCCTGGCCTCAGCACGGGAGGAAACTTTCAAAGGCTGTCCAGGCCGTGGAAGGCTAACAGTAGTTCCATAAGCCTTCCACTTCCGGATGATGCTCCCAACAGTGGAGACAGGTAGGCCCAACTCCTTGGAAAGGGTTTTATACCCCTTGCCAGCCTTGTGACCCTCCACGATCTTGTCTCTGATGGCCTTGGAATGCTCCTTTGTCTTTCCCATGTTGACCATGTATGAGTGCTGTTCACAAGCTTGGGGAGGGTCTTAAATAGTCAGAAAAGGCTGGAAAAAGAGATAATTAATCAAAACATGTGAAGCTCATTGTTCTTTGTGCCTGAACTACTTCTTAATACTTTAGGGGAACCAAACAGAACTCTGGTGGGTTGAGGGGTTGAATAATAAATGACCCTCTGAAAAGACTTTTCACAATTTAAAAAAAAAATAAACAAAGAAATAACATTCTTTTTTGCTGCAGTGCATTTCACACTTCCAGGCTGATCTACAGTCCAAATGTCACAATGCCAAGTTAATTCCAAATGTGTAAACCTGCTAAATCTGCAGGGGGTTGAATACTACTTGTAGGCACTGTATATGAAATATATTGTCTATTTATAGATTGATAATATAGTTATGCTGGCAATAACTACATCTATTTTTTCACTATAATCATCTTGAAGTGCTGGCTGTTCTTCCTTTTTGTATTTTATAGCCTTGCACTATTTATAGGTTTGCACTCCTGTTGGACTAGTACTGTTTGTTTGCATAAACTTCTTTATTAGATTATTTAGAACAATGTACAGTAATACAAAAATTAGGGGGGAATAAATGATTATAGCAATATTATATGACAGTTAAAATGAAGAACAATAAAAAAAAGCTGTAACTTTAAATATAATGATATCTAACAGAATCTTATACAATATTAATTTGTGTCAGAATGATATTTAACTGTAATGTAGTAAAAGAGAAAAAAAGAATCAATAAGAGAAGAAGAGATAATAGGAAAAAATTAGCGGTAGAAAGAGGGAAATTTTGAGGGAAGGGAGTCAAGGAAGGGAGGTAGACGGGATGCATCTAGTTTATGAAGTAAAAAGGCCTCAAGACCCAGATAGTTTATGTCAGTAGGACTGAGGAGAAATCAGAAGATTCTCTGAACATGATCCAGCTTTGGCAAAAGCCATCTGAACAAATTTTGTTATGGAGTGAGTCTTTCCATTCTGCATAGGAAGTCTCTCTCAAAGGACCACTCCTGAATGGATGGGATAGACTCGGTGTGCTTCCATCTTGGAATAATAGAACAAGTAAAAAGTGCTTCAGCAACTCTTTCATAATAAAGAACCCAGGATCACATAAAAGAAGTGAGATTTGGGAGGATCTAGCCTCCCCATAAATGAGTTTGTATGCATCGAAAACCTTGTTCCATAGTTGGTGGATCAAGGGGCACTTCCATCAGTTATGGAGGATGGTACCATCCACCTTATCACATCCCTGGCAGGTTGGGAAAGCTTGAAGAAAAAGGCTATGTAGACCATCTGGACATTAGTATCATATGATAATGATTTTATATTTTGTATCTTGCGCTTTACAAGCCATTGGTATTCTGTGAGTGCAAAAGAAAGCCTTTCTGCACTGTTTTTTCCATTATTACTCGGACAAAACCATTCTTTGACTAACCAAAGTAGTCCATTGGTAGCCTGAGAAGAAAGGATTGAGTAAATTTGAGAGATGGCGTGATTGGGTGAAGAATCTTGGAACCAAAGTGAATCGAAGGAAATAGGATCAGATCAGAGCACTAAGACTGGTTGGAAGGTTGAGATGTAAGATTGTTATAGATCTTTACGCTAGTAATAAGTTGGCAAGATAAAATAATTTGTTAGGACCTGTTGCAGTCTAGTTTTGTGATTAAATAGGCACACCAGAAATTTTTTGACTCATACTCATGGAGGAAAATCAAGGTTATCAAATATTGGATTTAAAGGACCCAGTATCATAGAGATTTTGACCTTCATGATAAGCTGATCCAAATTCAGAAGGGGTCACCCGTTATTAAGGAAAATGACCTCTTTAAGGGACAAATGTTTGTAGGGATCCACGGTAAAGAGGTTAACTTTAGGGAGGATTCTTGTGTATCCAATTGCTTCTGTTCAGTGTCATGAAACCAGTCTACCAGATGTACTAAAATGGCTGAAGAATAATAGTGCTGAAAATCAGGAAGATCAGTTCCTCCATTGAGTTTAGATCTACTGTATGTTGAAAGCTACGTGCTAGGAAGGGCCTATTTGGCCTCCAAATTTAATGAGATGAGTTCAACTGCTTAAAACTGTGCTAGGTATTGCAATTATGACAACTTGAAATAAATAGAGAAGCCAAGAAAGAATGTCCATTATTAAGACGTTGATTCCACCAAACCATGACAAGGTAACTTTTTCAAATGATTGGAGTTCATTAATAATACAATTGAGTAAAGTTTCATGATTGAGGTGAAAGAGCTGGGCAATGTCTGGTGATAGTTGGACATCTAGGTATTTCATAGAGGAAGGATACCAATCGAAAGGAAGAGAACTTTGTAATGATTGTCATTCAGCAGATGGAATGTTAATATTGAAGATCTCTGATTTAGTGAGATTAGCATTAAACCTACTTAGAAAACTATATGTTTTAAACTCTTTCAAAATAAAGGGTACAATTATTATGGGGTTTGTGATGTGTATAGAACAAAGTCGTCAGCATATAGTGCGATTGTATGAGTCACAATCCATGGAAATACCTTGAATATTGGGGTTGTCTCTCAGAGCTCTTGCCAGATTTTCCATTATTCTAACATAAAGTAGATTGGAGAGTAGGATCCGTTATAGTGAATGTTGGCTAAGGGTCCTGGTACAATGCCACAATCTTGCCAAGTATTATACATAATAAGAACAATGAGTCATTGCTGTATCAATTAAACTGTTTACTAGGGGTGAACCCAGCCTCTCTGCTGCCTGAGGCGAATGGAAAAATGGAGCCTCCCCCCCCCCCACACACACACACACAGTCCCTGCTGGAGAGAAGGCGGGAAGGAGGGAGGGAGGAGGGGGGCGGGCACTTGACCCCGGAGTTTTATAAAAAAAAAAAAAAAAAACCTAGCAGCGCAAATCCAGTTACCGTATATACTCGAGTATAAGTCGACCCGAGTATAAGCCGACCCCCTAATTTTGCCACAAAAAACTGGGAAAACTTAATGACTCGAGTATAAGCCTAAGGTGGAAACTGCAGCAGCTACCGGTAAATTTCAAAAGTAAAAATAGATACCAATAAAAGTAAAATTAATTGAGACATCAGTAGGTTAAGTGATTTTGAATATCCATATTGAATCAGGAGCCTCGTATAATGCTCCATAAAGTTTGATGGGCCCCATTTGATGCTCCATATTAAAATATGCCCCATATAATCCTGCATAAAGGGTAATAAGGGCCCCATAAGATGTTCCATAGAGATATTTGCCCAATATAGTGCTGCACAAGCGTTATGGCCCCATAAGATGCTCCATACAGTCACTTGACCCTTATAGTGCTGCACAAGTGTTATGGCCCCATAAGATGATCCATACAGTCATTGCCCCATATAGTGCTGCACAAGTGTTATGGCCCGATAAGATGATCCATACAGTCACTGCCCAATATAGTGCTGCACAAGCGTTATGGCCCCATAAGATGCTCCATACAGTCACTTGACCCTTATAGTGCTGCACAAGTGTTATGGCCCCATAAGATGATCCATACAGTCATTGCCCCATATAGTGCTGCACAAGTGTTATGGCCCGATAAGATGATCCATACAGTCACTGCCCCATATAGTGCTGCACAAGTGTTATGGCCCCAAAGATGATCCTTACAGTCACTGCCCCATATAGTGCTGCACAAACGTTATGGCCCCATAAGATGCTCCGCACAGCCACTTGCCCCTTATAGTGCTGCACAAGTGTTATGGCCACATAGGATGCTGCGCACAGGCACTTGCCCCTTATAGTGCTGCACAAGTGTTATGGCCCCATAAGATGCTCCGCACAGCCACTTACCCCTTATATTGCTGCACAAGAGTTATGGCCCCATAAGATGCTCCGTATAGTCACTTGCCCCATATAATGCTGCACAAGTGTTATGGCCCCATAAGATGCTCCATATAGTCACTTGCCCCATTTGCTTTTGCTGCGATAAAAAAAAAAATCACATACTCACCTCTCTTCGATCAGGACCCCGGCACTGGAAATATTTACCTGCTCCTCGTGCGGCTCCGTCTTCGGCACTGACGTTCAGCAGAGGGCACGCACTGACTACGTCACCGCGCCCTCTGACCTGAGCATCACTGCCAGAGGACGCTGAAGATGGAGCCGCACTGGAATGAGGAGAGGTAAATATCGCACAGCGCTACGCTCCCCCTCCCTGTATACTCACCTGCTCCTGGCGCTGCGTCCCTGCTTCTTCCAGCGCTGCATATTCTTCCTGTATTGAGCGGTAACTGCATACTACGTAACTGGGCAATATACTACATGGCTGGGCAATATAATACGTAACTGGGCAATATACTACTTGGCTGCGCAATATACTACGTGACTGGGCAATATACTACGTAACTGGCCAATATACTATGTGGCTGGGCAATATTCTACGTGGCTGGGCAATATACTATGTGACTGGGCAATATACTACGTAACTGGCCAATATACTATGTGGCTGGGCAATATACTATGTGGCTGGGCAATATACTACGTGGCTGGGCAATATACTATGTGGCTGGGCAATATACTACGTGGCTGGGCAATATACTACGTGACTGGGCAATATACTACGTAACTGAGCAATATACTACGTGGCTGGGCAATATACTACGTGGCTGGGCAATATACTATGTGGCTGGGCAATATACTACATGGCTGGGCAATATACTACGTGGCTGGGCAATATACTACATGACTGAGCAATATACTACGTGGCTGGGCAATATACTACGTGGCTGGGCAATATACTATGTGGCTGGGCAATATACTACGTGACTGAGCAATATACTATGTGGCTGGGCAATATACTACGTGGCTGGGCAATATACTACGTGGCTGAGCAATATACTACATGGCTGGGCAATATACTACGTGGCTGGGCAATATACTATGTGACTGAGCAATATACTACGTGGCTGGGCAATATACTACGTGGCTGGGCAATATACTACGTGACTGAGCAATATACTACGTGGCTGGGCAATATACTACGTGGCTGGGCAATATACTACGTGGCTGAGCAATATACTACATGGCTGGGCAATATACTATGTGGCTGGGCAATATACTACGTGACTGAGCAATTTACTACGTGGCTGGGAAATATACTACATGGCTGGGCAATATACTACGTGGCTGGGCAATATACCACGTGGCTGGGCAATATACTACGTGGCTGGGCAATATACTACATGGGCTGTGCAATATACTATGTGGACATGTATATTCTAGAATACCCAATGCGTTAGAATCGGGCCACCATCTAGTATATATATATATACAGTATATATATATATATATATATATATATATATATATATATATATATAGATTCAAGATATATAGATTATATATATATATATATATATATATATATATAAATGGTAGATATATATATATATCTATAATATAACGCTGGGAGCGTCACTCTGTCCGAAGCCTCTATAGACTGCGCAAGCGCAAGCGCCGGCGCAGTCTGGGCCTCACAGAGCGACGCTCCCGGGAGATCGCGGTGTGCGTTCACACTGAACACACACCGCGATCTCCACCGCAGAAGCAGGGACCGCCAGGAGGGTGAGTATCGGCCTATATTCACCTGTCCCCGTTCCATCGCTGAGCGGCGCCATCTTCCCGGTCTTCGGTCTGTGGCCTTCAGTTCAGAGGGCGCGATGACGCGCTTAATGCGCGCCGGCGCCGCCCTCTGACTGAACAGTCACGGCCAGGAGACCGGGAAGATGGCGCCGCTCAGCGATGGAACGCCGGACAGGTGAGTATAGTAAGTGCTGGGGGGGCCTGAGCTGGCGGCGATACCGGCACCTGACCCCCACAGCGCGCCGGTGTCCCCTCCTGCTCAGGCCCCCCAGCACTCGGCGCCGAGCGGGTCAGAGGCAGTATGGGGACGCAGGATGGAGCAGCACATAAGGATGGGGACGCAGGATGCAGCAGCACATAAGGATGGGGACGCAGGATGGAGCAGCACATAAGGATGGGGACGCAGGATGCAGCAGCACATAAGGATGGGGACGCAGGATGGGGACGCAGGATGGGAGCAGCACATAAGGATGGGGACGCAGGATGGAGCAGCACATAAGGATGGGGACGCAGGATGGAGCAGCACATAACAGTATGGGGACGCAGGATGGAGCAGCACATAAGGATGGGGACGCAGGATGGAGCAGCACATAAGGATGTGGACGCAGGATGGAGCAGCACATAAGGATGGGGACGCAGGATGGGAGCAGCACATAAGGATGGGGACGCAGGATGCAGCAGCACATAAGGATGGGGACGCAGGATGGAGCAGCACATAAGGATGGGGACGCAGGATGGAGCAGCACATAAGGATGGGGACGCAGGATGGAGCAGCACATAAGGATGGGGACGCAGGATGGAGCAGCACATAAGGATGGGGACGCAGGATGGAGCAGCACATAAGGATGGGGACGCAGGATGCAGCAGCACATAAGGATAGGGACGCAGGATGGAGCAGCACATAAGGATGGGGACGCAGGATGCAGCAGCACATAAGGATGGGGACGCAGGATGGGGACGCAGGATGGGGACGCAGGATGGAGCAGCACATAAGGATGGGGACGCAGGATGGAGCAGCACATAAGGATGGGGACGCAGGATGGAGCAGCACATAAGGATGGGGACGCAGGATGGAGCAGCACATAAGGATGGGGACGCAGGATGGAGCAGCACATAAGGATGGGGACGCAGGATGCAGCAGCACATAAGGATGGGGACGCAGGATGGAGCAGCACATAAGGATGGGGACGCAGGATGGAGCAGCACATAAGGATGGGGACGCAGGATGCAGCAGCACATAAGGATGGGGACGCAGGATGGAGCAGCACATAACAGTATGGGGACGCAGGATGGAGCAGCACATAAGGATGGGGACGCAGGATGGAGCAGCACATAAGGATGGGGACGCAGGATGGAGCAGGACATAAGGATGGGGACGCAGGATGGAGCAGCACATAAGGATGGGGACGCAGGATGGAGCAGCACATAAGGATGGGGACGCAGGATGCAGCAGCACATAAGGATGGGGACGCAGGATGGAGCAGTGCATGACAGGATGGGGACGCATGATGGAGCAGCGCATGACAGGATGGGGACGCAGGATGGAGCAGCACATGACAGGATGGGGACGCAGGATGGGAGCAGCGCATCACAGGATGGGGACGCAGGATGCAGCAGCACATAAGGATGGGGACGCAGGATGGAGCAGCACATAAGGATGGGGACGCAGGATGGAGCAGCACATAACAGTATGGGGACGCAGGATGGAGCAGGACATAAGGATGGGGACGCAGGATAGAGCAGCACATAAGGATGGGGACGCAGGATGGAGCAGCACATAAGGATGGGGACGCAGGATGGAGCAGCACATAACAGTATGGGGACGCAGGATGGAGCAGCACATAAGAATGGGGACGCAGGATGGAGCAGCACATAAGGATGGGGACGCAGGATGCAGCATGAACATAAGGATGGGGACGCAGGATGGAGCAGCACATAAGGATGGGGACGCAGGATGCAGCAGCACATAAGGATGGGGACGCAGGATGGAGCAGTGCATGACAGGATGGGGACGCATGATGGAGCAGCGCATGAGAGGATGGGGACGCAGATGGAGCAGCACATGACAGGATGGGGACGCAGGATGGGAGCAGCGCGTCACAGGATGGGAGCAGCGCATCACAGGATGGGGACGCAGGATGGGAGCAGCGCATGACAGGATGGGGACGCAGGATGGGAGCAGCGCATGACAGGAAAGGGAACGCAGGATGGAGCAGCACATGACAGGATGGGGACGCAGGATGGAGCAGCACATGACAGGATGGGGACGCAGGATGGAGCAGCACATGACAGGATGGGGACGCAGGATGGAGCAGCACATGACAGGATGGGGACGCAGGATGGAGCAGCGCATGACAGGATGGGGACGCAGGATGGAGCAGCACATACCATGATGGAGACAATATACCAATATAAATGCTCGCCACCCGGGCGTAGAACGGGTTCAATAGCTAGTATATATATATATATATATATATATATATATATATAATGCCATTGATGAAGCCAGTAAAGTATATCTTTATTTGGGACTATGGTAACTCAAATCCTGAGTCCAGCACTGAAGGATGGTGTAAGTGTAACTCTAATCCTTGCAGTCTGAGGGCACTTAAGGGTTAACAGACAGTCCACAGCTACCTCTCTCCTCACTGCTCCTCCCAGTCACACTTCTCTAGCTGAATCTGATAAGCTGTAAGCATGCAGGCACCAGTCAAGGAAGAAAAAAAAAAGACTTGGGTCACTCACCCTGCACTGCCGACTTCTTTTGTTAACAGGCTTAGCAGGGAGCCGGCTCTTTGTGTGGGCTCATCTCTCCTTCAGGAACGACACATCATCATCAGCAAGTGTCAGAGACTCAGAGCAGGGATTGCAGGGAGAATTGGCACCAGGTATTCTAGCTGCCACTCTGCCGCCCCCTGCTGCTCTGCCGCTGAGGCAAAGCATTCAACTTGGTTCATGATAGCAGCGTCACTGCTGTTTACATTTCACTAGAAAAATGTTAAGGACAGAAAACACATACAAACACATAGAAAGATATATATATATATATCTATATATATAATTGTCTAAGGGTTTTTCCGTCTGTCTGTCTGTCTGTCTTTCTGTCTGTCTGTCCTGGAAATCCCACGTCCCTGATTGGTCGATGCCACCAGGCCTCGACCAATCAGCGACGGGCACAGTATCGACGTAGAAATCCCGCGTCTCTGATTGGTCGAGGCCTGGCGTCCTCGACCAATCAGCGACGGGCACAGCGACGATGATGTCATAATGATTGCCATGGCTACGATGATGTCATAAAGGTTGCCTCGATCAATCAGCGACGGACACAGTCTGCCGCGAATTCTGGAATCATCATTGTCCATATACTACGGGGACATGCATATTCTAGAATACCCGATGCGTTAGAATCGGGCCACAATTGGGCCGCCAGGCCTCGACCAATCAGTGACGGGCACAGTATCGACGTAGAAATCCCGCATCTCTGATTGGTCAAGGCCGCCAGGCCTCGACCAATCAGCGACGGGCACAGCGACGATGATGTCATAAAGGACGTAGACATCCCACGTTGCTGATTCAGCGACGGGCACAGTATCGACGTAGATGTCATAATGGTTGCCATGATGACGATGATGTCATAAAGGTTGCCTCGACCAATCAGCGATGGGCACAGTCTGCTGCGAATTCTGGAATCATCATTGTCCATATACTACGGGAACATGCATATTCTAGAATACCCGATGCGTTAGAATCGGGCCACAATCTAGTATATATATATATATATAGATATATAATATATATCCCATAGAGTAATGTCAACAAAGTAATCAGAACATTGTAACCATCTCCTTAGTTAGTCTAGGTGACAATACTTATAATAGTAAACATATTGTTTGATTTTGGCATTCAGAGATGGCCTTTGTATAGTATTAATATAAACATAAGTTCAACTACTACTGTACACCCATTTTAATGTCCACACCAAAAGAGATGGTACAATGTCCACAATGGCTTACAGTGACAGCAATCAGCGCTCTACTGAGGGTTGATAAACATATGCACATATAAATCAGATGCAGCAGTCATTACCCACTAATTTAAATAGCTCAGCACTCCTGTGCGTTACCCCAATGCACTTTTCGCTAAATGGTAGCTTCCTCAGGGGACGTGGCTTGCCATTTATAATATCCCTCTATTTATATCCAGGGTGTTAGGGCTAGCGGAACGCACCAAGTAATAGAGAGAATGATACGAGGTGCGTTCGCAGCCCGGGGTCCACCGTGTAGTGATACCTGCTGCAAAGTAATGGCGGATGGACACTGAGCTCACAAGTGGGTTAAACTTCACCCCGTGTGAAATGAAAGTGAGCTCTGTTGCCTCACAGAGTCGCGCTGTACACAGCGATAAATACCCTAACTAGGGTTGTGCTTGCTTTGGAACTCTTCTGTGCTAACCGCACACATGAAGGAACCAGATGCTAAGCCAAGGCTAATTGCCCCCACTTATGCTAGCTGCCTGCCTGAGTGTACAGCCCCAAAGCTAAGCAGACTCACACCACATATATACTGAGTGGTAGTGTATCCACTGGCAACAGCCAAACACAAATGCTACTAGCGCATGGTCGTGCGGCCATGCAAACCTTTTATAGTTGTGTCTCTCCAGGACCTTCCTAGTGGACCAATAGGAGTTGCAACAGGACCAGAGCATGTGATCCCCGACCTCCAATGAGAGGTCTTCCCTTGGGCATGCTCAGAAGGAGAAAAGCAGGACTTAGTCCCAGGAGCGCCTGCTCACCGCCAAACAGTACTGGTTATAATGGCTGAACCTGGAAGGGCAACAGTAACCAAATGTACAGTATCTGTCTGAGCCAGGAGCTGGGACCGACGTCTCCACTGAGCAGGTTCCACTGCAGCTGGAGAAGAATGGGAGACCACAGCGGAGGTGGTTCGAGATTCCCCCTGTGCAGCGGCAGGAACTCGACACCTAACACAGGGCCTGCGGTCAGCTGACCAAATGGGGTCACTGGATCTGGAGCATGTGCAATAGGGCCCATAAGGTCTTACAGATGCGCATCCACCCATTAGCCTGGTGCAGTCATGTGGAACGTCCGGCGCCTGACCATAGTCACGCAGCTGCACCAAGTGTAGAAGACAGGAAGATGCACAATGAAGGATCCCTGAGACTATGTGCAGGCGCACACGTCATGAAATTGGAACCCTATAGATGTGTGAGCTGCATACGGATATAGTGCTGCATGAGGCTAAAATTAGTTAACAGAGGGACCCAGTCCAAGTATTTATATGGCATATACTGTATATATATATATATATATATACAGTGGGGCAAAAAAGTATTTAGTCAGTCAGCAATAGTGCAAGTTCCACCAATTAAAAAGATGAGAGGCGTCTGTAATTTACATCATAGGTAGACCTCAACTATGGGAGACAAACTGAGAAAAAAAAATCCAGAAAATCACATTGTCTGTTTTTTTATCATTTTTTTTGCATATTATGGTGGAAAATAAGTATTTGGTCAGAAACAAACAATCAAGATTTCTGGCTCTCACAGACCTGTAACTTCTTCTTTAAGAGTTTCCTCTTTCCTCCACTCATTACCTGTAGTAATGGCACCTGTTTAAACTTGTTATCAGTATAAAAAGACACCTGTGCACACCCTCAAACAGTCTGACTCCAAACTCCACTATGGTGAAGACCAAAGAGCTGTCAAAGGACACCAGAAACAAAATTGTAGCCCTGCACCAGGCTGGGAAGACTGAATCTGCAATAGCCAACCAGCTTGGAGTGAAGAAATCAACAGTGGGAGCAATAATTAGAAAATGGAAGACATACAAGACCACTGATAATCTCCCTCGATCTGGGGCTCCACGCAAAATCCCACCCCGTGGGGTCAGAATGATCACAAGAACGGTGAGCAAAAATCCCAGAACCACGCGGGGGGACCTAGTGAATGAACTGCAGAGAGCTGGGACCAATGTAACAAGGCCTACCATAAGTAACACACTACGCCACCATGGACTCAGATCCTGCAGTGCCAGACATGTCCCACTGCTTAAGCCAGTACATGTCCGGGCCCGTCTGAAGTTTGCTAGAGAGCATTTGGATGATCCAGAGGAGTTTTGGGAGAATGTCCTATGGTCTGATGAAACCAAACTGGAACTGTTTGGTAGAAACACAACTTGTCGTGTTTGGAGGAAAAAGAATACTGAGTTGCATCCATCAAACACCATACCTACTGTAAAGCATGGTGGTGGAAACATCATGCTTTGGGGCTATTTCTCTGCAAAGGGGCCAGGACGACTGATCCAGGTGCATGAAAGAATGAATGGGGCCATGTATCGTGAGATTTTGAGTGCAAACCTCCTTCCATCAGCAAGGGCATTGAAGATGAAACGTGGCTGGGTCTTTCAACATGACAATGATCCAAAGCACACCGCCAGGGCAACGAAGGAGTGGCTTCGTAAGAAGCATTTCAAGGTCCTGGAGTGGCCTAGCCAGTCTCCAGATCTCAACCCTATAGAAAACCTTTGGAGGGAGTTGAAAGTCCGTGTTGCCAAGCGAAAAGCCAAAAACATCACTGCTCTAGAGGAGATCTGCATTGAGGAATGGGCCAACATACCAACAACAGTGTGTGGCAACCTTGTGAAGACTTACAGAAAACGTTTGACCTCTGTCATTGCCAACAAAGGATATATTACAAAGTATTGAGATGAAATTTTGTTTCTGACCAAATACTTATTTTCCACCATAATATGCAAATAAAATGTTAAAAAAACAGACAATGTGATTTTCTGGATTTTTTTTTCTCAGTTTGTATCCCATAGTTGAGGTCTACCTATGATGTAAATTACAGACGCCTCTCATCTTTTTAAGTGGTGGAACTTGCACTATTGCTGACTGACTAAATACTTTTTTGCCCCACTGTATATATATACACACAAAAGTGGAATCCACCAATACATAGCTTTACAGATAAATGACAATATAATTCACATAATAAAGTCACAACTACATACAAAACCATATTATACAATAGTATATATTATCATGCAATGTTATAATAGACAACCACATATCATATATAATTAAATGCACATATGTGATGCCATATATTCTCTGTTCATTTTTTCGAAGGTTTCTCCCTCGGAATAGACACAAAATTCCTCCCACATTAATCAGAGGCGCTGAATAAGAGGTAAGTATCCAAGAAAACTGGAATAGTGTAAACAAGTTTATACATCTTGTGTCACTATAGAGAAAACACAAATGTGGCACCCCTAGGGGTATTTGCCACAAAAATAGTTACTGACAGTAAATACAAATACTAAAATAGCAAGACTGCACAACCACCTACGGCCAGAAGGGGGAGCTCCAGAGACTCCCCTTGATCCATTCTGGTCTGAGAGAAGAAATGGCAGTTGGGCTAAGGAGCTGAAAGTGAGAGGTCATACAGCTGAATTTCTAACAGCCCTATGACGGTTTCCAGGCCCAAATCACCGGCCTGAGGAGAAAAGGGACAGAGAAAAAGGACATTGTGAGAACCGGGTAGCATTAATCACTACCCAGAACAGGCGCAAAGACGGATACCGGATCCGTGGCTGTACTCATTATATATAATACAGCAACCGTAAAAACGTGAGGTGATATCAGCTTCACTAGGGCCGGACGCAGCAACAGACACAGAGTTCAGCGGTACTCCTGGAGGGGGTAAGCCGATAAAAGGACTCGGGTTGCCCGTCGAACCAGGACCCGGAGGGGACAGATTGGGCCGGCAGCCAGTTCACATACAGCAGCAGGGCCACACAGAAACTGCGTACAATAAGAGGCGAAGACCCCGGCAGGGTCAAAGTAACTCAGAGTTCCCATACAGACTCCGGTGACAGGACTGGATTGTAAATCCCTTTATGTTGAAGTAAACTGGTTAAACGTTTCAGTGCCTCAGTCTTTCATTTGGACAATAGCTATCTATCCAGGATCAGGATCATCACCTCTGGGAGAACCTGCTGCTGATCAAGTAAGTGCCTGTTCCCTCATGATACCCCTTACACTGTGCATTGCCTGAGGCCACAGCACCGGGTCAAGCCACCCGTGACATCCCCCTCAAGAGACAGACCCCATTGGTCCGGTGCTGGGTACCCCGGTCTCCTGGGCGTCACAATTGGCGTCACGAACAGGATCGAGCCAGCCCGTATACCGGGTATTGTGTGCCGTGATTGGAGCCCAAAACTGTGAAAACTTGGATGAAAAATCTTGAAAATTGACTTTATTAAAGAAAATTCCGTTCCCCATTGAAAACTATTGAAAGTGACTTTTCCCCATTGGTTATAATGGAGTAAAGATGGCCGCCATCCCCTGAGGTAATCACCTCGTAACCGTTAGGCACGAGACTGTTAATTGGGCTACGCCATTACTTGAGCCCCAGTCTGACTGAAAAACTTCAGAATCCGCCATTACGGAGCGCGCGGCGGGCGGGAGCAGCAGGGGGCGTGTCATTGTGGGCGGCATTAAGCTGAGCGCTCTGACGTCAGAGCAAGGGGAAAACCAATCCTGCTGCACAGCGGAACGAATCTACACTATCCCGACGGAAGCGGAGGACCGGAAGGGTCCGGATTAACTAAGGGGGCACAGTATGTCGCAGCACGGAGACGTCGCAGCACCCGGCGACGCTAATGCAGCTGAAAGACAGAGTGTCGATAGAGAGTCCAGCAGCGCAGCGGTGCAAGGAGTGGCGCCCATCATGCCGGTGCTGATGCCATATACCCCGGGTGGCCCGTGGCTTCCAATGTATGAAGGTGAGCCTAATACCCTTGACAATTTCAGAGAAAAGATGATGGCCCATTTTGACATGTTCCCCATGGGTGAAGTTCAGCGTGTTAGTCTCCTGATGATGCAGTTAAGTGGCCATGCTAAGCGAGAAGTCACAGCATGGGCAGCTGATCTAAAAGGCACTGTTGAACGCATATTTGCTGGATTAAAAGCTACATTTGAAACCACGGCCAGCAGCAAAGCTAAAATACGATTCTTTAATTGCAAACAAAAAGCTAATGAGGGCGTGAGAGACTTTGCCTTAAACCTGCAGGAAGCCCTTAAATCACTTACACTGGCTGAACCCATTTTTAACACCGGAGCGGATAAACTGCTAAGAGATCAATTTATTGAGGGACTCTACACCCCTTCTCACTGGGGGCATGTGAGCATGCTTGTTTTTAAGAACCCTGAATTGACATTTGCCCAATTAAAGGAGAGCGCTATACGTCTCCAGCTGGCAGAGGCACCTCGGGATCAGGATCCTGCGCAACCCATGGCAGAGGCACCTCAACAACAGGGAGTGCCAGTGACATCAGCTATGTCTGGGGCCATTGCTAAGCCCCTGGGGCCCAGTACTAATGAGGCTCTTCAACAAAAGCTTGACTCTTTAGCTGATGTTGTTGCTTCAATGGCTAAAACCATGCAGGAGATGAGAGGACCCAAGATGGAGTTGGCAAACTGTAGAGAGGATGTTCCATGGATGAGACCCCGGAGATACCCGACATGGAGAGGACGACCCCGCGACCGCTACCAACCGGATGGACAGCCCATTTGCTGCCGTTGCCAGCAGCCAGGCCACTTTGCACGAGATTGTGATTTAAACGGGAATCCCCTGGGAATGCGGGCCGCTTCGCAGGAATGAACTTTCAAGGCCCAACACCCTGGCACGACAGGTACATCGGAGGACGACCCATTATTCCTATCGTGCTGGATGGAATTCCCCTCAACGCTTTGCTGGACACAGGTTCCCAGATTTCATCTATACCGTATATCCTTTATAAGAGGTACTGGGATGATGCAGATATTGATAAAGGGCCCTCTGATGTTGAACTAGATATATGGACCAGTAATGGTAAGTTGGTACCGAAACTAGGATTCAGGGAGATGACCATGAAGATTGGTAAAGTAGAATTGAAGAAACAGGGTATAATTGTTGTTGATGTTGACCGGCGGAACTGTGAACCCACTGTATTGATAGGAATGAATGTGTTAGAGAACTGCTTTTCCGAAGTTATTTCTGTCTTACAGCAAATTGCTGAAACTGCCCAATCCTGCCAGCAGAGAGTTCTCCAAAGGGAAATAAAAGTATTGATGTTAAGGCAACAGGTAGAAGTTGCAGGTGGAGAAATCGGCAGTGTGAGGGTAAGTGATCCGACATCTATTGTAATCCCACCAAAAACAGAAATGCTGGTATGGTGTAGAGCAGCCATTGGTACTAAGGGACGAGATTATCAAGCCTTAATAGAACCAGTGTACACCGACAGCAGGCCCACTATACTCACAGCACGAGGGGTAGTCGAGGTACACCGGGGACGAGTGCCGGTACGACTTTTGAACTGTGGAGAGGAAGAGGTCACTTTGCCAAGGTATGCTACAGTGGCAAAGCTATATACTGTTGACAACAATGCCATCACAACCATTGAGCCCTTAGAACCAACCTGTCAGGTGGAAGGCAACGGCTCAGACGGAGAATTGGAGGATTGGTGCCAACAGCTACACGTGGGCATAAATTCAACACCTACCCATCAAAAACAAGGGGTGTATAGGCTAGTGACTGAATATGAACAAGTCTTCAGTAAACACCCATTGGACTTCGGACGGATAGAAGGGGTAGAACACACAATCCCCACCAGTGACCATCCCCCAATAAAAGAAAGATATAGACCCATACCGCCCGCTCACTATCAATGTGCAAAAGATATGCTGAGGGAGATGAAACAGGCCGGGGTAATAAGAGACAGCTGTAGCCCCTGGGCGGCCCCTCTAGTGCTTGTCAAAAAAAGGACGGAACCATGAGAATGTGCGTAGACTACCGGCGGATTAATAACATCACCCATAAAGACGCCTACCCCTTGCCTAGGATAGAAGAGTCCTTGACTGCTTTGAAATCTGCTAATTATTTTTCCACCTTAGACTTAACAAGCGGGTATTGGCAAGTCCCTGTGGCTGAGAGAGATAAGGAAAAGACGGCATTCACCACACCAATGGGTCTATGTGAATTTAATCGCATGCCATTCGGACTCTGCAACGCATCCGGTACCTTCCAGCGGCTGATGGAATGCTGCCTCGGACACAAGAACTTCGAGACCGTCCTCCTGTACCTAGATGATGTGATCGTCTACTCAAAGACTTACGAACAACACTTAATAGACCTGGCAGAAGTGTTCGAAGCCTTATCCAGGTATGGCATGAAAATCAAGCCATCCAAATGTCATCTTCTCAAGCCAAAGGTACAGTACCTGGGACACATCGTGAGTTCGGAGGGAGTAGCACCGGATCCCGAGAAAATAAGCGCCATAAGGGATTGGCCAAGACCTACCAACGCAAAAGAAGTGAGGCAATTCCTGGGATTGGTGGGTTACTATCGCAGATTTATAAAAGGATTTACCAAATTGGCAGCACCCTTGCAAGACGCCTTGGTAGGGCAGACGAAGAAACCTTCAAACCGAAACCCTCCTTTTCAGTGGAACGATGAAAGGGAAGACTCCTTTGAACAACTAAAGAAGGCACTAACCGGAGAAGAGGTTCTGGCATACCCAGATTACCATCAACCTTTCATCCTCTACACCGATGCCAGTAATGTGGGACTAGGAGCGGTGCTGTCACAAAAGCAAGAAGGTCTGGAGAAAGTCATCGCCTTTGCAAGTAGAAAGCTCCGGCCTACTGAAAGAAATCCAGAAAATTATAGCTCCTTCAAATTGGAACTACTGGCAGTAGTTTGGGCTGTGACTGAACGTTTCAAACACTATCTGGCTGCTGCAGAATTTATTGTCTATACTGACAACAATCCGTTGACCCACCTGGACACAGCCAAATTAGGTGCGTTAGAACAGCGATGGATAGCCCGGTTATCTAATTACAACTTCAAGATCAAGTATCGAGCAGGTCGCAAGAATGGAAATGCCGATGCCCTATCCCGGATGCCACACTTGAGAGATGTAGAAGAAGAAACGGGGGAGCTTGAAGAAATTGAACTACCAGCCTTCCATCATCCCAAGGCGAAACATCATCAGTCAAGTACCTATCAGAAACAACAAGAGGTGAATTTTAATCCGTTAGCACACCATAGATGGGCTGACACCCAAGACAGCAATCCGGCTGTGAAGTTGGTGAAGGAACTGTTAACTGACCAAAGTGCATATCCCGATGAGGATGCCCCAGAAGAGACGCATCAACTCTGGAAAGAGAGAGGCAAAATGTTCCTGTATCAAGGGAAGCTCTGTAGAAGGTACACCAATCCGAAAACACATGAATTGGTTTGGCAGATTATCGTGCCTAAACAAGATGTGAAGATGGTCCTCGAAGCTTACCATAATGGTGCTAGTCACTTGGGTTGGAAAAAGTTAGAAGTACTTCTAAGAGAAAGATTTTATTGGGTCGGGATGAGAAAATCAATCGAACAGTGGTGCAGTAACTGTGGCCCGTGCAACCTCAGAAGAAACGATCAAAAGAACCAAAGAGCACCACTGCAGCCCATAATCACCAAACAACCACTTGAACTTGTAGCCATAGACCACGTGAAGTTGACACCAAGCCGGTCCGGCTATGTCTATGCCTTGACCATCGTGGACCATTATTCACGCTTCTTGGTAGTAGTACCCGTAAAAGATCTGACAGCAAAAACAGCGGCCAAAGCGTTCCAAACGTACTTTTGTAGACCCCATGGATATCCGGAACAGGTTCTCACCGACCAAGGTACAGCCTTTGAATCAGAGATCTTCAGAGAATTCTGTAATATGTATGGTTGCAAAAAGATCCGGATGACGGCCTATCATCCACAAACAAACGGCTTATGCGAGAAGATGAACCATATTGTAATAGACCTACTAAAGACTTTACCTGAGACAGAAAGGAATCAATGGCCAGAGAAATTGCCTGACTTGGTGGATCTGTATAATCATGTTCCGGTGAGCTCCACCAACTGCACCCCAGCTTACCTTATGCGTGCAAGACCCGGCCAATTACCAATCGATCTAGAAATGGGAATTCTGAAACCAGATGCAGAAGTTCAAGACTCCAATTGGGATATCATACGGCAAAAGCAGTATCGCCAAGTGCAAGAGAGTGTGGAAAAAAGCCTTCAGCAAACTAGTGAAAGACAAGAGCGAACTTTCAACCAGAATGCTCTAGCGACCCCATTAAGACCGGGTGACCAAGTGCTCAAGAGAAATCGTCGAACCAATAAACTAGACAATCAGTGGGAAGCCGTACCCTACACAGTTTTACCAACAAGAATGGATAATCCTAAAATGTGTCTCATTAGCAAAAACGGAGGCTTAACATCTGTACTAGTGTCAAGAGACAATCTTAAATTATGTCCGGAAGCACTGAAAGAGCCAGAAGTTGTCCAGCCAGAACCAGAAGTTATTCAATCCATACTGATTCAACCAGTAAAGGAAAAAGAAGAGGAAATGTATGACACCTGTATAGGAGACTTTCCCAAAACCCTACTAACATACCATGGTGCAGTAGTGGTTCCCATGGTGGCCTTTTACCCAACACCGAACCCAATACCAGAAGTCCCAAGACAGGAAGAGGCTGACCCCGTACTACAGGAGGTTCCAGGCCAGGAAGAACAGATTCCTGATCAGAGTAATCCCATTCACGGTGGACTTGCCAACTCCATAGTCGTGGAATTATCTTTAGCAGAGCGGGCAGATACTACATCCACAGTAGACAGTAGTACACCACATGAAGAGACACCGCTATTACGTAGATCACAGCGTAGTACCCAGGGTCAATTACCGGCCAGGTATGCAGATTACCAATTATAAAACTATTGTCATTGTTATCATTCTGCAACGTTTAAGCCCAGTACCTACAGAGACTTGTCTGTATGAACTTCTTGCATATTCTTGAACTTGTTATCAGCCCGGAGGCACTAAATCAAAGCTCCGGAAAGACTGCTTTTTGAACTTTGCTTTTTGCTCTTTTTGAACTTTCTTTAGACTTTATATTGACAACTTCGTTGGAAAAATGGAACTAAATTCCTGGACACAAAGTGCAGTACCTTTCCTAGTACCTTCAAGGATAGGACTGTATTAATGGACGCTATTTGAAGTGACTTTTTACAGAACTCTATTTTTGTTTCCTTGAGTGGTTTTTGTAACTTTTCATTTTTAAGACTCTGTACATATTAATTGTTATTTCAAAATGTTATCGTCCCACAGACCCGGAGTACTGTTCTTAACTAAGGGGGAATGTGGCACCCCTAGGGGTATTTGCCACAAAAATAGTTACTGACAGTAAATACAAATACTAAAATAGCAAGACTGCACTACCACCTCCGGCCAGAAGGGGGAGCTCCAGAGACTCCCCTTGATCCATTCTGGTCTGAGAGAAGAAATGGCAGTTGGGCTAAGGAGCTGAAAGTGAGAGGTCATACAGCTGAATTTCTAACAGCCCTATGACGGTTTCCAGGCCCAAATCACCGGCCTGAGGAGAAAAGGGACAGAGAAAAAGGACATTGTGAGAACCGGGTAGCATTAATCACTACCCAGAACAGGCGCAAAGACGGATACCGGATCCGTGGCTGTACTCATTATATATAATACAGCAACCGGAAAAACGTGAGGTGATATCAGCTTCACTAGGGCCGGACGCAGCAACAGACACAGAGTTCAGCGGTACTCCTGGAGGGGGTAAGCCGATAAAAGGACTCGGGTTGCCCGTCGAACCAGGACCCGGAGGGGACAGATTGGGCCGGCAGCCAGTTCACATACAGCAGCAGGGCCACACAGAAACTGCGTACAATAAGAGGCGAAGACCCCGGCAGGGTCAAAGTAACTCCGAGTTCCCATACAGACTCCGGTGACAGGACTGGATTGTAAATCCCTTTATGTTGAAGTAAACTGGTTAAACGTTTCAGTGCCTCAGTCTTTCATTTGGACAATAGCCATCTATCCAGGATCAGGATCATCACCGCTGGGAGAACCTGCTGCTGATCAAGTAAGTGCCTGTTCCCTCATGATACCCCTTACACTATGCATTGCCTGAGACCACAGCACCGGGTCAAGCCACCCGTGACATCCCCCTCAAGAGACAGACCCCATTGGTCCGGTGCTGGGTACCCCGGTCTCCTGGGCGTCACAATAATATGCTACAATGAGAATCACACATAGAGAGACACTTAAATTAGAAACAATTAAAATATCAAATGAGTTGGGCAGAGACAAACAGGGGACATATTGCAAACCAGCAAACATATGTTTTTTTTTAAAAAACAGGCAAAACCTCGGGACTTATTGAGGCCATGAGGTGTCATAGTCCCCAGGGGAGTAATCCACCTGCATTCTTTTTGGGCAAGAAGATGTTTTATATATCCTCCTCTGATACTGCATTGAATAAGTTGGATTCCTCTGACTTTAAATGGTGAAACATTTTATAATGTTGAGGTATTGTTTTCAGATATTCCACATCTGTGGCTATCTCAGCTGCCATTATGTCACGCACATGTTCTCTTGTGTGGCATTTTAACTGGCTTGATGTTAGTGTAGTTGTACAGGTAATATATTGCCTGATGGAATACGTTTTTGTTCCATCTGCAGTATTAAAGGAGGAGGCCCGATGGATATTTTGACAGCCAATACAATTGCTACTGGGAAAGCATCCCTGAGGAGCCCTATGTGATTTTAAATGGGTTTCTAATGGGCGGAGCATAGTGGCTATGCACCAACATGTCGCCCAAATTTTAACTTCTCCTTGGCTTCATAAGTGGTTGCTGAAGTAGGCATTTTGACAAAGTGGGTTCTGTCTTCAAGATATCCCAATGCCTCTGAAGACTTTCCATCATAGAGGAGCATTCACAATTGAAAGTGGAGTTAAAGTGCATTTTATCCTGTGATTTTTTTATACCTTCTAGTTAATGGGTGTTGTAGCAACGCTTATCGACGACTTGCTTTAGGTTTATTATATCCTCCTTTGATATATTTATTGCTATAGCCCCTCATTTGGAATCTCTCTTTGAGATACATCGCCTGGTTTTGGAATCTAACTCCGATTGATTATACTAAAAGACCTAAACACCCCTAAAAAAGACAAATAAACATAATAAACCTCTGCATGTGAGGGTTTAGCATCCAATTAAACCTTTTAAATAATGATCAGTAGTAAATGCGCAGTCTTATGACCTATTACCTGAGAAAAGTGTGTAAAATTTCTAACTGTCAAACTAGCGTACAGGTATTCTCAGAAGCTGTTATACCAGGAGCGAACTCAAAGGAAGGTTTTGATAGTCAATCCGAAAAACAACAGCTAAAGATGTCGAAGTGTATAACCCACTGGTAAAATATTCAGAGACACAAAAGAGCACAGTGAGGTCAAAAATACTCTGTTGTAAAAAAATCACAGTAATAAGCAAGTGCTAGTCAAAAGATGGAAAAAACAGGGTATATAGTTGATACTTTTTTTGCAAAAAAAAATGTATACTAAGCTGCTCCACCAATCGTCAAGGTATACCCATATAGAGCAGTCCTACCTAATGTATATAATCCCTATCTGATGTATTTAAAAACCTGATCATCTATATAGTACCTGTATAAGCAGTGTTCAGAGATGGAATTATATTATATTATTATATAATAAGACAAGGTCTCAAGAACTCGTCTTTCTTTTTTGCAAAAAATGAAATCTGCTTTGTCTTGGGATACCAGCTCATGAAAAAAGCCTATCTATTTGCTTTCCTGCAATAAGAAGACATGGTCTCAAGGACCAAACTCAGGAGATGGTTGGAGTACTAAAAAGCGAGATGGTGTGGTCATGTCCTAGTCTACCATATAATGAACACATGAACATAGTCATGATAATGCTTCCTAAAGAAACCTTTAATAAGGTAAACTCTATAGAAATAGGAAGATAAATGACATGAAAACAATTGTATAATGGGATTATAATGTGATAATATACCATAGTAATAAATGGAGCTTTATTCGTCATCTACATGTACATACAAAGATTGTTTCTGCTGAATTCTTTAAGTCATAAAGTTATAATTCCCTAAAAAATTTGCTTCAAGTAATGAAAATATCTTAAAATCATTTTTCATAAAAAGCAACACATTTTTACATTTGTGTAAGATGGAGGCACTGTACGGGGGGAACTTTGTTTTCCTCCATGTAGCCTTGTTTGTACAGTGTTAATGAGTCCTTATTCTACATGACATTATCACACAAAAAACAATTAGTTATTTATTTTTATAGCTTTTTCTGTACTATGTTTCAGTTCAATAGTTTACATATTTCTAATTTCTCACATCTAGTTATTGACAGTATAACAAGGGTGCTTTTTACAAAGTTTATCTTTTCAGTAAATTGAATCTCTCTTCCATTTTACAACATTGACGTATCATTACCGGGATTATGTTCTGTACGCTAATTAAAAATAGACACAAACAAATAGTTTTCCATAAGTAACACAACATATCAAGTGGAGAGAGAAAACATTATCAATATGTTCCAATTTTGCTTGGAAAACATTCATGCAGAGAATAACTTGTGATATCCAATATGAAAGCATGAAACACAAAGCATTGCATATATTTGCAGTCACAAAAGTGGCTTTCTCCTTATAAAGTTAGTTTTCTGAAAAGCTACACAGAAGCTTTATGAAACAAACTATCACAGATCAAAGTTTTTAAGCACTTTTTTACAGTTCAAATGAGGATATTTCCTTTCATGATTTTCATTTTGAGAAACTATAATGTATCTGTTCTTTTGAAAATTGTACTGCAAAATGCAATAGTGAATTTATGTATTGCTTTCTTTATTGATGATGAGTTCACTTAGCAAAACAAAACTATAGTTTGAAATATTGCAAAAAGATGCAGCAAGATTTATTTTTCTCTGATGATATATTACGCTACATAACAAATCTTTCTGTAATGTAAGGAACTTAATCGAACAGGCACATATAGCCAAGATCACAATATTTTTAAGAACAGCATAAATAGGGGTATGCATGTTCTTGGCTCAGAACATTTAAGTTGTTTCTCCGTCCAGAAAAATGAGTGCTACTTGTTTCAATATGATCTGTTACAATTTAAACCCAGCATATGATAGGGAAATAAAAACTCTACTGTATGCACTGTAATATGTAGTCTTATGAGATTTACTAATAGAAAACAAAATAAATGTTAATTCAAATCACTTGATCCTTATCATGAAGCCCAATGTTAGTTGTCAAGCTCCCGCCGCTGCACAGGCAGAATCTCGAATCATATCTGCTGCGGTCTCTCATTCTACTCCAGCCACAGTGGAACCTGCGCAGCAGAGACTTCGGTCCCAGCATCTGGCTCAGCCTGATACTGTGCGGATGGTTACTGCTGCCTTTCCAGGCTCTACTTTTATAGCCAGCACAGATCAGTGGCGAGCAGGATTTTCTGGGACTAAGTCCTAAATTTCACACACTGAGCATGCCAACGGGAGGACCTCTCATTGGAGGTCAGGGGTCACACGCTCAGGCCCTGTAGCAGCTCTTATTGGTCCACCAAGAAGGTCCTGAAAGAGCTACAACTATAAAAGGCTTGCATGGCCGTGCGGCCATGCGCTAGTATTAAATGTATTTGGCTTATGACAGTGGATACTTTACTACTCTATATGCATGCGGTGTGAGACTGTAGCGCTAGGACTGTACACTCAGGCAGGCAGTTAGTATCAGTGGGGGCAATTAGCCATTGGCTTTCTTGCAAGCACAATCCTAGTTAGGGCAATAGTTTTTGTGTACAGCGCGACTCTGTGTGGCAACAGAGATCACATTCAGTTTCCATGGGGTGAAGCTTAACCCACACATGAGCAAAGAGTTTATCTGCCTTTACTTTGCAGCAGATATCTCTTCACGGTGGAACCCGGGCTGCGAACGCACCTTGTTGCTTCCTACTTATACTCAGTGCATTCCGCTAGCCTTAACAGTATGCTAGCGCCAAGGTCTTGATAAGTAATGGTGGACGAACAGCGATTGCAGAGGTACATCCAGCTGCTGGAGGGCAGGTTGGCGGCTCTGGAGCATGCAACCTCAGCGGTGGATGTTACCGCAATAGCTGTTCAGGCTGCTAGCGTGGCTGCAGCAACGTTAACCACTGCCACCCCTGTTCCGACCTTATCCCACCTCTTGCTGCCAGAAAGATACTCTGGTGACAGTAAGTCATGTAGGGGTTTCGTGAGCTAGCACGGTATTCTCCTCGAGCTCCTGGCTGCACGTTTTCCCACAGAGCTGGCAAAGGTGCGATTCATTATTTATCTTCTGTCGGACAGGGCGTTGGAGTGGGCTTTGCCGCTGTGGGAGCGTGACGATCATGTGTTGCAGAGTGCTCTTCACTCTGAAACAGGTCTTTTTAGGACCTCAAGTCACCCATGATACAGCGCTCCAACTGCTGGCATTGACTCAGGGTACGTCCATGGTCAGCCATTTTGCAGTCCACTTCAGGACTTTGGCATCTGAACTGGAGTGGCCGGATAAAGCCCTCATCCCGGTATTTTGGAGGGGGCTGGCTGACCATGTGAAGGACGCTTTGGCCACTAGGGAGATTCCCGCCACACTGAATGAGCTCATAGCTGTGTCAACTCGTGTCGACCTTTGTTTTAATGAGTGAAGGTTGGAGCAAACCTAGTGTAAGCAGAGGTTTCGGCTGGCTCTCACCTTCGCCAAACCTCAGGAATCTCCGGTCCAGGCATCCAAGTCACATGAGGCCATGGAGGTGTCACGAGCGGGATCTAAGTCCCGGACCGCTCGTGCACTTAAGGTCTGACAAGTTTGCTGGCAGTGAGGACACCTTGCCTCCAGGTGTTCTCAGCGGTTGTGAAAACGTCAGCATCTAGTGGTAGTTGGAGGAGGTACACTAGACATGGCGACGTTTTACTCCAAATTGTCCTTCAAGGGGACAATTATTATAGGTCCATACACTCTAATGGTAGAGCTTTGCGTGGACTCTGGGGTGGAGGGCAATTTTATGTCATCTGCTTTCGCCCAACGACACGCAATACTCCTGGTGATGCTCGCCAAACCAGTGACTGTTCGAGTAGTAATTGGGTCGACACTACCCTCTCAGATTACTCACCAAACCATTCCATTCACTCTTTCCATATCTCCATCTCATCAGGAGATTATTTCCCTATTAATCATTCCTGAGGGAATTGATGAGGTCCTGTGGTGATACCATGGCTATGCTATCATTCTCCTCGTATAGAGTGGTCCTCAGGGAGAATTCTAGGATGGAGTAAATCCTGTGATGGTAGATGTCAGAGGGAGTGCATTCAAGTTGCTCCAACTGAGATACCCGCAGATCTTTCCTCTCTCCCCAAGCACTATTGGCCCTATGCAGACAAGTTCTCCAAAAGGACTGCGGAGACCCCTCCGCCTCACCATCCCTATGACTGTCCTATTCACCTCTTGCCTGGTGCAGAGCCTCCCCAGGGTCGAGTCTATCCGTTATCTCTTCCAGAGACGGAGGCAATGTCCCTGTATATCCGAGAGAATCTGGCAAGAGGATTCATTAGGAAGTCAGTGTCACCTACAGGGGCTGGGTTCTTCTTTGTGCAGAAGAAGAGTGGAGAACTATGTCCATGCATAGACTACAGGGGTCTTAACGCCATCACCATTAAGAATAAATACCCACTACCCCTGATATCTGAGCTCTTTGATAGGCTACGGGGAGCAAGGGTATTTACTAAATTAGATCTGCAGGGTGCTTAGAACCTGATTTGCATCCGTGAGGGGGATGAATGGAAAACGGCTTTTAACACCAGGGATGGGCACTATGAATATCTGGTGATGCCCTTCGGGCTCTGTAATGCCCCAGCCATTTTCCAAGACTTTGTGAACAACATCTCCCAGGATATGCTCACCACCTTGGTCGTAGTCTATTCGGATGATATTCTCAGTTAGGAGTGGAGTTTCCTCTGCTGCACAGGGGGAATCTCGATCCGTGTATGCTGCGGTCTCCCATTCTGCATCGGTCGCAATGGGGTCTGCTCAGTGGAGACGTTGCTCCCAGCATCTCGCTGAGGCTGATTCTGTGCAAAGGGTTACTACTGCCTCTTCTGGCTCTCCTACTGTACCCTGCACTGATCTGCGGCGAGCAGGCTTTTCTGGGACTAAGTCCTAATTTACACACACTGAGCATGTCCAGGGCAAGATCTCTCAGTGGAGGTCTAGGGTCACATGCTCAGGTACTGCAGCGACTCCCATTGGTCCTTCTCATGGAAGGTCCTGCAGGTACTAGGAATAAGTTCTGCTTTGCACACTGAGCATGCCCAGGGCATGATCTCTCAGTGGAGATCTAGGGTCACATGCTCAGGTACTGCAGCAATTCCATTGGTCCTTCTTTCACAGGTCCTAAACGTGCTGCAGCTATTTAAGGCTCACATGGCCGCACGCTAGTATCAATTCCAATATGTGCTTTGCGCCAGTGTGGTTATGTATGTTTGTGTTCAGGGACCCGGCTGAAATAAGCCCCTAGAATACCGGCACCTCCGGTGAGGAGATTGCGTGTTTGCATAACCACTGACTGCTATCAGTTCAGCAGTAAGCTTGTGTTCCTGTGAGGCTAACAGGGTGCCATGCTTTCCTCTCGCAGTTGCTCTGTGAAGCTAACAGAGTTGGTATATACCACCATATAGTGCCGCCATTATTTAGCAGCAGGCTCTTTCCTGCACGGTGGATCCCGGGTTGCGAACGCACCAATTCCGCTTAATAAATAATATGTTTGGTGTGTTCCGCCAATCCTAACAATTCTCATCTATATTCCTGATATTGACTCCCACCAGAGAGATGTTTGCAGAGTTTTTGACCTCTACGCCAAGTTGGAGAAGTGTGTGTTTGAGCAGAAGTCCTTGCCTTTCCTTGGCTATATAATCTCTTCCCCAGGATTGGCTATGGATCCTGCCAAGCTTCAGGCTATTATGGACTGGCAGGAACCCCATTCTCTCAAAGAGGTGCAGTGCTTTATGGAGTTCATTAATTACTATCGTCAGTTCATTCAACACTTCTCAACTTTGGTAGCCTCCAAGGCCTTTCTGTCCATTAAGTCACACTTCGCTAGTGCTCCCATCCTACATGGCCCCAATGTAGATAAGCCGTTTATAATGGAAGTGGATTTCTCATCCGTTGATGCTGGAGCAGTCCCTTTCCAAAAGGATGCTCAAGGTCGGAAGCATCCTTGCTTCTTCTTTTCCAAGTCCTTCTCACAAGCAGAGAGGAGTTATTCCATCGGGGACAGAGAGCTGCTAGCCATGAAGTTGGCTTTCTCAGAGTGGAGACAGGTCCTGATGGGGGCTTGCTTTCCCTTCCAAGTTTACACCGACCACAAGAATTTGGTCTATATAGAGACTGCACAGCGGCTAAATTCTTGTCAGGCCAGATGATCCCTGTTCTTCTCCTGGTTCCATTTCACCCTCCATTTTCTTTCTGGGGAGAGGAACATTCGTGCTGACGCTCTCTCCCGCTCCGTAGTGTCATCAGAGGAGGAGGAGGAGCCTCGGCTTATTGTCCCTTCTGAGAGCCTGAGAACTGTGGTTCCGGTTTCTCTAGAATCTGTGCCCCCGGCAAGACTTTTGTATGAGGTTCTCTCTTGGGCTCATTCGTCCAGGGTGGGTGGACATTTTGGGACCAAGAGGACATTAGAGCTTCTGGCGAGGACACAATGGTGGACGCATATGGCTCATGATGTCGAGGATTATATTTGGGCGTGTATCTCCTGCGCCAAGAATCGGTCTCTCTGCCAATTATCGGTCTCCGCGGCAACAGCCTGCTGGGCTACTTTACCCCCTGCCAATGGCAGACAGGCCCTGGTAGATGGTCGGGATGGATTTCGTGCTGGGCTTACCTAAGTCTCGTAGCTGCACCGTTATCTGGGTAGTCACCGATCATTTTTCTAAAATGGTGCACTTGGTGCTGCTTCCACGGTAACCTTCTGCACGGGCCTTGGCGCATTGTTCATTAAGCATATTTTCCATTTACATGGCATGCCTGACAAAATTGTCAGTGACCTGAGTTCCCAGTTTGCGTCTCAGTTTTGCAGAGAGCTCTGTTGTTTACTCAGCATAGAGCTGAATCTATCTTCCGCATACCATCCCGAGATGAATGGGCTGGTAGAAAGGGCAAACCAGACTCTGGTGACATACCTGCAGCATTTTGTCTCTGCTAGGCAGGATGACTGGGCATCTTTGCTACCTTGGGCAGGATTTGCTCTGAACAACGCCGTGTCCGATTGCACTGGGCAGACTCCATTTCTCCGTAATTACGGCCAACATCCGCGTGTCACTGTGCCGATGCCCGTGTCATCCACTGATTCCAGGGTGGCAGACTGGGCAGTGAAGGCACGAGACATTTGGGACCACACGCATGACGCCATCCGTGCCTCCAAGGAGAGATTGAGGGTTTCTGTCCATGCACACCGCCACCCCGCTACGACCTTTGCTCCTGGCGACTTAGTATGGCTCTCTGCCCGTAATATCAGGCTGCGAGTTGAGTCCACTAAGTTTTCTCCTCGCTACATTGGTCCTTTCAAGGTTCTGGAACAGGTTAACCTTGTGGTCTACCATATGGCTATTCCTCCGCACCTTGGTACCACCGACACCTTCCAAGTTTCTCTCTTAAAGCCTGTTTATATGTCCCGTTTTTCCGAGTCATCTGCCGGGACATAGGGTTCATCCATGGATGAGAACGAGGTGAACTCTATCTTGGGGTGCAAGGTGGTACGTGGCAAAAAATGCTATCTGGTGGACTGGAAGGGTCACGGCCCAGAGGACAGAACCTGGGAACCTGTGGAGCACATTCGGGCTCTGCTTCTCATTGCAGCTTTTGAGCATAGCGAGGCTCAAGAAGGAGGGGGGTAATGTTAGGTGTAGAGTTCCCGCCGCTGCACAGGCGGAATCTCGAATCATGTCTGCTGTGGTCTCCCCTTCTCCTCCATCCACAGTGGAATATGCTCTGCGGAGACGTCGGTCCCAGCGTCTGGCTCAGCCTGATATTGTGCGGACTGTAACTGCTGCATTTCCAGGCTCTACTTCTGTAGCCAGCGCAGGTCAGCGGTGAGCAGTCTTTTCTGATGCTAAGTCCTGATTTTCACACACTGAGCATGCCCACAGGAGGACCTCTCATTGGAGGTCAGGGGTCACAAGCTCAGGCCCTGTAACAGCTCCTATTGGTCCTCCAGGAAGGTCCTGAAAGAGCTACAACTATAAAAGGTTCGCATGGCCACACGGCCATGCGCTAGTATCAAATGTATTTGGCTTATGCCAGTGGATACTTTACCACTCTATATACATGTGGTGTGAGACTGTAGCGCTAGGACTGTACACTCAGGCAGACAGTTAGTGTCAGTGGGGGCAATTAGCCATTGGCTTGCTTGCAAGCACAACCCTAGTTAAGGCAATAGTTTTTGTGTACAGAACGACTCTGTGCGGCAACAGAGATCACTTTCAGTTCACACGGGGTGAAGCTTAACCCATGTGTGAGCTCAGAGTTTATCCGCCATTACTTTGCAGCAGATATCGCTGCACGGTGGATCCCGAACTGCAAACGCACCTTGTAGCTTCCTACCTATACTCTAACCCTAACACCCCATACCAATCAGGCAGTTGATTTCCCTGACATTGACAAGTTTGGATAATTTTTATGTAATGAGCAGAGGTCCTTAAGAGTATTAATTACTATACTCATACACTATAGCTTTCTCAAGTAATTTGTATGTGTGCAGTATGTCATTTTATCTGTGTAGCTGGTCTGAACATGAATTTCAATGTCTCTTTTTATTTTTTTCATTTTTAAAGACAAAATCTGCACAACATTTACCCAAGCCTTCTGGATGGCGATTTATCAGAACTCAACACAACACAAAGCTTAAACTTACAGTAGAGCATGCAAGCCAAACAATCAAAATTGAAGCAAACATAACCAAGATATAAAAGGAGAGATGTAACTTAATAGACAGCATGGCAAACCCTGCTTCTGATCATTACTGCCAGTCAGCTAGCCACAATTCCCACTCTGTCAAATGACAGCACAAGCCCGCAGTTGCGAAAGGAGGTAAAAAGTTTACCTCAGGTCAAGGCTCACAGAAGGACACTTCAAAATAGTCCAATGTTTTCCTTTTTGCAATTCTTGGGTGTTTTTAGCTGTATGTTTTGGGTCATTGTCCTGTTGCAAGACCCATGACCTGCGACTGAGACAATGCTTTCTGACACTGGGCAGCACATTTCTCTCTAGAATCCCTTCATAGTCTTGAGATTTCATTGTACCCTGCACAGATTCTAGACACCCTGTGCCAGATGCAGCAAAGCAGCTCCAGAACATAACAGAGCCTCCTCTATGTTTCACAAAAGGGACAGTGTTCTTTTCTTGATATGCTTCATTTTTCCATCTGTGAACATAAAGCTGATGTGCCTTGCCAAAAAGTTCAATTTTTGTCTCATCTGTCCATATGACATTCTCCCAGAAATTTTGTGGCTTGTCAAGATGTAGTTTGGCAAATTCCAGTTTGGCTTTTTTATGATTTTTTTTCAACAATGGTGGGCATCCTCCTTGGTCATCTCCCATGAAGTCCACTTTGTCTCATATAGCAACAGATGGTGCGATCTGACACTGATGTTCCTTGGGCTCGGAGTTCACCTTTAACTTGTTTAGAATTTTTTCTGAGCTCTTTTGTTACAATTCGTATTTTCCATCTTTGATTTGTCCTCAATTTTCCTCCAGTAGCTACATCCAGGGAGGATGGCTTGAGTCCCATGGATCTTAAATTGCTGAATAATATGTGCAACTGTAGCCACAGGAACATCAAGCTGCTTGGAGATGGTCTTATAACTTATACCTTTAACATGTTTGTCTATAATTTTCTTTCTAATCTCCTTAGATAATTATTTTCTTCGCTTCCTCTGGTCCATGTTGAGTGTGATACACACCATGTCACCAAACAGCACAGTGAGTATCTGTAGCCCTATATACAGGACCACTAACTTAATTCAAGATTGTAGACAATTGCGATGCTAGTTAGTGGACACACCTTGATTTAACATGTCCCTTTTGTCACATTATTTGGTACATCATTTCTGTCCAAGCTTATTTCATGAGTTTTATTTTTTTTTTAATTCTGTGGAAGCATGGTTGAAAAGCAATGTCTGACTTTCATTTGTTCATTTTCATAGATCTTTCATTTATTATTACTTTTGTCAGATTCAAGTTATTTCTGTGACCATTGTGGGTTTTCCTGCCATTAAATGAGGAGTACCAACAATTTTGACCATGTGTGTATTAGATGCACCAATTCTGGTGCTTTTCCCAGCTCTTCCCACTTGCCCTGTGATAGTGGCAAGTGGGGTTCATATTTGTGAGGGTGATGTCACCTTTGTATTGTTTGGTGACATCAAGCCCACGGGTTAGTAATGGAGAGGCATCTGTAAGATACCTATCCATTACTAATCCTATAGTTGTAAAGTAAATAAATGCAAGGTAAGTCCTTTATTTGAAAAAACACACTTTTCCATTTTTAATTAAAAATATCAAACAGTTATAATCACCTAACACCTATTCCATTGAAGCCATTGGCTCCTATATAAAAACTTAAAATAATAAACAAGAATATATGTCACCTGTCCGTCGTTCTGTCTAACGCCATAATCCATCTCTGGGGATAAACAGTTTTCAACCGGGATGATGCCAAGATGCAACCATCCATCATGTGCTGCCCATGTTCGTGGAGTACTTCAAGCTGCGTAACATGACAGACACATCCCGCATGGAGAACTGCTGAGAGCGACTCACCTACAGCTCAAACTCCAGTATTGCCTGCTGCTTGCAGTCTCTCCAGTATGTGAGAGGTGAAGTCCCACCTTGTGGATGCATCACCGAACATAGCCGAACACCATTCCAGTCAATTAGAGGCAAAAACAAACGCATGCACAAGACCTTCTAAAAGCCCCAAAAGCCATAAAAACACATAAAATGAGGGACAGACACCAGGAAAGTCAGGAAAGTAGCCACAATTCTCCCACAGTACAAACTGTAGAATTGCACTGCATCAATCAGCCATGCATGAGGTATCACGGTCTGGACAGCATTTAACAGCTTTCAATTGAACGTCACAGTGAGACGAGGTGATTGAGGGATCGATGTACAACAGCTCAAACTGCTATCAAGCTGAGCGACACTAAGGTGACACAAATATCAGTTTTGTAGATTACCTCTGTAAGAAAAATGTAAGGATGGTTGTAGCACGGGTAGTTGACTCCAATGAAGTGGAAGCCTGACAGTGTCGAAGGCCTACTGCTACAGGCAACACACATGAAGGAGACCCACTAGGAGTCTACAAATTTACAAAGATTAGTAGTAGACACCAACAAAGTGCCATCAATTTCACCACAGTATAAATAGTATAATTGGGACTGATAGGTCTTCCAGTACACCCAACCCAACAGATGAACACTGTTATGATCTGGTGACCTTGGAGCCGCACGAATAACTTTCACTGGAGTAGGTGGTAACTGTACTGACCGCAAATCCTGATCTGACACCGCAACTAGAAGTAGCCGTGGGCTGTGCCTAACAAACCCTAGACACCTCGTCACAGCCGGAGAACTAAATACCCCTATAGATGGAAATAGGAACACTATCTTGCCTCAGAGCAGAACCCCAAAGGATAGGCAGTCCCCCACGAATATTGACTGTGAGTAGGAGAGGAAAGACACACGTAGGCAGAAAACAGGATTTAGCAAAAGAGGCCACTCTAGCTAAAATAGGAAAGGATAGGACAGAGTTCTGTGCGGTCAGTATTAAAACCCTTCCAAAAATATCCACAGCAGATTATACAAAAAATTCCTCCATCTAACTAAAGATGTGGAACGTATATCTGCAACTCCAGAGAATCCTACACACAGAGCAGAAATACAATCAAAAATCCAGCACACAGCATGTGTGCCATAGAAAAAAAAACAGACACTTATCTTTGCTGAATTGGCAGCTAAGCAGGAGAAACCAGACAGAGGTCCAACACCTCCCAAGAACCATTGACAACTGGCAAGGACTAATGAATTCTGCAAACCTAAATACTCCAGTCATAATTGCAATCAGCAGAAACACCTGACCATGACTGCAGCCCTGGAACAACTGCTATATCACCTACAACCACCGGAGGGAGCCCAAAAGCAGAATTCATAAAAGAACACCCAACCAGGAGTTTTCAGATTTCCCAAAATTATTGGCAGACACCACCAAAGTGGCATCAATTTCACCACAGTATAAATAGTATAATACGGACCGACAGGTCTACTATTATATGCAACCCAGCAGATGGACACCCAACCAGGAGTATACATATTACCAAAAATTATTGGCAAAAATTACCAAAGTGGCATCAATTTCATCACAGTATAAACAGTATAATAGGGACCGACAGGTCTTCCACTACACCCAACCCAGCAAATGGATAGTTGGACACCTAACCAGGAGTTTTCAAAATTAAAAAAAAAAAATGAGGACCTGACACCACCGAAGTGTCATCAATTTCACGAGAGTAGAAATAGTATAATATGGACAGACAGTTCTTCCACTACACTCAACACAGCAGATGAACAGTTGGACACCCAACAAGGAGCTTTCACATTTCAAAAAATGAGGGTCTGACACCACCGAAGTGGCATCAATTTCCCAAGAGGAGAAATAACATAATAGGGATTGACAGGTTTTCCACTACACCCAACCCAGCAAATGGACACCCAATCAGGAGTGTTCACATTTCCAAAAATTATTTGCAGACACCACCAAAGTGGCATCAATTTCACCACAGTATAAATAGTATAATAGAGACGGACATGTCTTCAACTACACCCTACCCAGCAGATGGTCAGTTATCGCCCAATCAGGAGTTTTCAAATTTAAAAAAATGAGGGCTTGACACCATTGAATTGGCATCAATTTCACGAGAGTAGAAATAGTGTAATAGGGATCATCACATCTTCCACTACAGCCAACCCATCAGATGCAGACCAACCATTACTGTGCACATTTCCACAATTTTGTGTTGACATCTGCAGCAGCAGCAACAGCAGGCACAGAGAGCCACACTAAAGATATCACAGTTATGCGAAAATATTGCAGCATACTAAAAAATGCAACATCGCCTAGTCTGTACAGTTTGTGAATGGAGTTCAAAAGTCTTTCCATGACTTGTTCATCTTCATGAAAGTTAGGTGGTCTACACTTTCAGGGGACATATGGCTGCACTTATCTATCTGGATACCACCAGCAGCACTGAAGACACATTCTGGGAAAACGCTGGCTCCAGGGCATGATGAAACCTCCCAGGCATGTGAGGCGAGCTCAGGCCACTGATCCATTTTGGAAGACGAAATTGTGAAAGGGTCCAAACCCTTCCTGATGGTATTGATATTCAGTTTTAGATACTCCTGCACCATCCTCTCCATTCATTCACAAGGTGTAAAAATTGCACTGTGTTGTGCTGGTGAACGCTCTGGTCTAAAAAATGTCAAAGGACTCACAGAAATTGCTTCTTCCACTTACATTACTGCTGCTGCTAATGTTTTGGTGTTGATGAATTGACGTGCTGGAGGTTGGAAGTCTAGATCTGCATTGTGCACTGTGTGCTTCACTGATGTCTTGTAGAAAACCTATCTTAAAGTTGCGTAAAAGCATGTTTCGATGCAACAGCATTCGTGGGTCCCTTTCCAGGGTGGGAAGCATCTGGTAAAATTTGGTTTTCTAATGTGGATCTAGCAGAGTGGCAACCCAGAACTCAGTACTATTTCTAATCAAAACTATATGGGGATAATGTTACAGATAGTGCAGCAAGTAGGCACTCATATGTTGGGCCTTACCATGAGGTCCATGCCCATGCTGTGTTGGTGGCTGGGTAACACTGTGTTAGGGTTAGTGGAAGACACCAAATAATAAAGAGGTAGATATGAGGTGCGTTCGCAGCCTGGGGTCCACCATGCAGAGATGGTTCCTGCTGCTGAGTAATGGCAGATGGACACTTGCTCACACATGGGTTAGACTTCACCCAGTGTGTATGGAAGGTAACTCTGTTGCTTCACAGAGTCACCGAAATATGCTGCCCTGTTAGCAGACACTGTTAGCAGCTGCAAGACACTAGTGGGATCCATATGAATCACCCCCACTAAACTGGTGAATGGACTCACTTTGACCCTCGGTGGCTTTTGAGCCCGCCCCTGAGGACGCCCTGAGTGAGATGCAAGTCGAAGCGGGAATTCCCACCCTACAATGACAGGCTGTCTGGAAAGCACACTGATTGAGCATGGTGCCATAAAGATGAGCACTGCAAAAGGCACTGTAACTTGTGCTGAGTGTGCAGATTAGCTCTATTGGGCGCTAGGTAGCTTCCACCATTCATGAGCAGTCAACAACTCTAGGGATGGGAATGATTCGGAGCTATCATCCATCAACAGACATTCATCTACACACACATTAGCAAGTTTATACTAGTGCATGGCCGTGCGGCCATGCAAACCTTTTATAGAGGAAGCTCTCCGGGACCTTCCTAGTGGTCCAATAGGAGCTGCTACAGGACCTGAGCATTTGACCCTTGACCTTCAATGAGAGGTCGTCCCTTGGGCATGCTCAGCAGAGGAAAAGCAGGACTTAGTCCCAGGAGCGTCTGTGCGCCGCTGAACAGTGCTGGTTACAATTTCTGAGCCTGGAAGGGCAGCAGTAACCAAGTACACAGTATCTGCCTGAGCCAGGCGCTGGGGCCGATGTCTCTGCTGAGCAGGCTCCACTGCAGCTGGAGAAGAATGGGAGATGGCAGCAGAGGTGGTTCGAGATTCCCCCTGTGCAGCAGTGGGAACTCGACACTTAACACACTGATGCTGGTTTCCTCTGTTCCCTCCTGCCAAACATGAACAACTGAAAGTGGATGATTATCCTCTTCATTTAATAACAGTTGCTAGCCCCTCACCTCTTCCTCCTCCATTTATGCCTTGGATCTTGCACCTTCACTAATAGTTTGTCTTTTACCAGCAGCCCCCCTCCACCTTCCCTTGGCACCCACTTGTGTGTTGACAGTCTTCAACTTTGAAACAATGTTATCCTTTCTGCATTCTCTTCTGCTTCCTCCTCTTCTTCTGAGACAACCACCTCCTCTTACAGGCTATTCAAAGTCTGCTCCAGCATAAAGATGACTGGCATAGTGATGCTGATGTCTGCGCCATCAGCGCCTTCCATTTTAGTAGCCATTTTGAAACTGTGCAGAAGGGAACAGAGTTCCTTAATCTGTGCCCAATCCATAAACGTGCTATGCGCCACGTCCGTACTGTGTTGACCCAGGCTATACAACATGACATACTGCGTCAGAGCTTGTTGCTGCTTCCACAGTCACTGCAACTAAAGATGAGCAAATTTGATTGTATCAGGGCTTAATTGGCAAGCTATAGCGCTTACCGAATAAGCTACAGAGGGAACCCAGCTTCTTGTATTGCTCCGGATGATCAGCTGCTTGGCTCCACAGCTGCATGTCTCGCGTCTGTGTGACAGTCAGGATACATGCATGGAGAGCACAACAAATAGTCTCTCCATGCATTTGTCATGACTGTCACACATTTGTCATTACTGCCAAACAGCTGATTAGCTTGAGTCATCCATGATGTTGGGTTCCCTCTGCAGCTTATTCGGTAAGCACTGTAGCTTGCCAAATAAACCCTGACCTAATCAATTTCACTCATCTCTAGCTGCAACATGTGCAGAGTGGAATTCCACAGTGTCAACAAATCACATAACAACCTGTTAACTGGCATGGGCAAATACATTTGTACCGATTCAAGTCGATGACCTGAAGCGTGCGAATGGTGGAAGTGAACACACAGCTTCGGTGCTCTTTGCAGTAGCTCACCCAGGCAAGGATTGTGGAGGAGAAAACACTATACAACCAGGTTGAGGACATGAGCCATGCAAGTCATTGTGTGATCTTGCCTCACCACAGGGCCGCCACCAGACTTGCACCATTATTGGACACAGCATTCCGAAGATGCAGGTTCAAACTCAGCTTGGATAGCTTTCCACATCTCTTCTGCTGTATGACTCCGATATCAAAGGGCTACCAATTTTAACATTGCCTGATTGTGGTGAGCCCTGGCTGCGCAGTACGGAGGAGGTGGGAATTCGCTCTGCACAGTTGGAGCACATGTCTCATTAAGGCAGAGGTTGTGGGTGCCAGTGGAGGCCCTAAAGGAGATAGAGGAGGAAGCAGAAGCAGCTTAGGAAGTGTTAAATATTGTGGTTTGTCCTGCAAGCCTTGGGGATTCCAAGACTTGTGGAGCAGCGCCTGCTCCAACAGCCAACAGAGTCACCCAGTGCCCAGTCAGCAAGATGTAGCGCCCTTGGCCATGCTTACTCATCCAAGTGTCTGTTGTGAAATGCACTCTGGCAGACAAAGATTTAGTCAAGGAATGGGTGATGTTGTTTGTGACATACTGGTGTAACTCAGGCACAGATTTCTTAGAAAAGTAATGGTAACAGGGCAACTGGTACAGGGGAACTGTGATAGCCATCAGCTTTCAGAAATCATCTGTATCTAACAGGTGGAAACTATATTTTACTTGACCACTAATGCGGTACCGAGGACTGGCTGCAGTGCTGAGAGAGAGCAAAGTATGGTGAACAGGTGTTGTGAATTCTGTGGTCAAGCTCCCTCCTGTGGTCATGAGTGGTACTTCGGCTGGTTCTGTCTATGAGCTTCCTCTGGTGGATGTGAGTGGGGCTGCGGCTTCTGAGTTTCCTTCCTCAGGTGACGAGGTTAAGTCGTTAGGTGCTGCTCTATTTAACTCCACCTAGTTCTTTGTTCCTTGCCTCCAGTCTATGTTCCAGTATTGGTCTTGTTCTCTCCTGGATCGTCCTTGTGGCCTGTCTTCACTGCATAAGCTAAGTTCTGCTTGTGTTTCTTGGTTTGCTATTTTTTCTGTCCAGCTTGCTATTTTGGTTTGTCTTGCTTGCTGGAAGCTCTGGGACGCAGAGGAAGCACCTCCGTACCGTTAGTCGGTGCAGAGGGTCTTTTTGCGCCCTCTGCGTGGTTGTTTGTAGGTTTTTGTGCTGACCGCAAAGCTATCTTTCCTATCCTCGGTCTATTCAGTAAGTCGGGCCTCACTTTGCTTAAATCTATTTCATCTTTGTGTTTGTATTTTCATCTTTACTCACAGTCATTATATGTGGGGGGCTGCCTTTTCCTTTGGGGAATTTCTCTGAGGCAAGGTAGGCTTATTTTTCTATCTTCAGGGCTAGCTAGTTTCTCAGGCTGTGCCCGAGGCGCCTAGGTCTGGTCAGGAGCGCTCCACGGCTACCTCTAGTGTGGTGTGATAGGATTAGGGATTGCGGTCAGCAGAGTTCCCACGTCTCAGAGCTCGTCCTATGTTATTAGTAACTATCAGGTCACTTTGTGTGCTCGTAACCACCAGGTCCATTGTGTTTCTGAACCACCAGTTCATAACAGTACTGGAGGCCCAAAGTACAAATGCTTCTCAATAGAGGGAAAAGAGAAGTTCTGAGACCATTTTTTTTCTCTGCACTGTGTTTTGTCTTTCTTTTCCCCTAGACATTTGGGTGGTTCAGGACACAGGTGTAGTGATGGACATTAAAGGTCTGTTTTCTTGTGTGGATCATCTCACTGCAAGAGTACAAAATATTCAAGACATTGTGGTTCAGAAATCTATGTTAGAACCTAGAATTCCTATTCCTGACTTATTTTCTGGAGATAGAGCTAAGTTTCTGAATTTCAAAAATAATTTAAACTGTTTCTGGCTTTGAAACCCCGCTCCTCTGGTGACCCAGTTCAAGAAGTTAAGATCATTATTTCTTTATTACGTGGCGACCCTCAAGACTGGGCATTTTCCCTTGCGCCAGGAGATCCTGCATTATGCGCTATTGATGCGTTTTTTCTGGCGCTCGGATTGCTGTATGATGAACCTAATTCAGTGGATCAGGCAGAGAAAAATTTGCTGGCTCTGTGTCAGGGTCAGGATGAGGTAGAGATATATTGTCAGAAGTTTAGGAAGTGGTCTGTGCTCACTCAATGGAATGAATGTGCGCTGGCAGCAATTTTCAGAAAGGGTCTCTCTGAAGCCCTTAAGGATGTCATGGTGGGATTTCCTATGCCTGCTGGTCTGAATGAGTCTATGTCTTTGGCCATTCAGATCGATCGACGCTTACGTGAGCGTAAAAATGTGCACCATTTGGCGGTATTATCTGAGCATAAACCTGTGCCTATGCAATGTGATAGGACTTTGACCAGAGCTGAACGGCAAGAACACAGACGTCGGAATGGGCTGTGTTTTTATTGTTGTGATTCCACTCATGCTATCTCCGATTGTCCTAAGCGCACTAAGCGGTTCGCTAGGTCTGCCACCAATGGTACGGTACAGTCGAAATTTCTTTTGTCCGTTACTTTGTTCTGCTCTTTGTCATCCTATTCTGTCATGGCATTTGTGGATTCAGGCGCTGCCCTGAATTTGATGGACTTGGACTTTGCTAGGCGCTGTGGGTTTTTCTTGGAGCACTTGCAGTATCCTATTCCATTGAGAGGAATTGATGCTACGCCTTTGGCCAAGAATAAGCCTCAGTACTGGACCCAACTGACCATGTGCATGGCTCCTGCGCATCAGGAGGATATTCGCTTTTTGGTGTTGCATAATCTGCATGATGTGGTCGTGTTGGGGTTGCCATGGCTACAAGTCCATAACCCAGTATTGGATTGGAAATCTATGTCTGTGTCCAGCTGGGGTTGTCAGGGGGTACATGGTGATGTTCCAGTTCTGTCTATTTCATCATCCACCCCTTCTGAGGTCCCAGAGTTCTTGTCGGATTACCGGGATGTATTTGATGAGCCCAAGTCCAGTGCCCTACCTCCGCATAGGGATTGCGATTGTGCTATCGATTTGATTCCTGGTAGTAAGTTTCCTAAGGGTAGACTGTTTAATTTGTCTGTGCCTGAGCACGCCGCTATGCGGAGTTACGTAAAGGAATCCTTGGAGAAGGGTCATATTCGCCCGTCGTCGTCGCCATTGGGAGCAGGGTTCTTTTTTGTGGCCAAGAAGGATGGTTCGTTGAGACCTTGTATTGATTACCGCCTTCTAAATAAAATCACAGTCAAATTTCAGTACCCCTTGCCGCTGCTGTCTGATTTGTTTGCTCGGATTAAAGGGGCTAGTTAGTTCACCAAGATAGATCTTCGTGGTGCGTATAATCTTGTGCGTATTAAACAGGGCGATGAATGGAAAACAGCATTTAATACGCCCGAGGGCCATTTTGAGTACCTGGTTATGCCATTCGGGCTTTCCAATGCTCCATCAGTATTTCAGTCCTTTATGCATGACATCTTCCGAGAGTACCTGGATAAATTCCTGATTGTGTATTTGGATGATATTTTGGTCTTCTCGGATGATTGGGAGTCTCACGTGAAGCAGGTTAGAATGGTGTTCCAGGTCCTGCGTGCGAATTCTTTGTTTGTGAAGGGGTCAAAGTGTCTCTTTGGTGTTCAGAAGGTTTCATTTTTGGGTTTCATTTTTTCCCCTTCTACTATCGAGATGGACCCTGTTAAAGTTCAGGCCATTTATGATTGGACTCAGCCGACATCTCTGAAGAGTCTGCAAAAGTTCCTGGGCTTTGCTAATTTTTATCGTCGCTTCATCAATAATTTTTCTAGTATTGCTAAACCGTTGACTGATTTAACCAAGAAGGGTGCTGATGTGGTCAATTGGTCTTCTGCTGCTGTAGAAGCTTTTCAGGAGTTGAAGCGTCGTTTTTCTTCTGCCCCTGTGTTGTGCCAGCCAGATGTTTCGCTCCCGTTCCAGGTCGAGGTTGATGCTTCTGAGATTGGAGCAGGGGCTGTTTTGTCGCAAAGAAGTTCTGATGGCTCGGTGATGAAACCATGTGCCTTCTTTTCCAGGAAGTTTTCGCCTGCTGAGCGTAATTATGATGTTGGCAATCGAGAGTTGTTGGCCATGAAGTGGGCATTCGAGGAGTGGTGTCATTGGCTTGAAGGAGCTAAGCATCGCGTGGTGGTCTTGACTGATCACAAGAACTTGACTTATCTCGAGTCTGCCAAACGGTTGAATCCTAGACAGGCTCGTTGGTCGCTGTTTTTCTCCCGTTTTGACTTTGTGGTTTCGTACCTTCCGGGCTCTAAGAATGTGAAGGCGGATGCCCTGTCTAGGAGTTTTGTGCCCGACTCTCCGGGTTTGCCTGAGCCGGCGGGTATTCTCAAAGAGGGGGTAATTTTGTCTGTCATCTCCCCTGATTTGCGGCAGGTGCTGCAAAAATTTCAGGCTAATAGACCTGACCGTAGCCCAGCGGAGAAACTGTTTGTCCCTGATAAATGGACGAGTAGAGTTATCTCTGAGGTTCATTGTTCGGTGTTGGCTGGTCATCCTGGAATCTTTGGTACCAGAGATTTGGTGGCTAGATTCTTTTGGTGGCCGTCTCTGTCGCGGGATGTGCGTGTTTTTGTGCAGTCCTGTGGGATTTGTGCTCGGGCTAAGCCCTGCTGTTCTTGTGCCAGTGGGTTGCTTTTGCCCTTTCCGGTCCCGAAGAGGCCCTGGACGCATATTTCTATGGATTTTATTTCGGATCTCCCTGTCTCTCAAAAGATGTCGGTCATTTGGGTGGTTTGTGATCGTTTCTCTAAGATGGTCCATTTGGTACCCTTGTCTAAATTGCCTTCCTCCTCTGATTTGGTGCCATTGTTCTTCCAGCATGTGGTTCGTTTACATGGCATTCCAGAGAACATCGTTTCTGACAGATGTTCCCAGTTTGTTTCGAGGTTTTGGCGAGCCTTTTGTGCTAGGATGGGCATTGATTTGTCTTTTTCCTCGGCTTTACATCCTCAGACAAATGGCCAAACTGAACGAACCAATCAGACCTTGGAAACATATCTGAGATGTTTTGTTTCTGCTGATCAGGACGATTGGGTGTCCTTTTTGCCTTTGGCTGAGTTCGCCCTTAATAATCGGGCCAGCTCGGCTACTTTGGTTTCGCCGTTTTTCTGCAATTCTGGTTTCCATCCTCGTTTCTCTTCAGGACAGGTTGAGTCTTCGGACTGTCCTTGTGTGGATACCGTGGTGGATAGGTTGCAGCAGATTTGGACTCATGTAGTGGACAATTTGACATTGTCCCAGGAGAAGGCTCAACGTTTCGCTAACCGCAGGCGCTGTGTGGGTCCCCGACTTCGTGTTGGGGATTTGGTTTGGTTGTCGTCTCGTTATATTCCTATGAAAGTTTCCTCTCCTAAGTTTAAGCCTCGTTTCATTGGTCCGTATAGGATTTCTGAGGTTCTTAATCCTGTGTCTTTTCGTTTGACCCTTCCAGCTTCTTTTTCCATCCATAATGTATTCCATAGGTCATTGTTGCGGAGATACGTGGCAACTGTGGTTCCATCCGTTGATCCTCCTGCCTCGGTTTTGGTTGAGGGGGAGTTGGAGTATATAGTGGAGAAGATTTTGAATTCTCGTATTTCTCTGATGTTCATTCTGCCGATCTGGTTCGTGCCTTTCATTTGGCTCATCCTGGTCAGCCTGGGGGCTCTGGTGAGGGTTCGGTGACCCCTCCTCAAGGGGGGGTACTGTTGTGAATTCTGTGGTCAAGCTCCCTCCTGTGGTCATGAGTGGTACTTCGGCTGGTTCTGTCTATGAGCTTCCTCTGGTGGATGTGAGTGGGGCTGCAGCTTCTGAGTTTCCTTCCTCAGGTGACGAGGTTAAGTCGTTAGGTGCTGCTCTATTTAACTCAACCTAGTTCTTTGTTCCTTGCCTCCAGTCTATGTTCCAGTATTGGTCTTGCTCTCTCCTGGATCGTCCTTGTGGCCTGTCTTCACTGCATAAGCTAAGTTCTGCTTGTGTTTCTTGGTTTGCTATTTTTTCTGTCCAGCTTGCTATTTTGGTTTGTCTTGCTTGCTGGAAGCTCTGGGACGCAGAGGAAGCACCTCCGTACCGTTAGTCGGTGCGGAGAGTCTTTTTGCGCCCTCTGCGTGGTTGTTTGCAGGTTTTTGTGCTGACCGCAAAGCTATCTTTCCTATCCTCGGTCTATTCAGTAAGTCGGGCCTCACTTTGCTTAAATCTATTTAATCTCTGTGTTTGTATTTTCATCTTTACTCACAGTCATTATATGTGGGGGGCTGCCTTTTCCTTTGGGGAATTTCTCTGAGGCAAGGTAGGCTTATTTTTCTATCTTCAGGGCTAGCTAGTTTCTCAGGCTGTGCCCGAGGCGCCTAGGTCTGGTCAGGAGCACTCCACGGCTACCTCTAGTGTGGTGTGATAGGATTAGGGATTGCGGTCAGCAGAGTTCCCACGTCTCAGAGCTCGTCCTATGTTATTAGTAACTATCAGGTCACTTTGTGTGCTCTTAACCACCAGGTCCATTGTGTTTCTGAACCACCAGTTCCTAACAACAGGACAAACTGCTGGGCCGTGAGGGAGGTGCAGGCTGAGATGTTATGGTTGATTGAGAAAATTTTGATGTGCTCATTTTAGTAGCTCAGTCAAAAACAGCAGGCATGTCCACTTCTGTTACAGCTGACAGCGGACTTTCAATAGTTGGCATGGTAACACAGGAGGAGGAAGAAGCAGCAGATGCGATTGATGGGTAGCTGATGCTTTGCAAGGTCCACTGGTCCGCATTTAAGCGCAGTGGGATTCCCAGAGTAAGACATGTTGATTGTGTATGTGAAGGTTCATACAGTTAGGTCCACATATATTTGGACAGAGACAACATTTTTCTAATTTTCATTATAGACATTGCCACAATTAATTTTAAACAAAACAATTAAGATGCAGTTGAAGTTCAGACTTTCAGCTTTCATTTGAGAGTATCCACATTAAAATTGGATGAAGGGTTTAGGAGTTTCAGTTCCTTAACATATGCCACCCTGTTTTTAAAGGGACCAAAAGTAATTGGACAATTGACTCCAAGGCTATTTCATGGACAGGTGTGGGCATTCCCTTCGTTATGTCATTCTCAATTAAGCAGATAAAAGGCCTGGAGTTGATTTGAGGTGTGGTGCTTGCATTTGGAAGGTTTTGCTGTGAAGTAAACATACGGTCAAAGGAGCTCTCCATGCAGGTGAAACAAGACATCCTTAAGCTGTGAAAACAGAGAAAACCCATCCGAGAAATTTCTACAATATTAGGAGTGGCAAAATCTACAGTTTGGTAAATCCTGAGAAAGCATTTGTGAACTAATCAATGCAAAAAGACATGGGCGCCCACGGAAGACAACAGTGGTGGATGATCGCAGAATAATCTCCATGGTGAAGAGAAACCCCTTCACAACAGCCCACCAAGTGAACAACACTCTCCAGGAGGTCGGCGTATCAATATCGAAATCTACCATAAAGAGAAGACTGCATGAAAGTAAACACAGAGGGTTCACTGCACGGTGCAAGCCACTCATAAGCATCAAGAATAAAAAGGCTAGACTGGACTTTGCTAAAAAAATCTAAAAAAGGCAGCACAGTTCTGGGAGAACATTCTTTGGACAGATGAAACCAAGATCAACCTCTACCAGAATGATGGAAAGAGAAAAGTATGGCGAAGGCGTGGTACAGCTCATGATCCAAAGCATACCACATCATCTGTAAAACACGGCGGAGGCAGTATGATGGCTTGAGCATGCATGGCTGCCAGTGGCAATGGGTCACTAGTATTTATTGATGATGTGACACAGGACAGAAGCAGCCGAATGAATTCTGAGGTATTCAGAGCCATACTGTGTGCTCAGATCCATTCTAATACAGCCAAACTGATTGTCGTCGTTTCATACTACAGATGGACAATGACCCAAAACATAAAGCCAAAGCAACCCAGGAGTTTATTAAAGCAAGAAGTGAATATTCTTGAATGGCCAAGTCAGTCACCTGATCTCAACGCAATTGAGCATGCATTTCACTTGTTAAAGACTAAACTTCAGACAGAAAGACCCACAAACAAACAGCAACTGAAAACTACCGCAGTGCAGGCCTGGCAGAGCATCACAAAGGATGAAACACAGCGCCTAGTGATGTCCATGAGTTCAAGACTTCAGGCAGTCATTGCCAACAAAGGGTTTTCAACCAAGTACTAAAAATGAACATTTTATTTAAAATTATTGAATCTGTCCAATTACTTTTGGTCCCTTTAAAAACAGGGTGGCACATGTTAAGGAGCTGAAACTCCTAAACCCTTCATCCAATTTTAATGTGGATACCCTCAAATGAAAGCTGAAAGTCTGAACTTCAACTGCTTCTGAATTGTTTTGTTTAAAATTCATTGTGGAAATGTTTATAACAAAAATTAGAAAAATGTTGTCTCTGTCCAAATATATATGGACCTAACTGTACATATAGTAGTCAAATTATTGCACTTTTTACCTCTACTCAGATTTTTTTTGCAAATTTGGCAGATGACGTGAGTTGGCTCATCCTTTGCAGTGTCAAAAAAAGGCCCAGGCTAGTCAAGCCTTGCCACCCCTGCGAGCTGCAGACCCTCAGAAACTGCTTGTCACAGCCACAGTTGCGACTGAGGATGCATTGCTTGTCATAGCTGCATCACTATGTGTCTGTGCACAAGGAAACCTCATCGTCTTCCTCCTCAGATGACCTACTTAGTTCTGTGCTTTTCTGTTCAAGCCAACTGGGATCTACTATTGCATCATCATCATCCTCTTTGTTATCACATTCCTCGCTGTTTCTTAGTCGCCCTCCTCCTCTTCTTGTTCTGATAGCACAGTACAGTCTGCATGAGCTTCAGATTTCTGACTCTTATCAGAATCAAATGCCCCCGGGGATGAACGTCTGGTGATGAGAGTCAGGTTGCTGCTCGGACCCTACTTCGTTCTGCCCCAGATCCAAGCTAAAAAAATTGTGGCATTGGTGCATATTTCCTCCTCTTGACTCTGTGAAGATTTTGAGTACACTTTTGAACACCATTGCATAGAATGTGTGAACAGCTCTTCAGACGCACACATCTGTGGTTCCCTACAGTCAGTTGTACAGTTGGAGAGTTGGGACGCAGGTAAAAGCAAGGGTAATTTGGGTGCCAACTCTGTGGACTGTACTGGGTGTGATGTTGAGGTGGAGGAAGAGGAGCAGAGGCCACTTTAATCTGCGCTTGCCATCCACTCAAGCACAAGCTTTTTCTAGGCCTCATCAACAACACTTACCGCTGTGCATCTGCCAAAGAAAGGAATTGGAGGTGCCCATCCAGTAACAGAAGTTGACAGTTGTCTTTGCATAGAACGTGAAGTTGTTGGTTCATTAGTGCTTTTACAAACATTACCACCTACCCCACGTACAGCTTGTTTACCAATCCTAATCCCCCTTCCTCCACGACCTCTCTTTTTCTTATTCATGTTGCTCAGATAGTGTGGTAGGAGCATGGTATAAGCAACAAAAAAATTCGATTTTAAACTCAGCACCAGCTCTGCAAATAGCTGAAATTCAGATACAGTAAATGACGAGGTGAAATATGGGGTGCTAAATTGCATTAGTCACAGAAGAAAGAATTGATTGACTTTGAATGAGGCCTGTATGACAATGAAGATATGCTCCAAACAATTTTAAAATGAGATCTCCACTACTGTATGATGTTAGAAACAGAAGAATTGTTTTGACGCCTGAGGATTATGATTCTAAAACAGACTAGATGCTACAATTTCAAAGTGAGATGTCCCCTTCTATACGACATTAGTAACAGAAAAATTGTCTTAGTTCCTGTGGATTATGCCTCTATAAGAGACTAGATGCTACAAACAATTTAAAAGTGAGAAGTCCCCTACTGTTTGTCATTAGTAACAGAAGACTTGTTTTGGTGCCTGTGGATTATGCCTCTGTAACAGGCTAGATGCTACAAACAATATGAAAGTGAGATGTTCCCAACTGTACATCGTTAGTAACAGAATAATTTTTGGGGGACCTGTGGATAAGGCCTCTATAACTAACCAGATGCTACAAACAATTTGCAAGTGAGACGTCCCCTACTATACCCCGTTAGTAACAGAAGAATTGTTTTGGTGCCTGTGGATTAGGCCTCAATAACAGACTAGATACTACAAACAATTTTAAAGTGAGATGTCCCTTAGTGTACAACGTTAGTAACAGAAGAATTTTACCTGTGTGAAGTTGGCACCCCATGTTCTCAAAAGATGAATAAAAATACACCATTCGTTTGTGCTGCGTTTGTGCTGGTTTGTGCCGCAAAAATGAACGTTTGTGCCGCTTTGGTTCCAGAGATATTGCGCGTTATATTTTTATGAAGCTCCACCCACTTTCCACCCCATGTTCTTAAATTTTAAAAATGAATACACCATTCGTTTGTGCTGCGTTTGTGCTGGTTTGTGCTGCAAAAATAAACGTTTGCACCGCTTCGGTGTCCGAGATATTGTGCGCTCAATTTGCTGAAACTCCGCCCACTTTCCACCCCATGTTCTTAAATTTTAAAAATGAATACACCATTCGTTTGTGCTGCGTTTGTGCTGGTTTGTGCTGCTTTGGTTTTTGAAATCTCGCACTGAGTTTGTGCCTCAAATCACTGTAACTGATATATGGATAAAGGGAGATAAAAAGAAATGAAAAACACCGGCTAGCCATAGCAATTTTATAATAAAAAAAAATGTATAAATTGTTCCTTACTAGACCCCATACTTCATTTTGATTTCCTGCTTGTGATGCCCCTCCCCCACACACTGAAACTTGGGGAAAGGCCTAAGCAAATGTATGCCTAACAATTTGACTACTAGCTGAGAGACTCCCAGGGTAAATCAAGTGTACTTACTTATTTGAACTGAAAATGTGCTAAACTGTCTTGGTAGATTTCTGCAAAGCTATTACCTGAGCAAAGAAACTTTAGTTCAATCATGGAGTTGTACTTTTATCTGTCTACAACAGTATTTCCCAAGCAGGGTGCCTGCAGGTGTTGCAAAACTACAACTCCCAGCATGACCGGACAGTCAAAGGCTGTCCGGGTATGCTGGGGGTTGTAGTTCTCCAACACATCAAGTTGTTTGTAATTACAGTAAGGGTACCGTCACACAGTGCAATTTTGATCGCTACGACGGCACGATTCGTGACGCTCCAGCATCGTAACAATATCGCTCCAGCGTCGTAGACTGCTGTCACACTTTGCAATGTACGACGCTGGAGCGATAATTTCATGACGTATGTGCGATGTAGAAGCCGTTGGTTACTATGCGCACATCGTATACGATATATGTTACACCATGCGATCATGCCGCCACAGCGGGACACTAGACGACGAAAGAAAGTTTCAAACGATCTGCTACGACGTACGATTCTCAGCAGGGTCCCTGATCGCAGGAGCGTGTCACGCACTACGATATCGTACCTATATCGCTCGAACGTCACGAATCGTGCCGTCGTAGCGATCAAAATTGCACTGTGTGACGGTACCCTAATGCTTTAGCCCATTAAAAGAGTACTCTGCTGCAAAACTTATCCCCTATCCCACCCCCGGGGGGGGGGAGGGGTTGGGTTTGGTACTGACCACTGGGCCCCCTGCAATCTCCTGCTCCCTGCAATCTCAATGCTCCCCTGCATGGAGCAATCACCGCTGTGTGCAGAGTGACTGCCAACCACAGGGCTTTGCTGTGGCAGGCGCGCCCCCACCATTTATTACTATGGGAGAGGCAGAGATACACTTTTCATTTGTAAAAGTAGAGAGAAGTGAGCGTGCTAAGAATAGGATTATTTAATCTCAGTACAGTGATCCCTCAACACATACAATGGCCCCAACATATGATCATTTCAACATATGAAGGACTCTGTTGAATGCAGCATCACCTGCTGCTCCAGTATGGTTTTAACATACGATGATTCACCTGGAACTAATTACCATTGTATGTTGAGGGACCACTGTATCTTAACTATTAAAAATTATGTAATCAATTATTTTCCATATAATACACTGCATGTAAAACTAAAAAACACATTTTTTGTTTTGATCAGATGCCCAGGAAGCCAGCCTGTGACTATGATGACATTATAAATGTCATCTGTTCTTCACATGAAAAAATTATTACAGGACAGGCAATAGCATTCCCCTCAGAAAAAGTATGGGTAGACTTGTGTCAAAAATTAAATAACAAAATTTCACCAAAAAACCTTTACACGTTTGTAAAGACAAATCGGCACAATGTATGGGAAGCCCTTGGTCTGTACAAAGATGTTACAAATATCCCAAAACAACCTTCCAACAGTGAGAGCTCAGAAGGAACAGAGAGTAATTCATCAGTTCAGTGCGCTGACATTCAGTTTGAGTTCAGTCTTTCTTTTCAGAGCTGGATCAAAATTTGGCCTGAAAAAGTAATTTACAATGACAAATCTATGTATGCTGATAAAAGAGAATACACAATCTTAAAACCTGGTACATGGACTCACATATTGAATGAGGAGATCTGGAAAAATATCAAGTCATCGTGCACACTTAAATTCAGGAGGGCAAAGGTCATCCAAATGTTGTATCTAACTACATAGATATAACAGGGTGCTGCACAGAGTGTGATGCACAACTATCCATAAAAGCTGAAGAAATACCAGAGATTGCTAAGCCAGTAGTGCTTAAGTGTATGATCTGCAATATTGATGACAGTCTCCACACAGGAAAATCAAAACGTAAATTATCAGGAGATTTAAGAAAAAGGTTGTCAAAAGAACTCTGGGAAGGACGAAAACAAGCACATGTATGGCGAGCAGCTGAGGCTTATAAAGTTATGGATGTTGGTGACCCTGAGCCTAGCCATCTACCAAATCTAGCAACGTTAAGAAAAGCCAAGCAAGAGATTGGCGAAAGAGAGTTAATGCACAAGGACCCAATTCTTTCATTACATCTCCTGAAATACAGTGTTCCTCAGACTGGAAGCATACACAACATTGGTCTAGATAAATTTTTTGCCATTACTGGACCCCGTCTCAGATGCAAGTGTACCAAATAAAGTCAAAGAACTTGGGTTCCTATGTAAGTTTTGATGCAACAGGTTCAGTAGTGAGAAAACTAAAAAGACCTGTTGGCATTTCTGGACACATCTTTTTGTACCAAGGGGTTTTGTGTTCGAGTGGAGATCATATCCCAGTAGTGCAGATGCTTTCTGAGAGCCATACTATTAATTCTATAGCGCAATGGCTGACAGAATGGAAACAAGCAGGTGCTACTGTTCCAAAGGAAGCAGTTTGTGATTTCTCCCTCGCTTTGCTTGGAGCTCTAGTTAAGGCTTTCACTCCTTACCCCGACTTGAAGACATATATAAATCAGTGCTTTGGAGTGTTGACCAGGAATGTTGCATCAAAACTACCACCATGCTTTATTAGAATTGATGTTGCGCACTGTATCAAGCTTATTAGCCGATGGGAATGTCTGAGGCAAGCTGGAAACAGAGTAAGGGAATTCTATCTCAGAGCAATGGCACAACTTCTACAGTCTACATCACTTGATGATGCGAGAGAACTCATTCATTCAATTTCAGTTGTTGCTTTTAGTGAATCAGAAGGGAATGATGACAGAGGCACACCAGTTTTATCAGAGACTAGCAAAGTTCAACTGAAGAGACGGATTGCAGAGGGACGTGTTTTACCCACTGTCACTGAAGATGACTATGGAGTAGAGATGAAAGAACAAGAGGATGAGCCAATTCAACCATGCCAAACAGACCTGAAAATATGGGCAACAGAAATTTGTGAAAGGAGTAAGATGCTTGCAGCAAATCATGGTGACCGAGACAATTTACATTTCCTTCCAGAACTTGTTCCAAATCTTTTAAGAATGGCATGTTACCTTCCACTTTGGACAGCCATAATGGTTCCACACTTTAAAAGTGTGAACATGACAGCAAGTTCTGCAAATGTTGAGGCTGAATTTAAGAACATAAAAAATGGACTCTTTAAACATGAATGTCTCCCTATTAGAACCGACCGATTTGTAATTCGTCACCTTGAATTTATGGAAGGCAAAAGTTCCCATAAAGAAAACCGAAAGCAGTGAAAATATGAGCCAAGACAATGGGCAAAAAAACAGCAACTGTGAGGAGGATTCACAAGTTCACATAAAATTGGGTGATGAAAGTAGCTTGCAGGAGCAGCCTGTTGAAAATTGGAAAGGTCCCAGTAGTCCTCCAAAAAAGAGATTGTCCTACCTAACCCCATGTTCCGAGTTGCTGCACATGGACACAAAATTTAACCGAAAAAAAAAGGTGAGCATTTTGAAAAATGGTAACCATCTAGCTAAAAAACCAATACAAGTAAACAAAAAGCTTATAAGTATCATTAATACCTGTGCATTTGATTCATTTTGCCAGTGTCTTTGTTGTGCATTCTGGGACAGTGGATTATTTTGCAATTATGTCAACAAAGAGAACACCATTGAAATTTTTGAACTGGTGCAGACAATTGTGACAAAGGGAGTTGGAAAGGAAGTTTATACAATGAGGGCTAAAATACTGTCTGGAATATTTGAATATGTTCAGCTGAAGTCAGGTGTGAGGCAGGTCAATGCTTAATGTAATGTTGCACACATAATCTCAATGACAATGAGACAGGTACCAAGCGTAATAATTAAAACACAGTGTTCTTCTGTGTACTGCAATAGAAATATAGCTAATTCAAGAGCAATCCCTCTTCTGCCAATCAATATACATATTTTAGAAACTAATGGACTTCGTAAACTTCAGCTAGCATTGGAAGATGGGCTACACCTAAATGTTTCAAAATGTCTAAAGCCATTAAAGTCACCTCAAGAGTGTCCAGATGGCTTGAAAATTCAGGATGCATCTTCATTGAAATTCCTTTGCAGTGGTTCGGTCACGCACAGCTGCACCACTGGACAAGTACTTTGTATTGAAATAAGTGCAGAAACACAGTATACACTGTCCGAAATACCTGTGAACATACATCTGGACAGTCATTCATTTGTGCTACGAGGGGTTGTTGCCTTCATTCCAGGAACTGGCAATATGTCTCTTGGTCATTATGTTGCCTATTGTAGAAGAAAATTTAATGGCTGGGAGAAATATGATGACCTGTGTGACTTTATTACAACAGCCTCTGCAAAGACCAAGATACAACCCCATGTTGTAATATTTACAAAGGAGGAGTGAATATGTGGAGAATCTGTCTCATCATGAGTCCCGTGGCAAGTCACAGGCTGCAAGATTGTTGTGGAAAGTTTAAAAGTATCCTGGCACCAAACAAAGTGTTAGTAATGCTTTCCTCTAAGGTTGTTTTGGTGCTTAAAGTGTATGTTTAAAATAACCTAAAATATGCCTTACCAATATTTTTTTATTCTGTTAACATTTTGTTAATGTGGATTTCCCATTATGATTAAACCGTTTCATGGTTCTTTAAACAGTTCTGCTGTCTACAAAGTTTCATCTGTTATTGGTAATTCCATTTTTATCTGTGTTTGATTTGCAAAGATTTATTAAGCTCTGAAGGTCCTGTTTAGTTGGACAGCTATATTAAAATAACAATACTTTTGTTTTGAGCCAGACACAAAATCATGGTCTACCATGGTTTTGAGTCCAGCAAGAAAACCGCATATGGAGCAAAAATGAGCCAACTAGAGTCACTTGCGGACCCCCGCCAGATCATAGAAATGAATGGAGCGTATGCCCAGTATGCCCAAATGTAATGTTAACCCAGCCATATGCACACTGCAATCCAAAGCCATCACACACAAAGTGGTGATGTCTACGGTCATTGCATATTTATGCAAAGATTTTCATAGAAGATGACAGTCACTTTACATAAACTGGCCAACGTCAAAAGTAATCACAATCTTTTTTTTTCCCTGGAATTCTTTTTATAGTGCAACGTAATTTGGCTAAACAATGTTTGCTAGGTATAATGGGCTTCAGGGCTGGTGCAAGGGTTTTTGCCACCATAGGTGAAAGCTAATTTTGCTGCCCCCTTGACCCCGCCCATTGGCTCCACCCATTAACACGCCCTGCCTTACTACTGGGGTGAAAATAAATGAATGACTACAACCAATGGCACTCGTGCTTAGCTGTAGAGGTTATAAATCCAGGAGTAACCTGACCTTGTTCCTCAGTGATGGTGCAAACTCTTTACTAGTCTGCGGTTCCCTCCAGGGTGAATGGTCTGGTGTCACGAATATGGTGGAAGCCGAAACTATCCCCACTCAATAGGTGAGAGTGTCAACTAATGCTGCTCAGGCAATAACCTCGACTCTGCATAATGAAATGTAAACAGACATTAGCCCCCACAGAATGCCGACCCCTGGCTTATGACATCACTATGACATCGATGGAGGTAGCAGAGATGTATATACAGACATTAGCCCCCACAGAATGCCGACCCCTGGCTTATGGCATCACTATGACATCGCTGGAGGTAGCAGAGATGTATATACAGACATTAGCCCCCACAGAATGCCGACCCCTGGCTTATGACATCACTATGACATCGCTGGAGGTAGCAGAGATGTATATACAGACATTAGCCCCCACAGAATGCCGACCCCTGGCTTATGACATCACTATGACATCGCTGGAGGTAGCAGAGATGTATATACAGACATTAGCCCCCACAGAATGCCGACCCCTGGCTTATGACATCACTATGACATCGATGGAGGTAGCAGAGATGTATATACAGACATTAGCCCCCACAGAATGCCGACCCCTGGCTTATGACATCACTATGACATCGCTGGAGGTAGCAGAGATGTATATACAGACATTAGCCCCCACAGAATGCCGACCCCTGGCTTATGACATCACTATGACATCGCTGGATGTAGCAGAGATGTATATACAGACATTAGCCCCCACAGAATGCCAACCCCTGGCTTATGGCATCACTATGACATCGCTGGAGGTAGCAGAGATGTATATACAGACATTAGCCCCCACAGAATGCCGACCCCTGGCTTATGACATCACTATGACATCGCTGGAGGTAGCAGAGATGTATATACAGACATTAGCCCCCACAGAATGCCGACCCCTGGCTTATGACATCACTATGACATCGCTGGAGGTAGCAGAGATGTATATACAGACATTAGCCCCCACAGAATGCCGACCCCTGGCTTATGACATCACTATGACATCGCTGGAGATAGCAGAGATGTATATACAGACATTAGCCCCCACAGAATGCCGACCCCTGGCTTATGACATCACTATGACATCGCTGGAGGTAGCAGAGATGTATATACAGACATTAGCCCCCACAGAATGCCAACCCCTGGCTTATGACATCACTATGACATCGCTGGAGGTAGCAGAGATGTATATACAGACATTAGCCCCCACAGAATGCCAACCCCTGGCTTATGACATCACTATGACATCGCTGGAGGTAGCAGAGATGTATATACAGACATTAGCCCCCACAGAATGCCGACCCCTGGCTTATGACATCACTATGACATCGCTGGAGGTAGCAGAGATGTATATACAGACATTAGCCCCCACAGAATGCCGACCCCTGGCTTATGACATCACTATGACATCGCTGGAGGTAGCAGAGATGTATATACAGACATTAGCCCCCACAGAATGCCGACCCCTGGCTTATGACATCACTATGACATCGCTGGAGGTAGCAGAGATGTATATACAGACATTAGCCCCCACAGAATGCCGACCCCTGGCTTATGACATCACTATGACATCGCTGGAGGTAGCAGAGATGTATATACAGACATTAGCCCCCACAGAATGCCGACCCCTGGCTTATGACATCACTATGACATCGCTGGAGGTAGCAGAGATGTATATACAGACATTAGCCCCCACAGAATGCCGACCCCTGGCTTATGACATCACTATGACATCGCTGGAGGTAGCAGAGATGTATATACAGACATTAGCCCCCACAGAATGCCGACCCCTGGCTTATGGCATCACTATGACATCGCTGGAGGTAGCAGAGATGTATATACAGACATTAGCCCCCACAGAATGCCGACCCCTGGCTTATGACATCACTATGACATCGCTGGAGGTAGCAGAGATGTATATACAGACATTAGCCCCCACAGAATGCCGACCCCTGGCTTATGACATCACTATGACATCGCTGGAGGTAGCAGAGATGTATATACAGACATTAGCCCCCACAGAATGCCGACCCCTGGCTTATGACATCACTATGACATCGCTGGAGGTAGCAGAGATGTATATACAGACATTAGCCCCCACAGAATGCCGACCCCTGGCTTATGGCATCACTATGACATCGCTGGAGGTAGCAGAGATGTATATACAGACATTAGCCCCCACAGAATGCCGACCCCTGGCTTATGACATCACTATGACATCGCTGGAGATAGCAGAGATGTATATACAGACATTAGCCCCCACAGAATGCCGACCCCTGGCTTATGACATCACTATGACATCGCTGGAGGTAGCAGAGATGTATATACAGACATTAGCCCCCACAGAATGCCGACCCCTGGCTTATGACATCACTATGACATCGCTGGAGGTAGCAGAGATGTATATACAGACATTAGCCCCCACAGAATGCCGACCCCTGGCTTATGGCATCACTATGACATCGCTGGAGGTAGCAGAGATGTATATACAGACATTAGCCCCCACAGAATGCCGACCCCTGGCTTATGACATCACTATGACATCGCTGGAGGTAGCAGAGATGTATATACAGACATTAGCCCCCACAGAATGCCGACCCCTGGCTTATGACATCACTATGACATCGCTGGAGGTAGCAGAGATGTATATACAGACATTAGCCCCCACAGAATGCCGACCCCTGGCTTATGACATCACTATGACATCGCTGGAGATAGCAGAGATGTATATACAGACATTAGCCCCCACAGAATGCCGACCCCTGGCTTATGACATCACTATGACATCGCTGGAGGTAGCAGAGATGTATATACAGACATTAGCCCCCACAGAATGCCGACCCCTGGCTTATGACATCACTATGACATCGCTCTAGGTAGCAGAGATGTATATACAGACATTAGCCCCCACAGAATGCCGACCCCTGGCTTATGACATCACTATGACATCGCTGGAGGTAGCAGAGATGTATATACAGACATTAGCCCCCACAGAATGCCGACCCCTGGCTTATGACATCACTATGACATCGCTGGAGGTAGCAGAGATGTATATACAGACATTAGCCCCCACAGAATGCCGACCCCTGGCTTATGGCATCACTATGACATCGCTGGAGGTAGCAGAGATGTATATACAGACATTAGCCCCCACAGAATGCCGACCCCTGGCTTATGACATCACTATGACATCGCTGGAGATAGCAGAGATGTATATACAGACATTAGCCCCCACAGAATGCCGACCCCTGGCTTATGACATCACTATGACATCGCTGGAGGTAGCAGAGATGTATATACAGACATTAGCCCCCACAGAATGCCGACCCCTGGCTTATGACATCACTATGACATCGCTCTAGGTAGCAGAGATGTATATACAGACATTAGCCCCCACAGAATGCCGACCCCTGGCTTATGACATCACTATGACATCGCTGGAGGTAGCAGAGATGTATATACAGACATTAGCCCCCACAGAATGCCGACCCCTGGCTTATGACATCACTATGACATCGCTGGAGGTAGCAGAGATGTATATACAGACATTAGCCCCCACAGAATGCCGACCCCTGGCTTATGGCATCACTATGACATCGCTGGAGGTAGCAGAGATGTACATACAGACATTAGCCCCCACAGAATGCCGACCCCTGGCTTATGACATCACTATGACATCGCTGGAGGTAGCAGAGATGTACATACAGACATTAGCCCCCACAGAATGCCGACCCCTGGCTTATGACATCACTATGACATCGCTGGAGGCGGAGTTACAACTCGGGTAGCAGAGATGTACATACAGACATTACCTCCTCTGCCAGGTATAACCTCTTCCCATCACTGACCAGTCACGGTGTATGAAGTATTAACCCTGTGTATGTCATAATAAACCATGTATGCTACTGTAATCCCTTAATGCTAAATTAACTTCTCTGATGACCACTATGTTTTTTGATGCAACTAAAATGGGGCATTAGCAAAGCTAGCACTCAATGTCTCAGGAACCAAAGCAACACAAACATTGATTTTTGCGGCACAAAACAGCACAAACGAATGGTGTATTCATTTTTAAAATTTAAGAACATGGGGTGGAAAGTAGGTGGAGTTTCAGCAAATTGAGCGCACAATATCTCGGGCACCAAAGCGGTGCAAACGTTTATTTTTGCAGCACAAACCAGCACAAACGCAGCACAAACGAATGGTGTATTCATTTTTAAAATTTGAGAACATGGGGTGGAAAGTGGGCGGAGTTTCAGCAAATTGAGCGCACAATATCTCGGAAACCAAAGCGGTGCAAACGTTTATTTTTGCAGCACAAACCAGCACAAACGCAGCACAAACGAATGGTGTATTCATTTTTAAAATTTAAGAACATGGGGTGGAAAGTGGGCGGAGTTTCAGCAAATTGAGCGCACAATATCTCGGAAACCAAAGCGGTGCAAACGTTTATTTTTGCAGCACAAACCAGCACAAACGCAGCACAAACGAATGGTGTATTCATTTTTAAAATTTAAGAACATGGGGTGGAAAGTGGGCGGAGTTTCAGCAAATTGAGCGCACAATATCTCGGAAACCAAAGCGGTGCAAACGTTTATTTTTGCAGCACAAACCAGCACAAACGCAGCACAAACGAATGGTGTATTCATTTTTAAAATTTAAGAACATGGGGTGGAAAGTGGGCGGAGTTTCAGCAAATTGAGCGCACAATATCTCGGAAACCAAAGCGGTGCAAACGTTTATTTTTGCAGCACAAACCAGCACAAACGCAGCACAAACGAATGGTGTATTCATTTTTAAAATTTAAGAACATGGGGTGGAAAGTGGGTGGAGCTTCATAAAAATATAACGCGCAATATCTCTGGAACCAAAGCGGCACAAACTTTCATTTTTGCGGCACAAACCAGCACAAACGCAGCACAAACGAATGGTGTATTTTTATTCATCTTTTGAGAACATGGGGTGCCAACTTCACACAGGTAAGAATTTTGGGGGGCCTTTGGACCAGGCCTCTATAACAGACTAGATGCTACAAACAATTTGAAAGTGAGATGTCCCCTACTGTACACCATTACTAACAGGAGAATGTTTTGGTGCCTGTAGATTATGCCTCTCAAACAGACTACATGCTACAAACAATTTGAAATTGAGATGTCCCCTAGTATACAACGTTAGTAACAGAAGAATTTTGGGGGGCCTGTGTACCAGGCCTCTATAACAGACTAGATGCTTCAAACTATTTGAAAGTGATATGTCCCCTACTGTACAATGTTGGTAACAGAAGAATTTGCTTTTTAGTGTGACTGACGCCTGTATAATCTAGAAGATATGCTCCAAACAATTTCAAATTCGGATTTAGCCTGCTGTACCATATTTGTAAAACAAAAAAAAAATTTTTTTTTTCAATATGTAACATCTCTGCGCACACAATTTCACCGCTACAAGATTACAATGTGGCATATGGTGGGCTGTATCATGTTTAGCAACAGAAAAACATTTTTTTGTTATTCGCATGAGGTCTGCAGACAGCTTAATTTCAACCCAACGAAATGACAAATTAGGATATGGCGGGCTATCTTACATTTTGAGATAGAAATATATATATTTTTTTAATGTGCGTTAGGTCTGCAGATAGCTTATCACCGCCAAAAAATTACAATGTGGAATACGGCAGGCTGTATCACAATTAGCAACAGAAAAAAATAATATTTTTTAATGTTCATGAGCTATGCACACCGTGGAATTTCACCGCCACCAGAAAAGGTAAGATATGACATGGTGAATTACAACTGCCCCCAAAAAATATTTCTTCATGCACAACAGCTCAAATCACAGAACTATGTCACCACAGCACTAAATGACAAAGTGGGATATGGTATGCTGTTTCACATTCATCTCATGAAAAAATAAGATTTAGAACACTATACTCATGCATGGAGCACAACAGAAGCAGTGCACAACACACTTGTATGACGTGCTCTGCTTTCTATGTCTGTGGACCTTAGTAATGGCTAAAAGAAAATTGCTGGAAGATCGATTTCACAGCCACAGAGGATACTATCTAGCTAAGCTATCTTAGTAAGAAACAAATGCCTAGCTTTTTAACTAATATCTAGCTGCTAACGCTGCCAGCATCAGGGGCAGCCTCTCTGTGCTGTTACAGTGTCAAAATGGCTCTAAATCAAGAATTCTCTCTTTATACGAAGCGGGACATGTGATTTCAGCAGCCAAAGACACAAGTTGTTGTGTCAGGACATTGAGGATATTTTTTGCATCCTGATTGACTAGCCGCATTGTGCACACATAAAATTAGGGGGAAAAAGTACTGTTTACAAGCACACCACCATTATCTTTGCAAGAGTGCTATAATACTTTTGTGGAAATGCAAGCAGGGAAAGGAGGCAGGCAGTGTGAGAAAAAGCTGCAGAGAGGAGTGAGGTGAGAGAGGAGACTGGAGTCTGCTGATGTGAGTGAGGACAGGAGAGAATATGAGAGCCTGGAGAGGAGATGAGAGGGAAGGCTGCTAAGGGGAGATGAGAGGCTGGTGAGGGGAGGCTGCTAGGGGGAGGATATGAGAGGCTGGAGAGGAGATGAGAGGGAAGGCTGCTAAGGGGAGATGAGAGGCTGGTGAGGGGAGGCTGCTAGGGGGAGGATATGAGAGGCTGGAGAGGAGATGAGAGGGGAGGCTGCTAAGGGGAGAGGAGAGGCTGGTGAGGGGAGGCTGCTAGGGGGAGGATATGAGAGGCTGGAGAGGAGATGAGAGGGGAGGCTGCTAAGGGGAGAGGAGAGGCTGGTGAGGGGAGGCTGCTAATGGGAGGATATGAGAGGCTGGAGAGGGGATGAGAGGAGAGGCTGCTAAGGGGAGAGGAGAGGCTGGTGAGGGGAGGCTGCTAGGGAGAGGATATGAGAGGCTGGAGAGGAGATGAGAGGGGAGGCTGCTAAGGGGAGAGGAGAGGCTGGTGAGGGGAGGCTGCTAATGGGAGGATATGAGAGGCTGGAGAGGGGATGAGAGGAGAGGCTGCTAAGGGGAGAGGAGAGGCTGGTGAGGGGAGGCTGCTAGGGAGAGGATATGAGAGGCTGGAGAGGAGATGAGAGGGGAGGCTGCTAAGGGGAGAGGAGAGGCTGGTGAGGGGAGGCTGCTAGGGGGAGGATATGAGAGGCTGGAGAGGAGAAGAGAGAGAAGGCTGCTAAGGGGAGAAAAGAGGCTGGTGAGGGGAGGCTGCTAAGGGGAGGATATGAGAGGCTGGAGAGGAGATGAGAGGAGAGGCTGCTAAGGGGAGAGGAGAGGCTGGTGAGGGGAGGCTGCTAGGGGAGGATATGAGAGGCTGGAGAAGAGATGAGAGGGAAGGCTGCTAAGGGGAGAAAAGAGGCTGGTGGGGGGAGGCTGCTAAGGGGAGGATATGAGAGGCTGGAGAGGAGATGAGAGGGGAGGCTGCTAAGGGGAGATGAGAGGCTGGTGAGGGGAGGCTGCTAGGGGGAGGATATGAGAGGCTGGAGAGGAGATGAGAGGGAAGGCTGCTAAGGGGAGAAAAGAGGCTGGTGAGGGGAGGCTGCTAAGGGGAGGATATGAGAGGCTGGAGAGGAGATGAGAGGGGAGGCTGCTAAGGGGAGAGGAGAGGCTGGTGAGGGGAGGCTGCTAGGGGGAGGATATGAGAGGCTGGAGAGGAGATGAGAGGGGAGGCTGCTAAGGGGAGAGGAGAGGCTGGTGAGGGGAGGCTGCTAATGGGAGGATATGAGAGGCTGGAGAGGGGATGAGAGGAGAGGCTGCTAAGGGGAGAGGAGAGGCTGGTGAGGGGAGGCTGCTAGGGAGAGGATATGAGAGGCTGGAGAGGAGATGAGAGGGGAGGCTGCTAAGGGGAGAGGAGAGGCTGGTGAGGGGAGGCTGCTAGGGGGAGGATATGAGAGGCTGGAGAGGAGAAGAGAGGTAAGGCTGCTAAGGGGAGAAAAGAGGCTGGTGAGGGGAGGCTGCTAAGGGGAGGATATGAGAGGCTGGAGAGGAGATGAGAGGAGAGGCTGCTAAGGGGAGAGGAGAGGCTGGTGAGGGGAGGCTGCTAGGGGAGGATATGAGAGGCTGGAGAAGAGATGAGAGGGAAGGCTGCTAAGGGGAGAAAAGAGGCTGGTGAGGGGAGGCTGCTAAGGGGAGGATATGAGAGGCTGGAGAGGAGATGAGAGGGGAGGCTGCTAAGGGGAGATGAGAGGCTGGTGAGGGGAGGCTGCTAGGGGGAGGATATGAGAGGCTGGAGAGGAGATGAGAGGGAAGGCTGCTAAGGGGAGAAAAGAGGCTGGTGAGGGGAGGCTGCTAAGGGGAGGATATGAGAGGCTGGAGAGGAGATGAGAGGGGAGGCTGCTAAGGGGAGAGGAGAGGCTGGTGAGGGGAGGCTGCTAGGGGGAGGATATGATAGGCTGGAGAGGAGATGAGAGGGGAGGCTGCTAAGGGGAGAGGAGAGGCTGGTGAGGGGAGGCTGCTAATGGGAGGATATGAGAGGCTGGAGAGGGGATGAGAGGAGAGGCTGCTAAGGGGAGAGGAGAGGCTGGTGAGGGGAGGCTGCTAGGGAGAGGATATGAGAGGCTGGAGAGGAGATGAGAGGGGAGGCTGCTAAGGGGAGAGGAGAGGCTGGTGAGGGGAGGCTGCTAGGGGGAGGATATGAGAGGCTGGAGAGGAGAAGAGAGGGAAGGCTGCTAAGGGGAGAAAAGAGGCTGGTGAGGGGAGGCTGCTAAGGCGAGGATATGAGAGGCTGGAGAGGAGATGAGAGGAGAGGCTGCTAAGGGGAGAGGAGAGGCTGGTGAGGGGAGGCTGCTAGGGGAGGATATGAGAGGCTGGAGAGGAGATGAGAGGGAAGGCTGCTAAGGGGAGAAAAGAGGCTGGTGAGGGGAGGCTGCTAAGGGGAGGATATGAGAGGCTGGAGAGGAGATGAGAGGGGAGGCTGCTAAGGGGAGAGGAGAGGCTTGGGAGGGGAGGCTGCTAGGGGGAGGATATGAGAGGCTGGAGAGGAGATGAGAGGGAAGGCTGCTAAGGGGAGAAAAGAGGCTGGTGAGGGGAGGCTGCTAGGGGGAGGATATGAGAGGCTGGAGAGGAGATGAGAGGGGAGGCTGCTAAGGGGAGAGGAGAGGCTGGTGAGGGGAGGCTGCTAGGGGAGGATATGAGAGGCTGGAGAGGAGATGAGAGGGAAGGCTGCTAAGGGGAGAAAAGAGGCTGGTGAGGGGAGGCTGCTAAGGGGAGGATATGAGAGGCTGGAGAGGAGATGAGAGTGGAGGCTGCTAAGGGGAGAGGAGAGGCTGGTGAGGGGAGGCTGCTAGGGGGAGGATATGAGAGGCTGGAGAGGAGATGAGAGGGGAGGCTGCTAAGGGGAGAGGAGAGGCTGGTGAGGGGAGGCTGCTAGGGGGAGGATATGAGAGGCTGGAGAGGAGATGAGAGGGGAGGCTGCTAAGGGGAGAGGAGAGGCTGGTGAGGGGAGGCTGCTAATGGGAGGATATGAGAGGCTGGAGAGGGGATGAGAGGAGAGGCTGCTAAGGGGAGAGGAGAGGCTGGTGAGGGGAGGCTGCTAGGGAGAGGATATGAGAGGCTGGAGAGGAGATGAAAGGGGAGGCTGCTAAGGGGAGAGGAGAGGCTGGTGAGGGGAGGCTGCTAGGGGGAGGATATGAGAGGCTGGAGAGGAGAAGAGAGAGAAGGCTGCTAAGGGGAGAAAAGAGGCTGGTGAGGGGAGGCTGCTAAGGGGAGGATATGAGAGGCTGGAGAGGAGATGAGAGGAGAGGCTGCTAAGGGGAGAGGAGAGGCTGGTGAGGGGAGGCTGCTAGGGGAGGATATGAGAGGCTGGAGAAGAGATGAGAGGGAAGGCTGCTAAGGGGAGAAAAGAGGCTGGTGGGGGGAGGCTGCTAAGGGTAGGATATGAGAGGCTGGAGAGGAGATGAGAGGGGAGGCTGCTAAGGGGAGATGAGAGGCTGGTGAGGGGAGGCTGCTAGGGGGAGGATATGAGAGGCTGGAGAGGAGATGAGAGGGAAGGCTGCTAAGGGGAGAAAAGAGGCTGGTGAGGGGAGGCTGCTAAGGGGAGGATATGAGAGGCTGGAGAGGAGATGAGAGGGGAGGCTGCTAAGGGGAGAGGAGAGGCTGGTGAGGGGAGGCTGCTAGGGGGAGGATATGAGAGGCTGGAGAGGAGATGAGAGGGGAGGCTGCTAAGGGGAGAGGAGAGGCTGGTGAGGGGAGGCTGCTAATGGGAGGATATGAGAGGCTGGAGAGGGGATGAGAGGAGAGGCTGCTAAGGGGAGAGGAGAGGCTGGTGAGGGGAGGCTGCTAGGGAGAGGATATGAGAGGCTGGAGAGGAGATGAGAGGGGAGGCTGCTAAGGGGAGAGGAGAGGCTGGTGAGGGGAGGCTGCTAGGGGGAGGATATGAGAGGCTGGAGAGGAGAAGAGAGGGAAGGCTGCTAAGGGGAGAAAAGAGGCTGGTGAGGGGAGGCTGCTAAGGGGAGGATATGAGAGGCTGGAGAGGAGATGAGAGGAGAGGCTGCTAAGGGGAGAGGAGAGGCTGGTGAGGGGAGGCTGCTAGGGGAGGATATGAGAGGCTGGAGAAGAGATGAGAGGGAAGGCTGCTAAGGGGAGAAAAGAGGCTGGTGAGGGGAGGCTGCTAAGGGGAGGATATGAGAGGCTGGAGAGGAGATGAGAGGGGAGGCTGCTAAGGGGAGATGAGAGGCTGGTGAGGGGAGGCTGCTAGGGGGAGGATATGAGAGGCTGGAGAGGAGATGAGAGGGAAGGCTGCTAAGGGGAGAAAAGAGGCTGGTGAGGGGAGGCTGCTAAGGGGAGGATATGAGAGGCTGGAGAGGAGATGAGAGGGGAGGCTGCTAAGGGGAGAGGAGAGGCTGGTGAGGGGAGGCTGCTAGGGGGAGGATATGATAGGCTGGAGAGGAGATGAGAGGGGAGGCTGCTAAGGGGAGAGGAGAGGCTGGTGGGGGGAGGCTGCTAATGAGAGGATATGAGAGGCTGGAGAGGGGATGAGAGGAGAGGCTGCTAAGGGGAGAGGAGAGGCTGGTGAGGGGAGGCTGCTAGGGAGAGGATATGAGAGGCTGGAGAGGAGATGAGAGGGGAGGCTGATAAGGGGAGAGGAGAGGCTGGTGAGGGGAGGCTGCTAGGGGGAGGATATGAGAGGCTGGAGAGGAGAAGAGAGGGAAGGCTGCTAAGGGGAGAAAAGAGGCTGGTGAGGGGAGGCTGCTAAGGGGAGGATATGAGAGGCTGGAGAGGAGATGAGAGGAGAGGCTGCTAAGGGGAGAGGAGAGGCTGGTGAGGGGAGGCTGCTAGGGGAGGATATGAGAGGCTGGAGAGGAGATGAGAGGGAAGGCTGCTAAGGGGAGAAAAGAGGCTGGTGAGGGGAGGCTGCTAAGGGGAGGATATGAGAGGCTGGAGAGGAGATGAGAGGGGAGGCTGCTAAGGGGAGAGGAGAGGCTTGGGAGGGGAGGCTGCTAGGGGGAGGATATGAGAGGCTGGAGAGGAGATGAGAGGGAAGGCTGCTAAGGGGAGAAAAGAGGCTGGTGAGGGGAGGCTGCTAGGGGGAGGATATGAGAGGCTGGAGAGGAGATGAGAGGGGAGGCTGCTAAGGGGAGAGGAGAGGCTGGTGAGGGGAGGCTGCTAGGGGAGGATATGAGAGGCTGGAGAGGAGATGAGAGGGAAGGCTGCTAAGGGGAGAAAAGAGGCTGGTGAGGGGAGGCTGCTAAGGGGAGGATATGAGAGGCTGGAGAGGAGATGAGAGTGGAGGCTGCTAAGGGGAGAGGAGAGGCTGGTGAGGGGAGGCTGCTAGGGGGAGGATATGAGAGGCTGGAGAGGAGATGAGAGGGAAGGCTGCTAAGGGGAGAGGAGAGGCTGGTGAGGGGAGGCTGCTAAGGGGAGGATATGAGAGGCTGGAGAGGAGATGAGAGGGGAGGCTGCTAAGGGGAGAGGAGAGGCTGGTGAGGGGAGGCTGCCAGGGGGAGGATATGAGAGGCTGGAGAGGAGATGAGAGTGGAGGCTGCTAAGGGGAGAGGAGAGGCTAGTGAGGGGAGGCTGCTAAGGGGAGGATATGAGAGGCTGGAGAGGAGATGAGAGGGGAGGCTGCTAAGGGGAGAGGAGAGGCTGGTTAGGGGAGGCTGCTAGGGAGAGGATATGAGAGGCTGGAGAGGAGATGAGAGGGGAGGCTGATAAGGGGAGAGGAGAGGCTGGTGAGGGGAGGCTGCTAATGGGAGGCTATGAGAGGCTGGAGAGGGGATGAGAGGGGAAGCTGCTAAGGGGAGAGGAGAGGCTGCTGAGGGGAGGCTGCTAGGGGGAGGATAAGAGAGGCTGGAGAGGAGATGAGAGGGGAGGCTGCTAAGGGGAGAGGAGAGGCTGGTGAGGGGAGGCTGCTAGGGGGAGGATAAGAGAGGCTGGAGAGGAGATGAGAGGGGAGGCTGCTAAGGGGAGAGGAGAGGCTGGTGAGGGGATGCTGCTAAGGGGAGGATATGAGAGGCTTGAGAGGAGATGAGAGGGGAGGCTGCTAAGGGGAGAGGAGAGGCTGGTGAGGGGAGGCTGCTAGGGGGAGGATATGAGAGGCTGGAGAGGAGATGAGAGGGGAGGCTGCTAAGGGGAGAGGAGAGGCTGGTGAGGGTAGGCTGCTAAGGGGAGGATATGAGAGGCTGGAGAGGAGATAAGAGGGGAGGCTGGTGAGGGGAGGCTGCTGTGGAGAGGAGATGAGAGGGGAGGCTGGTGAGGAGAGGAGATGAGAGACTGGTGAGGGGAGGCTGCTGAGGAGAGGGGAGGCTGCTGAGGAGAGGAGAGGCTGGTGAGGGGAGGCTGCTGAGGAGGAGAGGGGAGGCTGGTGAGGAGAGGGGAGGCTGGTGAGGAGAGGGGAGGCTGATGAGGAGAGGGGAGGGGGGAGGCTGGAGAGGAGAGGGAGGCTGCTGGTGAGGAGAAGGGAGGCTGGTGAGGAGAGGGGAGGCTGGTGAGGAGAGGGGAGGCTGCTGAGGAGAGGGGACGCTGGTGAGGGGAGGCTGTTGAGGGGAGGCTGCTGAGGAGATGAGAGGCTGCTGAGGAGAGGAGAGGCTGGAGAGGAGAGGGAAGGCTGGTGAGGAGATGAGAGGCTGCTGGTGAGGAGGGGGGAGGCTGGTGAGAAGAGGGAATGCTGGAGAGGGGATGGGAGGCTGGAGAGGGGATGGGAGGCTGGTGAGGAGTTTGCAGGCTGGTGAGGAGATGGGAGGCTGGTGAGGGGAGGAGATGGGAGGCTGCTGATGAGAGGCTGGTGAGGAGATGGGAGGCTGCTGAGGAGAGGGGAGGCTGGTGAGGAGAGATGAGAGGGGAGGCTGCTGAGGAGATGAGAGGCTGGTGAGGGGAGGCTGGTGAGGAGAGGTGAGGCTGGTGATGGGAGGCTGGTGAGGAGATGAGATGCTGGTGAGATGAGAGGCTGCTGAGGTGGCTGCATCTGGCAGGGGGAGGATGCATTTGGCAGGTTGAGGCTGCTTACGGGAGTGAGGAGAGGCTGTTGAGGGAAGTCTGAGTCCTGCATCCAACAGGGTGAGGCTGAAGAGGGGGTTCACTTTAGAAATCTGTCAAACCTTGCAACCATGGCAGAATCAACTGACCATGTAATGTGTATGAGATTCACCAGATTTTCACATGACAACTGGAAAAGTTTGCTAAGGCTACTTTCACATCAGCGATTTTCTCTGTTCGCGGCAGATACTGCAGTTTTTCCACATCTTGCACGTAACATATCAGTAACGGGCCGGCAACTCTGCGTTCGGCCTCATTCATTCCCTTGTGGACATGTGCGGCACTTGGGACTTGTGGACATGTGCGGCACTTGAGGTTTTGCACTTGAGGCGAGACAAAAAAACACGGCTAGCAGCATTTTTTTTCCTGTTGCTGCAAGTACTGCATTTGCAGGATCGTGGCAAAATCGCAAGTGCCACACATGTCCGCAAGTCCCATAGGGAATGAATGAGGCCGAACGCACTGTTGCCGTAAGTGATCTGTTATGGATGCGGAAAAACTGCCGCAAATGTCAAAAATTGCTGATGCTAAAGTAGCCTAAGTCACTGCCGATAGTGTCATACTCACCAATGGGGGAGGCAGGCCGAAAAGTGCCTAGGGCAGCATAAACTTTAAATACGGCCCTGTATCTACCCAAACATAATCACAAGGCAGAGGTGCTGCTGGCACAATGAGCGACGTTTCGCTGCTCGCTTCTTCTGGGGGCGTGTTTTTTGCTCTGTCTTTTTAAATTGTTTTTATATTTTGCTAAATTAGTAAAAATACATTGTTTTATTTTATCCTTGTTTGGATTTGCTTCTTATCAGCTGAGGTGGTCCCCCACATGACTGAGTTGATTACTCCAGTTCAATAGCAAAATCCTGCTGACAAATTCCCTTTAACATCACATCATTGCACTCAATCACTGAGCTAATGTTTTCTGCCAGTGTAGATGGCAAGGGACACTGAGATCAGTCATTGGCTACAGCACTGTCAATGTTGGCCACCACTGCAGTCAAATAACTAAAACTTGGCAATGCCAGAGACACAGCACTGAACGCATGAAGGGTAAGTAAAATGTGATTGGTTTATACAAGGAACTGCATTGGCATGCAGAAGTGTTCTGAAAATGGAAAAACCCCTTAACTAGTTATTTTATTACTCAGATGTCTTTTGTGAAACACTGGATCAGACTGAAGTCGGAACATGCTCTTTGTTTTTAATATTATAAAAAATGTTTTAATTCTAATATGTTCATGCAAACATTAAATTAAACATTTTATTAGTTGCTTTTGTGCACAATGTCTGCTTGGTGATCTCATACAGAGTCTATATAGGGAATAAATGATATGAACTATATATACTAGCACTGCCAAAAGTTTAGAGACTGATTCAAAATGTGGTTTTCACAAAATATGCTAACATGTCTGCTTTTTAACAGCAGCACAGGCCACAAAATGTCCTGCACATGTGCGTACGGATGACACATGGATGACATCCATATGTCATCAGTATGACACGCAGTCAGGTGCTGAAGACCACTCCCATCACTCTCCATTGCTCTACCGGAGATCAGGGGGGAATAATGAGAGCTATGTTCAAGTGACAGCAAGAGGTGGCTGTTGGGACTACTACTCCCATCAGCCTACACCTGCTGCCGCTGACCACAGTGAGAGCTGGCAGCAACTAGCTGAACTGCTGATTCTCAGGTGCCGATATGTGTGATACTGATGCGGCACACGGGCGGCACATGGTTGCCAAACAGTTGCCACAAGTATTGCACACACTGACACACGAGCACATGGACATAGATATCTCGGGTATTGGTTTTTCCAGTACAGGAAATATCAGGACATGTGAAACCAGCCGTAGATGAAAACTTTTGGCCACATCTGTATACTGCATTTATCCTATTATGAGAAGGGTATGAGTGAAGGTCTGTTTTCTACTAAAAGAAATAGTAGCTGACAAGGAGTTTATATTTTTTATGATGTTTGGTGGATGGTGACTTGGTCCATTTTATATCTTGTGAAGTTCCTTCTGAAAGCACAAATTATTGTAAAACTACTATAACTGAACTGATTTTGCAAGTTGATATAAGTACTGCCAATATTTTTGTAAGTTATTAATTTTGCAGTTTTTAGTACATTTAATTCTATCTCCATTGGATTGTTATCTCATGGAAACAAAATATCTATATTTTTATGCTCTTCCAGTCTGGTTGACAACATAATGCAGATCCCGCTACGAAATTGCAGAAAACAGTTAAATGTGTTGTAGGAAAAAGACTTTCAGGCTTTTGTATCATGTGTGCAAATGTAGAAAACAACATGTATTCCTATGCCAATAGAACACAATGTATTCCATCTTACCATATTAAGATCTGTTGTCTAATGGAGTATGAAAATCATTGTAAATGATGTTGGTAAGAGCTATAATGGCACAAAAAAATAAACAGAAAACACAATGTGTATAACAGAAACCAAGGAAATACATGCTAATATGTATCACTTAACCCTTTCATGACTGCAAGGTATTTCAAAGTATGTGATAAATCTAGACTACATATTTTGAAGAGACATGTACTCCTCAACATTGAAACACCAAGAGGGAAAAGTCATGAAATTATGCAAAGCAAGAAAAGAAAGAGAACCAAACAGTCATAAAGTCCCTTATAAAAATAAATATTTTATTAAACAGCATTAAAACCACCAGATAAGATACAATGATGCAAGACAGGGGAACAGGCATGCATTCCTAAAGGCCATAAACAACGGGCCAGGACACCAACCCATAACCTGCATAGATATAACAATAAGCCACATTATGTTAAATACCCATAGCTACTAATAAGCTAATAATGGAACAGTGCCATAGCATGGGAGACAATAGATATCAAATCGGCATAAGTACATACCCAGTATGTGCAGGAAAAGCAGGATGGATGGGTGACTGGACCCAACCCCGACGCGTGTTTTGGAGCGGGTAGCTCTTTCATCAGGGGGTAAGTGTGGTAGATACGGTGCGTGTATTTATACACAACACCAACCATAAGTGTGCGACCCTCTTGTGCGCCGCAGCAAAATGCCGAACGGCGCGCACGGTATCCAACATAGCCGCCGGCGCCGGCAACAAGTGGGGCGCCACGTGATCACATGCCGGACAGAAAGAAGGAGCCCGCGCACCGCCCAGCAAACAGGTGCATGCGCACAAGATCGGGAACGCAACTCAGCCATATTAGAAAAGGGCAGCAATAAATGCAATATATAGCAGCCTAAAAAGAACATATAAAACGGCGATACACAGAAAACAATACATAATAATACAATGAGGTGCCAAGGAAAATAGTCACCAGTACCCCACAATCACCAATGTACATAATATCAATGAGGAAATATGTATATTTTTTATATTTATAATTATAATAGCACATAGAGATTAATGGAGATGACGAAGCTCAAACAGTATGACAGCACCTAAAGCTTCATAAAACAAAGAATGTATATGCATGAATTGTATTCACTTTTTCATAATACATGTATCAAATAAACAAGAATACAAAAAAAACAAATGACACATGAAACTATGTCATATGGTAAAACGATAACAGTCATGCACTGTGTTGTACCCCCATGTAAACAACCCCAACACTGAATAGGAATATATATAAAAACACAAACCTATACGTATAGATACAAATACATATTTATATACCATATAATATATAATAATTATGCAAAGTGCAGGATCAATAGACATGTTACATACTATGCATACTACAGGATGTGAAGTTGTGAAGGAAAAGGAGGAGGAGGAACAGCAGATAATATCAAGGGGAACGTTGAATTGGCACAAACAGAGAATGTGTCACGAGTAGTGTTGAGCATTCCGAAACTGCAAATATTGGGTATCAGCCGATATTCGCTGTATCGGAATTCCAATACCGAGTTCCGATATTTTTGCAATATCGGAAATCAGAATCGGAAGTTCCTATAGTGCAATTATGCAGTATAATGAAGTGTTGGGGCTCTCTGCGTGTGTCGGGGCTCTATGCAGGGTGTCTCTGCAGGGTGTGCGGGGGTCTCTGTGGTGGGTGGGGTCTCAGTGCAGCAGGCGTGGTCTCTGTGCGGAGGGATGTGCGGGGGTCTCTGCAGGGTGTGCGGGGGTCTCTGCAGGGCATGCGGGGTCTCTGTGGGGCATGCGGGGTGTCTCTGCGGGCGTGCGAAGTGTCTGTGCGGGGGTCTCTGCGGGGCATGCGGGTGTCTCTGCGGGGCGTGCGGGGGTCTCTGGGGCTGGTGGGGTCTCTGTGCGGTGGGCGTGGTCTCTGTGCGGCGGGCGGGGTCTCTGCGGGGTGTGCAGGGGTTTCTGCGGGGCATGTGGGGGTCTCTAGGGCATGCGGGGTCTCTCTGCGGCATGCGTCATGTCTCTGTACGGGGTGTCTCAGTGCGGGCATCGTCCGATGGGACTACAAGTCCCATCGGATGATGCCTACTACACTGACAGTGATTGACACATTAGCCAATGATGGGACAGTAGTAGTCCCATCATCCGGCTAATATGTTGAATGAAAAAAAAAAATAAATTAAAAAAAATACTCCATGTATACTCCATACATACTCCATACATACTCCACACAGTACATTCATACATTACATACATGGCATGCAGTATATTAAACATAGAGTTCATACTCACCATTACTTGTCATTTTGATCCCCGAAGCCAGTGTCATCTGTAAAATAGGTGAAAAAAACAAACAACCAATATACTCCCTGTCTGCAGAAATCAACGAGTGTCCCACGACGATCTCCCGTGGAGAATGGCAGCAACAGCTGTTGCAACCGCTCACCAGGTGCCCAAGAAACACAATGATGGGAGGTAGGGATTCCTCTGCCGCTGTAAAAAAGATAGTCCCTAGCCTCACTTATGGCATTGCTGCATGAGAAATTTTCCCACGCAGCAATTGCCATAAAGTAAGACTTTGAACTTTAGTAACCTCAGTGATGCACTGCAGGAGCCATTGTCTCCTGTCAGTGTGTCACTGAGGGTCCTATAGAGCAGTGACATCACCCGATGTCACTGTTCTATAGGGGAGATCGTCGTGGGACACTCGTTATTAATTGGACTACGGCAGACAGGTAGTATACCGTTTATTATTTTACGTTTTTTTGCAGGCGCTGAAGTATGGTAAGTATGGTGAAATGAAGAATAATAAAATACTTTTTTCCGAATGTCTGCGTGTTTTATTAACCCTTTCTTACTATTGGATTAATAATGGATAGGCGTCTTATTGACGCCTCTCCGTTATTAACCCGGCTTAATGTCACCTTACAATAGCAAGGTGACATTAACCCCTTATTACCCCATATCCCATCACTACACGGGAGTGGGAAGAGAGGGGCTAAGTGCCGGAATTGGCGCATCTTACAGATGCGCCATTTCTGTGGCGGCTGCAGACAGGTATTTGTAGCCGGGGGGGCAATATCCATGGCCCCTCTCTAGGCTATGAATATCAGCCAGCAGCTGTCTGTGTAGCTTTTCTGGCTATAAAATTTAGGGGGACCCCATGTCAAGTAATGGTGAGTATGAACTCTATGTTTAATGTACTGTATGTCATGTATATAATGTATGAATGTACTGTATGGAGTATGTATGGAGTATGTATGGAGTATTTTTTTTTTCATTCAACACATTAGCTGGATGATGGGACTACTACTGTCCCATCATTGGCTAATGTGTAAATCACTGTCAGTGTAGTAGGCATCGTCCGATGGGACTTGTAGTCCCATCGGACGATGCCCGCACTGAGACACCCTGCACAGAGACACGCCCCACGCCGCAGAGACCCCTGAACGCCCCACAGAGACCCCCGCATGCCCTGAAGAGACCCCCGTACGACCCGCATAGACACCCTGCAGAGACCCCCGCACGTACCGCAGAGACCCCCGCACGCCCCGCAGAGACCCCCGCATGCCCCCATAGACCCCCGCATGCCCCGCAGAGACACCCCACAGAGACCCCCTCACGCCCCGCAGAGCCCCCCACATGTCACGCAGAGACCCACACACGCCCCGCAGGGACCCCCCTACCACACAGAGAGCCCACCCGCTGCAGAGACACCCCGCCCGCCGCAGAGACACCCCACACAGAGACACCCCGCATGCCGCACAGACCCCAGAGAGCCCCGGTAGGCAGGTTCACATCCCTGGCAGGCCCACACAGACCCTGCCAGCACAGACACTCACAGTGTCAGCCCACACACCGCCCATGCACCACCCACACTCTTCCCCCCTCTGGAACAGGATGTTTAAGGACAGAAAGGGCTTATTTACATTACGATATTTGTGTCCCATTAACTTGCATTGGTATCGGGTATCGGTATCGGCGATATCCGATATTTTTTGGATATCGGCCGATCCAATCCGATACCTATACTTCTGGGTATTGGAAGGTATCGCTCAACACTAGTCATAAGTGGTACAGGAGGAGAGAGGGTTTTGTACTGGAGTCTCTGGGTAATGGGGAGCCAGTGAAGGGATTGACAGAGGGGAGAAGCTGGGGAATAGCAGGGGGACAGGTGGATTAGTCTGGCAGCAGAGTTTAGAATAGATTGGAGGGGTGCAAGAGTGTTCGAGGGGAGGCCACAAAGCAGGAGGTTGCAGTAGTCAAGGCGAGAGATGATGAGGGCATGGACTAGGGGTTTTGCAGATTCTTGGTTGAGGAATGAACAGATTTGTTAAATATTTTTGAGTTGAAGTCGGCAGGAAGTGGAAAGGGTTTGGATATGTGGTTTGAAGGAGAGATCAGCGTCAAGGATTACCCCGAGGCAGCAAGCTTGTGGGACTGGGGAGAGTCGGCAGCCATTTACTGTAATGGATAGGTTCGTTGAGGGGGTCACGTGAAATGAGGGAAAGATGATGAATTCTGTTTTGTCCATGTTAAGTTTTAGAAATCTAGTGGAGAAGAAGGATGAAATAGTGGACAGACATTGAGGGATTCTGGTTAGTAGGTAGGTGATATCTGATCCAGAGATGTATATCTGTGTGTCATCAGCATAGAGATGATACTGAAAGCCATGAGATTCTATGAGCTGTCCCAGGCCAAAGGTGTAAATGGAGAAGAGCAGGGGCCCTAGGACTGAACTTTGTGGGACTCCGACAGATAGGGGGCAAGGTAAGGAGGTGGTGTGTGAGTGGGAGACACTGAATGTCTGGTCTGTTAGGTATGATGAGATCTAGGATAGGGCCAAGTCTGTGATGCCAAGGGATGAGAGGGTCTGTAATAATAGGGAATTGTCCACTGTGTCAAAGGCAGCCGACAGGTCCATGAGGAGGAGGACAGAGTAGTGTCGCTTGCTCTTGGCAGTTAAGAGGTCATTGGTGACCTTAGTTAGGGCAGACTTTTAATTTAATATCAATCTTTTCTGTAATCATAGAAAATTAATTACAAAATGTTATAATAGATTAATTATGAATCAACTCATAAAAATCTAAACCTATTGGCATGTAACAAGATTTAGAATTAGCTGCAAAAAAGACTAGCTCCTATGGGACCTTCAAGTTTTTTTTTATTAGGAGCCCATTTAGTCCTGGCAAAGGATCTTATCTTGGTAAGCCAGTCACACATTGTATTGTAATAAAACACGGAATATATCATCAAAGAGGTCCTTTCACCAGCTGGATCATATTAAACTTGTCACATCATACAACACTGGCTGCAGAGGTGAGTAACACGTAGTTATATTTCTCCTCCATTACAGAGATATTAGTTTTTAAAGCTTAGGTAATAATTAAAGGGAAACTGTCACCTCATTTTGCCTCCATAAACTGCGGCCACCGCTATTAGTGGCTTATCTACAGCATTCTTTAATGCTCTAGATAAGCCCCCGATGTAACTTGAAAGATGAGAAATAAAGGTTATTTTATACTCACCCAGGGGCGGTCCCGGTCCGGTCGGATGGGTGGCGCAGGTCCGAGTCCGGCGCCTCCCATCTTCATGCAATGACGTCATCTTCCTTGCTTCTGTCGCGGCTCTTGCACAGGTGTAATTCTCTGCCCTATTGAGGGCAGAGCAAAGTACTGCAGTGCGCAGGCACTGGGAAAGGTCAGAGAGACCCAGCGCCTGCGCACTGCAGTGCTTTATGCTGCCCTCAACAGGGCAAATCAGTATGCCTGCACAGGAGCCACAACAGAAGCAAGGAGGATGATGACATCATATGAAGATGAGAGGTGCCTGACCCGAAGCGAACCAGACCGCCCCCCAGGTGAGTATAATCTAACTTGTTTTTCTTATCTTTCAGGTTACATCTGGAGCTTATCTACAGCATTACAGAATGCTGTTGACAAGCCCCTAATGGAGGTGGCTGCAGTTTATAGCGACGAAAAGAGGTGACAAATTCCCTTTAAATATGGGTGAATTGATTCAAGGGGAATTTAAATTTGCATGATTTTACAAAAATCAGCATTCCGGGGACTTTTGTAACTTGCTCAGTGTAAATTCACCAAATGGCAGCCATCTACAGTCACCATATTGATGAACAATACACATTTACCCCACACTTACACACACTTACAGTACATACCAAAAGTTTGGACACACCTTCTCATTTAACGATTTTTCTGTATTTTCATGACTATGAAAATTGTATATTCACACTGAAGGCATCAAAACTATGAATTAACACATGTGGAATTATATACTTAACAAAAAAGTGTGAACCAACTGAAATTATGTCTTATATTCTAGGTTCTTCAAAGTAGCCACCTTTTGCTTTGATGACTGCTTTGCACACTCTTGGCATTCTCTTGATGAGCTTCAAGAGGTAGTCACCGGAAATGATCTTCCAACAATGTTGAAGGAGTTCCCAGAAATGCTTAGCACTTGTTGGCCCTTTTGCCTTCACTCTGCGGTCCGGTTCACCCCAAACCATCTCGATTGGGTTCAGGTCTCTTTCTAGGTCAAATAGCCCTTACACAGCCTGGAGGTGTGTTTGCGGTCATTGTCCTGTTGAAAAATAAGTGATGGTCCAACTAAACGCAAACCTGATGGAATAGCATGCCACTGCAAGATGCTGTGGTAGCCATGCTGGTTCAGTATGCCTTGAATTTTGAATAAATCCCCAACAGTGTCACCAGCAAAGCACCCCCACACCATCACACCTCCTCCTCCATGCTTCACGGTGGGAACCAGGCATGTAGAGTCAATCCGTTCACTTTTTCTGTGTTGCACAAAGACACGGTGGTTGGAATGAAAGATCTCAAATTTGGACTCTCAGACCAAAGCACAGATTTCCACTGATCTAATGTCTATTCCTTGTGTTCTTTAGCCCAAACAAGTCTCTTTTTCTTGTTGCCTGTCCTAAGCAGTGGTTTCCTAGCAGCTATTTTACCATGAAGGCCTGCTGCACAAAGTCTCCTCTTAACAGTTGTTGTAGAGATGTGTCTGCTGCTAGAACTCTGTGTGGCATTGGCCTGGTCTCTAATCTGAGCTGCTGTTAACCTGCGATTTCTGAGGCTGGTGACTTATCCTCAGAAGCAGAGGTGACTCTTGGTCTTCCTTTCCTGGGGCGGTCCTCATGTGAGCCAGTTTCTTTGTAGCGCTTGATGGTTTTTGCCACTGCACTTGGGGACACTTTCAAAGTTTTCCCAATTTTTCGGACTGACTGACCATTTCTGAAAGTAATGATGGCAACTCGTTTTTCTTTACGTAGCTGCTTTTTTCTTGCCATAATACAAATTCTAACAGTCTATTCAGTAGGACTATCAGCTGTGTATCCACCAGACTTCTGCTCAACACAACTGATGGTCCCAAACCCATTTATAAGGCATGAAATCCCACTTATTAAACCTGACAGGGCACACCTGTGAAGTGAAAACCATTCCCGGTGACTACCTCTTGAAGCTCATCAATAGAATGCCAAGAGTGTGCAAAGCAGTCATCAAAGCAAAAGGTGGCTACTTTGAAAACCCTAGAATATAAGACATATTTTCATTTGTTTCACACTTTTTTGTTAAGTATATAATTCCATATGTGTTAATTCATAGTTTTGATGCCTTCAGTGTGAATGTACAATTTTAATAGTCATGAAAATACAGAAAAATCTTTAAATGAGCACGTGTGTCCAAACTTTTGGTCTGTACTGTACCTCTCCAGCCTCTGTCCTGTCCTGTACTGCACCACATTTACCAGTTTGGTGTTAACTCGAGGTTGAGGCAATTGGCTACGACCATGCCCCAGGCTTCACTATGCATGCTCTGGGGTCTACTTGTGGCCAAAATCCTGGACTAGACACCAGGCCACATTTACAGTCCATGGACATCATTTCACATACACACTGATCTCCGTGACCTGCTTGTGGCTGGAAACCCCAACGTAGTGTGATCACCTAGTCAGAGGTGCCATGCGCCAGAGGTGTGCAGTGGGAAAGATCAGGAGAGGTAAGAGGTGAGATGAGTATATTTACATTGTTCTTTTTAAACTTTTGCAGGACACTTACCTTTCTGGCCTCCCCAGCTGCATATCTACTCTGAAATGTAGCATTTCAGAATGAAACATACCTTGCTGCGATGATACAACCAATTCCCATTAAGTGTAGGGTTAATGTACATGTGTGATTTATAGAGGTAAATATTAATAAACATATAACAAGCTTGAATTATATGTTGACATTTTATACAATCACTTATTTTGTTCAGTCTTGCCAAGGTAACGTAAAATCTACTGGCAGTGTATCAAAATAGAGTAAAGTAGAAAACATGAAAAAAATCAATAGAGATAAAGACGTGAAGAAGACGGTAGACATTCTGATTAAAAAGTTCCAAGGATAATTTAACTTCCAAGTTAGATGTCAAACTGGAATGACAGTTTAACTACCTGGAATATTCCAACACAAAGTATTTTCTTAAACAAAGGTACTAAAATGGATTTCTTCTCAAAAGCTTAAAGGTAGCTTGTGAATTCACTTCAGTTTTTTAAAATTACTTTTGCAATTTTACTCAGTTATATAAAATAATTTTTCAAATGTCAACAAATACAGAACAATAAAGTATTGCTTCTTAGTAAAAGCACAAGTAGCACGTGTAGACCATTTCCTTATGAGAATATTTGTCAATATATCCTCTAGAATCCCAAAAAGAAATAGAAGGTTTGTAAAGCTTCTTTTAAAGGGGTTTTAAAGTGTACCTGTCATTTTAGGCTCTATTTCTTATTTTCATTTTTTCTGAACTGAACATAAACAGAGGGAATCCTGTTTAAGGATGAGCGAACCCAAAAACGAACATTTTACTGTATATCCTGTTTCCTGTTCGGGTTCACCAGTCTATTAAAGCTTGTTGAAAGGATGCAGTTCATCCAATCTACAAGCGTTTAGACTGCGGGCACCTACAGAGCCTTCACTGTCATGTCAAGCCTTAGCCAAGCATTGTCATGGCTGTGATTGGCCGGCGCAGCTCGTGACCCGGCCTGTATAAACATAGGATCACGAGTGCAGCAGCAATTATGCTCTCGTTAGTGTAATGTTAGGATGCAGCTGGAGTGAAGGAAATATTCTGACTGCACACACAACATAATGCTGTGTCTACTCTACAACCCTTATATGTGCTATATCTGTGCTAAAAGCCGCTGTGGGTACTCTGCGTCCTCCACCCGTGGGAATACTGTCCTTTAATCTGCTGTAGATACTCTGCATCCCCAGCCTGCGGGAGTACTGTACTTTAAGCCACTGTATATACTCTACACTCCCCACTTATGGGTGTATTGTCCTTGATGCCGCTGTTTGAATTGAAAAATAAATGAATTCCTTGGTACTTTTCAAAGAAATAACATTTTGCAGTTTTCGAACTTTGAATGATTAAACTTTTTAAATATTGTTTTAGTTTGTTAAATTTGTTAGAATTTTAAAACGTTTAAAAATGTAGCAGTGTTTTTTCATTTTTTCAAGAAATTTACAAAACTTATTTTTTTAAGTGACTTTAGGGGTCCTATATGTTGGAAACTCCCCAAAGTGATGCTATTTTAAAACCAGCACTTTTCAACATATTCAAAGTTGTTTTCAGGCAGTTTATTAAACCTTCAGGTGCTTTTCAGGAATTAATGCAAAGAGGCATAACATGGTTGAAGAAGTTTATTTTTACCAACTAAATGTTTCTAACTTCTGAACAGGCCACTAGCCAGCAGACTCTAAGGCCGTTATTTGGCCATGAATTGCTATGGCAAACATCAGGATGACACAATCAAGATCTCAGGGTGCCGATGGGGTTAAAGAGGGAGCCCACATACACTGTTAACCATCTTGATGCTGTAGTCATTATTGACAAAAGCATTTGAGGGGTTAAATGACTATTGTCTGTACCAACACTGATTGTGGCTGATGCAGCAAGTTGTTAGCTATAGCTGATAGCTGCTGGGATGACACCTGTATAGGGATGCAAGTCTCTGAAATCACAGGTGAGTAAAAAGACATACTGGTGGTCATTAAGGGGTTAGGAATCATGGCATTAGATTGCCCTCCTAGTTTGCAATTGTAGTGTGTGAGATTAAATATAGGTGCTGTAATGATATTATTGCAGTACATCACACATCAATGAATTCACAATCACACTGACTCTGCAAGAACAGCACTTTCCTTTCTTCCTTGAGTTTTCAGATTATTATTCACATTGATGAGCACTCTTATTTTATGCTTCAACACTAGTATAGTAGTACAACACAATCCTATTTCCTATTTTGTCCTTTCTCTGCCCGACATGGAATAAGATGTGCACTCTGACCACCTAATTGTACTCTATCAAAATGTAAATTGGACTTGTTTGCCTGCGCTAATCTTGTTTTTTGGCTGTTAGAGTCCAATGTGCTTGGCTGCCCTAAACTATATAATGTGGTAGGTACAGGGCATTATGGGAAGCTTCATTGTCAGTGGCTGACAGGTAACCCTTCTCTATGATTTGGTCCCTGCCCGAGATCTCATGCAAGTGCTTTCACTCTTAAGAGCAGAACATGCAGTGAGTTCCTGGTGATGTTGCAAGAGCAGGACTATCAATCTGCACATTTGCCAACTCTGAGAAATATTTCAGGCAGGGGAGCAGGTCATAGAAAAGCATGAGCTGTTTGTTACTGACCTCTTAGTACAGGACAAGCACACTAGATCTAAAAACCTGCTGACAGGTTCCCTTTGAGATTGGTTTAGGAATCATTGCAATTTACCAACCTAAAGAAGATATACTCGTGAAACTAGCATTGTAGCAGTCGAGTTTTTGGAAGCCAAATCATAGGTAAGGTTATTCCTCAGACTATTATTTAAATATAATGATTATGGAATTTATAGTACACTTTGTATATGGGTTCAGATTGATGCCTTAACCCCTTCATGGCCCAGCCCATTTTCATTTCTTCATTTCTATTTTTTCCTCTTCTTCTTCCTAGTGTTAAAACTCTTTTATCTTTCTCACCATGTAGGAGGAGGGACCGGACCGGGGGTACCTTTCTTGCACCTGGTCAAAAACTGTCGGGAGTGTCACCTTTGTTTTTTGGACGAAAGCTTAGAAACCGTATAACATATTGTCCCCTTAAAAATATAATTTTAATCAGATAATCTTTAAAAATACCACTTGCCACTTGTACAACGAAATATACAACAGAATCTAGTAGTGCACCTAGCCTAATAAAGTAACCCTACGCTTGTCTGCTGTCCCTTCCTAACAGTGGAGGTTGGCACCCTGATAGATTATTTGGTGCCCCCACTCCGCGGCGGCTAGCACCTGCTCACCCTGTTAAATAACTCTCAAACTATAGGAGGGAAAACAATGAGCAAATAAAAGAAATGAAAGAAAGCGTATGGTAAGGAAACTACGGTGCACAAAAAATATCAACCTCCTGCATTGGGATCCCGTGTAGGACAGTCAAAACGCTTGAAAAAAATGAATGAGCAAAAAAAGTTCATATGCTCGTAGCGTTTTTGTATAGCAGTCCTACTGCACACCTCACAGAGATACAACTGTGTGCATAATTAACGACATGATAATAGCAAGGGAGATATATATTAATAAATGACCTGGTTCAGTCTCAGATATAACTTGTGCATGGCAGCACCCCCCAGGTAACAATTAACAGTAGTTATTATCGGTGTATCCAAAATATTACACAATGTTAACTACCTCAGTATAGCTACTAGCATCTTATAAGCACACAGTGTTAGGGCTAGCGGAACGCACCAAATAATAAGACAGATAGAGTATGGTGCGTTCGCAGCCCGGGGTCCACCGTGCAGAGATGGAACCTGCTGCCAAGTAATGACGGACTATATGGCGGTACTCATAAGTATACACACGTGGGTTAAACTTCACCCAGCGTGAAGGAAGTGATCCTGTTGCGTCACAGGATCGCGGTACCGCACATAGAGGGCGAGCAAGTAGTCAGCGAACTCAACCCCAACTAGGATTGAAGTCCGATTAGACCCTTGCTGGCACAACACCGCAACTGGGTGTGTAAGGAAGCTAAATAACAATATTAGGGCACAAGAGTGCATGCGGTGCCGCACTGACGAACGCCTCTAACTACCCAGGCTTGGGTAAGGAAAGCACAGAGGAAGTGCACGGCGCCGTACTGGCGTTCACAGCAACTGGACGCTGTAATGTGTGATTAGTGCTGTAGGATAAGTCGGGCGCTAGATAGCAACCATACACCTTCCGCGAACAGACATTCAATAGGGAAGGGGTATCCAAGGACGACGTGCACTCACAACAAACACACGTAAGCAAATGTACACTAGCGCATGGCCGTGCGGTCATGCGCAGTTTATATAGTTGCAGCACAGGAAGTGGCCACAGAAACTTTGCCCTTCCAAGACCTGCCAAGAGGACCAATGGAATGTGCTGCAGAGCCTGAGCACATGACCCTCGATCTCCAACGGGAGATCTTGCCCTGGGCATGCTCAGTGTGTGCAGACAAGGACTTAGTCCCAGAGAAGTCCGCTCGCTGCTGACCAGCACTGGCTTTAATGGCAGAAGCTGAAGAAGCAGCAGTAACTCTCTGTACAGAGTGAGACTGAGCAAGACGCTGGGACCGACATCCCTGCTGAGCAGACTCCACTGCGGCTGGATAAGAATGGGAGACCGCAGCGGAGATGGCTCGAGATTCCCCCTGTGCAGAAGCGGGAACTCGAGTAGTTCATAATGCTGTACAGAAAAAGAAAAAATAATAAAGGAATGCACTCAGCTGGTGTATTCCCCTGTTCAAGTAAAAATCAACATTAACCCTTGCTCTGCCTCCTGTCCGTTACTGCATCTGCATCCCGCAACCTGCTCATGACCACATAGACATGTTATGGCTTGTTTTTCAGAACGAGTTGTACTTTTGAATGACACCATTCATTTTACCACATAGTGTAGTTGAAAATAGGAGAAAAAATTGCAAGTGCGGAAAATTGTGGAAAAATGTACCTTGTCCATTTCATGGTAAAAATGTCAATGCAGTATGATTCTCCTCATCAATATGATTATGGGAATTGTGGTGACTAGGGTTGAGCGAAACGGGTCAAAAATATTCAAAAGTCGCCGACTTTTGGTAAGGTCGGGTTTCATGAAACCTGACCCGACCCCTGTGTGGGGTCGGCCATGAAGTCGGCGATCTTTTGAATCTAGAATCGGAATTCCGATACCGATTCCCGATATGTTTAAGATATCGGGAATTGGTATCGGAATTCAGATTTAAGTGTAAAATAAAGAATTAAAATAAAAAATATCGCAATACTTACCCTCTGACGCGCCCTGGTACTAACCGGGAACCTTCCTTCCTTAGAATCAGCCTTCCAGGACCTTGCGGTGACATCGCGGTGACGTTGCGGCTTGTGATTGGCCGCGCGGCCGCCCATGTGACCGCTCGCGCGACCAATCACAAGCCGCGACATCTCCGAAGGTCCTGGAAGGGCTGATTCTTAGGAAGGAAGGCTGCCGGAAAGAAGCAGTGCGCGTCCGAGGGTGAGTATATACCTAATAGGAATATACTCACCCTCGGACGCGCCCTGCTTCTTTCCGGCAGCCTTCCTTCCTAAGAATCAGCCCTTCCAGGACCTTCGGTGACGTCGCGGTGACGTCGCGGCTTGTGATTGGTCGCGCGAGCGGTCACATGGGCGGCCGCGCGGCCAATCACAAGCCGCGACGTCACTGCAAGGTCCTGGAAGGCTGATTCTAAGGAAGGAAGGTTCCCGGTTAGTACCAGGGCGCGTCAGAGGGTAAGTATTGCGATATTTTTTATTTTAATTCTTTATTTTACACTAAAATATGGATCGCAGGGCCTGAAGGAGAGTTTCCGCTCCTTCAGACCCTGGGAACCATGGAAACCCAATGCACTGCATTGGGTTTCGAGTTTCGGCCGACCCCGACTTTTTTATAGGAGCGGCCGATTTCACTCGACCCGACTTTTGAAAAAGTCAGGTTTCGTGAAACCCGACCGGATCCTATAAAAGTAAAGGTCGCTCAACCCTAGTGGTGACCAAAAAAACTTAATTTTGACGTTCTTGATTTTTCCATATTTGGTGTTTACCGATCTGGTTAATTGTTTTGATATTTTGATAGATTGGACTTTTCTGAAATCAGCAATAGCAAATATGTGTACATTTTAAATTTTTTAAACATCTTTACTTTCACTGGGGAAAAGGGGGGTGATTTGAACTTTTTTACGTTTTTACTTTTTACTGATTTTGTTAGTGCCCTTAGGGGGCTTGAAGATGCAATCGTCCGTATAGTTTGTGCTATATGCAGCAATCACAGTCTAATTTGAAGCTCTGCCACTGGAAGAGTTTTAAAAGGGCTCCATAATGACAGTCACGGGGGTCATCAGCTGATCCACGGCTGTCATGACAACCCATAGGCGACCCACGATCACGTCACGAGCGTGCTAAGCGGCGTAAGTAAGGGCACGCTCCTCAGCGCGAGTTAAATTGCACTGTCAGAGATTAACAATTGCTCCACCTGAGATTGTTAGCAGCAGTTCCTGGCTATAATACACAGCCATTACCTATCGGGTATGAGTGAGCCTGCTTCATACATGCGCATCCAACTTGCAGCATATATATATATGGCGCAAGTCGTGAAAAGGTTAAACGTTTACTTCGTGAAGGAGGTTCTTGTAGATATGTACTTTCTACACAATGTAGTTTATGTTACTGACATTTATGTGACTGATAATAACCATATTGAGGAGGATGCCATTGGTAATGTGTATATCCTGGATAAATTCCCCATGTCACTTCATTCTGTGGATTGAATATTAAATAAATAGATTTGTGCAATTGGTCATAAAGTTTTTATACTCAGGTGAGCAAAAATTATTTATTTTAAAATAGTTTTGAAAGAATTGTCCATTTTCAGAAAAGTGGATCTTAAATGCTTTACAATACCTAAAATAGCAAACTCATCAGGTACTGTGCGCTGCTGCTTTGGTTTCAGTGTCTTAGTTCTGTCCATATCGTTGTAGCTGTAAAGGACTGTCAGAAAAATGCCAATAGTTCCAATATTTTTATGCAACTTATAATTTTTTTTTTTATTACAACATACAGTATGAAGGTGTTTTACTAATCAAAAATGGCCTTACCACCTTAATAAATCAGCCCAAATATGCTTGATAGAAAAAACATCACAGGTGGAAAAAAAAAAACAAGTTGGGGAAAAATGGGATGGGGGCATAAAATGAGTATGGTTTATGCATAACCAAATTAAGAGTAATCTGTACTTTTAGCCTTTTAGCCAATTAATAGTTTTTGAAAATTATTGAGCTAAATATTTAATTAGAACAAATCAGTTATCATTTCAGAGATATTGACAAACTTAAGCTGTGATACATAAAAAAAAACATTATAACATTATTATATATTGATTTTTATCTAATTTGATGCATGTGATCATTAAATTACATTATAGAAGAAAACCATTTATTTTGCAGTTATTTATTTGCCTTTCAAAAGCATTACACCATAGAAGTCAAGGCTTTTTTTAATCAAATTATCGAACATTTGGTACAACTAAGATCCCAGCAAATTCATGCAATTTGCATTTAAATTTGTGTGGATCAAAAAAGAAATATAAAAAAGTCTTGTGCTATTTCATACAGTGCTGAAGATTGCATCAGCCAGAGAGCGGGCTTACCTGGTGTCAAATATGGCCGCACATGCTTACATAAAATGCCTTGCAGTTATCATATCACATTGATAGTGATATGTAGGACTTGCAGAGTCTGTGTGATTGTAAATTGAGATAATGATGATATCCTGCAGTAAACCATCTTAACAAATCCATTTTTCTATTGTTGATGCACTAATAATAAATCAGTTGTCCAAATTTGCCTACTGCAAAAAAAAAAAACTTGAAACCATGGCTCGTCTGCTCGAGAAAGCGGTTTGTCTTGCTCCTCAGACAAGCAAACCATAAGCGATATCTTTATTGTATTTTCTTTATTACTTTTTTTCTTTTTTAGACAAAAAATGTCATTAAGAGAAATTTAAATTCAACTAACTACCTTAAAAATTATGGCGTTTTTAAAAAGTTTTACATTTTTCAACACTGGAGGTAATAGTCCTATATTACACACGTACACATCAACTGGAGGCAGGGTTCTTTTGAATGTTCTTAGCTTTGGGATGTAAATTTGCATAGCTTTTCATGTCATGTCTTTTCTGACATATTAATTTTTGTATATCTGATTTACTAGTCTAATATAGCAACCTTACACCTAACGACAATTGGAATGACCGCACCAAAGGAATATCATATAGGTAACTTGGCAGGCGATGGCGAGGGAAGTAGCCCTCTCTGCTCTCCGATTGGCGCACACATGACGTTCTCATAAGTGGCTGATCTTTGTTATGATGACCTGAGGTTATCATGACCACATTCAGGTCACCAGAGATAGCAAACTTGCTTACACTATGCTCAGGGTATGGTGTAGCAAGTTTGTCTGTCAGTGCAGTGCTGACAGTTTGTAAAGCAAAGTGTCACGTCGGCTGATACTTACCTCTCTGGCCGGCACGCTCCCAATACTGTCCCTCACTGTGCTCCATCTGGGTTCGCTGGCTCTCGTCGCTTTAGCGGGACACGCATGCACAGATGCGCACCTTTTGCCACTGAGGCTTCGGGGAGTCTGTGACCCGGTGACTCTGCCCCAACATGGCGGCGTCCACCAGGTATTTCTATCCAGCATCTTGTCAAGTAAGATGCCTAAGTATCTATTGGTCTCGCCAGCTTTTTGCTGGAGCCTTCTTGGTTCCTCAGGCTCCCTGTCGCTGGTTCCTTCGCTTTGTCTCTGCCTTGTCCTTTTTCTTATTGTTTTCCTCTTTTATTTCAGCCCTGTGCCTCTGCCGTTCCTACCAGTCCTGTGGTCCCTGCCATTCCTGTCAGCTCTGTGCCTCTGCCGTTCCTACCAGTCCTGTGGTCCCTGCCATTCCTGTCAGCTCTGTGCCTCTGCCGTTCCTACCAGTCCTGTGGTCCCTGCCATTCCTGTCAGCCCTGTGCCTCTGCCGTTCCTATCAGACCTGTGGTCCCTGCCATTCCTGTCAGCCCTATGCCTCTGCCGTTCCTACCAGTCCTGTGGTCCCTGCCATCCCTGTCAATCCTGTGCCTCTGCTGTTCCTACCAGTCCTGTGGTCCCTGCCATCCCTGTCAGCCCGGTGCCCCTGTCGTACCTACCATTCCTGTGGTCCCTGCTGTTCCTGCCAGTCCTGTGATTCCTGCCATTCCTGCCAGCCCTTTATTCTCTGCCGTACCTGCCTGTCCTGTAATTCCTGCCATTCCGGTCAGTCCTGTGCCTCTGCCATTCTTGTTTGCCCTGTATCTAATTCCTGACATTCCTGCCAACTGTGTTCTCTGCTGTACCTGCCAGTTCTGTGTCTTCTCCATTTCTGCCTGCCCCGAGTCTCTGCCTTTACCTTGTCATCTTCCCTTCCTTAGCCAAAGCCATTAGTCGCCCCTTTGGCTCTGGTAGTTGTGGTTTTCATCCTCCTTTGGCCTGTTCTAAACACTCCCTGTATAGGGGGTGGCTTCATCTGGTCCGCTCGTCCTCGGAGGCTCTGAAGCCATGACCCAGAGGGGCAACTTCACGGATTTTCTTCCCAGCATCATGATACAAATCAGTTTGTAAAGCTCCTACTTTGCTATGCTTTTCAAGAGATCAGACTGCAAAAAGTGAAAATTCCATAGTGGGACAAAGTAAAAATTCTTTATCATCACACTACCAACAGTGGAATAAAATGCAATAAAAAAGATGAATGTAAATATAAATGATATTGCTGAAAATGTCATCTTGTCAAGCAAAAAACAAGCTACCAAAAAGCTCCATCAGCAGAAAAATAAAATAGTTATAGCTCTCAGAATTAGAGTTGAGCGACCTTGACCTTTTTAGAGTCGAGCCGGGTTTTGCGAAACCCGACTATGTCCAAAGTCGGGTCGAGTGAAATCGGCCGATTATGACGTAAAGTCGGGATCGACCGAAACACGAAACCCAATGCAAGTCAATGGGGCAGCATAGTCGGCAGTGAGTGGGGGCCAGGAAAACACCTAGAGTGGCCATTTTAATGTCAAAACCATCCATTCTTCTTAATGAAGCTTGTCAAGCGTAATTTACCTTATAATAATTGGAAGGCATTTGAAATTGGGGTTCATTTGGCTAAAGTTGTGGGGGGTAGGGCTGGTTCAAGTAATTAGTGGGCCCAGGAAATCTGGACCACGTCACGGCAGTGGAGCAGGGAGAGGTAAGTATTTCAACTTTGCAAGTGCTGTGAACCTGAGCAAGCAGGGGGGGCCCACTCGTTGGCATTGGCACTGGCACAGGGCCCCTCAAAGTACAGCGGTGTGTTTGCACGGCGGGGGCGCCTCCCACCGGCAGCAACACTTTTGCGTACTATGAGAGGCCCTGTGCCAGTGACGTCGCCAACTAGTATTCCTCCCCCCACCTGATGAAGGAACCTGCACTTTCATCTGCACCTTCCTCTTTGTCCCCGTGTAAGGTGGTATGGTATGCGGGAAGAGCAACCTGACTTTCAGCAGGGTCACAATGTTGTTGTGTAGCGTGCACGGGGAATGTTGCGTTATGGGTCAATGTACCAGCAGACTCATCTATCACTGGCTGGGCAATGGGCACGATGAAGTGGAAACACAGATATAGGCCCAAAGAAGAAAGTGGGCTAAATGCAGTTCAAAATTGGTAACACAGGAATAACCAGGGGGCATTGCAGTGGAGGACAACTGGAATGAGAGGCTGACACAGAGAGTAGGGCCAAATCAGTAAGTAGTCGAAATGCAGTTCAAAATTGGCAACCGTAGTAAACAGGCGGCACAGCTTTGTTCAGTGGAGGAGAACAGCAAGGAGTGGCAGACACCGATAGTAGGCCCCAAACCAACTAGTACGCCAAATGCAGTTGTTCCATTTAACCACAATTTAATGAGAGCCTGAAGATAGAAGCTCAGGAAAGGCAACCTGGGGAACACCTTGGAGTGTAACACACCATCTCTCTCCACCCCATACCCATTTTGTATGGCCTAATGCAGTGTACTTTTCTACAACTACTAAACGAGAGTCGGAAGACCGAAGCAATGGCAAGGAAACCTGGGGAACACCTTAGAGTGTAACACACCCTCTCTCTACACCCCATACCCAATTTGAAGGCCTAATGCAGTGTAGTTTCCAAGAACTACTAAACGAGAGCCGGAAGATCGAAGCTCAGGAAAGGCAACCTGGGGAACACCTTGGAGTGTAACACACCCTCTCGCTACACCCCATACCCAATTTGAAGGCCTAATGCAGCGTAGTTTCCAACAACTACTAAACGAGAGCCGGAAGATCGAAGCTCAGGAAAGGCAACCTGGGGAACACCTTGGAGTGTAACAAACCCTCTCTCTACACCCCATACCCAATTTGTAGGCCTAATGCAGCGTAGTTTCCGACAACTACTAAACGAGAGCATGAAGATCGAAGCTCAGGAAAGGCAACCTGGGGAACACCTTGGAGTGTAACACACCCTCTCTCTACACCCCATACCCAATTTGTAGGCCTAATGCAGCGTAGTTTCCGACAACTACTAAACGAGAGCCGGAATATCGAAGCTCAGGAAAGGCAACCTGGGGAACACCTTGGAGTGTAACACACCCTCTCTCTACGCCCCATACCCAATTTGTAGGCCTAATGCAGCGTAGTTTCCGACAACTACTAAACGAGAGCCGGAATATCGAAGCTCAGGAAAGGCAACCTGGGGAACACCTTGGAGTGTAACACACCCTCTCTCTACACCCCATACCCAATTTGAAGGCCTAATGCAGTGTAGTTTCCAAGAACTACTAAACGAGAGCCGGAAGATCGAAGCTCAGGAAAGGCAACCTGGGGAACACCTTGGAGTGTAACACACCCTCTCGCTACACCCCATACCCAATTTGAAGGCCTAATGCAGCGTAGTTTCCAACAACTACTAAACGAGAGCCGGAAGATCGAAGCTCAGGAAAGGCAACCTGGGGAACACCTTGGAGTGGAACACACCATCTCTCTACACCCCATACCCAATTTGAAGGCCTAATGCAGAGTAGTTTCCAAGAACTACTAAACGAGAGCCGGAAGATCGAAGCTCAGGAAAGGCAACCTGGGGAACACCTTGGAGTGTAACACAACGTCTCTCTACACGACGGAAGGGCTGATTCTTAGGAAGGAAGGCTGTTGGAAATAAGCATTGCGCGTCCGAGGGTGATTATATTCTTATTATTCCAAAGACATACTGATAGGGAATTTAGATTGTGAGCCCCATCTGGGACAGCGATGATAATGTGTGCAAACTGTAAAGCGCTGCGGAATATGTTAGCGCTATATAAAAATAAAGATTATTATTATTTAATAAAGATTATTAGGTATATACTCACCCTCGGACGCGCCCTGCTTCTTTATTTGGAATGAATGTTTATTTGCAATGTGGTGTTGACTTTCTCTATTATTTTGGTAATTAATGATTTTATTATTTTCATTATTTTGCATCTTCTCGGCAATAATATAAAGAAGACGCGACAGGACAACACTCGGTGGATGCCATATGTGTGTTTTCAATTTAAAAAAACTTTCAGTTAACTACTTGCAGGAGAAAGTAATTGTAGCTGGTGGCCATTTTTAGTACTGTACCAGATTAGAGTTGTGTGTTTGTTTTTAATGTTAAAATGTCTGCATTTGATATCTCACCAGTATTTTCTTTTTTATAAGCAAAATACTTATTTTTATATTTTCTGATGTTGGTTCCAGGGGTACACGGCCAGCAGTGCCCTGGTCAGTGTAGTAGTAGTTGAAAGAATGGACCGCAGACAGGCATCGAAGGCCTAAAATAATAACACATGGCTGTAGGCAATTTTAAATTGGTTCCAGGGGTACACGGACAGCAGTGGTGTGGTCAGTGGAGGCCTAGTGGAAGGAGTGACCGCAGACAGGCATCGAAGGCCTAAAATAATAACACATGGCTGTAGGCAATTTTAAATTGGTTCCAGGGGTACACGGGCAGCAGTGACCTGGTCAGTGTAGTAGTAGTTGAAAGAATGGACCGCAGACAGGCATCGAAGGCCTAAAATAAAAAAATTGGGCTGGCTGTAGGCAATTTTAAATTGGTTCCAGGGGTACACGGGCAGCAGTGGTGTGGTCAGTGGAGGCCTAGTGGAAGGAGTGACCGCAGACAGGCATCGAAGGCCTAAAATAATAACACATGGCTGTAGGCAATTTTAAATTGGTTCCAGGGGTACACGGGCAGCAGTGACCTGGTCAGTGTAGTAGTAGTTGAAAAAATGGACCGCAGACAGGCATCGAATGCCTAAAATAATAACACATGGCTGTAGGCAATTTTAAATTGGTTACAGGGGTACACGGACAGCAGTGACCTGGTCAGTGTAGTAGTAGTTGAAAGAATGGACCGCAGACAGGCATCGAAGGCCTAAAATAAAAAAATTGGGCTGGCTGTAGGCAATTTTAAATTGGTTCCAGGGGTACACGGACAGCAGTGGTGTGGTCAGTGGAGGCCTAGTGGAAGGAGTGACCGCAGACAGGCATCGAAGGCCTAAAATAATAACACATGGCTGTAGGCAAATTTAAATTGGTTCCAGGGGTACACGGGCAGCAGTGACCTGGTCAGTGTAGTAGTAGTTGAAAGAATGGACCGCAGACAGGCATCGAAGGCCTAAAATAAAAAAATTGGGCTGGCTGTAGGCAATTTTAAATTGGTTCCAGGGGTACACGGGCAGCAGTGGTGTGGTCAGTGGAGGCCTAGTGGAAGGAGTGACCGCAGACAGGCATCGAAGGCCTAAAATAATAACACATGGCTGTAGGCAATTTTAAATTGGTTCCAGGGGTACACGGGCAGCAGTGACCTGGTCAGTGTAGTAGTAGTTGAAAAAATGGACCGCAGACAGGCATCGAATGCCTAAAATAATAACACATGGCTGTAGGCAATTTTAAATTGGTTACAGGGGTACACGGACAGCAGTGACCTGGTCAGTGTAGTAGTAGTTGAAAGAATGGACCGCAGACAGGCATCGAAGGCCTAAAATAAAAAAATTGGGCTGGCTGTAGGCAATTTTAAATTGGTTCCAGGGGTACACGGACAGCAGTGGTGTGGTCAGTGGAGGCCTAGTGGAAGGAGTGACCGCAGACAGGCATCGAAGGCCTAAAATAATAACACATGGCTGTAGGCAATTTTAAATTGGTTCCAGGGGTACACGGACAGCAGTGACCTGGTCAGTGTAGTAGTAGTTGAAAGAATGGACCGCAGACAGGCATCGAAGGCCTAAAATAAAAAAATTGGGCTGGCTGTAGGCAATTTTAAATTGGTTCCAGGGGTACACGGGCAGCAGTGACCTGGTCAGTGTAGTAGTAGTTGAAAGAATGGACCGCAGACAGGCTTAGAAGGCCTAACATAACAAACTTGGGCTGGCTGTAGGCACTTTTAAATTGGTTCCAGGGGTACACGGGCAGCAGTGGTCTGGTCAGTGGAAGTCTAGTGGAAGGAGTGACCGCAGACAGGCTTCCAAGGCCTAACATAACAAACTTGGGCTGGCTGTAGGCACTTTTAAATTGGTTCCAGGGGTACACGGGCAGCAGTGGTCTGGTCAGTGGAAGTCTAGTGGAAGGAGTGACCGCAGACAGGCTTCCAAGGCCTAACATAACAAACTTGGGCTGGCTGTAGGCACTTTTAAATTGGTTCCAGGGGTACACGGGCAGCAGTGGTCTGGTCAGTGGAAGTCTAGTGGAAGGAGTGACCGCAGACAGGCTTCCAAGGCCTAACATAACAAACTTGGGCTGGCTGTAGGCACTTTTAAATTGGTTCCAGGGGTACACGGGCAGCAGTGGTCTGGTCAGTGGAAGTCTAGTGGAAGGAGTGACCGCAGACAGGCTTCCAAGGCCTAACATAACAAACTTGGGCTGGCTGTAGGCACTTTTAAATTGGTTCCAGGGGTACACGGGCAGCAGTGGTCTGGTCAGTGGAAGTCTAGTGGAAGGAGTGACCGCAGACAGGCTTCGAAGGCCTAACATAACAAAATTGGGCTGGCTGTAGGCACTTTAAATTGGTTCCAGGGGTACATGGGCAGCAGTGTATGGTCAGTGGAAGTCTAGTGGAAGGAGTGACGGCAGACAGTCTTCGAAGGCCTAACATAACAAAATTGGGCTGACTGTAGGCACTTTTAAATTGGTTCCAGGGTAACACGGCCAGCAGTGGCCTGGTCAGTGTAGTAGTTGTAGAAAGAAGGGACCGCAGACAGGCTTCGAAGGCCTAACATAACAAAAATGTCAAAACAATGGTATTGTCAGTGCCAGGCATTGAAGGATGTCAGCGGCTAGACTACACATTGGTGAAGCTGTGAGAGATAATTTTGCTAGTGGTAGAGCACTGTTTGAGCTGGGGGGGGGAACTGTCTTGTGGCCGGCGGTACAGGCACAGGGCCCCTCATATTACAACGGTGTGTCTGACGTTGGGTGCGCACCACCACCGCCAGAGACACTTTATTGTACTATGAGGGACCCAGTGGCAGTGCCGTCGACCAAAAGCGGCCACACCCACCTCTTCAGACAAACAGCACTCTCAAGGGTCCAAGCGCAAAGTGGCGATAGCACGGCCCCGTGTGGGGAGTTTGGCCATTTCGTGAGGTGGAAACATGTCGTATGCTGGACAATCAGGTGAAGAAAATTACGAGATTGGAAAAGTCATTCAGAATAGTCCACAGGCAAGACCTTTTCATAGGAAAGCTAGGTGTCAGCCGGGCAGGGTGGGGCAAAAGATTTTGAAATCCAGTTGTGGTTCATTTTAATGAAGGTTAGATCATCTACATTTTGGGTAGCCAGACGAGTCCTTTTTTCTGTTAGTATTGAACCTGCAGCACTGAATACTCTTTCTGATAGGACACTAGCTGCCGGGCAAGCAAGCTCCTGCAATGCATATTCTGCCAATTCTGGCCAGGTGTCTAATTTGGATGCCCAGTAATCAAATGGGAATGACGGTTGAGGGAGAACGTCGATAAGGGATGAAAAATAGTTTGTAACCATACTGGACAAATGTTGTCTCCTGTCACTTTGAATTGATGCTGCAGTACCTGTCCTGTCTGCGGTCATAGAAAAATCACTCCACAACCTGGTCAGAAAACCCCTCTGTCCAACGCCACTTCTGATTTCTGCCCCTCTAACACCTCTGGTCTGCTGGCCCCTGGAGCTCGTGTGAGAACGATCACGGGCGCTGTGTGCAGGGAATGCCAGAAGCAAACGGTCAACAAGAGTTGATTGTTTTGTTGCTAATATTAGTTCCAAGTTCTCATGTGGCATAATATTTTGCAATTTGCCTTTATAGCGAGGATCAAGGAGGCAGGCCAACCAGTAATCGTCATCGTTCATCATTTTTGTAATGCGTGTGTCCCTTTTGAGGATACGCAAGGCATAATCCGCCATGTGGGCCAAAGTTCCCGTTGTCAAATCTGCGGTTGTGCTTGGTTGAGGGGCAGTTGCAGGCAAATCTACGTCACTTGTGTCCCTCAAAAAACCAGAACCCGGCCTTGCCACGCCACCAATTTCCCGTGCCCCCGGGAAAGCTTCCTCATTAAAAATATACTCATCCCCATCATCCTCCTCATCCTCCACCTCCTCTTCGCCCGGTACCTCGTCATGTACACTGCCCTGACCAGACAATCGCTGACTGTCATCAAGGCTTTCCTCTTCCTCTGGTGCAGACGCCTGATCCTTTATGTGCGTCAAACTTTGCATCAGCAGACGCATTAGGGGGATGCTCATGCTTATTATGGCGTTGTCTGCACTAACCAGCCGTGTGCATTCCTCAAAACACTGAAGGACTTGACACATGTCTTGAATCTTCGACCACTGCACACCTGACAACTCCATGTCTGCCATCCTACTGCCTGCCCGTGTATGTGTATCCTCCCACAAAAACATAACAGCCCGCCTCTGTTCGCACAGTCTCTGAAGCATGTGCAGTGTTGAGTTCCACCTTGTTGCAACGTCTATGATTAGGCGATGCTGGGGAAGGTTCAAAGAACGCTGATAGGTCTGCATACGGCTGGAGTGTACAGGCGAACGGCGGATATGTGCGCAAAGTCCACGCACTTTGAGGAGCAGGTCGGATAACCCCGGATAACTTTTCAGGAAGCACTGCACCACCAGGTTTAAGGTGTGAGCCAGGCAAGGAATGTGTTTCAGTTGGGAAAGGGAGATGGCAGCCATGAAATTCCTTCCGTTATCACTCACTACCTTGCCTGCCTCAAGATCTACAGTGCCCAGCCACGACTGCGTTTCTTGCTGCAAGAACTCGGACAGAACTTCCGCGGTGTGTCTATTGTCGCCCAAACACTTCATAGCCAATACAGCCTGCTGACGTATGCCAGTAGCTGCCCCATAATGGGAGACCTGGTGTGCAACAGTGGCAGGTGCGGATGGAGTGTTTGTGCGACTGCGGTCTGTGGACGAGCTCTTGCTTCTGCAGGAGGACGAGGAGGAGGAGGAGGAGGGGGTGCGAACGGCTACAGACAACTGTTTACTAGACCGTGGGCTAGGCAGAACTGTCCCAAACTTGCTGTCCCCTGTGGACCCTGAATCCACCACATTTACCCAGTGTGCCGTGATGGACACGTAACGTCCCTGGCCATGCCTACTGGTCCATGCATCTGTTGTCAGGTGCACCTTTGTGCTCACAGATTGCCTGAGTGCATGGACGATGCGCTCTTTAACATGCTGGTGGAGGGCTGGGATGGCTTTTCTGGAAAAAAAGTGTCGACTGGGTAGCTCGTAGCGTGGTACAGCGTAGTCCATCAGGTCTTTGAAAGCTTCGCTTTCAACTAACCGGTAGGGCATCATCTCTAACGAGATTAGTCTAGCTATGTGGGCGTTCAAACCCTGTGTACGCGGATGCGAGGCTAAGTATTTCCTTTTTCTAACCATAGTCTCATGTAGGGTGAGCTGGACTGGAGAGCTGGAGATCGTGGAACTAGCGGGGGTGCCGGTGGACATGGCAGACTGAGAGACGGTGGGAGATGGTATTGTTGCCGCCGGTGCCCTAGATGCAGTGTTTCCTACTACGAAACTGGTGATTCCCTGACCCTGACTGCTTTGGCCTGGCAAAGATACCTGCACAGATACAGCAGGTGGTGCGCTAAATGGTGGTCCTACACTGCCGGAAGGGATGTTGCGTTGATGACTAGCTTCATTGGCCGAGGGTGCAACAACCTTAAGGGACGTTTGGTAGTTAGTCCAAGCTTTCAAATGCATGGTGGTTAAATGTCTATGCATGCAACTAGTATTGAGACTTTTCAGATTCTGACCTCTGCTTAAGGAAGTAGAACATTTTTGACAGATGACTTTGCGCTGATCAATTGGATGTTGTTTAAAAAAATGCCAGACTGCACTCTTTCTAGCATCGGATACCTTTTCAGGCATTGCAGACTGAGCTTTAACCGGATGGCCACGCTGTCCTCCACCAGGTTTTGGCTTTGCCACGCGTTTTGGGCAAGATACGGGCCCGGCAGATGGAACCTGTGGCGATGTTGATGCCTGCTGCGGCCCCTCCTCCTCCTCTGCTTCAGAACTGCTGCCGCCTGCACCCTGTTCCCCCAATGGCTGCCAATCGGGGTCAAGAACTGGGTCATCTAATAACTCTTCTTGTACCTCCTGCGCAACTTCGTCTGTGTCACCGTGTCGTTCGGTGGTATAGCGTTCGTGATGGGGCAACATAGTCTCATCAGGGTCTGATTCTTGATCAGCACCCTGCGAGGGCAATGTTGTGGTCTGAGTCAAAGGACCAGCATAGTAGTCTGGTTGTGGCTGTGCGTCAGTGCACTCCATGTCAGATTCAATTTGTAATGGGCATGGACTGTTAACTGCTTCACTTTCTAAGCCAGGGACGGTATGTGTAAAGAGCTCCATGGAGTAACCCGTTGTGTCGCCTGCTGCATTCTTCTCTGTTGTTGTTTTTGCTGAAGAGGACAAGGAAGTGACTTGTCCCTGACCGTGAACATCCACTAACGACGCGCTGCTTTTACTTTTACCAGTTTCACGAGATGAGGCAAAAGAGCTAGAGGCTGAGTCAGCAAGATAAGCCAAAACTTGCTCTTGCTGCTCCGGCTTTAAAAGCGGTTTTCCTAATCCCAGAAAAGGGAGCGTTCGAGGCCTTGTGTAGCCGGACGACGAACCTGGCTCCACAGCTCCAGACTTAGGTGCAATATTTTTTCCCCCACGACCACCTGATGCTCCACCACTACCACTACCCTCATTACCAGCTGACAATGAACGCCCCCGGCCACGACCTCTTCCACTAGACTTCCTCATTGTTTTAAAAACGTAACCAAACTAACGTTATTTGTTGCAGTCACACAACTTACACGGTGAGCTATAACTTCAGTATGATTTAGCTACCCCTTTACAGGTTGGTGAGACCACAGCGAAAATCAGGCCCAATGTTACACACTCTTTTTTTGGTGGCTGCAAATTAGAGAGATGCCCCACACGCAGGACTGTCACTGAAGCACAAATGTTAATATTAATGTCACACTATTATTTTTTTTTTATTTTTATTTTTTTCAGGAACACTTTAGAAACCCCCCCAAAAAAAAAAAATAGATTTTTGCAGGGAGAATTTAGAAAACAAATGTAACAAACTATATGCTTTCTATGGGCCACTGAGTGAGAGATGACGCACACAGGAATCAGGAGTGGCACACAAGCCCAGAGGCCAATATTTTTCTACCAATGATTGATGGAGTTATTTTCTCTGGTAGATTTTGGAACCCAAATCAAGGAAAAAAAATGTAGGCTTTCTATGGACCACAATTGGAGAGAGAGAGAGAGAGAGATGGCACACCCAGGAGTCAAGACTGGCACACAAGCAGAAAGGCCAATATTAATCTCCCACTGTTTTTTTTTTTTTTTTTTTTTTTTTTTTTTTTTTCAGGGAGACTTTAGAAAAAAAAATAATAAAAAAAATATGATTTTATCAGGAAGAATTTAGAAACCAAATAAAATAAAATGATTTTTTCAGGGAGAATTTATAAAACAAATAAAAACAAAAATAGGCGTTCTATGGCCCACTGACTGAGAGATGACGCACACAGGAGTCAGGAGTGGCACACAAACCCAGAGGCCAATATTTTTCTACCAATGATTGATGTAGTTATTTTCTCTGGTAGATTTTAGAACCCAAATCAAGTAAAAAAAATATAGGCTTTCTATGGACCACAATTGGAGAGAGAGAGAGAGAGAGAGAGAGAGAGATGGCACACCCAGGAGTCAAGACTGGCACACAAGCAGAAAGGCCAATATTAATCTCCCACTGTTTTTTTTGGTTGTTTTTTTTTTTTTTTTTTTCAGGGAGACTTTAGAAAAAAAAATAATAAAAAAAATATGATTTTATCAGGAAGAATTTAGAAACCAAATAAAATAAAATGATTTTTTCAGGGAGAATTTATAAAACAAATAAAACCAAAAATAGGCGTTCTATGGCCCACTGACTGAGAGATGACGCACCCAGGAGTCAAGACTGGCACACAAGCAGAAAGGCCAATATTAATCTCCCACTGTTTTTTTTGGTTGTTTTTTTTTTTTTTTTTTCAGGGAGACTTTAGAAAAAAAAATAATAAAAAAAATATGATTTTATCAGGAAGAATTTAGAAACCAAATAAAATAAAATGATTTTTTCAGGGAGAATTTATAAAACAAATAAAACCAAAAATAGGCGTTCTATGGCCCACTGACTGAGAGATGACGCACCCAGGAGTCAAGACTGGCACACAAGCAGAAAGGCCAATATTAATCTCCCACTGTTTTTTTTTTTTTTTTTCAGGGAGACTTTAGAAAAAAAAATAATAAAAAAAATATGATTTTATCAGGAAGAATTTAGAAACCAAATAAAATAAAATGATTTTTTCAGGGAGAATTTAGAAAACAAATAAAACCAAAAATAGGCGTTCTATGGCCCACTGACTGAGAGATGACGCACACAGGAGTCAGGAGTGGCACACAAACCCAGAGGCCAATATTTTTCTACCAATGATTGATGTAGTTATTTTCTCTGGTAGATTTTAGAACCCAAATCAAGGAAAAAAAATATAGGCTTTCTATGGACCACAATTGGAGAGAGAGAGAGAGAGAGAGAGAGAGAGAGAGAGATGGCACACCCAGGAGTCAAGACTGGCACACAAGCAGAAAGGCCAATATTAATCTCCCACTGTTTTTTTGGTTGTTTTTTTTTTTTTTTTTTCAGGGAGACTTTAGAAATAAAAATAATAAAAAAAATATGATTTTATCAGGAAGAATTTAGAAACCAAATAAAATAAAATGATTTTTTCAGGGAGAATTTAGAAAACAAATAAAACCAAAAATATGCGTTCTATGGCCCACTGACTGAGAGAGAGAGAGAGATGGAACGCTTAGTACTGGCACACAAGCCCAAAGGGCAATATTAATCTCCCTTTTTTTTTCCAGGGAGAATTTCTGAAACCCCAAAAAAAAATAAAATAGGCTTTCTATGGCCCACTATTTGTGAGAGAGATGGGACGCTCAGGACTGGCACAGATGGCACGCTCAGGACTGGCACAGAAGCCCAGAGGCCAATATTAATCTCCCTTTTTTTCTGGGAGAATTTATAAAACCAAAAAAATATTTAAATAGGCTTTCTATGGCCCACTATTTGTGAGAGAGATGGCACGCTCAGGACTGGCACAGATGGCACGCTCACAACTGGCACACAAGCCCAGAGGCCAATATTAATCTCCCTTTTTTCAGGGAGAATTTCTAAAACCCAAAAAAAAAATAAAATAGGCTTTCTATGGCCCACTATTTGTGAGAGAGATGGGACGCTCAGGACTGGCACAGATGGCACGCTCAGGACTGGCACAGAAGCCCAGAGGCCAATATTAATCTCCCTTTTTTTCTGGGAGAATTTATAAAACCAAAAAAATATTTAAATAGGCTTTCTATGGCCCACTATTTGTGAGAGAGATGGCACGCTCAGGACTGGCACAGATGGCACGCTCACAACTGGCACACAAGCCCAGAGGCCAATATTAATCTCCCTTTTTTCAGGGAAAATTTATAAAACAAAAAAAAAAATTAAATAGGCTTTCTATGGCCCACTATTTGTGAGAGAGATGGCACGCTCAGGGCTGGCACAGATGGCACGCTCAGGACTGGCACACAAGCCCAGAGGCCAATATTAATCTCCCTTTTTTTCAGGGAGAATTTATAAAACCAAAAAAAAAAATAAATAGGCTTTCTATGGCCCACTATTTGTGAGAGAGATGGCACACTCAGGACTGGCACACAAGCCCAAAGGCCAATATTAATCTCCCACTGTATTTTTATCAGGGAGAATTTATACACCCCACAAAAAAAAATACAGAAAAATGAAAAGGCTTTCTATGGCCCACTATGTGAGAGAGATGGCACACACAGGGATGGCACTCTAGCAGAAATGCCAAATTGCCAATCTTAATCTCCCACCAAAAAAAAAAAAAAAAAAAAAACAGGGAATGTCCTACAATTACTATCTCCCTGCCTGCAGTAATCTCAGCCAGGTATGGCAGGCAGCTACTATCTCCCTGCCTGCAGTAATCTCAGCCAGGTATGGCAGGCAGCAATAAGGAGTGGACTGATGCACAAATGAAATAAAAAGTGTGGACAAACAAAAAAGATAGCTGTGCAGAAAGGAAGGAACAAGAGGATTTGTGCTTTGAAAAAAGCAGTTGGTTTGCACAGCGGCGTACACACAGCAATGCAGCTATCAGGGAGCCTTCTAGGGCAGCCCAATGAGCTACAGCGCTGAGGGGAAAAAAAAAAAAAAAAAAACTTCCACTGTCCCTGCACACCGAGGGTGGTGTTGGACAGTGCAAATCGCTGCAGCACAAGCGGTTTTGTGGTTAATGGACCCTGCCTAACGCTATCCCTGCTTCTGACAAAGCGGCAGCAACCTCTCCCTAAGCTCAGATCAGCAGCAGTAAGATGGCGGTCGGCGGGAACGCCTCTTTATAGCCCCTGTGACGTCGCAGACAGCAAGCCAATCACTGCAATGCCCTTCTCTAAGATGGTGGGGACCAGGACCTATGTCATCACGCTGCCCACACTCTGCGTTTACCTTCATTGGCTGAGAAATGGCGCTTTTCGCGTCATTGAAACGCGACTTTGGCGCGAAAGTCGCGTACCGCATGGCCGACCCCGCACAGGGGTCGGATCGGGTTTCATGAAACCCCGACTTAGCCAAAAGTCGGCGACTTTTGAAAATGTTCGACCCGTTTCGCTCAACCCTACTCAGAATTAAGAGGTGCATAAATAATTATTTTTTCTATAAAATAGCTTTTACTGTGGGAAAGCACCAAAACATAAAAAAAATGAATGGAGAAACAATGCAACGGTAATAGAGGCTTTCTTTTAAATGTAAACTTAATATTTATTCAAAAATGCAAGCAATGTAGAATAAAATACTGTTAACAGGACCTACTAGTTTTGACAATCTACCTTACTGCTCTTTTACAAGTTAGTGTTTTGAATACGTGTGGTACACATACCGGAGGCACTAATGCATAGTCACATTCAAGTGAATGGGTCTATGCACATGTCAGTGGGATTCCACGAGCCATATGTCCGTAGGCAAAATATGCTGACATGTCCATTTTTTAACAGCAGCACTGGCTGCAAAACATCCCCCACACACGCACACCGGTGACACACGGATGACATCCGTGTGTCATCAGCGTAACACGTACTAGTCCCTGGGAATCAGTGGTATTGTTAGTAATGTTTCCTGGCAAAGGGTGCAGATGACAGCTCTCATCATTCTCCCCTGCTTGCACTGACATAGGCGCTAGCAGGGAAGAATGTTGAGAGTAGTATTCAACTGATAACAGCAAGAGAAGGCGGAGGCTGATGAGAGTATTCATCAGCCGCCGCCTGCGCTATAAAAAAATAAATACATGTTAAAAAAATTATGTGGGGTTCACCTGAATTTTTGATAATCAGCCAGGCAAAACTGACAGCTTCAGGCTGCAACTCTCAGCTGTCAGCTTTAGCTAGGTTGTTATTAAGAATAGATGGGTCCCCATACTATGTTTTTTAATTATTTAAATAATTTAATAAAAGCAACGTGAGGTCCAATTCATTTTTGATAATCAGCTAAGCTAAAGCAGACAGCTGAGGGGTTGGTATTTTCAGGCTGGAAAGGGGCCATAGATATTGCTCCCCCAGCTTAAAAATAGCAGCTTGCAGTTACCCAGAAAAGGCATATCTATTAAATGTACCAATTCTGGCACTTTGCCCTGCTTTTTCCACTAGCTCTGTGGTGGTGGCATGTGAGTTTCATATTTGTGGGGTTGATGTCACCTTTGTATTGTCTAGTGAAATCAAACCCATGGCTTAGTAATGCACAGACATCCATAAGACACCTATCCATTACTAATACTATAGTTGTATTGTAAATAAATACACAGCAAGTATAAAGTCTTTTATTTGAAATAAAAACACAACAAACTTTTATTTTTTTATTTAAAAATAACAAACACAGTTATACTCACCTAACACCCATTCCATTGAAGCCAAGGTATCCTGTAAAAAAACAACCATATCCATCACCTCTCCATCATTCTGTCCCACACCATAATCCATGTCTGGGGATAAACAGTTTTCAAAATGAACGATGTCAAGATGTGACCGCCCATGCTGGGAACCACTGAGAAATGAGCAGCATCAGTGAACAGTGGTGACCTTATCGAGGTTAAAGTGGGTCACTGAGGCTGCGTTCCAGGCTGGGCTGAACAGTGATGACCTTAGCAAAGTAAGAAAAAGTCAGTGAGTTCACCACAGTTCAGCTCAGTGAGTTATGAGCAGAGGAGAATGATAACACTATGTAACACAATTTTTGTTCCTGGCTTCCAAGTGTAATATTTCAACTGCTTATGTATGAACTACGTACGACTATGCAAAAATGACTACATTCAGCACAAACTTTGATTTTATGACCACAGGCCAGAAAAATTTTGCATTTATTTTGCCAAAAAAAGGAAATTACACTATAACAAATTTGTGTTTATTTTTTGTTCCTGGGTCCAAAGTGTGTTTTCCTAACCCGTTATGCCTAAAACAAATAGAAAATAAGTGTGGTTCTGCAAAAACTTTGCTTCTGTGATCAGGACAATTAAAATTAGAAATTTGTCTGTTTGCAGGAAAATTCTCCATTCGTATTCAATACTGGGTAGTCTTCATTGTCCTGATCACAGAAGCAAAGTTTTTGTGGAACATCAACTATTTTCTATTTGTTTTAGACATAGCACGTTAGGAAAACACACTTTGGACCCAGGAACAAAAAATAAATAAAAAATTTGATACATAGTGTAATAGTTGTCTTCAGGAGCTGGCGCTGAGGAACAGTGCTTACAGTACAACTGATTATTCCCAGGTGTCATCTATGTGTAATTGGCGTGAAGTGTAACAATTTTCAATTTTCAAACAAATTCCCAGTACCGCTGTTTTGTCCAGTATCAGAAATATCAGGACGTGCGTTACTCATGGTCTGTCTTGTCTGCTGGTTGTCAGTGAACATAAAGATCAAGAATGTAAATAATGGAGAGTGTTCAAGTATCATGTTATATTCCAGCAGACAGGTGTCAGCAGTAAATTAAGATAATTGCAATAGACAGAAAAAATTAGATGTCAATCAAATCAAATGATATTGTGATGTAAACAACAAAAAAAAAACATTCAATATTGCAGGATTAATTATTTTTTCTTCACTACCCAATGGTATAAAATTATATGACCCACCTCTGGTATAAATATGAGCATTGCATCCCTAGATGAAATCATTGAGAGGTTCAGTTTGTAAAATGGTGTCTCTTATAAAGGAGTTCTGCTGTTTTGGCATCTCAGGGGTAGAGATGAGCGAACCTGTTCGGATAATGTTCGACAATTTCAAATTCAGCACAAATGTAGCACATTCGGATTCATGTTCAATTTCCCAAGCATTTTTACTTAAAATAAACAAAATTCGGTTACAGTATAGTAAATCGTCCCATTTCCACTAATGATTTTATTATGACTGGCTAGGACAGTGGTGCTGTATGATTAATGGGGGAACATGTTTGATGATGGAACGGGGTGTGTCTAGGTCAGAGGAGCTGTGGAGGCTATTTTTTCTCACTTTCTTATAACTTAATATTTGTACATTCTGGCAGCCAATCAGCCTGCAGAAACCATCCACAGCGTCATTACACAAGGCCTTATGTGATTAGTTGCTGAAGTCACAGGTCCCTATTCGAATAAAAAGCAGACATCTTGTTGTGCTGGCTCCATGTTCTCAGTGTTACATTGCAGAAAGATCAGCTCCTTTAGTGGTGCTACTGCTGAAAGTGACTTTGCCAGTTAGCTAGATAGTATCCTGTCCTGTGTGAAATCGATCTTCCAGCATCTAACTAGGTTATGCTAAAACTGTTTTGCAGTCTCAGGAGGCCCAATTTGCTAATCCAAATCGGTTGTGATCAAACCGTGTTTCAGTGAGAAATCAGAAGGCCAGATCTTCACTTAAAAATTGTTAGGCCTAATATTGGGGTGTAACCTGGAGGCCCAATTTGCAAATCCAAATCGATTGGGATAAAACTGTGTTGCAGTGAAGAATCAGGAGGTCACAATTGCTCATCAAAATTTTTAGGTATAAAAATGTTGTTCCGGCACACTATCTAGGAAAATAAATAATGATGTTTCATTTAGTGATAGGTGACTTACAGGTGTGGGCCTAACGTTGTGAAACAGAAGGTTAAAAGAGGGGAAGAGTAGATACAACATGAGTGGGAAAAAGTGAGTTTGTGGTGTAAATGGAAATAGGGTTGATGTTCGTGGGTTAGGTGTTAATGTTAATGAAAGCTCAACTGAACAAACAACATCTCGTCCTATCCAAAGACAGCTGACATCTGTTACTGGACGGGCCACTCGACTCCTATTCTTTGGCAGCTGCACCGCGGTACACCTTGAATATGAGGCTCAGAAAGAGCATGTACTCCAGAGAATGGCAAGTGATGCATCAATTTGCCTTTCCTCCTCTTCCTCCACCTTAACATCACACACAGTACAATTCTTAGAGGTGGCACCACAATAACCAGTGTTTACCACTGCAAAACAAATTTACAAATGCTTAACCCCTTAAGCCCCGGGGGTGGTTTGCACGTTAATGACCAGGCCAATATTTACAATTCTGACCACTGTCCCTTTATGAGGTTATAACTCTGGAACGCTTCAACGGATCTTGGCGATTCTGACATTGTTTTCTCGTGACATATTGTACTTCATGATAGTGCTAAAATTTCTTTGATATTACCTGCATTTATTTGTGAAAAAAATGGAAATTTGGCGAAAATTTAGAAAATTTTGCAATTTTCCAACTTTGAATTTTTATGCCCTTAAATCACAGAGATATGTCACGCAAAAAACTTAATAATTAACATTTCCCACATGTCTACTTTACATCAGCACAATTTTGGAAACAAATTTTTTTTTTGTTAGGGAGTTATAAGGGTTAAAAGTTGACCAGCAATTTCTCATTTTTACAACAAAATTTACAAAATTTTTTTTAGGGACCACCTCACATTTGAAGTCATATTTAGGGGTCTATATAGCAAAAAATACCCAAAAGTGACACCATTCTAAAAACTGCACCCCTCAAGCTGATCAAAACCACATTCAAGAAGTTTATTAACCCTTCTGGTGCTTCATGAGAGCTAAAGCAATGTTGAAAGAAAAAATGAAAATTTAACTTTTTAGTCATGAAAACGATCTTTTAGCAACAATTTTTTTATTTTCCCAAACCTAACAGGAGAAATTGGACTGCAAAAGTTGTTGTCCAATTTGTCCTGAGTACGCTGATACCCCATATGTGGGGGGAACCACTGTTTGGGTGCATGGCAGGGCTCAGAAGGGAAGGAGCACCATTTGACTTTTTCAAGCTAAAATTAGCTGGAATTGAGATTGGACTCCATGTCGCGTTTGGTGAGCCCCTGATGTGCCTAAACAGTGGAAACCCCCCACAAGTGACCCCATTTTGGAAACTAGACCCCCTAAGGAACTTATCTAGATGTGTGGTGAGCACTTTTATCCCCCAAGTGCTTCACAGAAGTTTATACCGCCAATGCGTAAAAATAAAAAAACATATTTTTTCCACAAACATGATCGTTTAGTCCCCAATTTTTTATTTTCACAAGGGTAACTGAAGAAATTAGACCATAAAAGTTGTAGTACAATTTGTCCTGAGTAAGACAATACCCCATATGTGGGGGGGAACCACTGTTTGGGCGCATGGCAGGGCTCAGAAGGGAAGGAGCGCCATAAGACTTTTTCAAGCTAAAATTAGCTGGAATTGAGATCGGACGCCACGTCATGTTTGGTGAGCCCCTGATGTGCCTAAACAGTGGAAACCCCCCACAAGTGACCCCATTTTGGAAACTAGACCCCCTAAGGAACTTATCTAGATGTGTGGTGAGCACTTTTATCCCCCAAGTGCTTCACAGAAGTTTATACCGCCCGTGCGTAAAAATAAAAAAACGTATTTTTTCCACAAACATGATCGTTTAGTCCCCAATTTTTTATTTTCACAAGGGTAACTGATGAAATTGGACCATAAAAGTTGTAGTCCAATTTGTCCTGAGTAAGACAATACCCCATATGTGGGGGGGAACCACTGTTTGGGCGCATGGCAGGGCTCAGAAGGGAAGGAGCACCATAAGACTTTTTCAAGCTAAAATTAGCTGGAATTGAGATCGGACGCCATGTCGTGTTTGGTGAGCCCCTGATGTGCCTAAATAGTGGAACCCCCCTACAAATGACCCCATTTTGGAAACTAGACCCCCTAAGGAACTTATCTAGATGTGTGGTGAGCACTTTTATCCCCCAAGTGCTTCACAGAAGTTTATACCGCCCGGGCGTGAAAATAAAAAATGATCTTTTTGTCCCCAATTTTTTAATTTCCCAAGGGTAACAGGAGAAATTGGACCACAAAAGTTGTTGTCCAATTTGTCCTGAGTAGGCTGGTACCCCAAATGTGGGAGAAAACTACTGTTTGGGCACACGTCAGGGCTCGGAAGGGAAGTAGTGACGTTTTGGAATGCAGGCTTTGATGGAATCGTCTGCGGCCGTCACGTTCCGTTTGACGAGCCCCTGATGTGCCTAAACAGTGGAAACCCCCCACAAGTGACCCCAATTTGGAAACTAGACCCCCTAAGGAACTTGTCTAGATGTGTGGTGACAACTTTGAACCCCCAAGTGTTTCACTAAAGTTTATAACGCCCGGGCGTGAAAATAAAAAATCCTATTTTTTGCCCACAAAAATGATCTTTTAGTCCCCAATTTTTTAATTTCCCAAGGGTAACAGGAGAAATTGGACCACAAAAGTTGTTGTCCAATTTGTCCTGAGTAGGCTGGTACCCCATATGTGGGAGAAATCTACTGTTTGGGCACACGTCAGGGCTCGGAAGGGAAGTAGTGATGTTTTGGAATGCAGGCTTTGATGGAATCGTCTGCGGCCGTCACGTTCCGTTTGACGAGCCCCTGATGTGCCTAAACAGTGGAAACCCCACACAAGTGACCCCAATTTGGAAACTAGACCCCCTAAGGAACTTGTCTAGATGTGTGGTGACAACTTTGAACCCCCAAGTGTTTCACTAAAGTTTATAACGCCCAGGCGTGAAAATAAAAAATCCTATTTTTTTGCCCACAAAAATGATCTTTTAGTCCCCAATTTTTTAATTTCCCAAGGGTAACAGGAGAAATTGGACCACAAAAGTTGTTGTCCAATTTGTCCTGAGTAGGCTGGTACCCCATATGTGGGAGAAAACTACTGTTTGGGCACACGTCAGGGCTCGGAAGGGAAGAAGTGACGTTTTGGAATGCAGGCTTTGATGGAATCGTCTGTGGCCGTCACGTTCCGTTTGACGAGCCCCTGATGTGCCTAAACAGTGGAAACCCCCCACAAATGACCCCAATTTGGAAACTAGACCCCCTAAGGAACTTGTCTAGATGTGTGGTGACAACATTGAACCCCCAAGTGTTTCACTAAAGTTTATAATGCCCGGGAGTGAAAATAAAAAATCCTATTTTTTGCCCACAAAAATGATCTTTTAGTCCCCAATTTTTTAATTTCCCAAGGGTAACAGGAGAAATTGGACCACAAAAGTTGTTGTCCAATTTGCCCTGAGTACGCTGGTACCCCACATGTGGGGAAAAACTGTTTAGGCACACGTTGGGGCTCGAAAGGGAAGTACTGACGTTTTTGAATGCAGACTTTGATGGAATCGTCTGCGGGAGTCATGTTCCGTTTGCAGAGCCCCTGATGTGCCTAAACAGGAAAAAAACCCACAAGTGACAACATTTTGGAAAGTAGACCCCCAGAGAACCTACGTAGATGTGCCAACTTTGGAATTATTCTATTTCCTGGAAAGTAAATTAGTAGTGCATGGAGGTGTGGTACAATTTAAAGCAATCCTTCATACACAGGCCAGGTTTGTCGGGGCAGGTGTCGCATTGATAGATGGTTTTCCTTCGAATTCCTCTTTTGTAGCACACTCGACACCTTTTTTGCGGCTTACCTTTTTTTTCAGTTGGCGGGACCACCCCAGGAAAATGCTGGCCTGGTACGATACGTGCACCTTCAGTTCCAGAAGTACTGGGGCCCGCTCCTTCCCTCGTGCCAAACATCAGGGCCTTAACCACTACCTCTTGGAAATGAAGGTACGACGTATCGGTGTTGCGTGCACATCGTGACAGCAGGAAAGCGTTGAGCATTGCCATTTGTACGATGTGCACGGACAGCTTTTTGTACCACACCCTGGCCTTTCTCAAAGCACTGTACGGTTGGAGGAGTTGATCAGAGAGATCAACGCCCCCCATGTTTTTGTTGTACCCCAGTAAACAGTCCGGTTTGAAGACCTGTGCAGAGGTACCCCGAACAGTGCTGAGGGCGCTGCCATCACCGTGTATGGTGGTCAACAGAAGGACATCCCTTTTGTCCTTGTACTTGACAACCAGCAGGTGGTCGCTACATTGGGCTTTGCTCTCACCTTTTCTGAGCATCTGCCCAAGTAGCATCTTCGGGAGGCCTCTCTGATTTTTGCAGACAGTACCGCAGGCTGCGGTACCTCGCGCAAAGAGAGATTTGTAGAGTGGGATGCTGGAATAAAAGTTATCGGTATAGAGGTGATAACCTTTATCCAGCAGTGGGTGCACCAAATCCCACACAATTTTCCCACTCACTCCCAGGATAGAAGGACACTCAGGCGGTTCAATCCTGCTGTCCTTCCCTTCGTAGACTCTAAAGCTGTGGGTGTACCCTGAGGTACTCTCACACAGCTTGTAGAGTTTGATTCCGTACCTGGCCCTCTTGCTGGGCAGGTATTGACGGAATCCGAGCCGCCCCTTAAAATGAATTAAGGACTCATCCACGCAGATGTCTCTTTGAGGCACGTACACTTCTGCAAACTTTTTGTTGAAGTGTTCGATGACCGGCCGAACTTTGAACAGACGGTCAAAGTTGGGGTCATCTCGTGCGGGACACCGTGCATTATCGTTGTAATGCAGGAACTTATGGATGGCCTCAAAACGCGTCCGGGTCATGACCATTCTGAATACTGGAGTGTTATATAAAATATCCACACTCCAATATTGCCGAAGTTCAGGCTTTTTCAGAATCCCCATATGGAGGACCAGGCCCCAAAACTGCATCATTTCAACTGCGTCTACAGGAGACCAGTTAGAATATGATGAATCCGAGTTTTGGTCCAAAAATTGCAGAGCATATAGATTAGTTTGCTCCACAATGAGGTTGACGAAAGCCTCAGAGAAAAAGACTTTGAAAAAGTCTAGTTCTGTGAGGCCGGTGGTGTCAAACTTGATTCCTGATTCTGCCACAAAATCAGGAATCAGTGGCTCGTAATTTTCGGGGGGCCTGGTCAATATGGGATCCGCAGTGGGGTGTGCTGGTTCGTCTTCAGCAATGGTGGGCCTAGCCTCATCTTCTGTCCTGCGGCGTCTGCATGGCAGTTCCACAGGGCCGGAGGAGGAAGATGAGGAGTGGGAAGAGGATGAGGAAGAATCAGAAAAATAAAGAAAAGTGGGATCCTCTCCCTCGCTATCAGTGTCGGAGGCAAGGAAAGCATATGCCTCCTCCACTGAATAGCGCTGTTGGGACGAACGGGACGAGCGGGACATTTTTTTTGTAAGTGTGGTGCTTGAGTGTACTTTATTGGTAACTATGTGTAAGTGTTGGGGGATAGTGCTTGGTGCAAACTACTCTGAAAAGAAAAAGCTAAAGGAAAAAAAAATACCTGTGAAAGAAAAGTATAAAAGAGCAGGCCCTAGCTCTGATAAGTGAATCGCGTCACTTACCAAAGTTTGGCGGCTGCTGGGTGTGTGAACGGGGATGTGAAAAAAAACCCGCAGGCACGAGAGCTCTGATAAATGAACCGCGTCACTTACCAAAGTTCAGCGGCTGCTGGGTGCGTGCACAGGGATGTGAGAAAAAAAAAAAAAAGGAAAGCACGGGTTAGATGCGCGCGGGGTGAGCGCACGGAGATGTGGGGGAAAAAAAAAGGAAAGCACGGGTTAGATGCGCGCGGGGTGAGCGCACGGAGATGTGGAAAAAAAAAAAAAAGGAAAACACGGGTTAGACGCGGTGGGGTGAGCGCACGGAGATGTGGGGGAAAAAAAAGGAAAGCACGGGTTAGACGCGGCGGGGTGAGCGTACGGAGATGTGGGGGGAAAAAAAGGAAAGCACGGGTTAGATGCGCGCGGGGTGAGCGCACGGAGATGTGGGAGAAAAAAAAAAAAAAGGAAAGCACGGGTTAGACGCGGCGGGGTGAGCGCACGGAAATGTGGGGGAAAAAAGGAAAGCACGGGTTAGATGCGCGCGGGGTGAGCGCACGGAGATGTGGGGAAAACTGCGTCACTTATCAAAGTTTGGCGGCTGCGGGATGGGTGTACGGAATTGGGCAAAGGGGGCTGCTGAAAAAAAAGCGAGCACGAGTGTTGATCGGTGAACTGCGTCACCAATCAACACTCGGCGGCGCAAAGAGGGACGGAGGGGGTAGAGAAGGGGGAAGGGGGAAGAGGGGGAAGAGGGGGAAGGGGGGCATGGGTGGAAGGGGGGGATGGGTGGATGGGGGGGTGAAATGAGACCGGGTAGGGGCTGTTAGCACTTACCTTTTGTAGTCTCTCTTCTTTCTTTGGTTTTCTTTCTTTGGTTTTCTTTCTTCCGGCTTTTTTGTATTGCAGGGGATTGTCGTGTTACAGGCTTCTGTAGCACCACAAGGCCCAGCAAGACAAGATCTGGCTGTGTGACCGCTCAGCAGGAGTCCCTCAGCTAGAGTGAGAACCCCTGCAGAGCGGTCACACAGGTCACACCGCTGCTGTGAGCTGTCATTGGTGGGATCGAATGATAACATCGATCCCACCAATCCCTGCAGGGCTTGGTGACCATGGCAACTGCCTAGGATCCCTCCGATCCTAGGCAGGTCACTGCCAGGTCACCAGCAGGGCACACAGTGGTCACAACGTGACCGCCGCTGTGCCCTGTGATTGGCGCGATCGTCGATCGCTCCAATCAGCTCCTGCAGGCCCTGATGGGCCTGCACTAGTCACTGGCCTCTGATCGGTGCCATGGCAGCACCGATCCAGGCCGCTACAGCAGGGGCAGGGGGTATGGGAGCAGGGGACAGCCGGCATGGGGCACGGAAAAGCCGGGCACGGGGCAGGGAACAGCTGGGCACAGCGCGGTAATACCGCCGCTGTGCCCGGTGATTGGCGCGATCGTCGTTCGCATCGATCGCGCCAATCAGCCTCTGCAGGCCCTGCTGGGCCTGCACTAGGCTCTGGCCCACGATCGGTGCTATTGCAGCATCGATCCAGGCCAGTACAGCAGGGCACAGCAGCGGTAATAGCGCCGCTGTGCCCTGCGATTGGCGCGATCGATACGATCGGCGATCGCGCCAATCCGGGGGGTTTTTGCCGGTGCCTGGCGTTGCCAGGCACCGGCCCTAGGATCGAGTACATCGGTACTCGATCCTAGCCTGCGACCTCATTGTTTCAGCCGCTCCGATTGGCTGAAACAATGAGGAACGCTGTGATTGGCTGTTCAGAATTGAACAGCCAATCACAGCGATCCAGAGGCCTGGGGGGCGAAGCCATGCCCGGGGATGTCGGCGCCATCTTCCTCCAGGTAAGATGGCGCCGGAAATTTAATGCGATCACCGCGACTTAAGTCGCGATGTCGCATTAAACACTATGACGTACTATCCCATCACTGGGAATTAAGTCCCAGGTCACCTGGACGGGATAGTACGTCATATGGGATAAAAGGGTTAACTGACTGTGGGGAACCACAGATGGGCCATTCTGCAGAACTGTTCACACATTCTATTCCTTGGGTATCAGAGGTCGGCTCCAAAGATTCATGGAATCCAGAGGTGGAAAGCATCTGCACCAATGCCCAAAATTTTATCAAGTTTGATGCAGAGCCGGACGAAGTAGGGTCCAAGCAGAATCCAAACCCTCATCATCAGTTGTTAATTCCCGGGGGTAGAGGTGATCCTGATGAGACTCAGATACCAGAGGCACATGTGGACTATACTGTAGTGTCAGGGCAGGAAGAGGGGGAGGGTTACTTTCGGGGTGAGGAGTGTGAGAACAGAGAGTATGATGATGAGGTTGTAGATCTCAATTGGTGTGAACCCAGAGTCATACAGCTGAGTAGCTCAGCAGAGGAGGTAGAGGACAAGGATATTACATTGCTACGTCCTACACAGACACGAAGTGATGCCACCCTGAGAAGAACTGCATCCTCAGATTCAACTCTGGCTGTAGCAAGTATTGGTCTTGAGTGTGCTGTATGCAGGAGAGGAAAGGGTTGTCTAATGTGGGGATTTTTTGAGTCTACAAAGGATGACATAACTCATGTTATGTGCCAAATTTGCAAAGAAAAAACTCAGTAGAAGCAAAAATTGCAATAATTTCATGACTAAATGCAAGAACCAGCACATGCGCGATCAACATGCCTTAGTATTGGAATCTCACTGTGCGAAAATGCTGACTAGTGGGCCTTGCCAACCACTGGCCATCTCACCAACGACATCTCCTGCTTCTTCCTCCATCACAGTGCCAAGTCTTCTCACACAAGTCCCCATCAGCAAAAACTCCACTTGTTTACTCCCCTACAGTCGGGGTGAGTGAAAGCCCATCAGCTGTTATGGAAGTGAAGATGCTTGCTGTTTTTTGTCACCTAGCACAACTCATCATTCTCAATCCAACATAACATCTCCACCTGCACCTCATTCACAGTCTAGCAGTTTGTCCTGTTCTCCATTTTCCACCATCTCTCAGCACAGCAGCCAGCCTTCGGTCCAGCAGTTGTGGTCACGTAAAAGATTGTATCCTCCTAAACATGCTAAAGCTAAGAGCTTAAACTCCACTATCTACAATCTGTTGGCCACAGAAATGTTGCCTTTCCACCTGGTGATACAGATGGTTTCAGAAAGTTAATGGACATCCCAGTCCCCCTGTACCAGTTGTCCAGTCGTCATTTCTTCTGTAAGAAAGCTGTGCCTGTGCTACACCACCATACACCACCATGTTGCAGACAGCATCACCCATTCCCTGAAAAAATCTATGTCTGCCAGGTTGCATTTCTCCACCTAAACAATGTCATGACACAGCTGTCGGGTGACCCGGGACCAGGGACTCCTTCCCTGCCCCTAACACTAGGGGGCACCCTAGCTCGCCCTACTTCCCGGGATAGTTCTGAAAGTGAAGATGCCCTTGCCTTATCTCCTGAGTGAGCCCTCCTTCTGTTCTCTTCTCCCACCCAGGGAAGAGGGGAGCTACTGTGCACCATAGTACACCAAGCCAATAAACAAGGCAACACAAACAAGAGTTAACAGAAATCTCCAGGCATACAAAATATTCACTCACACATAACAGAGGAATGCATTCTGCATGGAGGTAGGGGATTAAACCAAAATAGAGAAGGATAGGGAAGTACCATACATACAAACCAAACAACAGTCACAGATAACTGCTTCAACTCTCCATCTCATATGATCCCATCTCCCTCTGTTAGCCATGCAGCAAATGCTTGCTCTTACAAAGGATTTGTAACAGAGCCCAGATTATAAATAAGAAAGGAGTGGCTAACCGAGCTCAGCTGTGAACATAGGGATTTGTATGAACATAGGATTTCCAACATGGCCAATTTACCCCTGTTTTGCCAGACGAAATAAATACATTTAAAATGAAGGAGAAATGCTTCTTCTCAGTGCCGGAGTAGGAGCAATCAGATGCTGCGGGCTTCCGATTCCACACTGTCGCGATAACCACATAACAGACAAGCAAACATAAGCATGGGTGTTACATCTCAAAGACTGTGCACTGGGTGACTCTGGTTGCTGTGGTGGCAGAAGGTCAAGGGGCAAAGCTGGTGTAGCTGTTTTTGTTCTGACTCAAAGTCAGATATGTCGGATCACCAGTGAGGCCGAAATAAAAGACTAGGCCCTAAAATAATGAGTGCTCAGAGAAAAGAATGCACACTTGTTGTGAGCAAGTAACTTTTCTGTTTATTCACCCAAGAATGCAGTATTTTATACCATTTACAGACATGTGACTCAATGTAACTCATGTAGCCCCCCCTGTTACACTGGTCATGATGACTTTATTTACCATGTACCCACAACATATTTTTCCATACTCTTGAAAACATTGCATATTAGATAAGAAGTATAAAATCCTTGAATTGGAAACTATAAGGCTACAATAATATAAAAACAAATTCTAGCAAAAGAAGTAAAAACATTAACCCTTCTATATCAATTTACCCCTTTTGTAAATGGTATAACCTTTTGCCACAGGGTCAGTTAGTATCCACAAAGGAGTTACTGTCTCAAGGGTCTAGTACCCATTAGGGGGGTTCCTACCTGCTTCGCCCATCCACCCTCAGTGCAGACACCCACTTCTCGAGTCAGCAGTGGTTATCTGTGGTCTATGATACACTATGGAAGGTTCAGCCTTAGATTCTTTTTTTTACACATGCACTATTCAGTAGCTTAAGTAATACATATTTTACGGCTAAGTATAGCAATAGATAAAACAATAAATACTGCATGCAAGCCTGTACAATACCAGAAATTTATCCCGCTAGTCCACTAAATCAGTTGGTTGGATTTAAAAAGGAGTATGTGTTACCCCACCAGAAATCTCTGTTTGCACTGTGTTGCTTTAACCATTGGTCTCTAAGTTCACCTATTTTGACTATACTGGACCTGACCTGGAGATTGCCAGCCGTGTCAATATCCTCCCACCGTGTCCTCCCACCATTTGGTCCTGTTCCTCACACTGGCAGCTTGGGTTACCCTCCCTATTTTAGATGATTATTGGGTAACTTTTGTACACTACTGGTGCAGCATTTTGGCCATTGGTGTCAGCTGACATCCCCACATTGCGCATTGTGGCTGATGCCCTGTTATATTTGGGATTATATTCATGCAGTCGGCATTATACTTATGCACTAGCACCTTATTAGGGACTTCGCCTTTGTCTTTTTACCTATTGAGGCTCAGCATACTCTTTTCTCATCGCATGTGTGATTTATATGGTATCCCGCAGTGTATTGTGTTTATATTTGCATTTGTACTCAGCGCCATATGTGTTACTTGTGTCATTTGCACTGAATGTATCATGAACAGGGCCCATGGGGGAGTTTTCTCTTATGATGGTTTTCATTGTTTTTAATATTTTGTTACCAATAAAGTTGCTCCTTTTTCACATTAGTGATTGGTGGTGTGCAGCTTGTGTAGTGGCCTCTTTCCCTTGTTGTTTATTACCATTGTTGCTAGCCACTTTCTTGCACCCCCCTCCCCTTTTGACTAGTGAGTCATTATAGTGTAGTGCGCCAGCAATATTGTTTTGTTCTTCAGCCGTGTCAATATAATTGCAACAGGTGGGACCAATTATTTGACACATTCCTGATTCTTTTGCAGTCAGGTAATCTATTACTATAGTATGTTAACATAGTAACATAGTAACATAGTTAGTGAGGCTGAAAAAAGACATTTGTTCATCCAGTTCAGCCTATATTCCATCATAATAAATCCCCAGATCTACGTCCTTCTACAGAACCTAATAATTGTATGATACAATATTGTTCTGCTCCAGGAAGACATCCAGGCCTCTCTTGAACCCCTCAACTGAGTTCGCCATCACCACCTCCTCAGGCAAGCAATTCCAGATTCTCACTGCCCTAACAGTAAAGAATCCTCTTCTATGTTGGTGGAAAAACCTTCTCTCCTCCAGACGCAAAGAATGCCCCCTTGTGCCCGTCACCTTCCTTGGTATAAACAGATCCTCAGCGAGATATTTGTATTGTCCCCTTATATACTTATACATGGTTATTAGATCGCCCCTCAGTCGTCTTTTTTCTAGACTAAATAATCCTAATTTCGCTAATCTATCTGGGTATTGTAGTTCTCCCATCCCCTTTATTAATTTTGTTTCCCTCCTTTGTACTCTCTCTAGTTCCATTATATCCTTCCTGAGCACCGGTGCCCAAAACTGGACACAGTACTCCATGTGCGGTCTAACTAGGGATTTGTACAGAGGCAGTATAATGCTCTCATCATGTGTATCAAGACTTCTTTTAATGCACCCCATGATCCTGTTTGCCTTGGCAGCTGCTGCCTGGCACTGGCTGCTCCAGGTAAGTTTATCATTAACTAGGATCCCCAAGTCCTTCTCCCTGTCAGATTTACCCAGTGGTTTCCCATTCAGTGTGTAATGGTGATATTGATTCTTTCTTCCCATGTGTATAACCTTACATTTATCATTGTTAAACCTCATCTGCCACCTTTCAGCCCAAGTTTCCAACTTATCCAGATCCATCTGTAGCAGAATACTATCTTCTCTTGTATTAACTGCTTTACATAGTTTTGTATCATCTGCAAATATCGATATTTTACTGTGTAAACCTTCTACCAGATCATTAATGAATATGTTGAAGAGAACAGGTCCCAATACCGACCCATGCGGTACCCCACTGGTCACAGCAACCCAGTAAGAGACTATACCATTTATAACCACCCTCTGCTTTCTATCACTAAGCCAGTTACTAACCCATTTACACACATTTTCCCCCAGACCAAGCATTCTCATTTTGTGTACCAACCTCTTGTGCGGCACGGTATCAAACGCTTTGGAAAAATCGAGATATACCACGTCCAATGACTCACCGTGGTCCAGCCTATAGCTTACCTCTTCATAAAAACTGATTAGATTGGTTTGACAGGAGCGATTTCTCATAAACCCATGCTGATATGGAGTTAAACAGTTATTCTCATTGAGATAATCCAGAATAACATCCCTCAGAAACCCTTCAAATATTTTACCAACAATAGAGGTTAGACTTACTAGCCTATAATTTCCAGGTTCACTTTTAGAGCCCTTTTTGAATATTGGCACCACATTTGCTATGCGCCGGTCCTGCGGAACAGACCCTGTCGCTATAGAGTCCCTAAAAATAAGAAATAATGGTTTATCTATTACATTACTTAGTTCTCTTAGTACTCGTGGGTGTATGCCATCCGGACCCGGAGATTTATCTATTTTAATCTTATTTAACCGGTTTCGCACCTCTTCTTGGATTAGATTGGTGACCCTTAATATAGGGTTTTCATTGTTTCTTGGGATTTCACCTAGCATTTCATTTTCCACCGTGAATACTGTGGAGAAGAAGGTGTTTAATATGTTAGCTTTTTCCTCGTCATCTACAACCATTCTTTCCTCACTATTTTTTAAGGGGCCTACATTTTCAGTTTTTATTCTTTTACTATTGATATAGTTGAAGAACAGTTTGGGATTAGTTTTAATCTTGTGACGCCCAGGAGACCGGGGTACCCAGCACCAGACCAATGGGGTCTGTCTCTTGAGGGGGATGTCACGGGTGGCTTGACCCGGTGCTGTGGCCTCAGGAAATGCACAGTGTAAGGGTATCGTGAGGGAACAGGCACTTACTTGATCAGCAGCAGGTTCTCCCAGCGGTGATGATCCCGATCCTGGATAGATGGCTATTGTCCAAATGAAAGACTGAGGCACTGAAACATTTAACCAGTTTACTTCAACATAAAGGGATTTACAACCAGTCCTGTCACCGGAGTCTGTATGGGAACTGTGAGTTACTTTGTCCCTGCCGGGGTCTTCGCCTCTTATTGTACGCAGTTTCTGTATGGCCCTGCTGCTGTATGTGAACTGGCTGCCGGCCCAATCTGTCCCCTCCGGGTCCTGGTTCGACGGGCAACCCGAGTCCTTTTATCGGCTTACCCCCTCCAGGAGTACCGCTGAACTCTGTATCTGTTGCTGTGTCCGGCCCTAGTGAAGCTGATATCACCTCACGTTTTCTGGTTGCTGTATTATATATAATGAATACAGCCACGGATCTGGTATCCGTCTTTGCGCCTGTTCTGGGTAGTGATTAATGCTACCCGGTTCTCACAATGTCCTTTTTTTCTGTCCCTCGTCTCCTCAGGCCGGTGATTTAGGCCTGGAAACAATCACAGGGCTGTTAGAAATTCAGCGGTATGACCTCTCACTATCAGCTCCTTAGCCCAACTGCCATTTCTTCTCTCAGACCAGAATGGATCAAGGGGAGTCTCTGGAGCTCCCCCTTCTGGCCGGAGGTGGTAGTGCAGTTTTGCTATCTTAATATTTGTATTTAGTGTCAGTAACTATTTTTGTGGCAAATACCCCTAGGGGTGCTACATTCCCCCTTAGTTAAGAACAGTACTCCGGGACTGTGGGACGATAACATTTTGAAATAACAATTAATATGTACAGAGTCTTAAAAATGAAAAGTTACAAAAACCACTCAAGGAAACAAAAATAGAGTTCTGTAAAAAGTCACTTCAAATAGCGTCTATTAATACAGTTCTATCCTTGAAGGTACTAGGAAAGGCACTGCACTTTGTGTCCAGGAATTTAGTTCCATTTTTCCAACGGAGTTATCAATATAAAGTCTAAAGAAAGTTCAAAAAGAGCAAAAAGCAAAGTTCAAAAAGCAGTCTTTCCGGAGCTTTGATTTAGTGCCTCCGGGCTGATAAAAAGTTCAAGAATATGCAAGAAGTTCATACAGACAAGTCTCTGTAGGTACTGGGCTTAAACGTTGCAGAATGATAACAATGACTATAGTTTTATAGTTGGTAATCCACATACCTAGCCGATAATTGACCCTGGGTACTACGCTGTGATCTACGTAATAGCGGTATCTCTCCATGTGGTGTACTACTGTCTACTGCGGATGTAGTATCTGCCCGCTCTGCTAAAGATAATTCCATGACTATGGAGTTGGCAAGTCCACCGTGAATGGGATTACTCTGATCAGGAATCTGTTCTTCCTGGCCTGGAACCTCCTGTAGTACGGGGTCAGCCTCTTCCTGTCTTGGGACTTCTGGTATTGGGTACGGTGTTGGGTAAAAGGCCACCATGGGAACCACTACTGCACCATGGTATGTTAGTAGGGTTTTGGGAAAGTCTCCTATACAGGTGTGATACATTTCCTCTTCTTTTTCCTTTACTGGTTGAACCTGTATGGGTTGAATAACTTCTGGTTCTGGCTGGACAACTTCTGGCTCTTTCAATGCTTCCGGACACAATTTAAGATTGTCTCTTGACACTAGTACAGATGTTAAGCCTCCATTTTTGCTAATGAGACACATTTTAGGATTATCCATTCTTGTTGGTAAAACTGTGTAGGGTACGGCTTCCCACTGATTGTCTAGTTTATTGGTTCGACGGTTTCTCTTGAGCACTTGGTCACCCGGTCTTAATGGGGTCGCTAGAGCATTCTGGTTGAAAGTTCGCTCTTGTCTTTCTCTAGTTTGCTGAAGGCTTCTTTCCACACTCTCTTGCACTTGGCGATACTGCTTTTGCCGTAGGATATCCCAATTAGAGTCTTGAACTTCTGCGTCTGGTTCCAGAATTCCCATTTCTAGATCGATTGGTAATTGGCCGGGTCTTGCACGCATAAGGTAAGCTGGGGTGCAGTTGGTGGAGCTCACCGGGACATGATTATACAGATCCACCAAGTCAGGCAATTTCTCTGGCCATTGATTCCTATCTGTCTCAGGTAAAGTCTTTAGTAGGTCTATTACAATATGGTTCATCTTCTCGCATAAGCCGTTTGTTTGTGGATGATAGGCCGTCGTCCGGATCTTTTTGCAACCATACATATTACAGAATTCTCTGAAGATCTCTGATTCAAAGGCTGTACCTTGGTCGGTGAGAACCTGTTCCGGATATCCATGGGGTCTACAAAAGTACGTTTGGAACGCTTTGGCTGCTGTTTTTGCTGTCAGATCTTTTACGGGTACTACTACCAAGAAGCGTGAATAATGGTCCACGATGGTCAAGGCATAGACATAGCCGGACCAGCTTGGTATTAACTTCACGTGGTCTATGGCTACAAGCTCAAGTGGTTGTTTGGTGATTATGGGCTGCAGTGGTGCTCTTTGGTTCTTTTGATCGTTTCTTCTGAGGTTGCACGGGCCACAATTTCTGCACCACTGTTCGATTGATTTTCTCATCCCGACCCAATAAAATCTTTCTCTTAGAAGTACTTCTAACTTTTTCCAACTGAAGTGACCAGCACCATTATGGTAAGCTTCGAGCACCATCTTCACATCTTGTTTAGGCACGATAATCTGCCAAACCAATTCATGTGTTTTCGGATTGGTGTACCTTCTACAGAGCTTCCCTTGATACAGGAACATTTTGCCTCTCTCTTTCCAGAGTTGATGCGTCTCTTCTGGGGCATCCTCATCGGGATATGCACTTTGGTCAGTTAACAGTTCCTTCACCAACTTCACAGCCGGATTGCTGTCTTGGGTGTCAGCCCATCTATGGTGTGCTAACGGATTAAAATTCACCTCTTGTTGTTTCTGATAGGTACTTGACTGATGATGTTTTGCCTTGGGATGATGGAAGGCTGGTAGTTCAATTTCTTCAAGCTCCCCCGTTTCTTCTTCTACATCTCTCAAGTGTGGCATCCGGGATAGGGCATCGGCATTTCCATTCTTGCGACCTGCTCGATACTTGATCTTGAAGTTGTAATTAGATAACCGGGCTATCCATCGCTGTTCTAACGCACCTAATTTGGCTGTGTCCAGATGGGTCAACGGATTGTTGTCAGTATAGACAATAAATTCTGCAGCGGCCAGATAGTGTTTGAAACGTTCAGTCACAGCCCAAACTACTGCCAGTAGTTCCAATTTGAAGGAGCTATAATTTTCTGGATTTCTTTCAGTAGGCCGGAGCTTTCTACTTGCAAAGGCGATGACTTTCTCCCGACCTCCTTGCTTTTGTGACAGCACCGCTCCTAGTCCCACATTACTGGCATCGGTGTAGAGGATGAAAGGTTGATGGTAATCTGGGTATGCCAGAACCTCCTCTCCGGTTAGTGCCATCTTTAGTTGTTCAAAGGAGTCTTCCCTTTCGTCGTTCCACTGGAAAGGAGGGTTTCGGTTTGAAGGTTTCTTCGTCTGCCCTACCAAGGCGTCTTGCAAGGGTGCTGCCAACTTGGTAAATCCTTTTATAAATCTGCGATAGTAACCCACCAATCCCAGGAATTGCCTCACTTCTTTTGCGCTGGTAGGTCTCGGCCAATCCCTTATGGCGGTTATTTTCTCGGGATCCGGTGCTACTCCCTCCGAACTCACGATGTGTCCCAGGTACTGTACCTTTGGCTTGAGAAGGTGACATTTGGATGGCTTGATTTTCATGCCATACCTGGATAAGGCTTCAAACACTTCTGCCAGGTCTTTTAAGTGTTGTTCGTAAGTCTTTGAGTAGACGATCACATCATCTAGGTACAGGAGGACGGTCTCAAAGTTCTTGTGTCTGAGGCAGCATTCCATCAGCCGCTGGAAGGTACCGGATGCATTGCAGAGTCCGAACGGCATGCGATTAAATTCACTTAGACCCATTGGCGTGGTGAATGCCGTCTTTTCCTTATCTCTCTCAGCCACAGGGACTTGCCAATACCCGCTTGTTAAGTCTAAGGTGGAAAAATAATTAGCAGATTTCAAAGCGGTCAAGGACGCTTCTATCCTAGGCAAGGGGTAGGCGTCTTTATGGGTGATGTTATTAATCTGCCGGTAGTCTACGCACATTCTCATGGTTCCGTCTTTTTTTTTGACAATCACTAGAGGGGCCGCCCAGGGGCTACAGCTGTCTCTTATTACCCCGGCCTGTTTCATATCCCTCAGCATATCTTTTGCACATTGATAGTGAGCGGGCGGTATGGGTCTATATCTTTCTTTTATTGGGGGATGGTCACTGGTGGGGATTGTGTGTTCTACCCCTTCTATCCGTCCGAAGTCCAATGGGTGTTTACTGAAGACTTGTTCATATTCCGTCACTAGCCTATACACCCCTTGTTTTTGATGGGTAGGTGTTGAATTTATGCCCACGTGTAGCTGTTGGCACCAATCCTCCAATTCTCCATCTGAGCCGTTGACTTCCACCTGACAGGTTGGTTCTAAGGGCTCAATGGTTGTGATGGCATTGTTGTCAACAGTATATAGCTTTGCCACTGTAGCATACTTTGGCAAAGTGACCTCTTCCTCTCCACAGTTCAAAAGTCGTACCGGCACTCGTCCCTGGTGTACCTCGACTACCCCTCGTGCTGTGAGTATAGTGGGCCTGCTGTCGGTGTCCCCTGGTTCTATTAAGGCTTGATAATCTCGTCCCTTAGTACCAATGGCTGCTCTACACCATACCAGCATTTCTGTTTTTCGTGGGATTACAATAGACGTTGGATCACTTACCCTCACACTGCCGATTTCTCCACCTGCAACTTCTACCTGTTGCCTTAACATCAATACTTTTATTTCCCTCCGGAGAACTCTCTGTTGGCAGGATTGGGCAGTTTCAGCAATTTGCTGTAAGACAGAAATAACTTCGGAAAAGCAGTTCTCTAACACATTCATTCCTATCAATACAGTTGGTTCACAGTTCCGCCGGTCAACATCAACAACAATTATACCCTGTTTCTGCAATTCTACTTTACCAATCTTTATGGTCATCTCTCTGAATCCTAGTTTTGGTACCAACTTACCATTACTGGCTCATATATCTAGTTCAACATCAGAGGGCCCTTTATCAATATCTGCATCAGCGCAGTACCTCTTATAAAGGATATACGGTATAGATGAAATCTGGGAACCTGTGTCCAGCAAAGCGTTGAGGGGAATTCCGTCCAGCACGATAGGGATAATGGGTCGTCCTCCGATGTACCTGTCGTGCCAGGGTGTTGGGCCTTGAAAGTTCATTCCTGCGAAGCGGCCCGCATTCCCAGGGGATTCCCGTTTAAATCACAATCTCGTGCAAAGTGGCCTGGCTGCTGACAACGGCGGCAAATGGGCTGTCCATCCGGTTGGTAGCGGTCGCGGGGTCGTCCTCTCCATGTCGGGTATCTCCGGGGTCTCATCCATGGAACATCTTCTCTATGGTTTGCCAACTCCATCTTGGGTCCTCTCATCTCCTGCATGGTTTTAGCCATTGAAGCAACAATATCAGTTAAAGAGTCAAGCTTTTGTTGAAGAGCCTCATTAGTACTGGGCCCCAGGGGCTTAGCAATGGCCCCGGACATAGCTGATGTCACTGGCACTCCCTGTTGTTGAGGAGCCTCTGCCATGGGTTGCGCAGGCTCCTGATCCCGAGGTGCCTCTGCCAGTTGGAGACGTATAGCGCTCTCCTTTAATTGGGCAAATGTCAATTCAGGGTTCTTAAAAACAAGCATGCTCACATGCCCCCAGTGAGAAGGGGTGTAGAGTCCCTCAATAAATTGATCTCTTAGCAGTTTATCCGCTCCGGTGTTAAAAATGGGTTCAGCCAGTGTAAGTGATCTAAGGGCTTCCTGCAGGTTTAAGGCAAAGTCTCTCACGCCCTCATTAACTTTTTGTTTGCAATTAAAGAATCGTACTTTAGCTTTGCTGCTGGCAGTGGTTTCAAATGTAGCTTTTAATCCAGCAAATATGCGTTCAACAGTGCCTTTTAGATCAGCTGCCCATGCTGTGACTTCTCGATTAGCATGGCCACTTAACTGCATCATCAGGAGACTAACACGCTGAACTTCACCCTACGGGGAACATGTTAAAATGGGCCAACATCTTTTCTCTGAAATCGTCAAGGGTATTAGGCTCACCTTCATACATTGGAAGCCACGGGCCACCCGGGGTATATGGCATCAGCACCGGCATGATGGGCGCCACTCCTTGCACCGCTGCGCTACCGGACTCTCTATCGACACTCTGTCTTTCAGCTGCATTAGCGTCGCCGGGTGCTGCGGAGTCTCCGTGCTGCGACATACTGTGCCCCCTTAGTTAATCCGGACCCTTCCGGTCCTCCGCTTCCGTCGGGATAGTGTAGATTCGTTCCGCTGTGCAGCAGGATTGGTTTTCCCCTTGCTCTGACGTCAGAGCGCTCAGCTTGGTGCCGCCCACAATGACACGCCCCCTGCTGCTCCCGCCCGCCACGCGCTCTGTAATGGCGGATTCTGAAGTTTTTCAGTCAGACTGGGGCTCAGGTAATGGCGTAGCTCAATTAACAGTCTCGTGCCTAATGGTTATGAGGTGATGGCGGCCATCTTTACTCCCTTATAACCAATGGGGAAAAGTCACTTTCAATAGTTTTCAATGGGGAACGGAATTTTCTTTAATAAAGTCAATTTTCAAGATTTTTCATCCAAGTTTTCACAGTTTTGGGTTCCAATCACGGCACACAATACCCGGTATACGGGCTGGCTGGATCCTGTTCGTGACGCCAATTGTGACGCCCAGGAGACCGGGGTACCCAGCACCAGACCAATGGGGTCTGTCTCTTGAGGGGGATGACACGGGTGGCTTGACCCGGTGCTGTGGCCTCAGGCAATGCACAGTGTAAGGGTATTGTGAGGGAACAGGCACTTACTTGATCAGCAGCAGGTTCTCCCAGCGGTGATGATCCTGATCCTGGATAGATGGCTATTGTCCAAATGAAAGACTGAGGCACTGAAACATTTAACCAGTTTACTTCAACATAAAGGGATTTACAACCAGTCCTGTCACCGGAGTCTGTATGGGAACTGTGAGTTACTTTGACCCTGCCGGGGTCTTCGCCTCTTATTGTACGCAGTTTCTGTATGGCCCTGCTGCTGTATGTGAACTGGCTGCCGGCCCAATCTGTCCCCTCCGGGTCCTGGTTCGACGGGCAACCCGAGTCCTTTTATCGGCTTACCCCCTCCAGGAGTACCGCTGAACTCTGTATCTGTTGCTGCGTCCGGCCCTAGTGAAGCTGATATCACCTCACGTTTTCCGGTTGCTGTATTATATATAATGAATACAGCCACTGATCCGGTATCCGTCTTTGCGCCTGTTCTGGGTAGTGATTAATGCTACCCGGTTCTCACAATGTCCTTTTTTTCTGTCCCTCTTCTCCTCAGGCCGGTGATTTAGGCCTGGAAACAGTCACAGGGCTGTTAGAAATTCAGCGGTATGACCTCTCACTATCAGCTCCTTAGCCCAACTGCCATTTCTTCTCTCAGACCAGAATGGATCAAGGGGAGTCTCTGTAGCTCCCCCTTCTGGCCGGAGGTGGTAGTGCAGTTTTGCTATCTTAATATTTGTATTTAGTATCAGTAACTATTTTTGTGGCAAATACCCCTAGGGGTGCTACATTCTCCTTAGCAATGTGCTTCTCTGTTTCCTTTTTGGCAGCTTTAATTAGTTTTTTAGATAAAGTATTTTTCTCCCTATAGTTTTTTAGAGCTTCAATGGTGCCATCTTGCTTTAGTAGTGCAAATGCTTTCTTTTTACTGTTAATTGCCTGTCTTACTTCTTTGTTTAGCCACATTGGGTTTTTCCTATTTCTAGTCCTTTTATTCCCACAAGGTATAAACTGCTTACAGTGCCTATTTAGGATGTTCTTAAACATTTTCCATTTATTATCTGTATTCTTATTTCTGAGGATATTGTCCCAGTCTACCAGATTAAGGGCATCTCTAAGCTGGTCAAACTTTGCCTTCCTAAAGTTCAGTGTTTTTGTGACTCCCTGACAAGTTCCCCTAGTGAAAGACAGGTGAAACTCTACAATATTGTGGTCGCTATTTCCTAGATGCCCGACCACCTGCAGATTTGTTATTCTGTCAGGTCTATTAGATAGTATTAGGTCTAAAAGTGCTGCTCCTCTGATTGGATTCTGCACCAATTGTGAAAGATAATTTTTCTTGGTTATTAGCAGAAACCTGTTGCCTTAATGGGTTTCACAGGTTTCTGTTTCCCAGTTAATATCCGGGTAGTTAAAGTCCCCCATAACCAGGACCTCATTATGGGTTGCAGCTTCATCTATCTGCTTTAGAAGTAGACTTTCCATGGTTTCTGTTATATTTGGGGGTTTGAAACAGACCCCAATGAGAATTTTGTTACCATTTTTCCCTCCATGAATTTTGACCCATATGGACTCGACATCCTCATTCCCTTCGCTAATATCCTCCCTTAAAGTGGACTTTAGACAAGACTTTACATAGGGACAAACCCCTCCTCCTCTCCGATTTTTACGATCCTTTCTAAACAGACTGTAACCCTGTAAGTTAACAGCCCAGTCATAGCTTTCATCTAACCATGTCTCGGTTATTCCCACTATGTCAAAGTTACCTGTAGATATTTCTGCTTCTAGTTCTTCCATCTTGTTTGTCAGGCTTCTGGCATTTGCAAGCATGCAGTTTAGAGGATTTTGTTTTGTTTTGTTCCAATCTCCTCGCTGTGGATTGTTTTAGAAATGTTCTTACCTCCCTTCTGAGTATGTTTTCCTGGGTCTTCCTTGTTTGAGTGTTTATGTTTTTCTTCCCGTCCCCTCTTCTTCTAGTTTAACGCCCTCCTGATGAGTGTTGCGAGTCTTCTGGCGAATGTGTGTTTCCCAGGTTTGTTGAGGTGTAGTCCATCTCTGGCGAGGAGTCCATCGTACAAGTAATTCACACCGTGGTCCAGGAATCCGAATCCTTGTTGTCTGCACCATCGTCTTAGCCAGTTGTTCACATCAAGGATCCTGTTCCATCTCCTGGTGCCATGCCCGTCTACTGGAAGGATAGAAGAAAAAACTAACTGTGCATCCAATTCCTTTACTTTCTTCCCCAACTCTTCAAAGTCCTTGCAGTTAGTAACTCTGATTAATTGTCTCCGTATTGCATTAATCTCCTTAAGAACCTCAAGAACCTGAAACTCTTGCTGAGGGGGAACAGATAAAGAACCTCTGCACCCTTCTGCATTGTTTTGAAATAGCTTCTAAGACAGTTACCGCTGACGATGCCATCAGCATTACTATTCCGGTCATCTACATGTTGGTGCAGACTTTGAATAGTGTGCGTGAGGAGGTGGTGGTCCCAGAGGAAGAGGAGGAAGCAGATGGGATGTGAAAGAGATAATATCTCTAATTTCCAAACTGTTGTTGCACAGGTGGGTGCCATGGGAGGGGGGCTTACAGCAATTGAGGGGGGATCATTATACCAGAAAAACTGTAAGTGAAGATGCTGGAGCCGAGGAGGATAAAGAGGAAGAGGTGATGGATGCGCAACAGTCAGAAGATTAAGAGGATAATGATTCCCTCTCTGTTGTTTGTGGTTGGCAGACGTGGATGGAGGAAGCAACTTTGTGAGTTACCCTGCCATGAACACAGCTCCCGACACATGAACACCTTCATGATGCAGCATCTTTAACATGGTGCCCATATTCTTAGGGGTAGAAATAGTGCTGACTAAAGAGTTGCTAATCTGTTAGATCCACAGTACGAGTAAATTTAGCCAGATGCTTCCCCCCCGGAAAGGGACGAGCACATGCTAGGGTATCGAAACACTCTTATACATAATCTTAAGAGAGGTTTTCCCTTAAGATAGCAGTGAGGCACACAGTGTACATAGCAGTTTTAGCTGTCCAGAGTACAAGTCTGACATGTTGTGAACAACTAGAGAAGATGGTGCAGGAGTATCTTGTGCTCAATATCAATGCCATTATGGGGGTTTAGACCTATTTGCATTTTGGTCATCAACAATGGAATAGTGTTTGTCATGCCCGGATGCCAGCGTTCTCCCAGTACGTGTCTTCAGCGCTGCTGGTGGTGTTATGATGGATAAGCGAATCTGGATGTCCCCTGAAAATGTATACATCCTAACTTTCATTAAAATAAACTAGTCATGGATCTTTAATGACTTTTGCACCCCAGTTGCAGGCTGGGCAGACTAGGCGATGATGTTGTTTTTAGTGTTATGCATTGATCTCACGTTATTTCAGTCTGTGACACCTTTGTCGTTGCTTCTGTGCCTGCTGTGGCTACTGCTACAAACATTTTTCTGAAAAATGTAGACTCGAAGTTTGATCTCCATCTGATGGGTTGCCTGTAGCAGAAGGTGTGTCAAAAGTCTATTATACTGTTTCTATTCTGAGGAAATTTATGCCACTTTAGTGGTGTGTGACAATTTTTTAAAGCATTGACACTCCAAGTTGTGTCTCCGTCTCCTTCTGGTGGGTTGCCTGTGTAAGTAGGGCTCCAAGACAGGCAGGCCTGCACTTACTTTCACTCAACCACTTGTTTTACTTTTCTTCCATTTTTTCTACTAATAGTATAAAACTGATGTTTACTCCATCATTGCTAGAAAAAAAGAATTTGGAGGTGCTGAATGAGGTATCAGGGCCCCCAGATAAAATGGCTTACACCACTCCCTTAACCACCAGGTTCTTATTGAAACTTCAATTCAAAGCTTTAAATGCAAGCCCAGATCCTGAAACCTCATACATGGCCTGCGGATGACTGCTTCTGTGCATTTATAACATGCTCTATTTTTGTTCAATTGATCAGTCAACTACCTGTGTCACTTTCCTTACATTTTGCTACCAGTAGTACTGTATGAAAATGATGTTTAAGGCATCTGAGTGTGGCTGGAAAAAAAATGGAGATGTTGCATGAGGTATCAAGCCTCCCAGTTAAAAAGCCTTACACCACTCCCATAACCACCAAGTCCTCATTGAAACTTCAATTCAAAGCTGTAAATTAGTGATGAGCGAATATACTCTTTACTCAAGATTTCTCGAGCATGCTCGGGGGTCCTTTGAGTATTTTTTAGTGCTCGGAGTTTTAGGTTTTCTTGCCGCAGCTGAATGATTTACAACTGATAGCCAGTTAAAGTACATGTGGGGATTCCCTAGCCACCAGGCAACCTCCACATGTACTTATGCTGGCTATCAGATGTAAATCATTCAGCTGCGACAAGAAAAACTAAAACTCCAAGCACTAAAAAATACTCGGAGGACCTCCGAGCATGCTCGAGAAATCTCAAGTAACGAGTATATTCGCTCATCACTACTGTAAATGTAACCCAGACTTTGATACCTCATACATAGCCAATAGCTGACTGTTTTTTTGTAAGGGTTGGCGGACTGCACTAAATAAAATAAATAATAAAGCAATTGCAAAGCGGGGTCCACCATGCAGAGATGAAAAACTGCTGCTAGTAAGCAATGACGGAACACACGGCAAGCAATTGTCTGCACACACTGGGTTAACGCCACTCAGTGTGAACAGGACACTGAATTCCAACCTCTGTTTCTCCACAGAGAGGAACAGTACAGAAACTAAAGAGAAGCTCTGCTACTGAGTTGTGTCACTCGCACACAGAAATGAAAGAGCTGCTCTGCAACGGAGCTGTCACTCGCACACAGAAACAAAAGAGCTGCTCTGCAACTGAGCTGTGTCACTCGCACACAGAAAAGAAAGAGAAGTTCTGCAGCTTACCTGTGTCACTCGCACACAGAAACGGAAGAGATGCTATAGCAACTGAGCTGTGTCACTCGCACACAGAAACAAAAGAGAAGCTCTGTAACTGAGCTGTGTCACTCGCACAGAGAAATGGAACAGATGCTCTGAGCTTAATACCCTGACTAGGGTTCTGCTTGCTCTGGAACTCTGCTGTTCTAACCCCACACATGTAGGAACAGATACTAAGCCAATGGCTAATTTTTCCCACTGACGCCAGCTGCCTGCCTATGTGTACAGTCCAAAGCTAGACAGACACAAAACACTTCTAGACAGAGTAGTAGGGACTCCACACACATAGCCGTACATAAAATGATACTACCTTGCCCGCGGGCGACATTGGAAGTCTTTTATACAAAAGGCTCCACCCCCAACACTCACGCCCAGTCGGCCGAGACATCATCCGCGGGCAGGGCCAGACTAGGACTAAATTTCAGCCCTGGCAGTTGAAGTTACACAGGCCCACTAGTCACATTGGGCCTGTATAATATCTTTGAACACTTGTAGGCAGGGCCGGTTTTAGGCAAAGTGGGGCCCTAGGCAAAGTTTATAATGGGGCCCCAAATGCTAACATATTGCACATCACACAAAAGCATTTCGGTTGTATTTACATGCGCTGAGTTCAGGCCGATAAATGAGTTTGATCGACAATACTGAAGTTTTTCGCTTGTTTCCCGGCCTCTTTCCACAAGCTGAGGAATAATGATGGGACAGAACGATCACTAATAGATCGCTAACACATCACCATACAGAATCATGTTATCAGCAGCACATCTACAGTTTACGCTGACGATGTGCTGCTGAGAACAATGATTTTTGTTCCAGCAAAAACAATCTGAACATGCAGCATTTTACTTGTTTAGTATAATACACCCCATAGTCCTCCATATATTATAATGTGCACCACAGTCCTCCATATAGTATAATACACTACCTATAGTCCTTCATATATTAAAATACACTGCTCAGTCCTCCACATAGTATAATGCACTCCTCATAGTCCTCCATGTAGCAAAATACACTCCTCATAGTGCTCCATATAGTATAATGCACCGCCATAGTCAGGGCCGGACTGGGACTAAAATTCAGCCCTGGCATTTGAAGTCACATAGGCCCACTTGTCACATGGTGACTGTATAATATCTTTGTACACTTGTAGGTTACAAGAAGTGAGGGGAGTGTAACATGAGTATATAACATATAATTACAGCTGTATCCAGCATTACAGCTCAGTCCCCATAGAATGTAATGCAGCCAGGTCCCATAGAATGTAATGCAGCCAGCCCCCATAGAATGTAATGCAGCACAGCCCCCATAGAATGTAATACAGCACAGCCCCATAGAATGTAATACAGCACAGCCCCATAGAATGTAATGCAGCCAGCCCCCATAGAATGTAATGCAGCACAGCCCCCATAGAATGTAATACAGCACAGCCCCATAGAATGTAATACAGCACAGCCCCATAGAATGTAATGCAGCCAGTTCCCATAGAATGTAATGCAGCCCCCCCCCCAATAGCCCCACAATCAAGCTATCACTCATTGATATATAATAATAATAAAAAAAACACTCTACTCACCTTTCTTCCTGCCCCGCGCTGCTCCAGCTCTCCGGTCTCAGCAGCTGCATTCTGCCCATCCGGTCACACAGCAGGTGCGCAATGATGACGTCATCACGCACCCGCAGTGTCAGCAGCAGGCAGAGCGGGGAATGAAGGGAGAGAGCGCGACAGCAGGCGCTCTCTCTCCTCCATCATTGCATTCAACTGTACCGGAGTCTATGACGCTGGTATAGTTGAATGCGGGGCCGGGAGTGTGCCGACAGCGGGGGGAGTGTGCCGACAGCGGCACACTCGAGCGGCCCACTACTGCCACCGGCCCTTCTGGTATTTGCCAGAACTGCCCGATGGCCAGTCCGGCCCTGGCCATAGTCATCCATGTAGTACAATTCACTTCCCATAGTATAATGCACACCATAGTTCTTCATATAGTATAACGTATTCCCCATAGTCCTCGATACATTAAAATGCAGCCCACAAATAGTATAATGCAGCCACCACCCTACAGAGTATAATGCAACCACCCCACAGAGTATAATGTTAACCCCCATAGAATATAATGCAGCCCCCCTCATAGTTTAATGCAGTCCCCTCATAGAGTATTATGCAATCACCCCTCATAGAGTATAAATATAATGCAGCCCCCCATAGAATATAATGTAGCCCTGAATAGAATATAATACAGCCTACCTCCCCATAGAATATAATGCAGCCCCATCAAAGAGTATGATGCAATCATCCCTCATAAAATCTAATACAGCCCCCCATAGAATATAAAACAGCCCACCTCCCCATAATATATAATGTAGCCCCCATAGAATATAATGCAACCCCTCATAGTATATAGCACAGCCTCCCCATAGAATATAATATACCCCCCATAGTATATAAAACAACCTCCTCCATAGAATATAATATACCCCCACAATAGTATATAACACAGCCACATAGTATATAACACGGCCTCCCCCATAGAATATAATATACCCCCCATAGTATATAGCAAAGCCTGCATAGTATATAGCACAACCCGCATAGTATATAGCACAACCCGCATAGTATACAGCACAGCCTGCATAATATAGCACAGCCCACATAGTAGATAACACAGCCGACGTAGTATATAACACAGCACACGTAGTAGTATACAGCACAGCCCACATAGTAGTATACAGCACAGCCCACATAGTAGTATACAGCACAGCCCACATAGTAGTGTACAGCACAGCCCACATAGTAGTATACAGCACAGCCCACATAGTGGTATACAGCACAGCCCACATTGTAGTATACAGCACAGCCCACGTAGCAGTATACAGCACAGTTCATGTAGTATACAGCACAGCCCACGTAGCAGTATACAGCACAGCTCACATAGTAGTATACAGCACAGCCCACATGGTAGTATACAACACAGCCCACATGTATATACCCATAATCCTCAAGGGAGTATACCGAGCAGAGGATAAGAAGTGAAATGAACAGTAGGTAAAGTTAAAAAATAACCGTTTATTAATACATATTAAAAAAGGCAAAAGAAGGGGGAAGGGAAGGGGGAGGGGAACTGGACCAAAGGAAAAATAAAAAAAGACAAAAAATGGGACTTCCAAGTGGTAAAGGGAGAGGGAAGCCAGCAAAACTAGATCTACATATAGAATAATACATGCACCATATGAACAGATGTCCCCTCCCACATAGAACATGAAAGGTCTATATAACACAAGTGTGACTACCAGAATCTGGTTTTTTAGACCATACATATAAAACGGGCATAAGCTACCACCTACACATATTGCCACAATTGTGATACATATGGGAGGAGGGGGAAGCCAGAAATAGAGCAAAGAGTAGGGGATATCTCAAAGTACCAAAACCATAGAGGCTGAAAAAATAGAACAGCTACTCCTAAGGCTGATGAGAAGAAACCCCTATGTATTAGCAGAATAAATGGCTCAAAGAACGCCGTTGGTGAGGAGGTATTTGTTACCTGTGATGTGTTCGTGGAGGAGATTGAGGCAAGTGCCGGGGGGTCAAGCAGGCATGTAGAAGCATATGGCTGTGGCTGCGCTCTCCCGACGCCCGACGAGCGCCGTTTCGCAAGGATGCTTCTTCCGGGGGCGGGTACTGGGGTTTAGAAGAGGCCGGTGTTTTATCGGGAACGACACGTACTGATAGGCGGAGAGGTGTAGGGGCGTGTATAATGGAGCGGCTGCCTGGACCAGTCTGAGCACAGGCATCAGGAAACGCCCCCTGTTGCTAAGGGGACCTCCGGAAATACGCTCCTGTGGCACGCAGTGGAACGCACTGCGGTCACAACATGGAGCGCTTCCGGAGGTCAGAGGGGGCTAGAAATCTCCCAGCGCATGCGCATCAAGTTCGCCATAAGGAACGTCAGATAGAAAGTAAGAGGCATTATATAAGACGGAATAGGAACGCCCATAAGTAAGAGGGCGCCGCGCATAGGATACTAAAGATAGGGGCGGCAGTTCTAGGGGCAAAAAGGGTGATTATTAAGATAGGAGTTTTATTCCCAGGAAGAACGGGATATGATCCGGGATAAGGAGAGGGAGGAGGACGAGTACCAGGGTATTCGATAATAAAAGTGGGCGGGAGAGAGGGGTGAGGGAGAGTGAGGGGGGGAGGGGGGGTTATAAATACAGCGCGTGCGCTCGGGGAAATATAAGGCTCCCAGAAGGTGGTATATAGAAATATAATAAAGAAAAAGAAGGTGCAGCAGTGCACCAGAGGTGGAGGTGACCATAGATGGGGAAACATAACATTTGATATTAGCCTCAGAATCAATCAAAGTGGAGCTGCAGTGTACTGAGGGGGAGTGACCATAAAAAAAGGGGGGGGGGAATATTAAAATTAATGATAGCCCCAGCATAAATGAATGTGGTAAAATGAATAATAAATAGATAAATAAATAAAACTAATAACCTGAGATATAAGTGATAAGTAAAATAAATATACATATATACCTATATACATAATCCTTAAAATAAAAAAGGGTATATAAATCAAAAAGGTGGTATATGTACCACATATATCCGAGTACTAAGGTGCGAAATATGAAAGAATACACACACATATATGAAAATATAAATATATATGGTAGAGGGAAAGGGGCGGGGTGAGGGGAATATGGAAAATACCACCGAAGTGATGTGGACGGGAATGTGAAAGTCCAATATTATTATCTCTTGTCTCCTCTCGCTTTTCCTATGATGCTGACATTTTCTCCTTTTCTCTTCCAATAGGAGGACTCCATGGGTGCTCCTATAACCTTAATGTCCACTCAGGCAGCCCCAAGCTCCGAGGAAAACATCCCGAATATCAGATACAGAAAGCAGTGTGTGGTAAGTATGGGGACCTTAAAATAATAAAATCATGAATATTAGTATTTATATATAAGGAAAAAAGGGTGGGGGAGGGGGGGTAAGGGAAAAAGTTAAAAACAAGATTAGTAAAACACTTATGTTAAAAACACCTAAAAAGCATCTAAAGAAAAAACCCGTTAACAAGACTACAGTTTAATACTGATTATTACAAAAAGGAATTAAAGCCAAAGCTTTCATTTAGGCCCTGAGGGGTGATGGTACCTAGGCGGTATATCCACTTGCTTTCCAGTTGGGCAAGGGATCTGCCCAGGTCGCCGCCTCTTATACCTCTTTTTTTTTTTTTTTCCTTTGGTCCAGTTCCCCTCCCCCTTCCCTTCCCCCTTCTTTTGCCTTTTTTATTATGTATTAATAAACGGTTATTTTTTAACTTTAACTACTGTTCATTTCACTTCTTATCCTCTGCTCGGTATACTCCCTTGAGGATTATGGTTATATAAACTTGTTGGAGTGACGTATGAGCCACTAATATTAGGACTATGATAATAAACACAGCCCACATGGTAGTATACAGCACAGCCCACATTGTAGTATACAGAACAGCCCACGGAGTAGTATACACCACAGCCCACGAAGTAGTTTACAGCACATAGCCCACATAGTAGTATACAACACAGCCCACATAGTAGTGTACAGCACAGCCCACGTAGTAGTGTACAGCACAGCCCACGTAGTAGTATACAGCACGGCCCACATAGTAGTATATGTTGTGAATTCTGTTGTCGGGCTCCCTCCTGTGGTCATGAATGGTACTTCGGCTGGTTCTGTCCATGGACTTCCTCTGGTGGGTGTTTCTGAGTTTCCTTCCACAGGTGACGAGGTTAATTCGTTAGCTGGCTGCTCTATTTAACTCCACTTAGATCTTTGCTCCATGCCACCTGTCAATGTTCCAGTATTGGTCTAGTTCACTCCTGGATCGTTCTTGTGACCTGTCTTCCCAGCAGAAACTAAGTTCCTGCTTGTATGTCTTTGGTTTGCTATTTTTCTGTCCAGCTTGCTATTTTTATTGTTGTCTTGCTTGCTGGAAGCTCTGGGACGCAGAGGGAGCGCCTCCGCACCGTGAGTCGGTGCGGAGGGTCTTTTTGCGCCCTCTGCGTGGTCTTTTTGTAGGTTTTTGTGCTGACCGCAAAGCAACCTTTCCTTTCCTCGGTCTGTTCAGTAAGTCGGGCCTCACTTTGCTAAATCTATTTCATCTCTGTGTTTGTATTTTCATCTTTACTCACAGTCATTATATGTGGGGGGCTGCCTTTTCCTTTGGGGAATTTCTCTGAGGCAAGGTAGGCTTTATTTTTCTATCTTCAGGGCTAGCTAGTTCCTTAGGCTGTGCCGAGTTGCATAGGGAGCGTTAGAAGCAATCCACGGCTATTTCTAGTGTGTTTGATAGGATTAGGGATTGCGGTCAGCAGAGTTCCCACGTCCCAGAGCTCGTCCTTTATTATCAGTAACTATCAGGTCATTCCGTGTGCTCTTAACCACCAGGTCCATTATTGTCCTGACCACCAGGTCATAACAGTACAGGTGGCCCAAAGTACTAATGCATCTCAATAGAGGGATAAGAGAAGTTCTGAGACCATTTTTTTTTCTTTGCAGTGTGTTTTGTCTCTCTTTTCCCCTTTACCTCTGGGTGGTTCAGGACACAGGTGTAAACATGGACATTCAAGGTCTGTCCTCTTGGATGGATAATCTCACTACAAGGGTACAAAACATTCAAGATTTTGTGGTTCAGAATCCGATGTCAGAGCCTAGGATTCCAATTCCTGATTTGTTTTTTGGTGATAGATCTAAGTTCTTGAATTTCAAAAATAATTGTAAATTGTTTCTTGCCTTGAAACCTCGCTCTCAGGTGACCCTGTTCAACAAGTAGAGATCATTATTTCTTTGTTACGTGGTGACCCTCAAGACTGGGCATTTTCCCTTGCGCCAGGAGATCCGGCATTGCGTGATGTTGATGCGTTTTTCCTGGCGCTTGGATTGCTTTATGACGAACCTAATTCAGTGGATCAGGCAGAGAAAATCTTGCTGGCTCTGTGTCAGGGTCAGGATGAAGCGGAGATATATTGTCAGAAGTTTAGAAAGTGGTCTGTGCTCACTCAGTGGAATGAATGTGCCCTGGCAGCAATCTTCAGAAAGGGTCTCTCTGAAGCCCTTAAGGATGTCAAGGTGGGATTTCCCATGCCTGCTGGTCTGAATGAGTCTATGTCTTTGGCCATTCAGATCGATCGACGCTTGCGTGAGCGTAAAGCTGTGCACCATTTGGCGGTACTATCTGAGCTTGGGCCTGAGCCTATGCAATGTGATAGGACTTTGACCAGAGCTGAACGGCAAGAACACAGACGTCAGAATGGGCTATGTTTTTACTGTGGTGATTCCACTCATGCTATCTCCGATTGTCCTAAGCGCACTAAGCGGTTTGCTAGGTCCGCCACCATTGGTACGGTACAGTCGAAATTTCTTTTGTCCGTTACTTTGATCTGCTCTTTGTCTTCCTATTCTGTCATGGCATTTGTAGATTCAGGCGCTGCCCTGAATTTGATGGACTTGGAGTTTGCTAGGCGCTGTGGGTTTGTCTTGGAGCCCTTGCAGTGTCTTATTCCATTGAGAGGAATTGATGCTACGCCTTTGGCCAAGAATAAGCCTCAGTACTGGACCCAATTGACCATGTGCATGGCTCCTGCACATCAGGAGGATATCCGCTTTCTGGTGTTGCATAATCTGCATGATGTGGTCGCTTTGGGGTTGCCATGGCTACAGGTTCATAATCCAGTATTGGACTGGAAATCTATGTCTGTGTCCAGCTGGGGTTGCCAGGGGGTACATGATGTTCCATTTTTGTCTATTTCGTCTTCCACTCCTTCTGAAGTTCCAGAGTTTTTGTCGGATTATCGGGATGTATTTGATGAGCCCAAAGCCAGTGCCCTACCTCCTCATAGGGATTGCGATTGTGCAATTAATTTGATTCCTGGTAGTAAGTTTCCTAAGGGCCGATTGTTCAATTTATCTGTGCCAGAACACGCCGCTATGCGGAGTTATATAAAGGAATCCTTGGAGAAAGGCCATTTTCGCCCGTCGTCATCACCGTTAGGAGCAGGGTTCTTTTTTGTGGCCAAGAAGGATGGTTCTTTGAGACCTTGTATTGATTACCGCCTTCTTAATAAAATTACAGTCAAATTTCAGTATCCTTTGCCATTGCTGTCTGATTTGTTTGCTCGTATTAAAGGGGCTAGTTGGTTCACCAAGATAGATCTTCGAGGGGCGTATAATCTTGTGCGTATTAAACAAGGCGATGAATGGAAAACAGCATTTAATACGCCCGAGGGCCATTTTGAGTACCTGGTTATGCCATTCAGGCTTTCCAATGCTCCATCAGTATTTCAGTCTTTTATGCATGACATCTTCCGAGAGTACCTGGATAAATTCCTGATTGTGTATGTGGATGATATTTTGGTCTTTTCGGATGATTGGGAGTCTCATGTGAAGCAGGTCAGAATGGTGTTCCAGGTCCTTCGTGCGAATTCCTTGTTTGTGAAGGGGTCAAAGTGTCTCTTTGGAGTTCAGAAGGTTTCATTTTTGGGGTTCATTTTTTCCCCTTCTACTATCGAGATGGACCCTGTTAAAGTCCAGGCCATTTACGATTGGACTCAGCCGACATCTGTGAAGAGCCTGCAAAAGTTCCTGGGCTTTGCTAATTTTTATCGGCGCTTCATCGCTAATTTTTCTACTCTTGCTAAACCGTTGACTGATTTGACCAAGAAGGGTGCTGATGTGGTCAATTGGTCTTCTGCAGCTGTAGAGGCTTTTCAGGAGTTGAAGCATCGTTTTTCTTCTGCCCCTGTGTTGTGCCAGCCAGATGTTTCGCTCCCGTTTCAGGTTGAGGTTGATGCTTCTGAGATTGGAGCAGGGGCTGTTTTGTCACAAAGAAGTTCTGATGGCTTGGTGATGAAGCCATGTGCTTTCTTTTCTAGAAAGTTTTCGCCTGCTGAGTGTAATTATGATGTTTATAATCGTGAGTTGTTGGCCATGAAGTGGGCATTCGAGGAGTGGCGTCATTGGCTTGAAGGAGCTAAGCATCACGTGGTGGTCTTGACAGATCACAAGAATTTGACTTATCTTGAGTCTGCCAAACGGTTGAATCCGAGACAGGCTCGATGGTCGTTATTTTTCTCCCGTTTTGATTTTGTGGTTTCGTACCTTCCCGGGCTCTAAGAATGTGAAGGCTGATGCCCTGTCAAGGAGTTTTGTGCCTGACTCTCTGGGTGTTCCTGAGCCGGCGGGTATTCTCAAAGAGGGGGTAATTTTGTCTGCCATCTCCCCTGATTTGCGGCGGGTGCTGCAAAAATTTCAGGCTGATAGACCTGACCGTTGCCCAGCGGAGAAACTGTGTGTCCCTGATAAATGGACTAGTAGAGTTATCTCTGAGATTCATTGTTCAGTGTTGGCTGGGCATCCTGGAATCTTTGGTACCAGAGATTTGGTGGCTAGATCCTTTTGGTGGCCGTCTTTGTCACGGGATGTGCGTTCTTTTGTGCAGTCCTGTGGGACTTGTGCTCGGGCTAAGCCCTGCTGTTCTCGTGCCAGTGGGTTGCTTTTGCCCTTGCCGGTCCCGAAGAGGCCCTGGACGCATATTTCTATGGATTTTATTTCGGATCTCCCCGTCTCTCAAAAGATGTCGGTCATTTGGGTGGTTTGTGATCGCTTTTCTAAGATGGTCCATTTGGTACCTTTGTCTAAATTGCCTTCCTCCTCTGATTTGGTGCCATTATTTTTCCAGCATGTGGTTCGTTTACATGGTATCCCGGAGAACATCGTTTCTGACAGAGGTTCCCAGTTTGTTTCGAGGTTTTGGCTATCCTTTTGTGCAAGGATGGGCATTGATTTGTCTTTTTCCTCGGCTTTCCATCCTCAGACAAATGGCCAAACCGAACGAACTAATCAAACTTTGGAAACATATCTGAGATGCTTTGTTTCTGCTGATCAGGATGATTGGGTGTCCTTTTTGCCGTTGGCTGAGTTCGCCCTTAATAATCGGGCCAGCTCGGCTACTTTGGTTTCGCCGTTTTTCTGCAATTCTGGTTTCCATCCTCGTTTCTCTTCAGGGCAGGTTGAGTCTTCGGACTGTCCTGGTGTAGATACTGTGGTGGATAGGTTGCAGCAGATTTGGACTCATGTGGTGGACAATTTGACATTGTCCCAGGAGAAGGCTCAACGTTTCGCTAACCACCGGCGCTGTGTGGGTCCCCGACTTCGTGTTGGGGATTTGGTTTTGTTGTCGTCTCGTTACGTTCCTATGAAGGTTTCCTCTCCTAAGTTTAAGCCTCGTTATATTGGTCCGTATAAGATTTCTGAGGTTATCAATCCTGTGTCATTTCGTTTGGCCCTTCCTGCTTCTTTTGCCATCCATAATGTGTTCCATAGGTCGTTATTGCGGAGATACGTGGCGCCTGTGGTCCCATCCGTTGATCCTCCTGCCCTGGTGTTGGTTGAGGGGGAGTTGGAGTATGTGGTGGAGAAGATTTTGGATTCTCGTGTTTCGAGACGGAAACTCCAGTACCTGGTCAAGTGGAAGGGTTATGGTCAGGAAGATAATTCCTGGGTTTTTGCCTCTGATGTTCATGCTGCCGATCTGGTTCGTGCCTTTCATTTGGCTCATCCTGGTCAGCCTGGGGGCTCTGGTGAGGGTTCGGTGACCCCTCCTCAAGGGGGGGGTACTGTTGTGAATTCTGTTGTCGGGCTCCCTCCTGTGTTCAGGAATGGTACTTCTGCTGGTTCTGTCCATGGACTTCCTCTGGTGGGTGTTTCTGAGTTTCCTTCCACAGGTGACGAGGTTAATTCGTTAGCTGGCTGCTCTATTTAACTCCACTTAGATCTTTGCTCCATGCCACCTGTCAATGTTCCAGTATTGGTCTAGTTCACTCCTGGATCGTTCTTGTGACCTGTCTTCCCAGCAGAAGCTATGTTCCTGCTTGTATTTCTTTGGTTTGCTATTTTTCTGTCCAGCTTGCTATTTTTATTGTTGTCTTGCTTGCTGGAAGCTCTGGGACGCAGAGGGAGCGCCTCCGCACCGTGAGTCGGTGCGGAGGGTCTTTTTGCGCCCTCTGTGTGGTCTTTTTGTAGGTTTTTGTGCTGACCGCAAAGCAACCATTCCTTTCCTCGGTCTGTTCAGTAAGTCGGGCCTCACTTTGCTAAATCTATTTCATCTCTGTTTGTATTTTCATCTTTACTCACAGTCATTATATGTGGGGGGCAAGGTAGGCTTTATTTTTCTATCTTCAGGGCTAGCTAGTTCCTTAGGCTGTGCCGAGTTGCATAGGGAGCGTTAGGAGCAATCCACGGCTATTTCTAGTGTGTTTGATAGGATTAGGGATTGCGGTCAGCAGAGTTCCCACGTCCCAGAGCTCGTCCTTTATTATCAGTAACTATCAGGTCATTCCGTGTGCTCTTAACCACCAGGTCCATTATTGTCCTGACCACCAGGTCATAACAAGTATATAGCATAGCCCACGTAGTAGTATACAGCACAGGCCATGTAGTAGTATACAGCACAGCCCACATAGTAGTATACAGCACAGCCCACATAGTAGTATACAGCACAGCCCACATAGTAGTATAAAGCATAGCCCTCCCGAGAATGGCTTCACAGTCCAGATAAAAAAAAACACCCTCCTCACCTCTCGTTGTGCCCGCTCTGCTCCCTGCTCTAGTCTCTGCGGCTGCCACTGCACTGTCTGGCACACAGTGAGTGCGCGCTGACGCTCTCTCCTCCATCATTGCCTTGAACTGTACCGGTGTCATAGACGCCAGTGTAGTTGAATGAGGTGGCGCTGGCGGGGGGGCGAGTCGGCTCTGGCACCGCTGACAACTGCACAGCGTGCAGAGGCCCACTACTGGCACCGGCCGTTCTGGCATTTGCCAGAACTGCCCATTGGCCAGTCTGGCCCTGTCCACAGGCCAATCCAGAGCCACCACATCACGAACATGCTCAGTAAGATGATTTCTGGACTTAGCCTCCAGTGTGTCAGGATTCAGCTGTCTATCACTGATTGCCATAGATTTGACTGGAGAGCCAGCAGTACCAAACGAACACTGTGAGCCTGAGCAAAACACTGGGATCAATGTCAAAGCTGAGCAGCACCCAGAGCAATTGAATCCAAATGGGAGACCGCAGAGGGAGATAAGGCTTGGAATCTATCCTGTGCAGCAGGAGAATCCCGATGCCTAAAATTTTGTGCCATTATAAAAGGATCTACTGTGGGTCAATTGATCAGTCAACTATCTCTTTTACTTTCCTTTCATTTTTCTACCTTTAGTAGTGTATGAAACTGATCTTTGTGCATCTGAGACTTGCTGGAAATAAAACAGAGCTGTTCTATTAGGTACCAGGGCTCCCAACTAAGAAGGCTTACATTACTTCCTTAACCAACATTTCCTCATTGAAACCTCATTTCTAAGCTGTAAATGCTGGCCCAGACCCAGATACTGCATGCATATCCTATGGCTGACTGCTGCTGTGCTATTTGCAAATTTCTACTGTGGGCCACATGATGCCACTTTTCACAATATCTGCCCTTAATTTTAGCTGTTTAGGAAGCTTATTGTCCCTAGTGATGAGCGAATTTGTTGCAAAAAATGAGCATGAAACAGAAATTCGGCATGAATATGGGACATTTGGATTCATGATCAGAAACATGAACCAAATTTATAAAATCAGGGCACAAGTCCTATAAGTGTATTGTGCACTGCTTCTATTGTGCTCCATGCACGAGTCTACCGCTCCAATTATTTTTTCACAAGCTAAATTTGAAACAGCATGCCATATCAGACTTTGTGATTTAGTGCTTTGATGACATTGTTCTGTGATTTGAGCTGTTGCGCACCAAGAAATATTTTTTAGGGGCAGTTGCTACCGTGATTCGCCATGCCATATCTCACCTTGTTATTTATATAATCAAACTCCCAGAAATAACATGGGTCCCATGTAACAAAAATCTAGATCCTAGGGAATATCTAGTTATACCCATGTAAATTGCAGGAGAGTGAATGTATACTCCGGATACAATTTAGAAACAAACAAAAAATGGAGTTCCATAAAATGTAGTAAGATCAAATGAAAAAAATATTTTAATGCACATAATAAAAAAGTACAAAAAATGACACAGAATATGTGTAAACTAGAATACAAACAAGGAAAAAGACCCTAGTAAAAAGCACATGGGTCCAATGCATCAAAAAATTTATATAATAGATATAATTATGGTATTAGTACAAGGCACTAATCATATATACAATTAAATATGATGTCAGCCACCTGTATTAATGATGGAATTAAATTCCGAATAGTCCTATGATATTAGCCACCATACAATGAAACTGCACGGTACATAATGGATTTCCTATGCTGCCTTAGTGACAGTGTACTGCCCTCATAAAGAAAGGATAAAGTGCCCTTAATAGCAAAGTTGCTTACCCATGATAAAGAAGTAACTTGGTGCCTGGGACCCCGGTCCGCCCCCTAACGCACGCTTCGCATAGTCTTTATCAAAGAGGGCAGTTGCTACCGTGATTCACCATGCCATATCTCACCTTGTTATTTAGTGGCGGTGAAATTACAGTGTGCACAGCTCATGCACATAAAAAAATAAGTTTTTTTCTGTTGCTAAACGTGATCCAGCCCACCATATCACTCATTGTTTTATTTTGGAGGTGATATGAAGGTGTCTGCAGACCTCACGCACGTAAAAACAAAAATTCTGTTGCTAAACGTGATACAGGCTGCTATATCCTACATTACTGTATAATTCTGCGGCGGGTAAATTTTTGTGTGTGCAAGCTGTTGCACTTAAAAAAATATATATTTTGGGGGTTTTACAAATGTGATGCAGCAAGGTAAACATGATTTTGAAATTGTTTGGAGCATATCTTCTAGGTTATACAGGTGTCACCCACAGTAAAAAAAAAATGTTCAGTTACAGTAGGGGACATCTCTCTTTCAAATTGTTTATAGAATCTAGACTATATTACAGAGGGCTCACTCACAGGCCCCCCAAAAAATTCTGTTACTAACGTCATACAGTAGGGGACATACTTTATCACTTTCCAATTGTTTGTAGAATCTACTCTATGTTATGGAGGACTCATCCACAGATAAAAAAAAAAATGTTTCTGTTACTAACATCATACAGTGGGGGACATCTCACTTTTATATTGTTTGTACCATCTAGTCTATGTTGTAGAGGGCTTATCCACAGGCCCCCCCAAAAAAAAGAATTCTTGTTATTAACATCATACAGTAGGGGATATTTCACTTTTAAATTGTTTGTAGCATCTGATCTATATTATAGAGGGCTCATCCACGCACCCTCCACAAATTCTTGCTATTAATGTCTTACTGTAAGGGACATCTCACTATCAAATTATTTGTAGCATCTAGTCAATGTTATAGAGGGCTCATTCACAGGCCTAAAATAGATATTTCTGCTACTAACGTCATACAGTAGAGGACATCTCACTTTCAAATTATTTCTAGCATCTAGTCTATGTTTTAGAGGGTTTATCCACAGGCCCCCAAAAATTCTTATGTTACTAACATCTCCCTTTCAAATTGTTTGCAGCGTCTAGTCTATGTAATAGAGGCCTCATCCACGGGCCTCTCAAAAAATCTTGTGTTGCTAATGTTATACAGTAGGGGAGATGTAATTTAAAAATTTCTTTGAGCATGTCTTCTTTGTCATACATTGAAGAAAACAGCCATGCATAACAGGAACAAAAAGTTTATTCAAGTCACCACAATGTTAAGGCAATTAGGAGAGTGATTCCATGGTAGGTATACAGTAGGTAAGTAGGTAACATTTCGACCCGTTGTGGGTCTTTGTCAAACCTCACTTGAAAGAGGACAGGAATAGAAAAACGGAGATGCAGTGTAGAGAAATCTGGAGAAATTCCCAGTACGGACTATGGTTAATGCATGTGGAGATCCGGATTGGCACAGAAGGGGTATGTCCCAGGGAATACTGCAGGAGCTGGAGCAGTGCCTGGTGGTGATGTCACCATTTTACTATTCCTATTCTCTTTCAAGTGAGGTTTGACAAAGACCCACCACGGGGTCGAAACGTTACCTACTTTCCTACTTTATACCTACCACGGAGTCCCTCTACTAATTGCCTTAACATTGTGGTGACTTGAATAAACTTTTTGTTCCTGTTTTGCATTCAAAAAATCCAAACCTGAGTGTGGCTGTTTTCTTCAATATATGACTTTATTTGCATCATTTCCATGTCCAGCCAGCACCTATCTAATACACTGAGTGCACGCTCATACACTGAGTGCACGCCTTCATCTCTATAACTATCTTTGTCATACAAGCATCATTCACACTCAAACAATTCTTTCTTCTGTGACTAACATGATACAGCACGCCATATTTCACCTTGTCATTTACTGTCGCTGAAATTCAGCTGTTTGCAGAGCTGGTGCAGAGCTTAAAATCTAATTTTTTGTTGCTTACACTATGCTTCTAACACACTATTTGAGCAACATGACTGGGAAAAAGTGAGGTCATGGTGGAGGGGTTATTAGGCTTGGTGTTCAAGGTATATGTGGGGTAGTGTTATGATCAGGTGACCTTGGAGCAGCATGAAAACTTTCACTGGAGTAGGTGGTAACTATACTGACCGCAAACCCTGATCTTAACACCGCAACTAGAAGTAGTCGTGGGGTGTGCCTAACAAAACCTAGACACCTCGACACAGCCGGAAGACTAAATACCCCTATAGATGGAAATAGGAATTCTACCTTGCCTCAGAGCAGAACCCCAAAGGATAGGCAGCCCCCCACAAATATTGACTGTGAGTAGTAGAGGAAAAGACACACGCAGGCAGTAAACAGGATTTAGCAAATGAGGCATACACTAGCTAAAATAGGAAAGGATAGGACAGGATACTAAGCCGTCAGTATTAAAATCCTTCCAAAAATATCCACAGCAGAAAATACAAAAACTCCACCATCTAACTAAAGATGTGGAGCGTATATCTGCAACTCCAGATAATCCAGCAAGACTGAGAAAACACTGACACAATCTAAGCTGGACAAGGGAAAACAAATGAATAGCACAGAATATAAGCACACTGCATGTGTGCCACAGGAACAAAAACCAGACACTTATCTTTGCTGAATTGGCAGCTAAGCAGGAGAAGCCAGACAAAGATCCAACACTTCCCAAGAAACATTGACAACTGGAAAGGACTAATGAATCCTGCACACCTTAATATCCCAGTCAGAACTGCAATCAGCAGATACACCTGGCCAGGACTGCGACTCAGAGACAACTGCATTCCCACCTACAACCACTGGAGGGAACCCAAAAGCAGAATTCACAACAGGGTAGGTGGTAATGTTTATGAAAGCACTTGTGAACCAACAACATCACGTCCTTTACAAAGGCAACTGACAACTTCTGTTATTGGACAGGCTACTCCATTACCTTTCTTTGGCAGATAAACAGTTGTATGCCTTGTTGATGAGGCAAAGAAAGAGCATGTGCTTGAGTGGATGGCAAGCACAGCTTCAAGTAGCCTCTCCTCTTCCTCCATCTAAACATCACACCCCATTTTGCATAACTGTTATACCAGTTCAATTTGACAACTGTAGGTTCCCCAACTATATTGTGGTCTATTGCTGCATTTGGAAACATTTGTTGTTGCATAGTCTTTATTGAACAGTGGGAAATAATATTTTAAACACATAGTCTTAAAATAATATAGTACACTAAATTGAAATATTTAATGTCAGAATTTGCACAACTGTTTAATGCCAATTTTAAGACACATACATGCCACATCAATATCACAGTCATGCTATTGTTACATTAGCATTTTCGGTCAAGTGTACCTTACCTATCATTCTGGTTAATTCTATATTTTTACAGGTTTGGTCAAGTGTGGTTAGGACGCTTTATACAGATTATATGTGTGTTTAAAATATATGGTAAACAAAAATGTGGAGGTGACAATAGACATGATAGTGTGAGGGATAAAAAAAGTAATGCTACTGCAAAAAATAAAGAAGCTGCTGGCAACAGCCGTATCGACAGTATTAGCGTGAAATGCAGGTGATATTTTCTCTTCTTTGCCTCTGTCCTCTTGTATTTGTTGGTAGAAAGCATAACCAATCACATTAGGATGATACTACTTCTCATACTGATACAATCCCCTTGAGTCACTGTTCTGCTCAGTCCACAGCCTCCGGTGACATAACACTTTATGATTTACATAGTGGAAATTAAATTTCATAAATGACACCGGGATCTGTTCTGCCCTGTAGGCCCCTAACCCATTGAACTCTGGGAACTAAGGAACTTTAGTAGAGCAACTTCTTCCAGCTGAATTACTTAACAAGGTGAACAGGCAGCCTTTGTACTTGGAAGACATTGTGCTGTAGAAAGAGAAATTGAGGACAATGATTCAGGTGCTAAGCTGTGTGGCTGGTTCTGCTAGTCATTATAGTAGGAGCAAAACCAGTGGTAGTTGTACTCTGAGACTGTACAAAACTCATTGTGAAAATCAGTCAGAAGGAACTTTAGACATTTTCCACACAGAGGCAACTCTTAAGGTACCGTCACATTAAGCGACGCTGCAGTGATATAGACGATGCCGATCGCTGCAGTGTCGCTGTTTAGTCGCTGTGTGGTCGCTGGAGAGCTGTCACACAGACAGCTCTCCAGCGACCAACTATGCCGAAGTCCCCGGGTAACCAGGGTAAACATCGGGTTACTAAGCGCAGGGCCGCGCTTAGTAACCCGATGTTTACCCTGGTTACCATTGTAAATGTAAAAAACAAAAACCACTACATACTTACATTCCGGTGTCTGTCGCGTCCCCCGGCGTCAGCTTCCCTGCACTGTGTAAGCGCCGGCCGTAAAGCAGAGCGGTGATGTCACCGCTGTGCTCTGCTTTACAGCCGGCCGGCGCTGACACAGTGCAGGGAAGCTGACGCCGGGGGGTGCAACAGACACCGGAATGTAAGTATGTAGTGGTTTTTGTTTTTAATATTTACAATGGTAACCAGGGTAAATATCGGGTTACTAAGTGCGGTCCTGCGCTTAGTAACCCGATGTTTACCCTGGTTACAAGTGAAGACATCGCTGGATCGGCATCACACACGCCGATTCAGCGATGTCAGCGGGTGATCCAGTGACTAAAGAAAGTTCTGGCCTTCTAGCTCCGACCAGCGATGTCACAGCAAGATCCTGATCGCTGCTGCGTGTCAAACACAACGATATCGCTATCCAGGATGCTGCAACATCACGGATCGCTATCGTTATCATTCTAAAGTTGCTCAGTGTGAAGGTATCTTTAGCCGTTGCATAGGTCATTAACCCCTTAGTGACAGAGCCAATTTGGTACTTAATGACCGAGCCAATTTTTGCAATTCTGACCACTGTCACTTTATGAGGTTATAACTCTGGAACGCTTCAACGGATCCCGCTGATTCTGAGAATGTTATTTTGTGACGTATTGTACTTCATGTTAGTGGTAACATTTCTTTGATATTACTTGCGATTATTTATGAAAAAAACGGAAATATGGCGAAAATTTTTAAAATTTTGTAATTTTCAAACTTTGTATTTTTTTGCCCTTAAATCAGAGAGATATGTCACGAATAATAGTTAATAAATAACATTTCCCACATGTCTACTTTACATCAGCACAATTTTGGAAACAACATTTTTTTTTGTTAGGGAGTTATAAGGGTTAAAATTTGACCAGCAATTTCTCATTTTTACAACACCTTTTTTTTTTAGGGACCACTTCACATTTTAAGTCATTTTGAGGGGTCTATATGATAGAAAATAATGAAGTGTGACACCATTCTAAAAACTACACCCCTCAAGGTTCTCAAAACCACATTCAAGAAGTTTATTAACCCTTTACGTGCTTCACAGGAACTGAAACAATGTGGAAGGAAAAAATGAACATTTAACTTCTTTTTGCAAACATCTTAATTCAGAACCATTTTTTTTATTTTCACAAGTGTAAAAACAGAAATGTAACCATAAATTTTGATATGCAATTTCTCCTGAATACGCCAATACCCCATATGTGGGGGTAAACCACTTTTTGGGCGCACCGCAGAACTTAGAAGTGAAGGAGCGCCATTTGACTTTTTCAATGCAGAATTGGCTGGAATTGAGATCGGATGCCATGTCACGTTTAGAGAGCCCCTGATGTGCCTAAACAGTGGAAACTCCCCACAAGTGACACCATTTTGGAAACTAGACCCCTTAAGGAACTTATCTAGATGTGTGGTGAGCACTTTGAACCCCCAAGTGCTTCACAGAAGTTTATAACGTAGAGCCGTGAAAATAAAAAATCGCTTTTGTTTACACAAAAATGATCTTTTCGCCCACAAATTCTTTTTTTCACAAGGGTAGCAGGAGAAATTAGACCACAAAAGTTGTTGTGCGATTTCTCCTGAATACGTTGATACCCCATATGTGAGGGTAAACCACTGTTTGGGCGCACCGCAGAGCTTGGAAGTGAAGGAGCGCCGTTTTACTTTTTCAATGTAGAATTGGCTGGAATTGAGATTGGACGCCATGTCGCGTTTGGAGAGCCCCTGATGTGCCTAATCAGTGGAAACCCCCCACAAGTGACCCCATTTTGGAAACTAGACCCCTTATGGAAATTATCTAGATGTGTGGTGAGCACTTTGAACCCCCATGTGCTTCACAGAAGTTTATAAAATCGCATTTTTTCTACAAAAATTATATTTTTGCCCACAAATTTTTATTTTCACAAGGGTAATAGGAGAAATTAGACCACAAAACCCCCAACAAGTGACCCCATTTTGGAAACTAGACCCCCCATGGAACTTATCTAGATGTGTGGTGAGAACTTTGAATGCCCAAGTGCTTCACAGAAGTTTATAATGCAGAGTCATAAAAAAATATATATATACAGTGGGGCAAAAAAGTATTTAGTCAGACAGCAATAGTGCAAGTTCCACCACTTAAAAAGATGAGAGGCGTCTGTAATTTACATCATAGGTAGACCTCAACTATGGGAGACAAACTGAGAAAAAAAAATCCAGAAAATCACATTGTCTGTTTTTTTAACATTTTATTTGCATATTATGGTGGAAAATAAGTATTTGGTCAGAAACAAACAATCAAGATTTCTGGCTCTCACAGACCTGTAACTTCTTCTTTAAGAGTCTCCTCTTTCCTCCACTCATTACCTGTAGTAATGGCACCTGTTTAAACTTGTTATCAGTATAAAAAGACACCTGTGCACACCCTCAAACAGTCTGACTCCAAACTCCACTATGGTGAAGACCAAAGAGCTGTCAAAGGACACCAGAAACAAAATTGTAGCCCTGCACTAGGCTGGGAAGACTGAATCTGCAATAGCGAACCAGCTTGGAGTGAAGAAATCAACAGTGGGAGCAATAATTAGAAAATGGAAGACATACAAGACCACTGATAATCTCCCTCGATCTGGGGCTCCATGCAAAATCCCACCCCGTGGGGTCAGAATGATCACAAGAACGGTGAGCAAAAATCCCAGAACCACGCGGGGGGACCTAGTGAATGAACTGCAGAGAGCTGGGACCAATGTAATAAGGCCTACCATAAGTAACACACTACGCCACCATGGACTCAGATCCTGCAGTGCCAGACGTGTCCCACTGCTTGAGCCAGTACATGTCCGGGCCCGTCTGAAGTTTGCTAGAGAGCATTTGGATGATCCAGAGGAGTTTTGGGAGAATGTCCTATGGTCTGATGAAACCAAACTGAAACTGTTTGGTAGAAACACAACTTGTCGTGTTTGGAGGAAAAAGAATACTGAGTTGCATCCATCAAACACCATACCTACCGTAAAGCATGGTGGTGGAAACATCATGCTTTGGGGCTGTTTCTCTGCAAAGGGGCCAGGACGACTGATCCGGGTACATGAAAGAATGAATGGGGCCATGTATCGTGAGATTTTGAATGCAAACCTCCTTCCATCAGCAAGGGCATTGAAGATGAAAGGTGGCTGGGTCTTTAAACATGACAATGATCCAAAGCACACTGCCAGGGCAACGAAGGAGTGGCTTCGTAAGAAGCATTTCAAGGTCCTGGAGTGGCCTAGCCAGTCTCCAGATCTCAACCCTATAGAAAACCTTTGGAGGGAGTTGAAAGTCTGTGTTGCCAAGCGAAAAGCCAAAAACATCACTGCTCTAGAGGAGATCTGCATGGAGGAATGGGCCAACATACCAACAACAGTGTGTGGCAACCTTGTGAAGACTTACAGAAAACGTTTGACCTCTGTCATTGCCAACAAAGGATATATTACAAAGTATTGAGATGAAATTTTGTTTCTGACCAAATACTTATTTTCCACCATAATATGCAAATAAATTGTTAAAAAAACAGACAATGTGATTTTCTGGATTTTTTTTTCTCAGTTTGTCTCCCATAGTTGAGGTCTACCTATGATGTAAATTACAGATGCCTCTCATCTTTTTAAGTGGTGGAACTTGCACTATTGCTGACTGACTAAATACTTTTTTGCCCCACTGTATATTTTTCCACAAAAAAGATTTTGTAGCCCCCAAGTTTTTATTTTCACAAGGGTAACAAGAAAAATTGGACCCCAAAAGTTGTTGTCCAATTTATACCGAGTACGCTGATGCCCCATATGTTGGGGTAAGCCACTGTTTGGGCGCACGGCAGAGCTCGGAAGGGAAGGGGCGCCGTTTTGGAATGCAGACTTTGATAGAATGGTCTGTGGGCATTATGTTGCGATTGCAGAGCCCCTGATGTACCTAAACTGTAGTAACCCCCCACAAGTGACCCCATTTTGGAAACTAGACCCCCCAAGGAACTTATCTAGATGTGTGGTGAGTACTTTGAATGCCCAAGTGCTTCACAGAAGTTTATAATGCAGAGTCATAAAAAATATATATATTTTTCCACAAAAATGGGGGGTAAGCCACTGTTTGGGCGCACGGCAAAGATCAGAAGGGAGGGAGCACCATTTGACTTTTTGAGCGCAAAATTGGCTGTCGTGTTTGGAGACCCCCTGATGTACCTAAACAGTGGAAACCCCCCAATTCTAGCTCCAACTCTAACCCTAACACACCCCTAACCCTAATCCCAACCTGATCCATAATCCTAATCACTAACCCTAACCATAATCACAACCCTTACCCCAAAACAACCCTAATGTCAACCCTAACCATAACCCTAATCAAAACCCTAAATCCAACACACCCCTAGTCCTAATCTCAACCCTAACCTCAAACCTAACCCTAATCCCAATACACCCCTAATCACAACCCTAACCTTAACCCTAATCCCAAACCTAACCCTAATCCCAAGCGTAACCCTAATGCCAACCCTAACCCTAATACCAACCCTAATCCAAACCCTAACCCTAATCCCAACTCTAACCCTAACTTTAGCCCCAACCCTAACCCTAGCCCTAAGGCTACTTTCACACTTGCATCGTTTGGCATCCGTCGCAATCCGTCGTTTTGGACAAGAAACGGATCCTGCAAATGTGCCCGCAGGATGCGTTTTTTGCCCATAGACTTGTATTGCCGACGGATCGTTCGTGACGGATGGCCACACGTCGCGTCCGTCGTGCACTGGATCAGTTGTGTTTTGGCGGACCGTCGGCACAAAAAACCGTTCAATGAAAGGTTTTTTTGCACGTCGCATCTGCCATTTCTGACCGCGCATGCGTGGCTGTAACTCCTCCCCCTCCTCCCCAGGACATAGATTGGGCAGCGGATGCATTGAAAAACTACATCCGCTGCCCACGTTGTGCACAGCTCTCACAACGTGCGTCAGTATGTCGGGCCGACGCATTGCGACGGCCCCGTACCGACGTAAGTGTGAAAGAAGCCTAACCCTAAATTTAGCCCCAACCCTAACCCTAAATTTAGCCCCAACCCTAACCCTAACTTTAGCCCCAACCCTAGACCTAACCCTAGCCCTAACCCTAGCACTAACCCTAGCCCTAACCCTAACCCTAGCCCTAACCCTAGCCCTAACCCTAGCCCTAACCCTAACCCTAGCCCTAGCCCTAACCCTAGCCCTAACCCTAGCCCTAACCCTAACCCTAACCCTAGCCCTAACCCTAACCCTAGCCCTAACCCTAACCCTAACCCTAGCCCTAACCCTAGCCCTAACTCTAACCCTAGCCCTAACCCTAACCCTAATTTTAGCCCCAACTGCTGTTCTCCTGCCGGCCAGCAGATGGAGACAGATGGCGGGCGCATTGTGCATGTGCCCGCCATTTTCTTTTGCCGGCGGCCAGGAGGAGCAGCAGGGGGATCCAGGGACACAGGTGAGTATGATAGGGTCCCCGAATCCCCCTATTTCTCTGTCCTCTGATGTGCGATCACATCAGAGGACAGAGAATTACACTTTACTTTTTTTTTTTTTTTTTTGCGATCGCCGGTAAACAGTTAATTACCGGCGATCGCAAAACAGGGGTCGGTAAAACCGACCCCGATCATGCTCTTTGGGGTCTCGGCTACCCCCGGCAGCTGAGACCCCAAAGATTGTCGCGGGGCCGGCCGGCGGGCGCACTGCGCATGCGCCCGCCATTTTGAAGATGGCGGCGCCCACGGGGAGCCACGAGGTTCATTGGGGGAGATAGGTAACTATTGGGGGGCTGCCTGGGACCCCTTTTCTCTGTCCTCTGATGTGCGATCACATCGGAGGACAGAGAAATTAAAAAAAGATCGCGTTTTTATTTTTTTGCGATCGCCGGTAAACGGTTAATTACCGGCGATCGCAAATGCGGGGTCGGTACAAAACCCCCCGAATCATGTTCTCTGGGGTCTCGGCTACCCCCGGCAGCCGAGACCCCAGAGAAAATCCGACTCTGGGGGGCGCTATTTACTTTTTCCACAGCGCCGTTAATCAACGGCGCTGTGCTTTAAGTACCATTAGCGGCCGCCGTTAAAAGGCGTATTGGCGGTCGCTAAGGGGTTAATACCAGATCAGTGGGGAATCAACAACCAGGACCTCATCCAATCAGTTGATATTTGCTTCAGCCATCACTGGATGAAAACAAAAAGCAAAGTGCCTCTCCATTAAATGTGTAGTAGCTGATTTCTGAAACTGCATAAAAGCTTGCATTCAAAAGAAAAAGTGTTGTTCTGCTGTACCCAGCCACTGCTCCACGCTGAATGGAGCTTTACTTTGCTATCCTATTATTTATTATTATTATTATTATTTATTTATATAGCACCATTAATTTCATGGTGCTGTACTACAGTTCTGATTATTCATCAATATGTTGTGGTGAGACAATCTCTTTAAGCTAAATCATCAATTTCAGATTCATGAAGGTACAACATTAGTGGAGTTCTAAACTCAACACTCCCATAGATCAGTTTTTAACAGAGGTCCCGCAGTGACCAGAAGTACAATTTGAGAACACCACATCACCCTACATGCAGTTTTTGGATACAACATCTTAGGAGGGGCCAACATGCAACACTCAGGAGGGGTCACTGCACATAAGCTGATCAATGGTGGTACTAGTTTGACTAAACCTGGAAACTGATGGCCTAATTCATGAATATTCAAGACAACCCCTTAAAGTTCAAGATAACTCCTTGAAATAACTTATGATTCTACACTGTTTATGCAAAAAATCTTTAGAGGAAATCAAGTATAAACCAAATCTCCAATTACTTGTATGTAAAATAAAAAATACTATATGCTTCATTCATGACTTTTTAAAACAACATGTTAAAAAAATGAATTAATAAGTCTTAATTGATGTCTTAAGTGACCATTGAGTATTTCTGGAAAATCCTCCATGTATAAAAAAGCAGCTAAAGAGATGATAGTCATTAAGCCAGTTTTGCATAACTTGTGTTCCCAGTGGGAATCTGACATTTTAGGCAACATATGGTTTTCTATATATGATGTAAAGACTTAATTTTTTACTTCTTCAAGGAATAAATCGGCAATGCGAGACATTCCATATCTTATACTTTTTGTGATTTTTGCATAGGTTGTAATGTTACAAAAGTATGTTATGTTTGTTCGCTTTCACTTCTTTTTAACTGGCACACAACCCAATGTTCAATAAGTAATTGATCTCCAAGGGAGAAAGTTTCTACCATGACATTTATAAGTTAGTAATGTCCAGGAAAAACTAACTATCAATCAGTCTTATCAAACTTTTTTTAGTTTTGACAGAGAATCATTCCTTTATGACAAACTCTGATATTTTTGGTTATTTTCTTTATTGCCGTTGAGAATAAAAGTATAAGGTCAATGGGTGAATAAAAAGCATTTATAGTGTTACTACTGTGCTTTTAAAGTTTTAGCTTCAATAACAAACTGCATTAGTTTTTGTCCTGAAAACCTAGGTTTTGTAAATAAAATTATATTGGCCAAGGCAAAATATGAGTGTCAAATGGCGACTTGATAAATAGCTAGCTACTTCTTATGTCATTGCAAATGAGGACAAAAAGAATTTGTGTACATTTTAAAACAATGTTTAATGTGTTCTGGTATTTTTTATCTGTTTTTTAAGCTTGTATTAACTATTTGAAAGTCTAAATATCTTTGCATATGTTTTAGATTGGGACATAAGATGTGTTATGCCATTTTATACAATCCTACAGAGACATGCATAATCTTTAAAGAGATTGGATTACTTTAGACATTTGTGGCATACCCAGAGGAATTATTGAACTTATCTACCGGGAGAATGAAGTCACCATCTCCTTGGGGTTCCAGGAATCCATGCATTTGCCATAAAGCAAATGTATTCAGAAGTATGAAACAGATTTTCATCGCAGAAATATCTGCCTCACTTTTGTTGCATGTGAAAATGACCTAGTCATTTGGAAAAAAAAGTCCACTACTACTAGTAATAATAATAAAAATGTTAAACATTTTACCAAAGCCAAAAACATGTGAATAAGGTTTATTCTTAAAATATGCACGTAAGGAAAAAATGCTGTAAAGTGAGAACCCTGTAAAAATTTGAAGTGTTGATAGATCATTTTTATCACCTAATAAAATGTGAATTGAATTAAATAAAAGAAAAATCTATATCAAGTTTAAATTTTAAACATGATTAATTTATTTAGGCCCACTTGAAAAAAGACAGGTGTTTTAAAGAATCATAGTAAGGCATACAATTAAGCAATTATACCAAACAGATGATCTTGATTAACATTTTCATATGTTAATTAAAACATAGTAATTAACTGAGCCAGAAACATTTGTGTAAGAGGCCAAGATCTCTCTTTAGCAAAGATTTCAAAGCAGACTGGGGTCCAAGCTTTTTTGAAGAAGTACCAAGAAATGGGCAACGTTGAAGATTGGAGGTGCATTGTTTGGCCAAAGAAACTTTGTCCAGCAGATGAAAGACACATCATGTCTACTTACCTTCAAAATTAGATGTCCATCAATATCCCGAGCATAGAAATATTAGCAACCAGTGGGATCCAGCTATATCTATTCACAGTTCAGAGATATCTGACCAGAAGTGGTCTTTGTGGAAGAAAAATACAGCTTTGGAATGCAAACAAGTTCAACTAACTTAACTATGCACAAAATCATAGGAACTTGGGTGCAGAAAAAAGGCAGCATATGTGTTGGATTGATGATGAGTCAAAATTTGAAACATTTGGTTGCAACAGAAGGCAGTTTGTTAGCCGAAGGGCTGGAGAGAGGAATATGGTGAAGGTTCCTTGCAAGTATTGGTGCTTTTCAGCAAATGGAGTGCAAAATTAGGTCAGTAATAGTGATGAGCGAGTGTACTCGTTGCTCGGGTTTTCCCGAGCATGCTCGGGTGACCTCCGAGTAATTGTTATTGCTCGGAGAAATAGTTTTCATCGCCTCAGTTGCATGATTTACGGCTTCCAGATAAGCTGAATAAATGTGAGGAATGCCTCTTTGTTAGGGAATTCCCACATGTATTCAGAGCATCTGGAAGCCGTAAAACATGCAACTGAGGCGATGAAAACTATATCTCCGAGCAATAACAAATACTTGGAGGTCAACGAGGCGTGCTCGGGGAAACAAGAGCAACGAGTACACTCGCTCATCACTAGTCAGTAATAATAATGCCATCAAGGCTAGTAGTTAGTGCTGGGTGATATTTAAAGGGTACCTGTCACCCCTCAGGCATTTGTAAATAAAAGAGCCACTTTGTGCAGCACTAATGCTGCATTCTGACAAAGTGGCTCTTTTAGTTATTGTTCCTGACACTGCTACAATAATCATTTATGAAATTTGTCCCTCATACCTTGAAATTGCCAGGGAGGCAGGTCTTTTCCCCTAAAACAGATGCCCCACAGCCATCACTCATGGCCTCTGCGCGCCAGGCACCACCTCCTCTTCCTTCATTAGCGTCCCTGGCGCCTGCGCTGTAAGTTCGAAGGGTAAAAAAAACCTAGAATATAAGACATATTTTCAGTTGTTTCACACTTTTTGTTAAGTATATAATTCCACATGTGTTAATTCATAGTTTTGATGCCTTCAGTGTGAATTTACAATTTTCATAGTCATGAAAATACAGAAAAATCTTTGAATGAGGTTTGTCCAAACTTTTGGTCTGTACTGTATATACATACATACACTGTATATATACACAAATACTGTAATACTAAGACATGACATTAAATTACAACACGAGTCATGGATAATTATGTTTTCCAGTTATAATTTTGTATAGTGCCACATGGTGATGAAAAGTAAAGGCTGATCATTTTGCTAGTAGTTAAGCATGGCCATTTAATGATTTTTGGTGGCTGAACCCTGCACATGCAATTAGCTGTAAATTGAACTAATTGATCGTAATTCCATTGTGTGTGTATATACTTAACCACTAGATTTCAGAAAGTGCTAATTAATCAAAGCAATCAATCAAGCTTGATGGAATTATTGCAAAGCCGGGAAGTTATATCTTCTTAATTGTATCAAAAGTTCAATAACCCTTGTCATGTGCTTTTCTAGCTAAAACATTTGCATTACATTTAAATAAAAAAGAACATTTACAGCATTATGTGATGATTTTTCATATTGATTATGTATTTGGAAAAGATAACTAGGTTACAAATTGCTTCAAAATCTATGCATAATTCTTCAGGCAAAATAGATTTAATCTCTTAGCTATAGAAATTTTGTATGCTTTTAAAGTTTAACCCCTTACCGGCATCGGACGTACTATACCGTCCGATGCCGGCTCCCCTGCTTTGATGCAGGGCTCCGCGGTGAGCCCGCATCAAAGCCGGGACATGTCAGCTGTTTTGAACAGCTGACATGTGCCCGCAATAGGTGCGGGCAGAATCGCGATCTGCCCGCACCTATTAACTAGTTAAATGCCGCTGTCAAACGCAGACAGCGGCATTTAACTACCGCTTCCGGCCGGGCGGCCGGAAATGACGTCATCGCCGACCCCCGTCACATGATCGGGGGTCGGCGATGCTTGTATATTGTAGCCATAGAGGTCCCAGAGACCTCTATGGTTACTGATGAGCGGTGGCTGTGAGTGCCACCCTGTGGTCGGCGCTCACAGCACACCTCCATTTCTGCTACATAGCAGCGATCAGCAGATCGCTGCTATGTAGCAGAGCCGATCGTGCTGTGCCAGCTTCAAGCCTCCCATGGAGGCTATTGAAGCATGGCAAAAGTTAAGAAAAAAAGTTTAAAAAAATGTGAAAAAAATAAAAAAAACATAAAAGTTTAAATCACCCCCCTTTCGCCCCAATCAAAATAAATCAATAAAAAAAATATCAAATCTATGCATATTTGGTATCGCCGCGCTCAGAATCGCCCGATCTATCAATTAAAAAAAAGTATTAACCTGATCGCTAAACAGCATAGCGGGAAAAAAATTCGAAACGCCAGAATTACGTTTTTTTGGTCGCCGCGACATTGCATTAAAATGCAATAACGGGCGATCAAAAGAACGTATCTGCACCAAAATGCTATCATTAAAAACGTCATCTCGGCATGCAAAAAATAAGCCCTCAACCGACCCCAGATCATGAAAAATGGAGACGCTACGAGTATCGGAAAATGGCGCAATTTTTTTTTTTTAGCAAAGTTTGGAATTTTTTTTCACCACTTAGATAAAAAATAACCTAGTCATGTTAGGTGTCTATGAACTCGTACTGACCTGGAGAATCATAATGGCAGGTCAGTTTTAGCATTTAGTGAACCTAGCAAAAAAGCCAAACAAAAAACCAATGTGGGATTGCACTTTTTTTGCAATTTCACCGCACTTGGAATTTTTTTCCCGTTTTCTAGTACACGAAATGCTAAAACCAATGATATCGTTCAAAAGTACAACTCGTCCCGCAAAAAATAAGCCCTCACATGGCCAAAAGTTATGGCTCTGGGAAGGAGGGGAGCGAAAAACGAACACAGAAAAACGAAAAATCCCCTGGTCATGAAGGGGTTAAATATAAAACCATGCACAAGAAAAAAATCAATATGCTACATATCAATAGGATCAACCAATGTTCTAATGAGTATTCAAGGCTGATAATTGTCCCCAGATGTAGAAAGAAAGAGTGAACATTGTTTATTTTAAATACAATACAAAATATATATATATGTATATATTGTAAGGAGGCTATCGGACACACAGTACAGTTGATGAGAGATAAACCTTGAGTAATGATTTAGTACATAAAGTATAGGACTAAAAGGGGTTATTCAGCCATGACAGGTTAATTATGAGCCGCTGAAGAGTTGGGAGAGACAGCTGCTCACCATGTCTCTACTCCCAGATTTGGTTCATTTTGTAATTTTTTGTAAACATTTTTTGTAACTCAGTGCTCACCAGAGTATCACAGTACCAAAGGTGCCAGGTTCAATGTGGCTGGAATCCACTTGTAAATGCAGGCAAAGAGAAAAAAAAGCACTAGGTGATTTCCATAAAAATTCAAATTTTGTCTTTTTATTTAATCCATAGCTTGTAAAAAGTTAAAAACATATGTCATTAAATGTCAAGAGACAAAAATCTCCTGCACGATTGACCCGTTGCAGACTTTACGAGTATGCCTATAAGTAATGACATAAAGTGCAAAATGGAGATGTTTGCCCCTTGACATTTAATGCCATGTATGTTTTTAACTTTTTACAAGCTATGGATTAAATAAAAAGACAAAATTTGAATTTTTATGGAAATCACCCGCTGCTGTTTTTTTCTCATTTCCTTTATTGTGTGGCTTTGCTAAATGACTAAAAGGCTGGACTCTGTGACAAATAGGCAAACCAGCAATATTGTATTGACTTTTTACTATATGTTTCACTTTGATATAGATATAGATATATATGCAAAATTATTTTAAAGCCTTTTTCTAGATGTTTTTGTTTTATTTTTCATTTTATTTTATTGAAGATAAAATATTATAAAGAGATAAAAGTATTAAAGCTTTTTCTTACACATGTCATATGTAGTGTTGAGCATTCCGATACCGCAAGTATCGGGTATCGGCCGATACTTGCGGTATCGGAATTCCGATACCGAGATCCGATATTTTTGTGGTATCGGGTATCGGTATCGGAGGTGTAAAATAAAGAATTAAAATAAAAAATATTGTTATATTCACCTCTCCGGCGGCCCCTGGAACATCACCGCGAGTCACCGGCATCCGGCAGGCTTCTTTGTTCAAAATGAGCGCCTTTAGGACCTGCGGAATGACGTCGCGGCTTCTGATTGGTCGCGTGCCGCCCATGTGACTGCCACGCGACCAATCAGAAGCCGCGACATCATTCCTCAGATAAATTCCTAGAATGAGCGCCTTTAGGACCTGTGGAATGACGTCGCGGCTTCTGATTGGTCGAGTGGCGGTCACATGGGCGGCACGCGACCAATCAGAAGCCGCGACGTCATTCCGCAGGTCCTAAAGGCGCTCATTTTGAACAAAGAAGCCTGCCGGACGCCGGTTCCTCGCGGTGATGTTCCAGGGGCCGCCGGAGAGGTGAATATAACAATATTTTTTATTTTAATTCTTTATTTTACACCTCACTATGGATCCCAGGGCCTGAAGGAGAGTTTCCTCTCCTTCAGACCCTGGGAACCATCAGGATACCTTCCGATACTTGGTGTCCCATTGACTTGTATTGGTATCGGATATCGGTATCGGCGATATCCGATACTTTTCGGGTATCGGCCGATACTATCCGATACCGATACTTTCAAGTATCGGATGGTATCGCTCAACACTAGTCATATGGTTTGGGGTCACTAACACTGATTTAAAAGGGTCAAGGCACTGCAGAGGATAGAAAAAAGATCTTAAAATAGGTCACAGGTACAATCTTAAATCAAGTTTAGGCTGGGAAGAATACTTTAAAAAACTTTAAATAACTCACCCATCTAATTCTCTAGGCAATTACCCATCACGCTGGGTCTAGGAGATAGCATCTGGAGATTAAGAAGACTAGGAAGTGAATTTAAGTTAGTATGAAAAAGGAAATTTTCTATACTGGGGTTTGAACTATTTTCGATATTTGGTCAGACCTTTGATTTGATTAGGATTCTAATGTGGGGTCTGAAAGAGATTGATCTGTGACATGAATGAAGTTTGGTCTGTTGTCTGATTAATATTAAAGATCAGAATTTTGGTCTGACTAATTTTGTTTCTGATCAGAGGTTTAATAAATTATTGAGTCTGGTTTGATGTGTGACAAATTGATTTTTGTACTATATACTCTAGCGGTCAAAAGTTTAGACAAACATGTTCATGCAACGGTTTTTCTCAGGGCAGGTAAGACAGGAAAGGGTCACAGTGCAAGGACAGTATATGAGGCCTTTGCAGTTGAAAAGCATATCATTATGAGTCTGTGACAGAAGCTGCTTATAGCGTTGGAGGTGCAAATGGTCCCCCTTTTTCTTGGGCCTTTAAGCGACTACGCAGGTTACTTTAATGGTATATCTGCCACAGGTTTTCCATATTGGGCAATATGAGGAGGACATACAGTATAAAAGCTGGATATATAGAAATATATTTTTTTCATTATTCATCTCTATATTCAATTTTATATTGGTTTCAAGACTTTCTTACGTTTAAGCCAGTATGAAGCAGAAACAGAATTGCAGCAGTCATTTTGTGGTGAATCTGGCTAGTGAGATGATGTTAATACAGAGAACTTAGTCACTTAAGATACAACAGATAGTGACTGCACATAAGCCAAAATTAGTTTGTGAAGAAAGGTAATCTTTTCACACATGTTTATCAGGGTGAATGAAGGTTTTGTGGCACTTTTGATTGACTGCAAATTCATTTACTTGCAATTGAATTTCTAAGAAAAATTTGGCTAAACTGGGAAATTAAAATTTCAGAAGATTCACCCCCCTCTGATTTTTTTCCCATTCATTACTAGTAAATTCAATATATGGACAGGTGTTTAATATTGCTTCAGAGATGCAACTTCTGTATATTTTTTATTGTGCAAGCATTAACTTGATAATAATTTAAAAGTAATGACCTTAATAATGCATCACCCTTTGCAGCTATAAAAAATTTTGTTTCTCAACTGTTGCATATTTCTAAGATCATTCATCAATAGTGCAAAAAATTTAGACTGTAACTCTCACCCTATTTTCTGTATATTGTATTGTTGACAGCTAAACACATCGAGATTATGGCCACTGTTTTTCACTTGCCCCAGCATTACTTCTTTGTACTCCACAGCAATCTGTTTCTGATAAAGTTCCTATTTTTTTTTTTTAACCAATACATTTTTATTGAGAAATTACATGTTAAACGGTACATCAGTGAACTTCGGGAAGAGGAAGGGGAGGAAGGGAGGGGAAGGTGGTCGGGGAGGGAAAGGGGACGAGGGAAAAAAAAAATCCAGTACAGAATACATGAAGACCACAACATAATCAATACCAAACGCACAATTACAGTGTCAGTTACAGCGCAGAAAAAAAAAAAATAAAAGAAACATACGTTTTAAATGAGGGCAAGAGCAGACTGAGAGATGTATGTGGAGGACACCCAGGGGTCCCACCACGAGAGGACCCCAGTTTTCCTCGACAAACCCCGCACCATAACAACCTCATAGCAGAAGTGCAAGTCAATTTTGGCAATCAGTTCGGCTCTGGAAGGGAGGTCTGCGGACTTCCAATGTTTCGCAATACATTGCCTGGCGGCAACCAGGACATTGGAGACCATGGGTCGGAGAGGGGAAGGGAGGTCGATGAGGGAAATACCTAGGACAGCGAGCTGGCCACTCAGCGCCAGGGGGAGACGAGTCAAATCGGTAATCAATGCCTCCACATCACGCCAGAAAGCCCGGATCCGCGGGCATGACCACCAGACATGAGAGGAGGACCACAGGGCGCCACATCCCTTCCAGCAAAGAGGGGAGGAAGACGGGGAGAACTTCGCCAGGCGGGCCGGGGTAATATACCAATGCAGCTGAATCTTTTTCACCTGTTCCAAGTGGCCAATACATGAGGAGAATTTAGAGGGATGTATCATTGCAAACTGCCAATCTTCCAAGGTGGCCTCAAAGCCCAGTGAGGACTCCCAGGAGGTCATAAATTGAAATTTGTCAGTGGAGCCATGGGATATGAGGGCTTTGTAGATAATGGAGATGCCAAACCAGGGATTCAAGCTTCAGGAGGCTAATTTGCATATTCCAGGTGCCTTCTGGGAGAAGCGAAGTCTCCCTAAGCTAGAAGATCGTTGGGTACAGCCGGGACCAGCTGCTTCGAAAGCATCACCAAACCAGGGATTCAAGCTTCAGGAGGCTAATTTGCATATTCCAGGTGCCTTCTGGGAGAAGCGAAGTCTCCCTAAGCTAGAAGATCGTTGGGTACAGCCGGGACCAGCTGCTTCGAAAGCATCACCAAACCAGGGATTCAAGCTTCAGGAGGCTAATTTGCATATTCCAGGTGCCTTCTGGGAGAAGCGAAGTCTCCCTAAGCTAGAAGATCGTTGGGTACAGCCGGGACCAGCTGCTTCGAAAGCATCACCAAACCAGGGATTCAAGCTTCAGGAGACTAATTTGCATATTCCAGGTGCCTTCTGGGAGAAGCGAAGTCTCCCTAAGCTAGACGATCGTTGGGTACAGCCGGGACCAGCTGCTTCGAAAGCATCACCAAACCAGGGATTCAAGCTTCAGGAGGCTAATTTGCATATTCCAGGTGCCTTCTGGGAGAAGCGACGTCTCCCTAAGCTAGAAGATCGTTGGGTACAGCCGGGACCAGCTGCTTCGAAAGCATCACCAAACCAGGGATTCAAGCTTCAGGAGGCTAATTTGCATATTCCAGGTGCCTTCTGGGAGAAGCGAAGTCTCCCTAAGCTAGAAGATCGTTGGGTACAGCCGGGACCAGCTGCTTCGAAAGCATCACCAAACCAGGGATTCAAGCTTCAGGAGGCTAATTTGCATATTCCAGGTGCCTTCTGGGAGAAGCGAAGTCTCCCTAAGCTAGAAGATCGTTGGGTACAGCCGGGACCAGCTGCTTCGAAAGCATCACCAAACCAGGGATTCAAGCTTCAGGAGGCTAATTTGCATATTCCAGGTGCCTTCTGGGAGAAGCGAAGTCTCCCTAAGCTAGAAGATCGTTGGGTACAGCCGGGACCAGCTGCTTCGAAAGCATCACCAAACCAGGGATTCAAGCTTCAGGAGGCTAATTTGCATATTCCAGGTGCCTTCTGGGAGAAGCGAAGTCTCCCTAAGCTAGAAGATCGTTGGGTACAGCCGGGACCAGCTGCTTCGAAAGCATCACCAAACCAGGGATTCAAGCTTCAGGAGGCTAATTTGCATATTCCAGGTGCCTTCTGGGAGAAGCGAAGTCTCCCTAAGCTAGAAGATCGTTGGGTACAGCCGGGACCAGCTGCTTCGAAAGCATCACCAAACCAGGGATTCAAGCTTCAGGAGGCTAATTTGCATATTCCAGGTGCCTTCTGGGAGAAGCGAAGTCTCCCTAAGCTAGAAGATCGTTGGGTACAGCCGGGACCAGCTGCTTCGAAAGCATCACCAAACCAGGGATTCAAGCTTCAGGAGGCTAATTTGCATATTCCAGGTGCCTTCTGGGAGAAGCGAAGTCTCCCTAAGCTAGAAGATCGTTGGGTACAGCCGGGACCAGCTGCTTCGAAAGCATCACCAAACCAGGGATTCAAGCTTCAGGAGGCTAATTTGCATATTCCAGGTGCCTTCTGGGAGAAGCGAAGTCTCCCTAAGCTAGAAGATCATTGGGTACAGCCGGGACCAGCTGCTTCGAAAGCATCACCAAACCAGGGATTCAAGCTTCAGGAGGCTAATTTGCATATTCCAGGTGCCTTCTGGGAGAAGCGAAGTCTCCCTAAGCTAGAAGATCGTTGGGTACAGCCGGGACCAGCTGCTTCGAAAGCATCACCAAACCAGGGATTCAAGCTTCAGGAGGCTAATTTGCATATTCCAGGTGCCTTCTGGGAGAAGCGAAGTCTCCCTAAGCTAGAAGATCGTTGGGTACAGCCGGGACCAGCTGCTTCGAAAGCATCACCAAACCAGGGATTCAAGCTTCAGGAGGCTAATTTGCATATTCCAGGTGCCTTCTGGGAGAAGCGAAGTCTCCCTAAGCTAGAAGATCGTTGGGTACAGCCGGGACCAGCTGCTTCGAAAGCATCACCAAACCAGGGATTCAAGCTTCAGGAGGCTAATTTGCATATTCCAGGTGCCTTCTGGGAGAAGCGAAGTCTCCCTAAGCTAGAAGATCGTTGGGTACAGCCGGGACCAGCTGCTTCGAAAGCATCACCAAACCAGGGATTCAAGCTTCAGGAGGCTAATTTGCATATTCCAGGTGCCTTCTGGGAGAAGCGAAGTCTCCCTAAGCTAGAAGATCGTTGGGTACAGCCGGGACCAGCTGCTTCGAAAGCATCACCAAACCAGGGATTCAAGCTTCAGGAGGCTAATTTGCATATTCCAGGTGCCTTCTGGGAGAAGCGAAGTCTCCCTAAGCTAGAAGATCGTTGGGTACAGCCGGGACCAGCTGCTTCGAAAGCATCACCAAACCAGGGATTCAAGCTTCAGGAGGCTAATTTGCATATTCCAGGTGCCTTCTGGGAGAAGCGAAGTCTCCCTAAGCTAGAAGATCGTTGGGTACAGCCGGGACCAGCTGCTTCGAAAGCATCACCAAACCAGGGATTCAAGCTTCAGGAGGCTAATTTGCATATTCCAGGTGCCTTCTGGGAGAAGCGAAGTCTCCCTAAGCTAGAAGATCGTTGGGTACAGCCGGGACCAGCTGCTTCGAAAGCATCACCAAACCAGGGATTCAAGCTTCAGGAGGCTAATTTGCATATTCCAGGTGCCTTCTGGGAGAAGCGAAGTCTCCCTAAGCTAGAAGATCGTTGGGTACAGCCGGGACCAGCTGCTTCGAAAGCATCACCAAACCAGGGATTCAAGCTTCAGGAGGCTAATTTGCATATTCCAGGTGCCTTCTGGGAGAAGCGAAGTCTCCCTAAGCTAGAAGATCGTTGGGTACAGCCGGGACCAGCTGCTTCGAAAGCATCACCAAACCAGGGATTCAAGCTTCAGGAGGCTAATTTGCATATTCCAGGTGCCTTCTGGGAGAAGCGAAGTCTCCCTAAGCTAGAAGATCGTTGGGTACAGCCGGGACCAGCTGCTTCGAAAGCATCACCAAACCAGGGATTCAAGCTTCAGGAGGCTAATTTGCATATTCCAGGTGCCTTCTGGGAGAAGCGAAGTCTCCCTAAGCTAGAAGATCGTTGGGTACAGCCGGGACCAGCTGCTTCGAAAGCATCACCAAACCAGGGATTCAAGCTTCAGGAGGCTAATTTGCATATTCCAGGTGCCTTCTGGGAGAAGCGAAGTCTCCCTAAGCTAGAAGATCGTTGGGTACAGCCGGGACCAGCTGCTTCGAAAGCATCACCAAACCAGGGATTCAAGCTTCAGGAGGCTAATTTGCATATTCCAGGTGCCTTCTGGGAGAAGCGAAGTCTCCCTAAGCTAGAAGATCGTTGGGTACAGCCGGGACCAGCTGCTTTGAAAGCATCACCAAACCAGGGATTCAAGCTTCAGGAGGCTAATTTGCATATTCCAGGTGCCTTCTGGGAGAAGCGAAGTCTCCCTAAGCTAGAAGATCGTTGGGTACAGCCGGGACCAGCTGCTTCGAAAGCATCACCAAACCAGGGATTCAAGCTTCAGGAGGCTAATTTGCATATTCCAGGTGCCTTCTGGGAGAAGCGAAGTCTCCCTAAGCTAGAAGATCGTTGGGTACAGCCGGGACCAGCTGCTTCGAAAGCATCACCAAACCAGGGATTCAAGCTTCAGGAGGCTAATTTGCATATTCCAGGTGCCTTCTGGGAGAAGCGAAGTCTCCCTAAGCTAGAAGATCGTTGGGTACAGCCGGGACCAGCTGCTTCGAAAGCATCACCAAACCAGGGATTCAAGCTTCAGGAGGCTAATTTGCATATTCCAGGTGCCTTCTGGGAGAAGCGAAGTCTCCCTAAGCTAGAAGATCGTTGGGTACAGCCGGGACCAGCTGCTTCGAAAGCATCACCAAACCAGGGATTCAAGCTTCAGGAGGCTAATTTGCATATTCCAGGTGCCTTCTGGGAGAAGCGAAGTCTCCCTAAGCTAGAAGATCGTTGGGTACAGCCGGGACCAGCTGCTTCGAAAGCATCACCAAACCAGGGATTCAAGCTTCAGGAGGCTAATTTGCATATTCCAGGTGCCTTCTGGGAGAAGCGAAGTCTCCCTAAGCTAGAAGATCGTTGGGTACAGCCGGGACCAGCTGCTTCGAAAGCATCACCAAACCAGGGATTCAAGCTTCAGGAGGCTAATTTGCATATTCCAGGTGCCTTCTGGGAGAAGCGAAGTCTCCCTAAGCTAGAAGATCGTTGGGTACAGCCGGGACCAGCTGCTTCGAAAGCATCACCAAACCAGGGATTCAAGCTTCAGGAGGCTAATTTGCATATTCCAGGTGCCTTCTGGGAGAAGCGAAGTCTCCCTAAGCTAGAAGATCGTTGGGTACAGCCGGGACCAGCTGCTTCGAAAGCATCACCAAACCAGGGATTCAAGCTTCAGGAGGCTAATTTGCATATTCCAGGTGCCTTCTGGGAGAAGCGAAGTCTCCCTAAGCTAGAAGATCGTTGGGTACAGCCGGGACCAGCTGCTTCGAAAGCATCACCAAACCAGGGATTCAAGCTTCAGGAGGCTAATTTGCATATTCCAGGTGCCTTCTGGGAGAAGCGAAGTCTCCCTAAGCTAGAAGATCGTTGGGTACAGCCGGGACCAGCTGCTTCGAAAGCATCACCAAACCAGGGATTCAAGCTTCAGGAGGCTAATTTGCATATTCCAGGTGCCTTCTGGGAGAAGCGAAGTCTCCCTAAGCTAGAAGATCGTTGGGTACAGCCGGGACCAGCTGCTTCGAAAGCATCACCAAACCAGGGATTCAAGCTTCAGGAGGCTAATTTGCATATTCCAGGTGCCTTCTGGGAGAAGCGAAGTCTCCCTAAGCTAGAAGATCGTTGGGTACAGCCGGGACCAGCTGCTTCGAAAGCATCACCAAACCAGGGATTCAAGCTTCAGGAGGCTAATTTGCATATTCCAGGTGCCTTCTGGGAGAAGCGAAGTCTCCCTAAGCTAGAAGATCGTTGGGTACAGCCGGGACCAGCTGCTTCGAAAGCATCACCAAACCAGGGATTCAAGCTTCAGGAGGCTAATTTGCATATTCCAGGTGCCTTCTGGGAGAAGCGAAGTCTCCCTAAGCTAGAAGATCGTTGGGTACAGCCGGGACCAGCTGCTTCGAAAGCATCACCAAACCAGGGATTCAAGCTTCAGGAGGCTAATTTGCATATTCCAGGTGCCTTCTGGGAGAAGCGAAGTCTCCCTAAGCTAGAAGATCGTTGGGTACAGCCGGGACCAGCTGCTTCGAAAGCATCACCAAACCGCGCGCCGTAAGGCGCCGTAAGAATTTTTGCCTGTAGGACATTATTGCAAGAGAGCTTGGCTGAGTAGATTACACAAGAAGGAAAACACACAGCAAGTCAGCAGGATCTAGGAGCAACATGGCAGATGTGACAACCTACATGGTGAGCTGCAGCATGTGCTACATGTTCACAGATCGACCAGAAGAAGAATCCAATTTTACCTGTCAGAAGTGTAGACTAGTGGCCCTTTTAGAAGAAAAGGTGCGGGGTCTGGAAGAAAGAATAGCAACTTTGAAACTCATCAAAGAGAATGAAGACTTTCTAGACAGAACAGAAGCATCTCTACTGGTCACAGAAGGTGCAAAAAGTGTCAGAGAACCTCCAAAAGCAGATGAGTGGAAGCATGTGACCAAAAGAAGCAAGAAGACCATGGAGAAATCACCAACCACACAACTGAAGAACCGATATCAAATCTTTGTAGAGGATGAAGATGGCACACCTAAGAATGAAGCAATACCAGCAAGCAAAAAAGAAAAGGGCACACAGCAACAAGTGACAGCAAAAAGTACAGCCAAGAAGCAACGAAGAGTGGTGGTGGTGGGAGACTCACTACTGAGAGGCACCGAAGCAGCCATCTGCAGACCGGACATAACTGCAAGAGAAGTATGCTGCCTTCCAGGTGCGATGATCAAGGATGTGACCGATAGGATACCAAAGCTCTTCAGCTCCAAGGACGTCCACCCATTTCTTCTGATACATGTTGGCACCAATGACACGGCAAGGAAGGACCTACCGACAATCTGCAAGGACTTTGAAGAGTTGGGGAAGAAAGTAAAGGAACTGGATGCACAGGTAGTTTTTTCTTCTATCCTTCCAGTAGACGGGCATGGCACCAGGAGATGGAACAGGATCCTTGATGCAAACAACTGGCTAAGACGATGGTGCAGACAACAAGGATTTGGATTCCTGGACCACGGTGTGAATTACTGGTATGATGGACTCCTCGCCAGAGACGGACTACACCTCAACAAACCTGGGAAACACACATTCGCCAGAAGACTCGCTACACTCATCAGGAGGGCGTTAAACTAGAAGAAGAGGGGACGGGAAGAAAAACATTAGACTCGAACAAAGACGACCCAGGAAAACATACTCAGAAGGGAGGTAAGAACATTTCTAAAACAATCCACAGTGAGGAGATTGGAACAAAACAAAATCCTCTAAACTGCATGCTCGCAAACGCCAGAAGCCTGACAAACAAGATGGAAGAACTAGAAGCAGAAATATCTACAGATAACTTTGACATAGTGGGAATAACCGAGACATGGTTAGATGAAAGCTATGACTGGGCAGTTAACTTACAGGGTTACAGTCTGTTTAGAAAGGATCGTAAAAATCGGAGAGGAGGAGGGGTTTGTCTCTATGTAAAGTCTTGTCTAAAGTCCACTTTAAGGGAGGATATTAGCGAAGGGAATGAGGATGTCGAGTCCATATGGGTTGAAATTCATGGAGGGAAAAATGGTAACAAAATTCTCATTGGGGTCTGTTACAAACCCCCAAATATAACAGAAAGCATGGAAAGTCTACTTCTAAAGCAGATAGATGAAGCTGCAACCCATAATGAGGTCCTGGTTATGGGGGACTTTAACTACCCGGATATTAACTGGGAAACAGAAACCTGTGAAACCCATAAAGGCAACAGGTTTCTGCTAATAACCAAGAAAAATTATCTTTCACAATTGGTGCAGAATCCAACCAGAGGAGCAGCACTTTTAGACCTAATACTATCTAATAGACCTGACAGAATAACAAATCTGCAGGTGGTTGGGCATTTAGGAAATAGCGACCACAATATTGTGCAGTTTCACCTGTCTTTCACTAGGGGGACTTGTCAGGGAGTCACAAAAACATTGAACTTTAGGAAGGCAAAGTTTGAACAGCTTAGAGATGCCCTTAATCTGGTAGACTGGGACAATATCCTCAGAAATGAGAATACAGATAATAAATGGGAAATGTTTAAGAACATCCTAAATAGCCAGTGTAAGCGGTTTATACCTTGTGGGAATAAAAGGACTAGAAATAGGAAAAACCCAATGTGGCTAAACAAAGAAGTAAGACAGGCAATTAACAGTAAAAAGAAAGCATTTGCACTACTAAAGCAGGATGGCACCATTGAAGCTCTAAAAAACTATAGGGAGAAAAATACTTTATCTAAAAAACTAATTAAAGCTGCCAAAAAGGAAACAGAGAAGCACATTGCTAAGGAGAGTAAAACTAATCCCAAACTGTTCTTCAACTATATCAATAGTAAAAGAATAAAAACTGAAAATGTAGGCCCCTTAAAAAATAGTGAGGAAAGAATGGTTGTAGATGACGAGGAAAAAGCTAACATATTAAACACCTTCTTCTCCACGGTATTCACGGTGGAAAATGAAATGCTAGGTGAAATCCCAAGAAACAATGAAAACCCTATATTAAGGGTCACCAATCTAACCCAAGAAGAGGTGCGAAACCGGCTAAATAAGATTAAAATAGATAAATCTCCGGGTCCGGATGGCATACACCCACGAGTACTAAGAGAACTAAGTAATGTAATAGATAAACCATTATTTCTTATTTTTAGTGACTCTATAGCGACAGGGTCTGTTCCGCAGGACTGGCGCATAGCAAATGTGGTGCCAATATTCAAAAAGGGCTCTAAAAGTGAACCTGGAAATTATAGGCCAGTAAGTCTAACCTCTATTGTTGGTAAAATATTTGAAGGGTTTCTGAGGGATGTTATTCTGGATTATCTCAATGAGAATAACTGTTTAACTCCATATCAGCATGGGTTTATGAGAAATCGCTCCTGTCAAACCAATCTAATCAGTTTTTATGAAGAGGTAAGCTATAGGCTGGACCACGGTGAGTCATTGGACGTGGTATATCTCGATTTTTCCAAAGCGTTTGATACCGTGCCGCACAAGAGTTTGGTACACAAAATGAGAATGCTTGGTCTGGGGGAAAATGTGTGTAAATGGGTTAGTAACTGGCTTAGTGATAGAAAGCAGAGGGTGGTTATAAATGGTATAGTCTCTAACTGGGTCGCTGTGACCAGTGGGGTACCGCAGGGGTCAGTATTGGGACCTGTTCTCTTCAACATATTCATTAATGATCTGGTAGAAGGTTTACACAGTAAAATATCGATATTTGCAGATGATACAAAACTATGTAAAGCAGTTAATACAAGAGAAGATAGTATTCTGCTACAGATGGATCTGGATAAGTTGGAAACTTGGGCTGAAAGGTGGCAGATGAGGTTTAACAATGATAAATGTAAGGTTATACACATGGGAAGAGGGAATCAATATCACCATTACACACTGAACGGGAAACCACTGGGTAAATCTGACAGGGAGAAGGACTTGGGGATCCTAGTTAATGATAAACTTACCTGGAGCAGCCAGTGCCAGGCAGCAGCTGCCAAGGCAAACAGGATCATGGGGTGCATTAAAAGAGGTCTGGATACACATGATGAGAGCATTATACTGCCTCTGTACAAATCCCTAGTTAGACCGCACATGGAGTACTGTGTCCAGTTTTGGGCACCGGTGCTCAGGAAGGATATAATGGAACTAGAGAGAGTACAAAGGAGGGCAACAAAATTAATAAAGGGAATGGGAGAACTACAATACCCAGATAGATTAGCGAAATTAGGATTATTTAGTCTAGAAAAAAGACGACTGAGGGGCGATCTAATAACCATGTATAAGTATATAAGGGGACAATACAAATATCTCGCTGAGGATCTGTTTATACCAAGGAAGGTGACGGGCACAAGGGGGCATTCTTTGCGTCTGGAGGAGAGAAGGTTTTTCCACCAACATAGAAGAGGATTCTTTACTGTTAGGGCAGTGAGAATCTGGAATTGCTTGCCTGAGGAGGTGGTGATGGCGAACTCAGTCGAGGGGTTCAAGAGAGGCCTGGATGTCTTCCTGGAGCAGAACAATATTGTATCATACAATTATTAGGTTCTGTAGAAGGACGTAGATCTGGGGATTTATTATGATGGAATATAGGCTGAACTGGATGGACAAATGTCTTTTTTCGGCCTTACTAACTATGTTACTATGTTACTATGTTACATGGGGCAATACAGTGGCTGGTCTGAAGAACCTATGAGCCGGGTCCTCTGTTAAAGGCGGGGTCGCCCCGAACGACCGACGTGACCTGAGGAAACTACGGAGCTGAAGGTATTGGAAAAAGTCAGAGATATTTAGGGAGAATCTCCCTGAGAGGTCCTCGAATGACAAAAGGCCATCCGAACCAAATAGGTCCGCCACCCGGAGCGCCCCACGTCCTCTCCAGGAGGAAAGAGATATGTGCCCGATAGCATACTCCAAAGCCTGCAAAGAGACATAATCATACATGAACCCCAGATGGGAGGAGCTAAGCAGCGCCCAGAGTTTAGCAGCATTCCTAACAGAGCGGAGACACGGGCCCACAAGAGGAACCCGAAGTAGCTGAAGTTCTAATAGTAATTTAAGCGAGTTTTGGGGGGCAAATTGAGACTCAATCAGGAACCAGGGCAAGCAATAGTTCCCCTCCCACCATATTTTAAGGGGCTCAAGGATCGCCGCCCTATAGTAAGACTGCACCGCAGGGGCCCCCAGCCCACCCATAGAGTACGGTAGGGACATAATCCGACGCCTGACCCTGTGAGGCTTCTTGTTCCAGATAAACCGATCTATAAGTGCTTGGAACGCTGAAATAAACTTCGAGGGGATAAAAGGGGGGAGGCAACGGAAGAGGTACATAATTTTAGGCAGGAACAGCATTTTAGCAGTTTGTATACGGGCCATCCATGAGAGCGACGCATTCGATAACTGATCCATGCCTTTCCTGACCTCCGCGAGAGTCTCTTCACAATTTGCGCGAACTATATTGTCTAACTTAGTTATCCTGATGCCTAGGTACGTGAAGCCCAGGGGAGCCCAAATGAAGGCGTATTGTGATTGAATTTGGACCTGTAGGGGAGCCGGGAGAAACAGGGGAAAAATTGTGGATTTGGTCAAATTAAGCTTGTAGTATGAAACCGCTGAGAACTCAGTTAAGATGGAGGTGATAGCGTTCAACGAGGTTAAAGGAGAAGTGCAGGTCAATACCACGTCGTCGGCATAGAGACCAATTTTGTGTTCAGATCCCCCCACCACAATTCCCTTTAAATCCGCACTTTGCCTGACCATCGCAGCCAAGGGCTCCATGACCAGAGCAAAGATGATCGGGGAAAGGGGGCAGCCCTGACGTGTACCATTACGAATGGGGAACGTCCGGGACCCAAAACCCGCCGAACGAACCGACGCACAGGGGTTGGAGTACAATGCCATAACCGCTCTACCAATTTGCCCGGTGAGCCCAAATTTCTCCAGTGTGAGTTCAATATATCCCCAGTGCACCCTGTCGAACGCCTTTTCGGCGTCAAGTGACAGAAATACACTGGGGAGGCTCCCCCTCTCCACCACATCCAAAAGGTCTATCAGGCGCCTGGTGCCATCCCTGGTCTGTCTGCCAGGGACGAACCCAACATGATCTGGGTGTATGATACTGGGGAGAACCGAGAATAGTCTGTTGGCCCAGATCTTACCATAGATCTTAACGTCACAGTTTAATAGTGCTATCGGACGGAAGTTCCCCGGGGATATTTGGGGTTTCCCTTGTTTGGGGAGAGTCGCAATGGAAGCCTCTAACCCCTCGGCCCTAATACTGCCCGTCGACAACCAATTATTGAAAAGCCGCAAAAGATAAGGGGAGAGGACAGGAAAGAACTGTGCGTAGTAAAGAAAAGAAAAGCCATCTGGCCCAGGGGAGGAACCCTTGTTGGCCTCTCTGACAATCTGCGAAAGTTCAGACTCGACAATGGAGGAGTTTAAGAAGGAGAGCTGCTCCTGGGTGACCGAGGGGAGATTAGCCCTCTCCAAGAACGCCAAAATTGACTCCCGCGAAGGCTGGGGAATCCCTAGGTCAGACCCGAGGTCATAGAGCGAGGAATAATAAGAAGCAAACTCCTCAGCAATCTGAATCGGGTTGCGCACCTGGGAGCCGTCAGGCCTGAGCAAGAATGGGATCTTGGATTGAGCCTCTCTCTTCCTGACACGTCTGGCCAGAACAGCACCTGCTCGATCCCCCATTGTGTAGAATTTCGCTCTAGTTTTCCTCAGGGCCTTCTATGGAGGAGTAGATTGCGGACATGCATGCGAGCTTTAGAAAGGTCAGAGAGAAGGGCTGGAGTAGGAGAAAGTTTGTGGGCAAACTCCAGACGAGATAATTCCTCTAGGGCTGAATGAAGGGCTGCATTGTACTTCCTTTTGGCCTTTGCCGCCAACTTAATGAAGTGACCCCTAATTACCGCCTTGTGGGCAAACGAAAGGGTGTCGTCCCCAATGTCAGGAGTATCATTGGAGGCAAAAAATTCCCCCAAGGCCTCCTCTATACATTGGGAGTTGGATTGGTCAGCGAGGAGATGGGCGTTGAGGCGCCAGTGCGCGGGGGGTCTGATGGCCAAGGGGTCTTTCAGGGTAAGGGACACCGGGGCATGGTCCGACCAGGTAATACCGCCAATATCTGCTGAGATGCAGTGAGGGAGAGCCACGTCATTCACCAGCACAAAGTCAATCCTGCTATAGGAACCGTGTCTGGGAGACAAGAACGTGTAGTCTCTCTCGCCGCAGTGCAGATATCTCCAAATATCATGCAAGTTAAAAGAATTAGTTAGGGGGCCTGCTTCACATCTTGACAGGGAGGAGGCAGAACAGTCCAGATCCCTAGACATTGGAGCATTGAAATCACCAGCAATCAGTTTGTGACCATGTTGGATGTCGTGCAAGATTTGGAAAACCCCCTCCAGAAATCCAAGCTGCCCTACATTAGGGGCATAAATCGAGGCAATGGTGTAGGGTGCATTGTTAATAAGGCTTAGAACCACAATAAACCTACCCAGCGGATCCGCTATGGAGCGAACCAGCTGAAAGGAGTTGGCCCTGCTAAAAGAAATGGCTACTCCCGCCTTTTTTGATGGGCCGTTAGCAAAAAACTGGTGCGGGTATAAACCTGAGTGCATTCTGGGGTTATCACATTCCAGCAGGTGTGTTTCCTGAAGACACAAAATATCGTGGCGGGATTTACCCAACTGACGCCACACAACAGACCTCTTGCCCGGAGAGTTGAGACCATTAACATTAATTGAATACAACGAAATACTCATAATGAGGTCATATAAACAGTTTTGCAATCATCTAGACACCGACAACCTGTATATAAGAATAGACGACATGCGGTCAGTAAACTAGAGCATACATATGGGAAGACCGGAGGAAGAGAAGATAAGGGCGGGAGGACACGAACAAGACACACGACAAATAACAAATAAACCATTGGATCGAAGTCCATTACGGGATACCCTGAGTCCAAAAGGTGAGAATCAGAAAAACAGTTCACCTGTGGGGCAAACAAAGGCTGCGGGTGCACTCAAAAGAGGGACCAGCGCAGCATAAAAAACAAGAGAAAGGAAAACAAATTAAATCCGTGCGGGAAAATAGCGAGGAACCATAGTTGCAGTGGACTCAGGCCACCTCCCAGTCCGGAGTAATGCGGGCCCTGAGGCCTCCGCCACCTCCAGGCCTAGAAAGGGTCCCCGAGACCGGAGAGTCAGGAGTTGAGAGTCCCCATTTGGAGAGGGCGGTAGCTGCGTGTGCCGGAGTCAGGCAGGTGGTAATCGATCCATCTTTGCGGATGAGAAGCTTGGTAGGAAATCCCCAGCGATACTGAATGCCTTTCTCTCTGAGGATAGTGGTATAGGGGCCAAAGGCCCTCCGAAGAGCCAAAGTACCCGGGGAGAGATCCGGAAATACAGAGATGCGTGTAAATCTTTCAGGGAGAGCTGGATTCTTCCTTAGGGCCTGGAGAAAATCGTCCTTCTTTCGTAGAAGTGTATGCGGGCCAGCACGTCTCTTGGGACGGAGGGCCCCAGGCCAGACGGTTTAGGGATCCTGTGTATACGGTCGATTATGATATCCATTGGAGCAAACTGAGGGAGAGCTGCAGCCACAAAGTCCTGCAAAAATAGCTTCAAGTCTCCTGCAAGGACAGATTCCTCAATGCCTCTGAGTTTCACGTTATTCCTCCTGGACCTATCTTCCAGGTCCAGGGCTTTGGAGTGGGTTTTAGTGGCCAGGGTTTGCAGGGCCTCATGAGCGTCCCAGAGTTCGTTATGGGAAGAGACCAGCTCCGCCATCTTACGCTCCAGGCGGTCAGTGCGATTACCCAGTTCCGCTACCTCCCCTTTTAATTCCGCCAGCATAGTGCGCATATCCTCTTGAATGGAGGCTCTGAGGTCACCAAGAAGGCCCTTGAGGAGAGCAGCAGTCACCGGACCGTCAGCTGAATCCGACGCCGCAGCGCCTGAATGCGACGCTGCTCCGCCTGAATGCAACGCTGCACCGCCTGATTGCGACGCCTGAGCATTGCATTGTGAAGAGCGGGAAGGCCTGGGGGAGGACGGCGCCATCTTGGGTTTCAGCGGCGGCTGCGGGGTGGCTGCAAAGAAGTCAGGAATTCTCCTGGAGGGATCACGGGCGCCCGCTTTAGCTTTCCCCATGCACTCACCACTGCACTGGGGACCGGCACCGATAACGTGGAGGCGAACGAGAGCGCTGAGGAGGAAGATATGGGCCGCTTTAAGGTTCCTGACTGAGGAGCTCCCGCTCTGTGCGACCTACTCCATCGGCAGTTAGGCCACGCCCCCATAAAGTTCCTAATTTTGACGCCGAAACATTGTTAGATGTCGAGTTCACACTGCTGCACAGAGGGAATCTCGAACCATGTCCTCTGCGGTCTCCCATTTTTCCCCTTTTCCCCAGCCGCAGAGGAGCCTACTAAGCAGAGATGTCAAACCCAGCATCTTGCCCAGGCTGATGCTGGTTACCACTGTCATTCCTGGTTTTGCTATTATAATTAACAGTGGTCAGCGGCAAGCAGCCGGTCCTGGGACTAAGTCCTGCTTTTTCTCAACTGAGCATACACGTGGGACGACCTCTTATTGGAGGTTGGGGGTCACATGCCCATGTCCTGAAGTGGCCCTGGTTGGACCACTGAGAAGGTCCCAGAAGTACGCTGCTATAAAAGGTTTGCATGGTGCGCTCGGCCATGCGCTAGTATAAAACTAACATTGTGTGTGTGTGGATGAGTGTTTGACATCTGATGAAAGCTCCTAATCAATCCCCTTCCTAGTGTTGTTGTATGTGGTTTGGTGGTGGAGCTGACTAGTGCCAGTTTGTGCCATCCTGCACAAGGCACAATTATACTACTTCATCTCAGCAGCAGCTGCCAGTGCAGCATTGTGCGCATCTAGTGCGCTTTCCGGTCCCTAGCTAGGGCGGTTAGTGGCATCCGCCAGAGCGGCGCTGTGTGCACTCAGTGTGCTGAATATAGTTAGGTTTCCCCCTGGCACCGCAGTTGCGGCGCCGAGCGCTATTGGTCTAGAGGGACTCTAACCCTGTGTCCTTGAGGCAGAGTCCTGTGTCCTAATACTATTGTTCACTCAGCGGTATTGCGGCCCTGTGAAGCAAAAGGGCTTGCCTCCTTTCTTACCGAGTGAAGTTAACCCATGTGAGTTCACATTATACTTCCATATAGTCTGCCATTACCAAGCAGCAGGTGTCATCTCTACACAGTGGACCCCGGGCTGCGAACGCACCATATATCTTCCCTTATATTATTTGGTGCATTCCGCCAGCCCTAACACATTACCCCTGGTCTTTTTGGATCGCCTCATAATAAAATGTGTATATTTATTTTTTTGACAAAAGCACCAAGTACCTCTTTATACTCAGCTCAATGAAGTAAAATCCTTCTTGAGCAGCTCCTAGAAGAATACCATATGCAAAACTTCGGTATGTTATTCAGTCTTATGCTAAACTGTGGATTGATTGAATTTTTGTGCGAGGTAAGGAGCCTGAATTTACAATGTACAAATTCACAAATGTATATTGAAAAAAGGGAAATACAAAAGTCATACTTTTTTGCACCCTTTGCATTTATCTATTTGCCTGCCTACGTATGTATCTAGTCTGTCTAAATATCCAATTATCTTTCTGTCGACTTGATCTATTTTATATGGTTTTGTGCTTTTTATGTGAACATTCATAAATCCTATTCTTTGTAATCTGGAAAGTTTCTGCAAAGCTAAGAGAAACACTTTCCCCTTTCACATTTTCAAGTGACAGTATTGTGCAGTTTTGAAGATTTAAGGTAAAGCAGAAAATGACTTTGATTGTCTTTAAATATCAAGACGTATTTAGTAATAAAGTGAATCCCTTTTGAAAAAGAGCTGTTGAGAATGTGTTAGTTTTTTTTTTCAAGCAATGTTCTTTTTACATTTCAATAATCATACACTTCTTTTCTAAGTGGAATCATTTTGTTCCCCTTCCATTATTAGATTTTCTTCCTGTTGTTCTGCCAAAGACCATCCGGTGTTACATTATAAGTGTTATAAGGTAATGAGATAGAACAAATTCCATAAAAGGCTTCAACTGAGTTTGGATGTATTTTGGTGCTTTGTAGAAGTCCAATAAACAAGCATATCATCATTATCCTTGCTATTTGGTATATGGTACATCATATTAAAGATTTTTTTAAAAAATATATAGCAAATGGCACTACATGTTTATCAGCTGTGCATGCTGGAAAATTAAACATTCTACATAGGTAGAACATTGAGGGACCATTCTAGATGCAAAGTCCGCTGGTGGAGATCGTCATATATTTTACTATATGAAGTCTCCAGCTTCACCAAATGTTTCCATTAAATTGCCTGCAAATCTCATTACTGCAAAGATTTCAATTGTCCAGAAAATATGTGTATACCACTTTGAGGTCTCCTAGGTCTACACTGTAACCTTTTTGAGGATTTTAACGTCAGAGTGAGCTCAACATTCAGTATCTGGCCACGAGAAAATGGATGGTGACTGCTGGTAACAAACACTCGTATTTCAGTAGCATGTGCAGACATTTTTTTAATTACATCCACACTTTGGTAGACACTTGTGTTTAACCCCTTTGCAACTGGGTGTTTTTCCATTTTCCAGTTTTCATTTTTTTCTCCCTTTTTTCCAAGAGCCATAACTTTTCTATTTTTCCATCCACTAGCCATGTAAAGGCTTTCTCGTTTTTTTTCTTATTTACCATGTTCACTATAGGGTAAAACTGATCTTGCAGTATGATTCGCCAAGTCAGTAAAATTACGACAATGCCTCACATGCATACTTCTTTTAATGGTGAAAAAAATGTAAAAAAAAATCTGAAATTTGCACAAAACTTTTTTTTTACTTGTGTCACCATTTTCTGAAACTCATAACACTTTTAGCTCATCAAGAGAATGCCAAGAGTGTGCAAAACAGTCATCAAAGCAAAAGGTGGCTAATTTGAACAACCTAAAATATAAGACATATTTTCAGTTGTTTCACACTTTTTTGTTTAATATACAATTCCACATGTGTTAATTCATAGTTTTGATGCCTTCAGTGTGAAAGTACAATTTTCAGTCATGAAAGTACAGAAAAATCTTTAAATGAGAAGGTGTGTCCAAACTTTTGGTCTGTACTGTAGATATATTTATTTTATCTTTAAAAATAATCTGTCAGCAAGATTTCATCCCAAAGTATATATACCACCTAATACACCTCAGCTGCTGCAGAACCTCAGTATATAGTGATGGATGAGGGAGGTATGCATGGATGATGGATGAATGATGGAGGGAAGGATGGATGGATGAGGGATGGATGGATGACAGATGGATGAGGGATGGATGAGATAGGGATGGATGAGGGACAGATGGATGGCTGAAGGAGTGAAATATGAACAGTACACAATACTCACCTTTATAGAAGCCTTTTGCTTGCTGGTTAGTCCGATCAGCTGAGCCATCCCCTGCTGCCTGAAACTGTGTGCTGCATGGGAGGCTGGAACAGGAGGCAGCGGTAGGGTTTGGCAGAGATTGGGGTTGGTGTCTGCTGTTACATCGCCAACTAGTCTCTGCTAGACAGGAAAACTGTAGTAGGGAAGTGAATAACTCCTCCAGAATTGATAGAGAGCTTCTCACATGACATGCTGCATTCTTGTACGGTCGGTGGGCACCTCAAAACGATGCACGCGGACACATTCGCATACAATGCATGTCCTTAAAGGGACTCTGTCACCTGAATTTGGAGGGAACAATCTTCAGCCATGGAGGCGGGGTTTTCGGGTATTTGATTCACCCTTTCCTTACCCGCTGGCTGCATGCTGGCTGCAATATTGGACTGAAGTTCATTCTCTGTCCTCCGTAGTACATGCCTGCACAAGCAGCAGCAGAAGCAACATGGAAGGAAAAAATGAACATTTAACTTTTTAGTCACAAAAATTATCTTTTAGCAACAATTTTTTTATTTTCCCAATGGTAAAAGGAGAAACTGAACCACGAAAGTTGTTGTCCAATTTGTCCTGAGTACGCTGATACCTCATATGTGGGGGTAAACCACTGTTTTGGCGCACGGCAGGGCTTGGAAGGGAAGGAGCGCCATTTGACTTTTTGAATCAAAAATTGGCTCCACTCTTTAGCGGACACCATGTCACGTTTGGAGAGCCCCCGTGTGCCTAAAAATTGGAGCTCCCCCACAAGTGACCCCATTTTGGAAACTAGACGCCCCAAGGACCTTATCTAGATGCATAGTGAGCACTTTGAACCCCCAGGTGCTTCACAAATTGATCCGTAAAAATGAAAAAGTACTTTTTCACAAAAAAATTCTTTTAGCCTCAATTTTTTCATTTTCACATGGGCAACAGGATAAAATGGATCCTAAAATGTGTTGGGCAATTTCTCCTGAGTACACCGATACCTCACATGTGGGGGTAAACCACTGTTTGGGCACATGGTAAGGCTCGGAAGGGAAGGAGCGCCATTTGACTTTTTGAATGAAAAATTATTTCCATCGTTAGCGGACACCATGTCGCGTTTGGATAGCTCCTGTGTGCCTAAACATTGGCGCTCCCCCACAAGTGACCCCATTTTGGAAACTAGACCCCCCAAGGAACTAATTTAGATGCCTAGTGAGCACTTTAAACCCTCAGGTGCTTCACAAATTGATCTGTAAAAATGAAAAAGTAATTTTTTTTCACAAAAAAATTCTTTTCGCCTCAATTTTTTCATTTTCCCATGGGCAGTAGGATAAAATGGATCATAAAATTTGTTGGGCAATTTCTCCCGAGTACGCCGATACCTCATATGTGGGGGTAAACCACTGTTTGGGCACTCGGCAGGGCTCGGAAGAGAAGGCGCGCCATTTGACTTTTTGAATGGAAAATTAGCTCCAATTGTTAGCGGACACCATGTCGCGTTTGGAGAGCCCCTGTGTGCCTAAACATTGGAGCTCCCGCACAAGTGACCCCATTTTGGAAACTAGACCCCCCAAGGAACTTATCTAGATGCATATTGAGCACTTTAAACCCCCAGGTGCTTCACAGAAGTTTATAACGCAGAGCCATGAAAATAAAAAATAATTTTTCTTTCCTCAAAAATGATTTTTTAGCCTGGAATTTCCTATTTTGCCAAGGATAATAGGAGAAATTGGACCCCAAATATTGTTGTCCAGTTTGTCCTGAGTACGCTGATACCCCATATGTGGGGGTAAACCACTGTTTGGGCGCACGGCAGGGCTCGGAAGGGATGGCACGCCATTTGGCTTTTTAAATGGAAAATTAGCTCCAATCATTAGCGGACACCATGTCACGTTTGGAGAGCCCCTGTGTGCCTAAACATTGGAGATCCCCCAGAAATGACACCATTTTAGAAACTAGACCCCCAAAGGAACTAATCTAGATGTGTGGTGAGGACTTTGAACCCCCAAGTGCTTCACAGAAGTTTATAACGCAGAGCCATGAAAATAAAAAAAAAAATTATTTTCTCAAAAATGATCTTTTAGCCTGCAATTTTTTATTTTCCCAAGGGTAACAGGAGAAATTTGACCCCAAAAGTTGTTGTCCAGTTTCTCCTGAGTACGCTGATACCCCATATGTGGGGGTAAATCACTGTTTGGGCACATGCCGGGGCTCGGAAGTGAAGTAGTGACGTTTTGAAATGCAGACTTTGATGGAATGCTCTGTGGGCGTCACGTTGCGTTTGCAGAGCCCCTGATGTGGCTTAACAGTAGAAACCCCCCACAAGTGACCCCATTTTGGAAACTAGACCCCCAAAGGAACTTATCTAGATGTGTGGTGAGCACTTTGAACCCCCAAGTGCTTCATAGAAGTTTATAATGCAGAGCCGTGAAAATAATAAATACGTTTTCTTTCCTCAAAAATAATTATTTAGCCCAGAATTTTTTAATTTTCCCAAGGGTAACAGGAGAAATTTGACCCCAATATTTGTTGTCCAGTTTCTCCTGAGTACGGTGATACCCCATATGTGGGGGTAAACTACTGTTTGGGCACATGCCGGGGCTTGGAATTGAAGTAGTGACGTTTTGAAATGCAGACTTTGATGGAATGCTCTGCGGGCGTCACGTTGCGTTTGCAGAGCCCCTGATGTGCCTAAACAGTAGAAACCCCCCACAAGTGACCCCATTTTGGAAACTAGACCCCCAAAGGAACTTATCTAGATGTGTGGTGAGCACTTTGAACCCCCAAGTGCTTCATAGAAGTTTATAATGCAGAGCCGTGAAAATAATAAATACGTTTTCTTTCCTCAAAAATAATTATTTAGCCCAGAATTTTTTAATTTTCCCAAGGGTAACAGGAGAAATTTGACCCCAATATTTGTTGTCCAGTTTCTCCTGAGTACGGTGATACCCCATATGTGGGGGTAAACTACTGTTTGGGCACATGCCGGGGCTTGGAATTGAAGTAGTGACGTTTTGAAATGCAGACTTTGATGGAATGCTCTGCGGGCGTCACGTTGCGTTTGCAGAGCCCCTGATGTGCCTAAACAGTAGAAACCCCCCACAAGTGACCCCATTTTGGAAACTAGACCCTGAAAGGAACTTATCTAGATGTGTGGTGAGCACTTTGAACCCCCAAGTGCTTCATAGAAGTTTATAATGCAGAGCCGTGAAAATAATAAATACGTTTTCTTTCCTCAAAAATAATTATTTAGCCCAGAATTTTTTATTTTCCCAAGGGTTACAGGAGAAATTGGACCCCAAAAGTTGTTGTCCAGTTTCTCCTGAGTACGCTGATACCCCATATGTGGGGGTAAACCACTGTTTGGGCACACGTCGGGGCTCAGAAGGGAAGTAGTGACTTTTGAAATGCAGACTTTGATGGAATGGTCTGCGGGTGTCACGTTGCGTTTGCAGAGCCCCTGGTGTGCCTAAACAGTAGAAACCCCCCACAAGTGACCCCATTTTAGAAACTAGACCCCCCAAGGAACTTATCTAGATATGTGGTGAGCACTTTGAACCCCCAAGTGCTTCACAGACGTTTACAACGCAGAGCCGTGAAAATAAAAAATCATTTTTCTTTCCTCAAAAATTATGTTTTAGCAAGCATTTTTTTAGATTCACAAGGGTAACAGGAGAAATTGGACCCCAGTAATTGTTGCGCAGTTTGTCCTGAGTATGCTGGTACCCCATATGTGGGGGTAAACCACTGTTTGGGCACACGTCAGGGCTCGGAAGTGAGGGAGCACCATTTGACTTTTTGAATACGAGATTGGCTGGAATCAATGGTGGCGCCATGTTGCGTTTGGAGACCCCTGATGTGCCTAAACAGTGGTAACCCCTCAATTCTAACTCCAACACTAACCCCAACACACCCCTAACCCTAATCCCAACTGTAGCCATAACCCTAATCACAACCCTAACCCCAACACACCCCTAACCACAACACTAACCCCAACACACCCCTAACCCTAACCACAACCCTAATTCCAACCCTAACCCTAAGGCTATGTGCCCACGTTGCGGATTCGTGTGAGATATTTCCACACCATTTTTGAAAAATCCGCGGGTAAAAGGCACTGTGTTTTACCTGCGGATTTTCCGTGGATTTCCAGTGTTTTTTGTGCGGATTTCACCTGCGGATTCCTATTGAGGAACAGGTGTAAAACGCTGCGGAATCCGCACAAAGAATTGACATGCTGCGGAAAATACAACGCAGCGTTTCCGCACGGTATTTTCTGCACCATGGGCACAGCGGATTTGGTTTCCATATGTTTACATGGTACTGTAAACCTGATGGAACACTGCTGCGAATCCGCAGCCAAATCCGCACCGTGTGCACATAGCCTAATTCTAAAGGTATGTGCACACGCTGCGGAAAACGCTGCGGATCCGCAGCAGTTTCCCATGAGTTTACAGTTCAATGTAAACCTACGGGAAACAAAAATCACTGTACACATGCTGCGGAAAAACTGCACGGAAACGCAGCGGTTTACATTCCGCAGCATGTCACTTCTTTGTGCGGATTCCGCAGCGGTTTTACAACTGCTCCAATAGAAAATCGTAATTGTAAAACCGCAGTGAAATGCGCATAAAAACGCGGTAAATCCGCCATAAATCCGCAGCGGTTTAGCACTGCGGATTTATCAAATCCGCAGCGGAAAAATCCGCAGAGGACCAGAATACGTGTGCACATTCCTAACCCTAACCCTACCCCTAACCCTAACCCTACCCCTAACCCTAGCCCTAACCCTAACCCTAACCCTACCCCTAGCCCTACCCCTAACCCTAGCCCTAACCCTACCCCTAACCCTACCCCTAACCCTAACCCTATTCTAACATTAGTGGAAAAAAAAAATTTCTTTATTTTTTTATTGTCCCTACCTATGGGGGTGACAAAGGGGGGGGGGGGGGTCATTTATTATTTTTTTTATTTTGATCACTGAGATAGATTATATCTCAGTGATCAAAATGCACTTTGGAACGAATCTGCCGGCCGGCAGATTCGGCGGGCGCACTGCGCATGCGCCCGCCATTTTGGAAGATGGCGGCGCCCGGGAGAAGACGGACGGGACCACGGCTGGATCGGTAAGTATGATAGGGTGGGAAGGACCACGGGGGGGGGATCGGAGCACGGGGGGGGGAATCGGAGCGCGGGAGGGGTGGAACGGAGCGCGGGGGGCGTGGAACGGAGCACGGGGGGGCTGGAATGGAGCACGGGGGGGTGGAACGGAGCACGGGGGGGGTGGATCGGAGTGCAGGGGGGGTGATTGGAGCACGGGGGGGTGATTGGAGCACGGGGGGAGCGGACACGAGCACGGGGGGGAGCGGAGCACAGGACGGAGGGGAGCCGGAGCAGTGTACCGGCCAGATCGGGGGGGTGGGGGGGCGATCGGAGGGGTGGGGTGGGGGCACACTAGTATTTCCAGCCATGGCCGATGATATTGCAGCATCGGCCATGGCTGGATTGTAATATTTCACCCGTTATAATGGGTGAAATATTACAAATCGCTCTGATTGGCAGTTTCACTTTCAACAGCCAATCAGAGCGATCGTAGCCACGAGGGGGTGAAGCCACCCCCCCTGGGCTAAACTACCACTCCCCCTGTCCCTGCAGATCGGGTGAAATGGGAGTTAACCCTTTCACCCGATCTGCAGGGACGCGATCTTTCCATGACGCCGCATAGGCGTCATGGGTCGGAATGGCACCGACTTTCATGACGCCTACGTGGCGTCATGGGTCGGGAAGGGGTTAAAGAAGAGATCCATACGCATGTTACTTGTAACTGGAGGGCATGAACTACATTTCATGAACATTGGACCACATTTGTTTTCCTTAAACAACCCACGCAACTGTAGTAAAGTTAAATTGAACATTTTCAATTTCATTCTGTTTCACTTCAACAGTTTAGGTAAAATGATACTTTTATCTCTCTTCCAAGCTAAATCAAAAGCATGTTTGAAAGAGGCACCACTCAAACATAAAAGGGTTGCAAAGTCACCAATTGCAAGCAGTTGATGAAGGTACAAAATTGATATTCATTGTCATTTTTTGCTGGAAAAAGATAAACATTCCAGTATTTCTGTCTTTAATGCACTGTATTTCTGCCTTAAATAAACTGTTCATTAATAATTTGGTATACCTGATTTCCATGCTTTTCATTAGAGATAGGCAGATTGTTCTATGGAAGATAGGCATTGAATTGAATTTCCTGAAATTCTCAGTCAGGACCGATCAAAAATAAAGATGAACAGATATTTTATAATTCAAATGTGCAGGCTTCAACATATCTTCCCAGAAGATTTAATTTGCGATGAATACATTTGCAGAAAATTGCATAAATAAAAAGCATCATAACTAAAATTGGAGTTCACTTTGTATTCTATTGTTTCTTCCTGTTTTGAGAAATGAAATGCAACTACAGATTTATTTTATGTCAAAGTCACCTTAACGAAAATGGATGGTAAGCGGTGGTAACCAGCAGTAGGGTTGAGCAAAAAGGATCGGTCAATTTAAGAAATCGACGACTTTTGGCAAAGTCGGGTTTCGTGAAACCCGACTCGATCCCACGGTGGGATCGGCCATGAGGTCGGCGATCTGCGCGCCAAAGTCGCGTTTCCTATGACGCTTTAAGCACCATTTCTCAGCCAATGAAGGTGCACGCAGAGTGTGGGCAGCGTGATGACTTAGGTCTCGGTCACCACCATCGTAGAGAAGGGCATGGCAGTGATTGGCTTGCTTTCTGCGGCGTCACAGTGGCTATAAAGGGGCGTGCTCGCTGACCACCATCTTACTTCTGCCGATCTGAGCATAGGGGGAGGTTGCTGCAGCTTCGTCAGAAGCATGGATATAGTTAGGGAGGGAAGATTAACCCCCAAACCGCTTGTGCTGTAGCGATTTCCACTGTCCAACACCACCTTTTCTTTGCAGGGACAGTGTTTTTTTGTGTGCATCAGCTCTGTAGCTTCGTAGGTTGCCTTCTAAGGCTCCCTGATAGCTGCATTGCTGTGTGTATGCCGCTGTGCAAACCAACTGCTTTTTTCAAAGCAAAAATCATGTTGCTTCTTTCTGCACAGTTCTGTTGTTTCTTTGCCCACAGTCTTTTGTGTGCACTGTGCAGCAGTCCTTTTTATTGCTGCCATACTTGTCCTTTGATCATTATAGGGAGATTGAAATTCTACTACAGCCCTTGTATTTTTTGATATACCTGCCAGCCACGTTCTGCCTTGTCAATTGTGTGGTGTAATACACAGGGCCTGTTTTTTCCTGCAGTCTCCTGTCCCCCAAAAAAAGGGAGCTTTAAATTGCCACTTAGTGGATCTACGTGAGTTCTGTTTGGCGTAAATCTGCCAGCCACATTTTGCCTTGTCCATTGTGTGGTGTAATACACAGGGCCAGTTTTTTCCTGCAGTCTCCCATCCCCAAAAAAGGGAGCTTTAAAATGCCACTAAGTGGATCTACGTGAGTTCTGTTTGGTGTATATCTGCCAGCCACATTCTGCCTTGTCCATTGTGTGGTGAAATACACAGGGCCTGTTTTTTCCTGCAGTCTCCCGTCCAAAAAAAAGGGAGCTTTAAATTGCCACTTAGTGGATCTACTTGCGTTCTGTTTGGCGTATATCTGCCAGCCACGTTCTGCCTTGTCCATTGTGTGGTGTAATACACAGGGTCTGTTTTTTCCTGCAGTCTCCCGTCCAAAAAAAAGGGAGCTTTAAAATGCCACTAAGTGGATCTACGTGAGTTCTGTTTGGTGTATATCTGCCAGCCACATTCTGCCTTGTCCATTGTGTGGTGAAATACACAGGGCCTGTTTTTTCCTGCAGTCTCCCGTCCAAAAAAAAGGGAGCTTTAAATTGCCACTTAGTGGATCTACTTGCGTTCTGTTTGGCGTATATCTGCCAGCCACGTTCTGCCTTGTCCATTGTGTGGTGTAATACACAGGGTCTGTTTTTTCCTGCTGTCTTCCCGCCAAAAAAGGGAGATATAAATTCTCCAATAGTTAATATACACCTTCTACCTTGTTTAACAGTAGCATATAAAGGTTGTAATTTTGGTAACATTTCCACAAAAATGAGGAAGTCTGGTGGAAGAGGCCATGGGCGGTCATTGCCAGCTGGGACTGATGGTAGTGGTTGTAGTGGAGCATCTGGTAGTACTGGGAAAAGCAAGATAGCACCAAATGCTCAAGGTGTTGAGGCAGCGTCATCATCTGGCTACACAAGGCCTCGAAGGCTCCCTTATCTGGGAGTAGGAAAACAGCTTTTAAAGCCAGAGCAGCAGGAACACGTTTTGGCTTTCCTTGCTGACTCAGCCTCCAGCTCTTTCACCTCCTCTTCAGAAGCTTCGAAATCTAAAACCAGCGAGTCATCAGTGGATGCTCCAGGTCCGTAAAAAGTTGCTTTCTTGTGTCCTTCACCCAAAACAAAAGTGAAGGATGCGGCAGGCAACACTACACTTTACTCCATGGAGCTCTTTACACATACCGTGCCTGGGTTAGAGAGGGAAGTTGTTAAAAGCCCATTAGAGGAAGAATCGGACATGGAGTGCACAGATGCACAGCCACAGCTTGATTATTATGCTGTTCCATTGACTCAGATCACTACTTTGCCCTCGCAGTGTACTGAGCCCGAATCTGACCCTGATGAGATTATGGTGCCCAGTCCCGAATGCTATAGCACCTTACATGGTGACACAGAGGACTGTGCACATGACATTGAAGAGGAGGTGATAGATGACCCAGTTGTTGACCCAGATTGGCAGCCATTGGGGAAAGAGGGTGCCGCAGCCTGGAGCTCAGAAGCGGAGGAGGATAATCTGCAGCAGCCATCTACATTGCAAAAGTTGTCATCTGGCAGGCCCGCATCAGGCCCAAAACGTGTGTCAAAAATCACAACAGGTGTAGGACAGCGTTGCAATCCGGTGACAGTAGCACGGCGTGCAAAGCCTGAAAAGGTATTCCATAGTAGGATGAGTGCAGTGTTTAACCAAGATCCGAATGATCAGTCCAAAGATATATGTAAGAAATGCTCCAAGACCTTTAGCAGAGGGAAGAATGTTCAAAATTTAAATACAACGTGCATGCGTATACATCTAACCAGCAAGCACTTGGAAGCATTGACTAACTATCAAACGTCCCGTACCGTTGGTGCACCTGCTCATATTGAAGCTAGTCAGCAACGCAACATTGCTTCCCTAACTGGAAGCCCACCGGTTATGACACCACCAGTAGCAAATGTGGAGGTATTGTCGCAAGGCCAAAGCAGTCAGGGAATCGCAAGGTTCTTGGTTGGAAACACTGTAGGTAGGCCCACATCAAGAATACCATCACCAAGCCTCTCTAAATCTGCCATGTCCATAACCACCCCCGCTAGTTCCACTATATGCAGCTCTCCAGTCCAGCTCAGCCTAAAAGAGACTCTCGATAGGAAAAGACAGTACTCTTCCTCTCATCCGCGTACACAGGGTTTGAACGGCTACATTGCTCGACTAATCTTGTTAGAGATGATGCCCTACCGTTTGGTTGAAAGCGAGGCTTTCAAAGCCATGATGGCCTATGCAGTACCACGCTATGACCTACCCAGTCGACACTTCTTTGTGAGAAAAGTCATCCCAGCACTCCACCAACATGTCAAAGAACGCATTGTCCATGCATTCAGGCAATAAGTCAGTAGAAAGTCGCACCTCACAACAGAGGCATGGACCAGTAGGCATTGCCAGGGACGTTATGTGTCCATTACCACACACTGGGTTGATGTGGTGGATGCAGGGTCCACAGGGGACAGCCATAGTGGCACAGTTCTGCCTAGCCCACGGTCTAGGGAACAGTTGGCTGTAGGCGTTTGCTCCTCCTCCTCCAGAAGCGATAGCTCGTCCACAGAGTGCAGTCGCACGACCACTCCATCCACAGCTGTCATTGTTGCACCCGTGGTGTCCCATTATGGAACAGCTAGTAGGAAGAGTCAGCAGGCTGTGCTGCAAATGAAGTGTTTGGGCGACAACCGACACACCGCGGAAGTACTACCCGAGTACTTGCAGCAAGAAACTCAGTCATGACTAGGCAGTGTACATCTTGAGGCAGGCAAGGTAGTCAGTGATAACGGAAGGAATTTTATGGCTGCCATAGCCCTTTCAGAACTGAAACACATACCTTGTCTGGCTCACACATTGAACCTGGTGGTGCAGTGCTTCCTCAAGAATTACCCTGATTTACCAGCGCTGCTCCTGAAGGTGCGCAGACTTTGCTCGCACATCCGCCGGTCGCCCGTACACTCCAGCCGTATGCTTAACCATCAGCGATCGCTGAATCTTCCCCAGCACCGCCTAATAATCGACGTGGCAACAAGGTGGAACTCCACACTGCACATGCTTCAGAGGCTGTGGGAACAGAGGCATGCTGTCATGTATTTGTGGGAGGATACACATATACAGGCAGGCAGTTGGATGGCAGACGTGGAGTTGTCTGGTGTCCAGTGGTCGAAGCTCCAAGACCTCTGTCAAGTCCTTCAGTGTTTTGAGGAATGCACACGGCTGGTCAGTGCGGACAATGCCATCATAAGCATGAGCATCCCACTAATGTGTCTGCTGATGCAAAGTTTGACGCACATCAAGGAGCAGGCGTCTGCGGCCGAGGAGGAGGGAAGCCTTGATGACAGTCAGCCATTGTCTGCTCAGGGAACTTTCCTGGACGAGGTGGCAGATGAAGAGGAGAAGGATGATGGGGCTGAATATTTAAGGAGGAGGATGCTTCACAAGGATCAATAGAAACTGGTGGCATTGCAAGGTCAGGCACAGGGTTTTTGCGGGCCACAAGTGATGTAGATTTTCAAGAAAGTGCTCCTCAACCCAGCACAATCAGTGAATTGACACCTGGAACTTTGGCCCACATGGCAGAATATGCCTTGCGTATCCTAAAATGGGACCCCGGCATTATCAAAATGATGACTGATGATGATTACTGGTTAGCAAGCCTCCTGGATCCATGATACAAAGGCAAGTTACAAAGTATCATGCCACATGAGTACCTTGAGCAAATATTGGCTACCAAACAAGCAACTCTTGTAGACCGTTTGGTTCTGGCATTCCCAGCACACAGCGGCGCTGATGGTTCTCACACGAGCTGTGGGGGGCAACATGGCAGAGGTGTTAGAGGTGCACAAAGCCGAAGTGGCATTAGACAGAGGGGATTTATGACCAGGTTGTGGAGTGATTTCGCAATGACCGCAGACACGACAGGTACTGCTGCATCGATTCAAAGTGACAGGAGACAGCATTTGTCCAGTATGGTTACCAACTATTTTTCCGCCATTATCGATGTTCTCCCTCACAGGTCATTCCCCTTTGATTACTGGCTGGGCATCTAAACTAGACACCTGGCCTAAATTGGCAGAATATGCATTACAGGAGCTCACTTGCCCAGCTGCTAGTGTGCTCTCAGAAAGAGACTTCAGTGCTGCTGGTTCAATACTGACCGAAAAAAGGACACGTCTGGCTCACCCATGAGAAATTGTCCCCCCCCCCAGCTCGAACAGTGCTCTACCACTTGCAATACTTACCTCTCCCTGCTCCACCACTGTGTAGTCTGTGCTGTTAAATACTTAAATGGCACTGCCATTTCAAATTTGTTGCAATGATAGATGATAGTAAAAATATACAGGGGCCCTGGCCTCCATTTAGACCCCTTAATACTTTTTGCCAAATACCACTGTCTGCAACTCTGCAAAGGAGCCCACCCCTGTACCTTGCTATGCCACCATTTTTTTTATGAACAATTGCTTGGCAGACTTTTAGCCCAATTTAGTTTTTTGGCCTACTAACTGTGTCAGCCACTTAAAACAGTTGTCCTCTGCTGAACAAAGCTATGCCACCTGAGTAATCCTGTTACCAATTGTGAACTGCATGTAGCCTACTTACTTAATTTTGCCTAGTTAAAGTGTCAGCCTCTCATAACAGTTGTCCTCCCACGCAGAACCAAGCTAGGCCGCCTGGTTATTCCTGGTAGCAGTTTTGAACTGCATTTAGCCACCTTTTTTTATTTTAGGCCTCTGTCTGTCTGTCTGTCTTTGCCACACATTACAACTCTCCCCCCCTGAAACAAGCTAGGCCGCCTGGTTAGTCCTGGCAGCAGTTTTGAACTGCATTTAGCCACCTTTTTTATTTTAGGCCTCTGTCTGTCTGTCTGCACCACACATTACAACGGTCCCCCTCTGAAACAAGCTAGGCCGCCTGGTTAGTCCTGGTAGCAGTTTTGAACTGCATTTTGCCACCTTTTTTATTTTAGGTCTCTGTCTGTCTGTCTGCACCACACATTACAACTCTCCCCCCCTGAAACAAGCTAGGCCGCCTGGTTAGTCCGGGTAGCAGTTTTGAACTGCATTTAGCCACCTTTTTTTATTTTAGGCCTCTGTCTGTCTGTCTGTGCCACACATTAAAACTGTCCTCCGCTTAACAAAGCTATGCCGCCTGTGTACTACTGAAACTAATTTTGAACAGACATTAGCCTACGTTTTTTTATTTTAGGCCTACTCTGTCTGTCTGAGCCACTTACTACAGTTGTCCTCCGCTGAACCAAGCTATGCCACCTGTATACTCCTCTGACCAATTTAGAACAGTATTTAGCCTACTTACTTATTTGGGTCTAGTAACTGAGTCAGACTCTCACAACAGTTGTCCTCCACTGCTGAACCCAGCAATGCCGCCTCTGTAGTCCTTTAGCAATTGTGAACAGAATATAGCCTTATTTTTTATTTTAGGCCTACTCAGTGTGTCAAAGCCACTAATTACACTTGTCCTCCTCTTAACCACGCTATGCCGCCTGTGTACTCCTCATACCAACTCTGAACTGCAATTAGCCACCTTTTTTAATTGTGGGCCTACTCTGTCTCTCTGAGCCACTTATTACAGTTGTCCTCCGCTGAACAAAGCTAAGCCGCCTGTGTACTCCACTTACCAATTTTGAACTGCATTTTGCCTACTTACTTATTAAGGCCTACTAACTGTGTCTGCCTCCCATTACTGTTGTCCTCCACTGAACAAAGCTGAGCCTCAATTTTCATCTAGTGTCAGATATTAAACTGCATTTGGCCTACTTCTTTGGTTGGGCCTACAAATGGTGTGTGCCGCAGCTTGGTGTTCTCCACTGAATAAATCTGAGCTTAAATTTACAGGCTTTCAGCCTATATCAAATATTAAACTGCATTTGGCCTAATTGTTTGGTTGGGCCTACTAACGGTGTCTGCCGTTGCTTGGTGTTCTCCTCCACTTTACAAAGCAGAGCTTCAATCTTCAGGCTTTCGGCTTATATCAGATATTACACTGCATTTGGGCTACTGATTTGGTTGGACGAACTAATGGTGTCTGTGGCTGCTTGGTATTCTCAACTGTACAAAGCTGAGCTTCAATCTTCAGGATTTCGGCCTACATCAGATATTACACTGCATTTGGGCTACTGGTTTGGTTGGGCGTACTAACGGTGTCTGCTGCTGCTTGGTGTTCTCCTCCACTTTACAAAACTGAGCTTCAATCTTCAGGCTTTCGGCCTACATCACATATTACACTGCATTTGGGCTACTGGATTGGTTGGGCGTACTAATGGTGTCTGCGGCTGCTTGCTTTTCTTAACTGTACAAAGCTGAGCTTCAATCTTCAGGCTTTCGGCCTACAACAGATATTACACTGCATTATGGCTACTGGTTTGGTTGGGCGTACTAATGGTGTCTGCGGCTGCTTGGTGTTCTCCTCCACTTTACAAAGCTGAGCTTCAATCTTCAGGCTTTCGGCCTATATCAGATATTACACTGCATTTGGGCTACTAGTTTGGTCGGGCGTACTAATTGTGTCTGCGGCTGCTTGGTGTTCTCCACTTTACAAAGCTGAGCTTCAATCTTCAGTCTTTCGGCCTACATCACATATTACACTGCATTTGGGCTACTGGTTTGGTTGGGTGTACTAACGGTGTCTGCCGCTGCTTGTTGTTTTCCTCCAGTTTACAAAGCTGAGCTTCAATCCTCAGGCTATCGGCCTACATCACATATTACACTGCATTTGGGCTACTGGTTTGGTTGGGCGCACTAACGGTGTCTGCCGCTGCTTGGTGTTCTCCTCCACTTTACAAAGCTGAGCTTCAGTCTTCAGGCTTTCGGCCTATATCAGATATTACACTGCATTTGGGCTACTGGTTTGGTTGGACGTACAAATGGTGTCTGCGGCTGCTTTGTGTTCTCCTCCACTTTACAAAGCTGAGCTTAAATCTTCAGGCTTTCGGCCTACATCACATATTACACTGCATTTGGGCTACTGGTTTGGTTAGGCGTACTAAAGGTGTCTGCCGCTGCTTGGTGTTCTCCTCCACTTTGCAAAGCTGAGCTTCAATCTTCAGGCTTTCGGCCTATATCAGATATTACACTGCATTTGTGCAACTGGTTTGGTTGGGCGTACTAATGTTGCCTGCGGCTGCTTGCTTTTCTCAACTGTACAAAGATGAGCTTCCATCTTCAGGCTTTCGGCCTACATCAGATATTACACTACATTTGGGCTGCTGGTTTGGTTGGGCGTACTTATGGTGTCTGCGGCTGCTCGGTGTTCTCCTCCACTTTACAAAGCTGAGCTTCAATCTTCAGGCTTTCTGCCTATATCAGATATTACACTGCATTTGGGCTACTGGTTTGGTTGGGCGTACTAACGTTGTCTGCCGCTGCTTGGTGTTCTCCATTTTACAAAGCTGAGCTTCAATCTTCAGGCTTTCGGCCTACATCACATATTACACTGCATTTGGGCTACTGGTTTGGTTGGGCGTACTAACGGTGTCTGCCGCTGCTTGGTGTTCTCCTCCACTTTACAAAGCTGAACTTCAATCTTCAGGCTTTCGGCCTATATCAGATATTACACTGCATTTGGGCTGCTGGTTTGGTTGGGCGTACTAATGGTGTCTGCGGCTGCTCGGTGTTCTCCTCCACTTTACAAAGCTGAGCTTCAATCTTCAGGCTTTCTGCCTATATCAGATATTACTCTGCATTTGGGCTACTGGTTTGGTTGGGCGTACTAACGTTGTCTGCCGCTGCTTGGTGTTCTCCTCCATTTTACAAAGCTGAGCTTCAATCTTCAGGCTTTCGGCCTACATCACATATTACACTGCATTTGGGCTACTGGTTTGGTTGGGCGTACTAACGGTGTCTGCCGCTGCTTGGTGTTCTCCTCCACTTTACAAAGCTGAACTTCAATCTTCAGGCTTTCGGCCTATATCAGATATTACACTGCATTTGGGCTACTGGTTTGGTTGGGGCGTACTAATGGTGTCTGCGGCTGCTTGGTGTTCTCCTCCACTTTACAAAGCTGAACTTCATTCTTCAGGCTTTCGGCCTACATCACATATTACACTGCATTTGGGAAACTGGTTTGGTTGGGCATACTAATGTTGTCTGAGGCTGGTTGCTTTTCTCAACTGTACAAAGCTGAGCTTCAATCTTCAGGCTTTCGGCATACATCAGATATTACACTACATTTGGGCTGCTGGTTTGGTTGGGCGTACTTATGGTGTCTGCGGCTGCTCGGTGTTCTCCTCCACTTTACAAAGCTGAGCTTCAATCTTCAGGCTTTCTGCCTATATCAGATATTACACTGCATTTGGGCTACTGGTTTGGTTGGGCGTACTAACGTTGTCTGCCGCTGCTTGTTGCTCTCCTCCACTGAACAAAGCTGTGCCGCCTGTTTACTCCTGTTACCAATTTTGAACTTCATTTGGCCCACTTTATTACTTGGGCCTACTAACTGTGTCTGCCACTCATTACAGTTTTTCGCCACTGAACAAAGCTATGCCGCCTGTTTAGTCCTGTTACCAATTTTTAACTGCATTTAGTCTACTTTATTCTTTGGGACTATATCTGTGTTTCCTCTTCATCCTGCCCATTGGCCAGCCACTGCTACATGAGTCAGTTGGTACATTGACCCAGACCACCCTACACAGCCAGAATCTGACCCTGCTGAAAGTCAGGTTCCCTTTCCCGCATACTATACCACCTTACACGGGGACAAAGAGGAAAGTGCAGGTGAAAGTGCAGGTTCCTTCATCAGGTGGGGGGGCATACTCGTTGGTGGCGTCACTGGCACAGGGCCCCTCATAGTACGCAAAAGTGTCTCTGCCAGTGGGAGGTGCCTCCACCGTCAAACACATCGCTGTATTTTGAGGGGCCCTGTGCCAGTGCCAATGAAAATGAGTGGGCCCCCGCTTGCTCGGGATCACAGCACTTGCAAAGTTTAAATACTTACCTCTCCCTGCTCCACCGCCGTGACGTAGTCTGCGTTTCCTGGGCCCACGAAAATCTTGAGCCAGCCCTACCTCCCACAACTTTAGCGAAATGACCCCCGGTTTTCAATGCCTAACTATTATTATAAAGTAAATTAAGATTGACAAGCATAAGAAATAAGAAGTGATGTATTTGGCATAAAAATGGGCAATGTAGGTGTTTTCCTGTCCTCCACTCACTGCCAACTTTGATTCCCCATTGACTTGCATTGGGTTTCGTGTTGCGGTCGGCCCCCTGACTTTTTGCAATAATCGGCCGATTTCACCTGACCCGACTTATGACAAAGTCGGGTTTCGCGAAACCTGACTCGATCCTAAAAAAGTAAAAGTCGCTCAACGCTAGTCTCCACAATATGACTACTAAATTGATAAAGAGGGGTTATCCTCCTACCGTCCTTGAGAAATCTAAGGACCCTCCACCTAATACCCGGAAAAGGGACACTAATAAACGTATTCCCTTTGTCCATCTCTGTCACCCCTTTATTTTACATAAAACAATAAGGAAACATTGGCATTTACTGTCCACTGCACACCCTAATGTACCGGAATTCAGGGAACCCTTTTTACCCTGCTTTAAAAGACCACCCAATCTGAGGGATAGTCTAGGTAGAGCTGATATAGGTTCTATGAGCTCACACAAACAACGCTTCCTATCCAGACCTAAAACCGACACATTCCCATGCCTACATTGTGCCCAATGTAATAATGTACAGAAAGGAAGTACCTTTCAACACCCAAGGTCAGGCAAAACTTTTCACATTAAAGATTTTTTTACTTGCGAATCCTCTGATTCAATGCCTGTGTGTGTTACTTTATATTGGCGTAACCACTTAGTCAGTTAGAGATAAAATCTCTAAACATAAGTCCACTATTCACTGTAAAAATCTGCTCTTGCCCATCTCTAACCATTTTCATTCCCAGGGTCATTCAGTGTCTCAATTCAGATTCCAGGTGACTGATTTCGTGCCGCTACACAAACGGTGTTTTCACAGAATTACTCTATTGAAAAAAAAAAGAGTCATTCTGGATCCATACATTGGAGACACTTTCTCCTAAAGGACTTAATACAGATTATGATTATATGGCATTTACATGAATTTACATGTATATTGGCATCTACTGTTACAAGTATCATCTTCTCTATTTCTCTAGAGTCGCCTCTATTGACCAACGGATACTGCTGAGCACAAGCACCTATAGATCCTCACGTTAAGTACACCTTCACCCTGCCTTGGATAGTTCTGCTTGCCGATGCATACTATTTTTGCACCACTATCATATTTGCTATACCTACCGCCTTCTCCTATATACAATGTGCCTTAGAACTAGCTTGCATATAGTCTATTCCATAAGCATTATTTTTTAGTCATTATCATCTTTATCATCACAGTAAACCAACATATATAGGTTGTTAGCAAGCCATATCATCTAAGTCACCCCTTATTCTTAGCGGTGGGGCATATAGGTTACTTAGAATCTCGGGTAGCATATATGCCTCCATCCAATAGTGACTCCCGCACTCCATCTAAGAGGTGGAGCGCATAAATGCTGGATGGAACGCACATCCATGCTTCCTGCATCACTTCCGCTTTAGCGGTGGAACGCATAAACTACAAGTGGAACGCACATCCATATTTACTGCGTCACTTCTGCTCCAGCGGTGGAACGCTATGCACAGCCTTTCACGCAGGTGACCGGATTCACCTGCTGGCTTGATTATCCAGCATCCACCCATATTAGCAATATATACAGAAACTCCCACACACTGTCCCAGTACAGAGGTGGACGCCATGGTAGCAGCAACAACTCAGGTAATATCCCTTCTCTCCTGCCCGTGCATGTACAGCTGCTCACACAATATTTGGCCTATTACCCACTATATATTTTCCATCTAGGCTAAATCCACCCCACAAAGATGATATCTATCTGACTGCAATACTTACTATTGGTAGGTTTTTACTTATTTGATCCAGCCAGCTCATTTGCTATGTTCACTCAGTAACCTCCAGCACACTATTCTTCCTGTAGGCAATTTCTGCCACCCAATCCTACATTCTTGATATAACCTTAATGATACCACATCCCTCTGTTCAGTATGTCATCTCTATTTATTCTTTTTCACTGTGCCTTGATAAGTAAATTAATTTCTTCCACACAGTACCATTTCAATATAAATATATATATCCACGACTTTGAAAATGTGAGAATATTTTGTATATTTTCTGGTATATACTTTGTTTTCTTTTTGTCTTAATTTTAGTATTTGTTTTCTCCAGCCTACATGCTTGATATGTTTTTTATCTATATATATCTTTACAGTAACTGATGAAGGTCTCATGTTGGGACCGAAACGTTTTGATATACATTGGGATTGAATAAAATCACTTTCACCTTACCGCAAAGTTGAGTGCCAGTTCTGCTTTATAGATGGCACTACAAGCACAACTGTTATACCGTCTGTTCAGCATGGATGGCTTGAGGACAGGGAGGAGGACAACATCATGGTCAGTCATCCTGTGGGTGAAAACACGATAGACTTGCCCATTAGCAGTCTGGCACGCGTGGCTGACTTTATGTTGCCTTTCCCATGACGCTTGCATTATTAAAATTTTTTGTGATACTCATTACAGGTTGGTGACACTTCTAAAACCACACTACCTGGAGAACTTTAATCTCTTATTTCAGAGGCAGACAGGTGTGCTAAAATGGTGCAGTACCAGAGGGCCTTTTTTGTGGAATTATTAAAAAAATTCCTATCTGAGAACGTTGGCAGCAGACGTCATAGTTTGTTGGACAACCAAGAAGTTCAGGCAAGAGAGACACAACTCCCATCCTGCAGAGGCAGGTGAACACTGACAAAGTTATGGGACAGTTTGTTAGGAGTCGAGTTTCCTCTGCTGCACAGGGGGAATCTCGATCCGTGTCTGCTGCGGTCTCCCATTCGGTATCGGCCGCAGTGGGCTCTGCTCAGCGGAGACGTCGCTCCCAGCGTCTCGCTGGGGCTGATTCGGTGCATAGGGTCACTACTGCCTTTTCTGGCTTTCCTATGGTACCCTGCACTGATCTGCGGCGAGCGAGCCTCTCTGGGACTAAGTCCTTGTTTATTCACACTGAGCATGCCCAGGGCAGGTTCTCCCATTGGAGGTCGAGGGCCACATGTTCGGTCACATGCTCAGGTGCTGCAGTACATTCCATTGGTCCTTCTGGAAGGTCCTGAAAGGGCAAAACATGCTCAGGTACTGCAGAACTTTCCATTGGTCCTTCTGGAAGGTCCTGAAAGGGTAAAAACTTCAGTAGCAGCTTCCTGTGCTGCAACTATATAAACTGCGCATGACCGCACGGCCATGCGCTAGTATTGTCTTATGTTATGTGCTTTGCGCCAGTGTGGTCACATGTATGTGTGTTCAGGGACCCGGCTGAAATAAGCCCCTAGAATGCTGGCTCCTCCGGTGAGGAGTTTTGTGTGTTTGTGTGACCACTGACTGCTCTCTGTTTGGGCAGTTAGCCTGTGCCTCTGTGGAGTCTAACAGGGCACAGTGCTTTCCTTTCACGGCTACTCAGTGAATTAACTGAGTTAGTCTATACCACCATATAGCTCCGCCGTTTTCTAGCAGCAGGTACTCCTGCACGCTGGACCCCGGGCTGCGAACGCACCAATATCAATAAACATCTCTATTTACTCAGTGCGTTCCGCTAGCCCTAACACAGTTTTCTCAGACTCTCCCATCACCCTGGCCCAGAGGCATGGGGCACTGTCACAAGGAGTGCTATGTTTGGGAAGATGCTGAGGGAGTACTTGGCTGACAGTACCAACGTCCTCTGTGATTCCTCTGTGCCTTTTAGTTATTGGGTATCCAAGCTGGACACATGGCATGAACTGGCTCTCTACACTTTGGAGGTCCTGGCCTGCCCTGCTGCTAGCCTTTCGTCAGAGCTGGTTTTTATTACCGCTGGTGGAATTATAATTGATAAGCGCATCCGCCTGTCAACTGAAAATGCTGACTCTTATAAAAATGAACGAGGGCTGGATTGGGCCAGACTTCTGTACACCATCAACTGACAGCAAAACATAACCTCCAATACAGCGTCTTTTTATGAGGTGTATTCCCAGGCACCTCCTCACATCCATACCTGGGTATACGCTTCCTGATTTTTGCTATTTGGTGTTATCCTCCTCCTTCTCCTCATCCTCATCCTCATCATCCACCACCACTAGAACACCAGGGTGAACGTGTTCCGTGATGCAACAGCACTCAATATTTTTTGCAAGGGTGTTTATGATGCCCGTAACTTTTTTTTTTTAATAAACATTTCCCCCTGGGGGTACACATTTATCAGCCCTTACACTTAGTGTCTGGGCATTCCAAATATAGGAGACCTGTTCTTTTATATTTGGAATAGATTCTTAGGAAGACATCCTCATCGTCTCTTCAGACACCACCTCTAGAACACGAAGGTGAAAGTATTCCATGATGCAACAGCCACTCTAATTTTTAGCAAATGTGTTTATGATGCCTGTAAAAAAATGTTTATTGGGGTGCATGTAACTTGGCGGCAGGGCATCCTTGCATTCAATGCCTAAGCAAACAGTATGGTAGAACCCAATGAATAATGTGAACTAGGTTTTCCTGTGGCCATCCAGTACATGGGCTCAAAGGCTTACTGGGGTGCGTGTAACTTTGGGGCAGGGCAAGCCTTGCATTCAATTCCTAAGCAAACAGTGTGTCAGTACCAAATGAATAATGTGAACTAGGTTTTCCTCTGGCCATCCAGTACATGGGATCAAAGGCTTATTGGGGTGCGTGTAACTTTGGGGCAGGGCAGGCCTTCCAGTCAATGCCTAAGCAAACAATATGGCAGTACCAAATGAATAATGTGAACTAGGTTTTCCTCTGGCATTCCAGTACGTGGGCTCAAAGGCTTATTGGGGTGCATGTGACTTTAGGGCAGGACAGGCCTTGCATTCAATGCACATGCAAACACTATGGGAGACCCACTTTCTTATAATGGGAACATTTTTTTCAGGAGGCCCTCCTGTACATCTGGTGAAAGGGGTATTGTGGTGCATCCTAATTCTTGGCAGGCCAGCCACTTACTGCATAGGCAATAACAGTATAGGAGACCCACTGTTTAATAATGCCGCCTGATGCCACTATAAAAATAGGCTTTGTGACATACAAATTATTACCCGGGAAAGGATGTTCCTTAACATATTTCCCAAGAAAATCCATTTTGGTTTTGTTTTTGTATGTTTTAGTGTGCGCCTGTAAAAGTGGCATCACACTCTGACAACATTGGTCACAGCTGTGACATAGGAGTCAGAAATGCTTCCAGGGGTCTTCCCCATGATGTTTCCGTGGCATTTGAGCACTGTTCCTATCGATTTCCGACATTTTTAGACCCTAAAAGAACTCCCGGGGTAGATTGAGGCAAAAATGTTTGGGTTTCCCATAGACTTACATTGGGCTTGTTGCTCGGGTTGAGTACCCGAGCATTCCAATTTGCTCGACCCGAGCAACGAGGACCTGAGCATTTTAGTACTCACCCTACATCTAGATAAGTTCCTTAAGGAGTCTAGATTACAAAAGGGTGTCACTTGTGGGGTGTTTCCACTGTTTAGGCACATCAGGGGCTCTCCAAACATGACATGACATCGGATTTTAATTCCAGCCAATTTTGCGTTGAAAAAGTCAAACGGCACTCCTTCTCTTCCAAGCTCTGCCATGCAAACAAACAGTGGTTTAGCCCCTCATATTGGCTATCAGCATACTCAGGACAAATTGCACAGCAACTTTCGGAATCCAGTTTCTCCAGATACCCTTGTAAAAATGAAAAATTGGGGTGAAAAGGTCATTTTTCTGAGAAAAAAATATTTTTTTTTTACCGCTCTACTTTATTAACTTCTGTGAAGCACTTGGGGATCCAAAGTGCTCACCACACATCTTGATAAGTTTCTTGTGGTCTAGTTTCTAAAATGGTGTCACTTGTGGGAGGGTTTCCACAGTTTAGGCACATCAGGGGCACTCCAAACGCGACATAATGTCCAATCTTAATTCCAGCCAATTTTATATTGAAAAGGCAAATGGCGTGCTTCTTCCTTTCAGAGCTCAGCCATGTGCCCAAACAGTTGTTTACCTCTATGTATGGGGTATCAGCGTACTCAAGAAAAATTGCACAATAACATTTGGGGTTCAATTTCTCCTGTTAACCTTGGTAAAATAAAAAACTTGGGGGCAAAATATCACTTTTGTGGAAAAACTATGATTTTTTATTTTTACTGCTTTACATTATAAACTTCTGTGAATCACTTGGAAGTTCAACGTGCTCACCACACATCTAGGTAAGTTCCTTGGGTGGTCTAGTTTCCAAAATGATTTCAATTGTGGGGGTTTCCACTGTTTAGGCACATTAGCGGCTCTCCAAATGCGACATGGCGTCCGATCTCAATTCTAGCCAATTTTGCATTGAAAAGTCAAACGGTGCTCATTCTCTTCCGAGCTCTGCAATGCACACAAACAGTAGTTTACCTGCACATATTGGGTATCAGCGTACTCAGGACAAATTGATAACAACTTTTTGGGTCCAATTTTTCCTGTTACCCTTGGCAAAATAAAAAAAAAATTGGTCTGAATTAAAAGTTTTTGTGACGAGGCCAAATTGGAGCCAGTTTATTATCTGTTGAAGTGTCAGTGTGGCGGTCGCAGGACACGTTGCCGGATACACAACAGGGGAGAAGCTGGCATTACTGAACCAAACTGACGCAGGAGCGAGTGTTTTTCTCTGTGCAGCCTGCACTTCCGGGCACCAACTGGCGGTATTGGTGCCCAGGAAATCCAGGAGGAGCAGAGTGCAGGCCAAGGTCTGCACTGGAGGCAGTTTAATGTCTATTGTTCTGCCAGTGTGGCAGTCGCAGGACACGTTGCCAGAAACACAGCAGGGGAACAGCTGGCGTTACTGAACCCCACTGACACAGGAGCGAGTATTTTTCTCTGTGCAGCCAGCACTTCCATGCACCAACTGGCGGTGTTTGTGCCCAGGGAATCCTGGAGGAGCAGAGTGTAGGCCGAGGCCTGCATGGGAGGCAGTTTAATGTCTGTTGTTGTGCCTGTGTGGCAGTCGCAGGACACGTTGCCGGATACACAGCAGGGGAGCAGCTGACGTTACTGAACCCCAATAACATAGGAGCGACTGTTGACTGTGCAGACAGCACCTCCGAGCAACAACTGGCGGTGTTGAAGCCCAGGTAAAGCAGAAGGAGCAGACTTTAGTTATTCCTGCACACACAGCACAGGAGCAGCTGACATTACTGAACCCCAATAACAGAGGAGCGACTGTTGACTGTGCAGACAGCACTTTCGGGCAACAACTGGCGGTGTTGAAGCCCAGGGAAAGCAGGAGGAGCAGACTTTAGTTATTGCAGCACACACTGCAGGGAGCAGCTGACACTACTGAACCCCAATAACAGAGGAGCGACTGATGACTGTGCAGACAGCACTTCCGGGCAACAACTGGCAGTGTTAAAGCCCAGCGAAAGCAGGAGGAGCAGACTTTAGTTATTGCTGCACACACAGCAGGGGAGCAGCTGACGTTACTGAACTGCAATAACAGAGGAGCAACTGTTGACTCTGCAGACAGCACTTCCGGGCAACAACTGGCGGTGTTGAAGCCCTGGGAAAGCAGGAGGAGCAGACTTTAGTTATTGCTGCACACACAGCAGGGTTACAGCTGATGTTTCTGAACCCCAATAACAGAGGAGCGACTGTTGACTGTGCAGACAGCACTTCCGGGCAACAACTGGCGGTGTTGAAGTCCAGGGAAAGCAGGAGGAGCAGACTTTAGTTATTGCTGCACACACAGCAGGGGAACAGCTGACGTTACTGAAACCCAATAACACTGGGTCATGTGTTGACTGTGCAGACGGCACTTCTGAGCAGCAACTGGCGGTGTTGGAGCCCAGGGATTACAGTTCAGGTGGTAGAAACATCAACAGGAGACCAATTATTTAATATGGAAGAGGAGTGGCAAATTCCTGAGAGATCCAGGCCTTGCTCTTTTTCAGAAAAGTAAGCCGGTCAACATTATCGGAGGATATAAATCACAAAGGGGAGGGCACCACCTTTAATATGACCAATAACCCAAATGTCCTGAATCTACCTCAACATGAAAGATTATCGCTGAACCATATAGAAAAAAGACAAGTTGAATTGGAGATCAATGGGACTGAAGAGAATTACAAAAGATGTATGTTTATTACAAAGAAGAAAAAGCAAACAACAATGTTTAAAACCAATTAAAACAGCACAAGAAAATGCCCACAATGATGATAGTAAAGAACATATTCCACAGACTAAAGTAAGTTTTGGCACCTGAGAGAGTTAAGACATATGGTAACAAACCTCCAAAAAACGGCAATAGGTACATGAACAATAATTCAATAACTACACAAAGGAGGGAAGATGTACATATGTCAGTGGAGGGTAACCATACCTACTAATGCCTACAGGACATGGTAAACAAGGTGGATAGGGTAGACTGATTTGTAGATAAATACACAAAGCTATATATATATACATACCTATGATATAAATGACAACACCATATCCCTAAATTGCCATGTTATCGCATAAGCTATGATAAGCTGCGTGTGGAGCCAAGTCAGACTTGGATATTAGTCAATGTCAGTCAGATAGGCATTCATATAAGGGAAAATGTCATACTTATGTCTGTCCATAGGATGTGTAATGCCCAAGGCTAGATAAAGGAATAGGCAGAAAGGCAAGAAGTCCAGTCCAGTCGAGTCCGTCCTTTCCGTCCAGGTGCCAGAGAGTTCGTGGGGCTATGTTGCCCTACGCGTGTCGCCGCATAAAAGCAGCTTCATCAGGGGCAGGCAATCCGTTATCAGAGGATAGTCGCATGCGAAGGTCTGTTAGTACACCACCTGCGGCACTAAAGACGCGTTCTGATAATACACTTGCAGCAGGGCAAGCCAGCACCTCCAATGCATACTGGCTAAGCTCTGGCCATGTATCCAGCTTAGAGACCCAAAACTTGAAGGGGGAAAAGCCATCTGGGAGTAAACTGAAAGGGCAAGCCATGTAGTCTGTCACCATCTGACGGAAACGCTGCCTCCTGCTGACTGGAGCCATCTGTGATGGTGTAGACATTTGTGGCGGGCACACAAAACTTTGCCACTGTTGGGCCATACTGGTCTTGCCTTGTGCTGAGGCACTGCTTCTGCTCACTCTTTGTGCAGAGCTTCCTCCACTGCCTCGATGCACAGAGCTGCTTCGTAAAGCACTAGAAGCACTGCTCTCGCTTGGACTGGAGAAGACGATGGACTGCACCAGTGTGTCTTGGTACTCCCACATTTTATGCTACCAGTTCAACGGTGTTATGAGGCTTTGAAAGTTGTCCCGGTAGCGAGGATCTAGGAGGGTGTACACCCAATAATCAGCCGTGTTGAGAATGTGGGTTATGCGGCAGTCGTTTCTCAGGCACTGCAGCATGAAATCAACCATGTGCTGCAGACTGCCAACTGGCCAAGAAACGCTGTCCCCTGCTTGAGGCGTGACCTCTGCCTGCTCAGCATCACACCACCCTCACTCTACACACTGACTATTGGAGAATTGTGTAACTCCCTCCTCTGTAAAGAAGTCTTCCTCCTCCATTGACTCCTCCTCATCCCCCTCACAAAGTGTATCCTGCCTAGGCCTTTGTGAGGAACCACATCGCGCAGACTGTCCAGAAGCAGATGGCATTTGTGACTCTCATCCTCCACCTTTTCCACAACATCATCCCTTGGAGCTTGCAGTGTTCTTTCAAGCAGGTAGATAAGGGGGACAGTCATGCTGACTAGTGCATAATCTGCACTCGCCATCTGCGTGGAATCATCAAAGGCACGAACAACCTGGCAGATGTCCTTCATAGTGGCTCACTCATTGGTTGTGAAGTCTGAACGGCGCGCAGTGTGACTTCTTTGCACCTGATGCAGCTGGTACTCCATTACTGCTGGCTGCTGCTCACACAACCGCTCCAACATATGTAATGTTGAATTCCACCTGGTGGGTAGGTCACATATGATGCGATGTTCCGGAAGGCGGAATCGGCACTGCAGAGCTGCAATGCGCGATCTTGCCATGCTGGAAAGCCGCAAGTGAGCACACTCTAGGGGGATCTTGTGCAGAAGTGCATCAAGATCTGGATAGTCCCTCAAAAAACTTTGCATGACCACGTTGAGCACATGTGCCAGACATGGGATGTGAGTGAGGTTGCCTAGGGCTAGAGCTGCCACCTGATGTTGGCCATTGTCACACACTATCATGCCTGGCTGGAGATTCGCTGGCACAAACCACACGTCGTTCTCCTGCTTGATGGCATTCCAGAGCTCCTGAGCTGTGTGGCTTCGATTCCCCAAAGAAATTAATGTCAGTACGGCCTGTTGACGTTTGGCCACGTCTGTGCTCATATCGGTCGTAACAGGTAAGCGTTCACGGGTCAAGGTGGAAGTAGACCGTGACGGCTCCTGCAGCGATGATTCTGAGGAACTGGAGTATGAGGAGGAGGCAGACTGGATTCCTGCAATCCTTGGAGTTGGCAGAACACGTACAGCGCCACTCGTAAGATCTGTACCCGGCTCCACAACATTGACCCAATGGGCAGTGAGGGAAAGGTATCGTCCCTGACCATGGTGACTGGTCCACGCATCGGTGGTGAGGTGGACCTTGCTACTGATGGCATTTATTAGCGCATGTTTAATGTTTGCCTCCACATGCTTTTGCAGGGCAGGGATGGCTTGCCTGCTGAAATAAAAGCGGCCAGGCACGTTTTATTGTGGGACTGCCAATGCCATTGAGTTACGGAAGGTGTCAGTCTCCACCAGCCTGAATGACAGCATTTCAAGGGACAGTAGTTTTGCAATGCCCGCATTCAGAGCCTGTGCTTGAGGGTGGTTTGCCAAGAATGGCTGCCTTTTCTCCCATGCCTGTGCTACCGATGGCTGTAGAGTGGGCTGGGAGTGTGAGGATGACTGGGAACATGGTGCTGTGGGAGGAATTACACTGGGTCTCTGGACAACAGTGCCAGAGGTTCTTCCATGGCGATCCTGGGAGGAAACCGAACCAGCTGTGTGTGAGCTGGGGGAGGAGGCAACAGCAGGAGCTGAAGAGGTGGTAGGTGCCACTGTAGGTTGGCCTAGGTCTTCAGTGTGTTTTTGTAACTCCACCACGTGCTTGGTCCGCACATGTTTCCACATATTTGTGGAATTGAGGTTGCTGACACTTTTCCCTCTTTTGACTTTCTGATGACACACCTTGCATTTGACTAAGCAAACGTCATCTGCAACTGAGTCAAAAAAGTACCAGGCATTGTAAGTCTTGGAAGTGCCCGTTTTGGCTTTTGGAAGAGGCATGCTCCTAATGGGTGCCGAAGTGGAGGCTACAGGCACCGCAATCTTTTCCCCCCCACTCCCTCTTTGGGCCATTCAGGGAATCTCTTCCTCAGAGCTGCTCCCACCACCTTCCTGTACCTCACGCCATGATGGGTCAAGGACCTCATCATCTACACTACTCTCTTCCACCAACTGCTTCTCCTGGGTAGTCTTGGTAGCACAGTACGCACCTGAATGTGGCACCTGAGTCTCATCATCAGATGCGTACTGAGGTGTGCTGACCGGAGGCACTGGCCCACCCGCCTCTTCAGAATCAGAGAGACAAAGCTGTCCACCACGTCTAATTCCTGTCATCACTGCATACTGCCTCTTCTTCCATTTCTCCAATGCTGCTTGACTGGTTGACTGGCCCCCTCTTTCCAAGCCAAGAGATTCCAAGAACAAAAGTAGAGATGGCTCCTGTCCTGGGCTCTCTGATTGCCTGGGCAATTTGGCAGGTGGTGAAGAGGCAGATGGGTGCTCTCCAGTGCTCTGTGCCTGAGAGGATGTGGCACTAATTGAAGTCGATGCATTAGCTGCCATCCATCCTGCAACGGCTTCAATTTGTTCTTCCCGCAGCCGCGGGGTACGGCGATCTCCTACAAAGCTGCGCATGAAGGACTGTTCACTGCTGAATCTGGGGGATGATGAGTCACCGGTGCCTGCAGCACTCACAGAATCCCCATGTCCTCGCCCTGCTCCATGCCCATGCCCACGTCCACGTGCCTTACTCCCTGCCTTCTTCATCTTGGTAGACTGATAAAGATAGGCAGAAAAGTACTAAGGGCTTAGTGTGCTTATTCCTGAACAGCTCCTAACAGGTATAAGAAACACTAATTTTCAAAAGTGTGGAATAGAATTTATATGAGCTAATGTGGCGTACACAACTGTAAAGTGGTGTGTTTGGTGAACTGTATTATTTTTTTTTTTTTGCAGAACAGACTACAGAGTGAGCTGCACTCACACACAGACCATGCAGACAGCCGTGAACGGCACTGCAAGGCCAAGGAAAGCTCCTCTATGTACTCCTATATAGTGAATTTCCACAATCTAGCAGGATACGGATGGAAAGCCACTAATAGGATAAATTTGAACAAATGTGCAGCAGGCTGCATTAATTGAGAAATGGACAATGGAACGGTATGAGGCAGTGATGCACCCTGAGATGACTACAACCAGCTGTGTTGGTAGAACAGACTACAGAGTGAGCTGCACTCACACAGAGACTGCTCAGACCGCTGTGAACGGCGCTGCAAGGCCAAAAAAAGCTCCACTATGAAATCCTATAGTGTTTTCCCACAATCTAGCTGTATACGGTTGGGAAGCCACTAATAAGATAAATTTGAACAAATGTGCAGCAGGCTGCACTAATTGAAAAACGGACAATGGAACGGTATGAGGCAGTGATGCACCCTGAGCTGACTACAACCAGCGGTGGCTGCAGACCAGACTACAGAGTGAGATGCACTCACACAAACACCTTGCAGACACCTATGAACAGCGCTGCAAGGCAAAAACAAGGTTCTCACACAGCGGTTGCTAAATTAGCCTGGGTAAAGCACAATGAAGCAAATCGCTATCTCTAAACTGGCCCTCAGTGAGAACACAGCGTCCTGTCCCTAACTGAATTCACAGCAGAGTGAACCCAAAATGGCAGCAGCAACTTTTATAGTGCATCATGACATCATTTCAGCAGCCAATCACAGCCATGCCAGTAGTTACATGCCTACCATGCAGAACAGGATGAGCCCACACTTCTAATCATTCCTGAATTCTGGCTATTTGAATTATGGGAACTTCCGATTCCGGTATCCGATATACTGAAAGTATCGGAACTTGGTATCGGAATTCCGATACCGCATATATCGGCCAATACCCGATACTTGCGGCATTGGAATGCTCAACACTACTCAGGAGTCCATACCATTATTTTCAGAAAAATAATTTTTAATAGTTAAATACAGGTACAGAAAGCTGCATACCAACTATACTATATGCAGATGTCATTGACATCTAAATATCTACAATGAAGGAAATAATTATTTGATCCCTTGCTGATTTTGTAAGTTTGCCCACTGACAAAGACATGAACAGTCTATAATTTTAAGGGTAGGATAATTTTAACATTGAGAGACAGAATATCATAAATAAAATCCAGAAAATCACATTGTGCAAATTATATACATTTGTTTGCATTTTGCAGTGAGAAATAAGTATTTAATCCCCTAACAACCACTAAGAGCTCTGAATCCTATAGACCAGCTGGATGCTCCTAATCAACTCACGATGCTTCGCTTGAATTGGGCAGGTTGTTCTTTCCGAAGGACGTATGAATCAAGCCACATACAAGGTTATCCTGGAAAAATAGTTGATTTCTTCTGCTCAGGCAATGTTCCCCAACTCTGATGACTGTTTTTTTTAGCAGCACAATGTGCCATGCCACACAGCTAGGTCAATCAAGGTGTGGATGAAGGACCACCACATCAAATTCCTGTCAGGCCGGTTTCACACGTCAGTGGCTCCAGTACGTGAGGTGACAGTTTCCTCATGTACCGGAGACACTGACTCACATAGACACATTAAAATCAATGTGTCTCTGCACATGTCAGCGTATTTTCACGGACCGTGTGTCCGTTTGGAAAACACGGAGACATGTCAGTGTTCGTGGGAGCGCACGGATCACATGGACCCATTAAAGTCAATGGGTCCGTGTAAAACACGTACCGCACACGGATGTTGTCCGTGTGCAGTCCGTGTGCCGTGCAGGAGACAGCGCTACTGTAAGCGCTGTCCCCCCCGCATGTGGTGCTGAAGGCCCATTCATTTCTTCTCTCCAGCAGCGTTTGCTGGAAAGAAGGAATGAATAATCTTTTTTTTAATTTATTTTTGTTTTTAAAATAAAGTTGCGGGTAATCTGCCCCCTCCCACCCCCTGTGCGCCCCCTGTTATGATGCGGTGGTTTAGGAGCAACATGGAACGAGCTCTGAAGGAAGTGGTAACTGTACTGACCGCAGTCCCTAAGCTCAACACAACACTAGAAGTAGCCGTGGGGTGCTCCTAACTCTCCCTAGGCACCTCGTCACCGCCTAAGAGCTAACTACCCCTTAAGATAGAAGCAGGAAAACTATCTTGCCTCAGAGAAAATCCCCAAAGGATAGATTAGCCCCCCACAAATAATGACTGTGAGTGGAGAGGGAAAAGACATACACAGAATGAAACCAGGATGAGCACAGGAGGCCAGTCTAACTTGATAGATAGGACAGGATGGAATACTGTGCGGTCAGTATAAAACACTACAAAAATCCACGCAGAGTTTACTAAAAATCTCCACACCTGACTAAAGGTGTGGAGGGTAAATCTACTTCCCAGAGCTTCCAGCAAGACAGAATTAATTCATACTGATAACGCTGGACAAACATAGACGCACAGAACGGATAAGTCCACAAACTGTGAACAGAAAAGAGCAAGCAAAAACTTAGCTTTGCTGAACTGGTCAGGATAACAGGGAACTCCAAAGAGATGTGAATCCAACCAGGAACCATTTACAAGTGGCACTGGCTGAAGGACAGAGCCAGGCATAAATAGCCGAGCAGAAAAGACGATCAGTGAAAGCAGCTGAAGACAGCTAACTCCAAGGAGCAGCCATACCACTAGAAACCACAAGACGGAGCCAAAGAGCAGAACTCACAAAAGTGCCACTTACAACCACCGGAGGGAGCCCAAGAGCGGAATTCACAACAGTACCCCCCCTTGAGGAGGGGTCACTGAACCCTCACCAGAGCCCCCAGGCCGATCAGGATGAGCCAAGTGAAAAGCACGAACCAAATTGGTGGCATGGACATCGGAGGCAACAACCCTAGAATTATCCTCCTGACCATAACCCTTCCACTTGACAAGATACTGAAGCCTCCGCCTCGAAAAATGAGAATCCAAAATCTTCTCAACCTCATATTCCAACTCTCCCTCAACCAACACCGGGGCAGGAGGGTCAACCGAGGGAACAACGGGGACCACATATCTCCGCAACAAAGATCTATGGAAAACATTATGAATGGCAAAAGAGGCTGGAAGAGCCAAACGAAAAGACACCGGATTAATAATTTCAGAAATTTTATAAGGACCAATAAACCGAGGCTTAAACTTAGGGGACGAAACCTTCATAGGAACATGACGAGAAGACAACCAAACCAAATCCCCCACACGAAGCCGGGGACCAACACACCGACGGCGGTTAGCAAAACGTTGAGCCCTTTCCTGAGACAACGTCAAATTGTCCACCACATGAGTCCAAATCTGCTGCAGCCTGTCCACCACAGAGTCAACACCAGGACAATCAGAAGGCTCAACCTGCCCAGAAGAAAAGTGAGGATGAAAACCAAAATTACAAAAGAAAGGTGAAACCAAAGTAGCCGAACTAGCCCGATTATTAAGGGCAAACTCAGCCAATGGCAAGAAAGACACCCAATCATCCTGATCAGCAGACACAAAGCATCTCAAATAGATCTCCAAGGTCTGATTAGTTCGCTCAGTTTGGCCATTAAGGCCTCGTCACACATAGCGACGCTACAGCGATACCGACAACGATCCGGATCGCTGCAGCGTTGCAGTTTGGTCGCTGGAGAGCTGTCACACAGACAGCTCTCCAGTGACCAACGATCCCGAGGTCCCCGGTAACCAAGGTAAACATCGGGTAACTAAGCGCAGGGCCGCGCTTAGTAACCCGATGTTTACCCTGGTTACCATCGTTAAAGTAAAAAAAAAAAAACGCTACATACTTACCTATCGCTCTGTCCTCGGTGCTCTGCTTCTCTGGTCTGGCTGTGAGCGGCAGGCAGCCGGAAAGCAGAGAGGTGACGTCACCGCTCTGCTTTCCGGCTGACCGGCGCTCACAGCCAGACCAGAGAAGCAGAGCGCCGAGGACAGACAGCGATAGGTAAGTATGTAGCGTTTGTTTTTTTACTTTTAGGATGGTAACCAGGGTAAACATCGGGTTACTAAGCGCGGCCCTGCGCTTAGTTACCCGATGTTTACCCTGGTTACCAGCGAAGACATCGCTGAATCGGCGTCACACACGCCGATTCAGCGATGTCAGCGGGACCTCAACGATCAAAAAATGGCCCAGGCCATTCCGACACGACCAGCGATCTCACAGCAGGGGCCTGATCGCTGGTACGTGTCACACATAGCGAGATCGCTACTGAGATCGCTGTTGCGTCACAAAACTTGTGACTCAGCAGCGATCTCGCTAGCAATCTCGCTATGTGTGACGGGGCCTTTAGTCTGAGGATGAAACGCCGAAGAAAAAGACAAATCAATGCCCATCCTAGCACAAAAGGCCCGCCAAAATCTAGAAACAAACTGAGAACCTCTGTCAGACACAATATTCTCCGGAATGCCATGCAAACGAACCACATGCTGAAAAAACAATGGAACCAGATCTGAGGAGGAAGGCAACTTAGGCAAAGGTACCAGATGGACCATTTTAGAGAAACGGTCACAAACAACCCAGATAACAGACATCTTTTGGGAAACAAGAAGATCCGAAATAAAATCCATGGAAATATGCGTCCAGGGCCTCTCAGGGACCGGCAGAGGCAAAAGCAACCCACTAGCGCGGGAACAGCAAGGCTTGGCCCGGGCGCAAGTCCCACAGGACTGCACAAAAGCATGCACATCACGTGACAAGGAAGGCCACCAAAAGGACCTAGCAACCAAATCTCTGGTACCAAAAATCCCAGGATGACCAGCCAACACTGAACAATGAACCTCAGAAATCACCTTACTCGTCCATCTATCAGGAACAAACAGCTTCCCCAAAGGACAGCGGTCAGGCCAATCAGCCTGAAATTCCTGAAGCACCCGCCGCTAATCAGGGGAGATGGCAGAAAGAATCACCCCTTCCTTAAGAATGCCAACCAGCTCAAGGACTCCAGGAGAATCAGGCGTAAAACTCCTAGAGAGGGCATCAGCCTTAACATTCTTAGATCCCGGAAGATATGAAACCACAAAATCAAAACGGGAGAAAAACAGAGACCATCGAGCCTGTCTAGGATTCAGCCGCTTGGCCAACTCGAGGTAAACCAGATTCTTATGATCAGTCAAGACCACAACGCGGTGCTTAGCTCCCTCAAGCCAATGTCGCCACTCCTCAAACGCCCACTTCATAGCCAACAACTCCCGATTGCCGACATCATAATTGCGTTCCGCAGGCTAAAACTTTCTGGAAAAAAAAGCACACGGTTTCATCAAAGAACCATCAGACTCCCACTGAGACAAAACGGCCCCTGCCCCAATCTCTGAAGCGTCGACCTCAACCTGAAAAGGAAGAGAAACATCCGGCTGACGCAACACAGGGGCAGAAGTAAATCGGCGTTTAAGCTCCTGAAAGGCCTCAACAGCCGCAGAGGACCAATTGGTCACATCAGTGCCTTTCTTCGTCAAATCAGTAAGGGGCTTAACCACACTGGAAAAGTTGGCAATGAAACGGCGATAGAAATTAGCAAAGCCCAAAAATTTTTGAAGGCCCTTCACAGATGTGGGTTGAATCCAGTCATGAATAGCTTGAACCTTAACAGGATCCATTTCTATAGACGAGGGAGAAAAAATAAAACCCAAAAAAGAGACCTTCTGAACTCCGAATAGGCACTTAGACCCCTTCACAAACAAAGCATTATCACGAAGGATCTAGAACACCATCCTGACCTGCTTCACATGAGACTCCCAATCATCGGAAAAAATCAAAATATCATCCAAATATACGACCATGAATTTATCAAGATAATTGCGGAAAATATCATGCATGAAAGACTGGAACACAGATGGAGCATTAGAGAGCCCAAATGGCATCACAAGGTATTCAAAATGGCCTTCGGGCGTATTAAATGCAGTTTTCCATTCGTCACCCTGTTTAATACGAACAAGATTATATGCCCCTCGGAGGTCAATCTTAGTAAACCAACTAGCCCCCTTAATCTGAGCAAACAAATCAGTAAGCAGAGGCAAGGGGTATTGGAATTTAACCGTGATCTTATTAAGAAGATGATAATCAATACAGGGTCTCAAGGAGCCATCCTTCTTAGCAACAAAAAAGAAACCCGCTCCCAATGGTGACGAAGAAGGCCGAATATGCCCCTTCTCCAAAGACTCCTTAACATAACTCCGCATGGCGGCATGCTCTGGCACAGACAGATTGAAAAGCCGGCCCTTAGGGAACTTACAACCAGGAATCAAGTTAATAGCACAATCACAGTGCCTGTGTGGTGGAAGGGAACTGGACTTGGGCTCATCAAATACATCCTGGAAATCAGACAAAAACTCAGGGACCTCAGAAGAGGGGGAAGAGGAAATTGACATCAAAGGAATGTCACTATGTACCCCTTGACAACCCCAACTAGTCACAGTCATAGTTTTCCAATCCAGCACCGGATTATGTTCCTGTAACCATGGAAAACCCAGTACAACAACATCATGCAGATTATGCAACACCAGAAAACGGCAATCTTCCTGATGTGCTGGGGCCATGTACATAGTCATCTGTGTCCAGTACTGAGGTTTATCCTTGGCCAAGGGTGTAGCATCAATACCCCTCAAAGGAATAGGGTTCTGCAAAGGCTGCAAGGAAAAACCACAGCGCCTGGCAAATTCTAAGTCCATTAAGTTCAGGGCAGCGCCTGAATCCACAAATGCCATGACAGAAAAGGATGACAATGAGCAAATCAGGGTCACAGATAAGAGAAATTTAGGCTGTATAGTACTAATGGTAACAGACCTAGCGACTCTCTTAGTACGCTTAGGCAATGAGAGATAATATGAGTAGAATCACCACAATAAAAACACAGCCTATTCTGACGTCTGAATTCCTGCCGTTCTGTTCTAGTCAAAATCCTATCACATTGCATAGGTTCAGGACTCTGTTCCGAGGACACTGCCATATGGTGCACAGCTTTGCGCTCGCGCAGACGCCGATCAATCTGAATAGCTAGAGACATAGATTCGCTCAAACCGGCAGGTGTAGGAAAGCCCACCATAACATCTTTAAGGGCTTCAGAAAGACCTTTTCTGAAAATAGCAGCCAGAGCCTCCTCATTCCATTTAGTGAGCACAGACCATTTTCTAAATTTCTGGCAGTATAATTCTGCCGCTTCCTGACCTTGACACAAGGCCAACAGGGTTTTTTCTGCATGATCCACAGAATTAGGTTCGTCATACAATAATCCGAGCACTTGAAAAAATGCGTCTACATTCAAACATGGAATGAGCTCTGAAGGAAGTGGTAACTGTACTGACCGCAGTCCCTAAGCTCAACACAACACTAGAAGTAGCCGTGGGGTGCTCCTAACTCTCCCTAGGCACCTCATCACCGCCTAAGAGCTAACTACCCCTAAAGATAGAAGCAGGAAAACTATCTTGCCTCAGAGAAAATCCCCAAAGGATAGATTAGCCCCCCACAAATAATGACTGTGAGTGGAGAGGGAAAAGACATACACAAAATGAAACCAGGATGAGCACAGGAGGCCAGTCAAACTTGATAGATAGGACAGGATGGAATACTATGCGGTCAGTATAAAGCACTACAAAAATCCACGCAGAGTTTACAAAAAATTTCCACACCTGACTAAAGGTGTGGAGGGTAAATCTACTTCCCAGAGCTTCCAGCAAGACAGAATTAATTCATACTGATAACGCTGGACAAACATAGAAGCACAGAACGGATAAGTCCACAAACTGTGAACAGAAAGGAGCAAGCAAAAACTTAGCTTTGCTGAACTGGTCAGGATAACAGGGAACTCCAAAGAGATGTGAATCCAACCAGGAACCATTTACAAGTGGCACTGGCTGAAGGACAGAGCCAGGCATAAATAGCCGAGCAGAAAAGACGATCAGTGAAAGCAGCTGAAGACAGCCAACTCCAAGGAGCAGCCATACCACTAGAAACCACAAGAGGGAGCCCAAGAGCAGAACTCACAAAAGTGCCACTTACAACCACTGGAGGGAGACCAAGAGCGGAATTCACAACAGCCCCCCAGCTGACATTAAAATACTTACCCAGCTCCCTCGGCGCTTACATCCTCTCAGCATCGCTGCTTGTCCGGTATGAGCGGTCACGTGGTGCGCACATTACAGTGATTAATATGCGGCTCCACCTCCCATAGGGGTGGAGCAGCATATTCATTACTGTAATAAGCGGCACCACGTGACCGCTCATACAGGAAGAGCTGCGACGCTCTCTCCTGCTGTCTCCTGCACGGTCCATGTGGTCCTCAGTCGGCACACGGGGGCACATTGCTGCCACACGTGTGCCACACTGATGTTCAACGTAAGCACATGGACACACGGACACAGATAATTCCGGTACCGATTTTTCCGGTACCGGAATTATCTGGACGTGTGAGACTGGCCTCATCGCCAGCCCAATCTCCTGACCTTAATAGCATTGAAAACCTCTGGAATGTAATCAAGAGGGAAATTGGATAGTCACAAGCTATCAAACAAAGAAGAACTGCTTACATTTTTGTACCAGGAGTGGCATAAGATCCACCAAAAGCAGTGTGAAAGACTGGTGAAAAGCATGCAAAGACGCATGAAAGCTGTGATTAAAAATCATTTTTATTCCACAAAGTATTGATTTCTGAGCTTTTTATGAGTTAAAACATTAGTATTGTTGTTTCTAAATGATTATAAACTTGTTTTTTTTTGCATTATTTGAGGTCTGCAAGCAATGTATTTTTTTTGTTATTTTGACCATTTCTCATTTTCAGAAAATAAATACATAATTTATTTCTTGGAACTTCAGACACATGTTGTCAGCAGTTTATAGAATAAAGAACAATTTAAATTTTACTCACAAATATGCCTATAAAGAGAAAAATAAAAAAAACTGAACATTTTGCGGTGGCCTCTTAAAGGGACACTGTCACCTGGATTTGGAGGGAACAATCTTCAGCCATGGAGGCGGGGTTTTTGGGTTTTTGATTCACCCTTTCCTTACCCGCTGGCTGCATGCTGGCTGCAATATTGGATTGAAGTTCATTCTCTGTCCTCCGTAGTACATACCTGCACAAGGCAATCTTGCACAGCGCAGGTGTGTACTATGGAGGACAGATAATGAACTTCAATCCAATATTGCAGCCAGCATGCAGCCAGCGGGTAAGGAAAGGGTGAATCAAAAACCCAAAAACCCCGCCTCCATGGCTGAAGATTGTTCCCTCCAAATCCAGGTGACAGTGTCCCTTTAACTTTTGTGTCACTGACATCTACAGGGTGGGCCATTAATATAAATACACCTAAATAAAATGGGAATGGTTGGTGATATCAACTTCTTGTTTGTGGTACATTAGTATATGGTAGGGGGAAAACTTTTCAAGGTGGGTAGTGACCATGGTGGCCATTTTGAAGTCAGCCATTTTGGATCCAACTTTATTTTTTTTAATGGGAAGAGGATCATGTGACACATAAATCTTATTGAGAATTTCACAAGAAAAACAATGGTGTACTTGGTTTTAACATAACTTTATTCTTTCATGAGTTATTTACGTTTCAGTTTATGACCACTTATAAAATGTGTTGAAAGTTCTGCCCATTGTGTTGGATTGTTAATGCAACCCTCTTTTCCCACTCTTTACACACTGATAGCAACACAGCAGAAGAAATGCTAGCACAGCCTTCCAGATGGTGCACATCTCGTATCTTCACAGCATTGACTTCAGATGACCCCGAATATAAAAGTCTAAGGGGGTTAGATCGGGAGATTTTGGTGGCCATTCAATTGGCCCATGAACACCAATCCACTTTCCCGTAAACTGTTCCTGTAGGAATGCTAAGACCTGACACCTGTAATTGATGGTATGGTGTGGTATATGGGGTGCACATAGTGGGGCCATTCTTCATTAAAGGAAACCTCAATGCCACTGGATATCTGAAATTGCTACATGATGATGTGTTGCCCTCTTTATGCACTGAAGATGGCATGTTCCCTGAGCTTTACCAGCAAGATGGCGTACCACCACATTGTGGGTGTCAGGTCTTAGCATTCCTATAAGGTATTTGACCCCCTTAAACTAGCATTTCTTCTGCGGTGTTGCTATCAGTGTGTCAATAATGGGAGAAAAGGGTTGCATAGACAATCCAACACAATGGGCAGCACTTTGAACACATTATATAAGTAGTCAGCAACTTGTAAATAACTGTAAGGTTCTTAGTCTCTGCTATATCTGCTGTTATTTTCTCTTATTGAAACCCAGTTTTTCCGTCGGCCATTTTGCTTTGTCCTGCTGCAGCTACCTTGCCCTGAGTCAGTATGGGTTTCTAGCTTCTATGTTTCCACCCTGTTCTCTGCCTCTTGCCTGCAGCCTCAATCAGTGCTTCTGAATCTGTCTGCAGTTAGTCTGTGACCTGGCTCCTGAAAGTCTTGGATGTACTATTTCAGCCATCTCCTACTGTGCATCACTGGGACACTTGTGGACACTGGAACCCTGTTGCGTGCTAATCAACATTTGCAAGTGTATTAACAGAGAGAGAGACTCTGAACCTGTTTTGTGCTTAATGCTGAACGTAAGGTTTACTATGACCTGCCGTGTCACCTGTCTCTGTACCTGCAATTGTGTAAAACCATTTTCTCTGTGGCATACTTGTATGAAGTAATGAAGTAATACAAGCAAGTCATAACGAAACCTGTGTCTCCTGTATTTTCCTCGCACCCAAGCCCAAGCATTTATTCTATCTTTTCTATCTTTTCTTTTCTAACCTGTCACGCTGTGATTTCACTGTACATGGCAGATGAATTGCTGGCTTTTTAACTATCTATCTATCTATTTATCTATCTATCATCTTCTTTAAAATATTTTTGTGGCAACACAATTATTTTCCTGCACTTCTACCGAATTTTACCGACTTTCTCCGATTTTAAGAAAAAATGCTGTTGTTACCAATCACGAATCCAAATGTGCCATATTTGTGCTGAATTTATGTTTGGCCATCGTTTTCCGAACATATTCGGTCATCACTATTCCTGACCACTCTCTTCCAGCCTGCTCCATTAACTAGCAGGTATGCTGTCGACTCAACATAAGGTCTCCTATGGAAATCCAGGTCACATTATAGTGGTTAAAAGATGGACTGAGTGGGAAGTTGAAGTCCTATTAAGATCTGCCAGGCTAACATGCTTAGTGTTGAAGTGATACCTCCACTGATCATACAGCTCATTGTCGAGCAGAGTAAGAGTGTACAGTACGGTAGTCATAGGTAGAATTATTAAGTAATGAACAAATGATCACTCATAAAGCTTTATAATTAGCGTTTTCATTGCACAATAAAGAAGTTATCAGATGCACCCCTAACCACAGGTTATAATATGTAGGGACTTTTTAAGCAAGATTATATCTGGATAAGAAATACATCTTATATTCTGAAAAATAACATTTCTTGTATAAATATATGTGCATAATCAACTGCTAACAACACGGATTAAATCTGTTACAATAGACATTGGAATACTAATATACTGTAATATTGTTTTAATGATTTATATAAATAGTAAGAAATTCAATTTTCTATCATGGATCAGTACAGTTACTATGAATGATGCCAAATTTTATAGGTTGCTTATGTTTTACTACTTTTGCAAAAAAAAAAAAAAAAAGAATTTAAGAATATACTTTTTATTTTAAGATCTTTTTTTTTATTTATAGAAAATTTAAATGTTTCACTCAGGTTACATGTTGTCATTGGCTAATTGTATTAATGTTTTAACCATTTATAGCCTCCTGGGAAGCTCTCAAATTCACGATGATTTAAAACTCAGCTGTAAATAACAGGCATGAAAAGGCTTTAAATAGATCACAATGAAATGAAGATTTAAAAGACAAAATTATTATTTAGAAGCTGCATTTATCTCTATTATTAAGCCATATTTATAAGAAGACAAAGAAAGGTTATTTTGCATATAATAGCTGAAGGAGATTTCTTGATAAATTTTAAAAAGGAAAAGAAAATAATTATGAAGCTCAATTAGTCACTCTAAGTATATTACAGTTTTCTCATCCTGCTGAGTTTGCTTTATTTCATTCATAAATATATCCTGGTTTTCCCACTAAAAACTTTTATTGTCAGCTAACACATTACCTCAGCTAATGCTTTTATCTTTCATGCTAAAAAAAAATACTAAATTATTTAAATGTTATTTAATGGTATTCACTTTACTTCGGATCAACCAGAAATTAGTGTTATTGTTGTCATTAATAATCACATGAGTATAATTGAATATAATATTTCTTATGAACATTACTAACAATTCAGCAATTTCATGCTTACTTTTATTGTTATACTCTATTTCACAAGAGACCAAATGGTGTCCCAGTAACTGTTAGTGGCCTTCATATGCCCGCTGTGTAGTACTAGGTTTCTTGGTTCCTAGGACTTCATATGAGGCCAGTCTCACACGTCCCGATAATTCCGGTACCGGAAAAATCGGTACCGGAATTATCCGTGTCCGTGTGTCCGTGCATTTACGCTGAACATCAGTGTGGCACACGAGCGGCAGCCGTGTGCCGCCCGTGTGCCCACTGAAGACCACACGGACCATGCAGGAGACAGCGCTACAGTTAAGCGCTTTCCCCTGCATCTGGTGCTGAAGCCGCTAATCATTTCTTCTCTCCAGCATCGTTCGCTGGAGAGAAGATATGAAAACTCTTTTTTTTTTTTGTGTGTTTAGAAAAAAGACAGCGGGGGGTTCACAGGGGGTAGGAGGGGGTTGGGGACAGGAATCTTTTTTTTAAACACAAAAAAAAAGAGTTTTCATATCTTCTCTCCAGCGAACGATGCTGGAGAGAAGAAATAATTAGCGGCTTCAGCACCACGCGGGGGGGGGCAGCGCTTACAGTAGCGCTGTCTCCTGCACGGCACATGGACTGCACACGGACAACATCCATGTGCGGTATGTGTTTTACATGAACCCATTGACTTTAATGGGTCCGTGTAATACGTGCGCTCCCGCGAACACTGACATGTCTCCGTGTTTTCAAAACGGACACACGGTCCGTGAAAACATGCTGACATGTGCAGAGACACATTGATTTTAATGTGTCTACGTGAGTCAGTGTCTCCGATACGTGAGGAAACTGTCACCTCACATACCGGAGCCACTGACATGTGAAACCGGCCTGAGATAGCTTCTTTGCTCAGGATAATCATTCATGAATGCTTTTATATGCTAATCAATCCTCTTAGTCAAAAATGCAAGTCACCCAAAGAATGGAACCAAAACATATGCCAAAAATGCGCAGAGAGAAAAAATTGAATGGTTCTTCAGAAAAAAGCAAGCTACAGTTTACACATTTTTTTTAAAGAAGGCATTTTCATTACTCTATCATTTTTAGAAGGGATGATTAACAAAACACAGTAACTCTAGTGTAGTTTTTTGCATGTTTTTAACAGAATTCATAGTATAGATGAATAATGATAGAATTTTCTAGGAAAGTTTGGTACAGTTACAATGAATGATACCTAAGTAATATAGGTTGCTTATATTTTACTTTTATTGTAAAAAAAAAATAGCTTTTTTTTAAAAATGTATTTTTTATTGTCAGATAACTTTTTCATTTTTTGTTTGCAGAACTGTGTGAGGATTTGATATTTTGCATAATGAGTAGTGATGAGCGAACGTTGCTCACCACTACTCGGCACTCGCCCGATTATCACTATGCTCGGTGTACTCGGCGAGCATTGCGTATTTCCGAGATTATTTGGCTGGAGATCGGGACTCCTACTTTTAATATTGGCGCTTTTGAGAGCACCAATCAGCATGCAGGGATTGTCTGCCATGCACTGTTATACTGCAGCCATCTTTGTTGTGGTATTACAGTGATTGGTTGGCCGACAGCATCATCAGGTCTGTAAGAGACCTGGCGCCGCCCTGCTTGGTACATTCTGCTCCGGACTCAGCTTGTGTAGGGAGAGCTGCTGCTGAGATAGGGTCAGATTTGTTCTTTTAATAGTGTGGATCTGCTAGTATTCAGTCCACAAATCCTGATAAACCAACAGTCCTTTTTAGGGCTAATTCGGGGGTCCTGAGATTGCAGTGCTAGGTGGGCAGAGGAGTCTCTGTGCACATATCCACATCAGTGCAAGGCCTGCAGGCACTGTATGTGAAAACATAGATTGCACTGCATACATACAAAGGGTCAATTGCTGTCTGATGCTCCGTGTTTTATATATACCTAGCTGCAGTTATCCATGGCAATTTTTTTTTTGCAGCTTATACCTGCTCATTTTATTAGAAAGCAATCCATAGCCCCCTTTTTTCTACATTTATTTGCTTGGTCACGCTGCAGACTACAGCCAGGTCATGGCAATACAAGAGCATGAAAACCTAACAATTTTTAAAAAAAATGTCCCAGGCATCAGATGTAAGTGCGCCTAAAAATCTGGCCTTTTTTTTGGTACTATATCATTTTTTTGTAGAGTCTTACAATATTTTTAGACACCATTTTGCTGCCCAAAAAATCTGTAGCTGTCCCAAAAATATTAATTTAGCTTCAGTTCTTATATTTATCACTGTGATTTGTACGCCACACACATCGCATATCATTGTGCTAAATATCTTACAATTTTAGTACTCTAATTTTTTTAGTGTCATAGCCAGCTTATTGACACAATTATGGTGGGCCCAAAAAAATCAAGGCCACATTTTGCTCTGGCTGACACCTGGTGTATCTGTGGTGTCAAAATCTTCACTTTGCAGGCATACATTGCATTGTTTTGTCTGCTAGCCTTGATCTACTCATTATTTTGTGGTTAATTTTTTTTTTTTTAAAGACAACATATTTTAAGTGTCTTTTATCTCCATCAGAAGCTCAGTGTATCTGTGGTCTCCAAATAGTTGCTTTTCAGGCATGCTGATCACATATAGGTTTTCTCCAAATTAATCTATTTGTATTGAGCTTTTGAAATGTTTCATTAGTCCATTTAAAATGGGCAAGGCAAGGGACGGAAAAATGGACGTGATGTTGATGGTGCTTGCAGAAGACGAGGCCGTGGCCAAGCTGAAAGTGGGCCACAACAAAGACCCACATTTTCCCGCTGGACCTTCCTGTCCCAGTTTCTAGGGGTCCGCAGCACACCACTATTGAAGCCAGAGCAGTGTGAAATGGTTGATCATAGGATAGCAGATAATGCTTCCTGTCACTTAGCCACCACCACCACATCTTCCACACAGTCAAGTCTGAGTAGCCATGAGTATGGACCAGATATTACTCACCCTGATCATCCTGCCTCCAACCACACCGAGTGCCCTGAGACAACTGATACCACACTTACACCCTCCAAAGAGCTGTTCAGTTTTCCTTTTAAAGATTTTGGACACTTGGCAGGTAAACTTAAAGTGGGGCCAGATGAGATTGCATGTAGCGATGCCCAAAGAACCAAGGTCACATGAAGGTGATGTTGGGAAAGTGTTACCAGAGGTGGATGATGGTGAGGTACAATTGCCAGAAAGTCAGGAGGAGGAGCAGGGTGCAGATGTGGAAGACGAGGTGGTGGATGACATAGTGGCTAACCCAATCTGGCAGGAGGACATGCAGAGCAAGGACAGCAGCACACATGGGGAAGGAGGCATATCACTCCAACAGGCAGGAAGAAGCAGTGTGGTGGCCACAGACAGAAGGCATTCATCTGTTCCCCGTAACACCAACATGACAGAAGTTGCCATTCCAACTGTTAGATCTTCCCAAGTCTGGTTATTTTTAAAGACTTTGCCGATAATCCCAAACAGGCCATTTGCAGCACCTGCCATGCCCGCATCAGCAGGGGTAGCAAAACTACCAACCTGACCACCACCAGCATGATTAGGCACATGGCAGCAAAGCACCCTAATTTGTGGGCCAAATCCCAGGCTCCTGGAACACTGTCTGTAGGTGACACCACTGGTTCTTTCACTGTTCTGCATAGAAGCCAATCCCTAGTTTACCGTGCACCTGAAGATGACTCATGCCCTGCACCTGTTGTTGCCCACAGTCAACCAGCACCATCATCAAGCCCTTCAACATCCTTGTCAAAGCGCAGCCTTCAGTTGTCTATACTCCAGTCATTGGAAGGCAAGCGTAAATACCCAGCCAACGCCCCACAGGCCACAGTACTAAATTCTAACATTTCTCATCTGCTTGCGCTCAAAATGTTGGTTTTTAGGCTCATTGAGATGGAAGCTTCCCGCAACCTGATGGTGGCAGCCACCCCAAGGTACTCGGTCCCCAGTCGCCACTATTCCTCCCAGTGTGCCATATTGGCATTACACCAGCACGTGTCCCACAACATTACCCTGCCCTCAACAATGCTGTTACTGGAAATGTCCACCTAACCACGTACACATGGACAAGTGCTTGTGGGCAAGGACAGTACATCTCACTGACGGAAAACTGGGTTAACATAGTGGAAGCCGGAACCCAGTCGAACCTTGGGATGGAACACATCCTCCCCACGCTGAGGAATGTGGGCCCCCATCAATCAGGGTTGCCCCCACAGTCTACAGTACCTGCTCCTCCTCCTCTTCAGCCTCCATCTCTGAAATGAACACATCAGTCAGAAAGCTGGAAGCACTGCAGCACTGCCTCAGCCAAGATGCTAATCTACTTAGGTGACAAACCGCAGAAAGCTGAAGAGTTGTGAACAGTGCTAAAAGAGCAGTCAGATATTTAGATGACACCACTTAACCAACAGCCGGGCATGGTTGTGTGTGACAATGGCCAGAACCTGGTGGTGACTTCGAGGAAACATGTGCTCACACGTACCTTGCCTGGCCCATGTGCTCAACCGCATCGTTCAACATTTTCTCAAAAGCTACCATGAGCTGCTGGATCTGCTAGTGAAAGTACGCTGTCTGTCTGCCCATTTTAGAAAGTAAGCTTCAGCTTCAGGCGCCCTTTCCGTGCTTCAGCAGCAGTTGCATCTTCTGGCTCACCGACTGGTGTGTGATGTCCACACACGCTGGAACTCTACACTGCATATGTTAGAAAGGATTTGTGAGCAGAAAATGGCAGTTGGTGACTACCAGCATCAACAAGGCCATCGATATTCAGTTCATACTACACACATAAGACCTCAGGTGTGGACATGGATGTCAGACATGTGTACTATACTCCAGAACTTTGAGGACCACAGGAAGATGGTGAGCGGTGATGATGCCATAATTAGCGTCACCATCCCGCTTCTCAGCATTCTGAAAAACTCTCTGCTCACAATTAAAGAGGATGCATTGCAGGCAGAGCACGAGGACATGGAGCCAAGAACTATACAGGGTTATTACAATCAGCCCAGCCTCATGTTATCCCACTGTGGATTGGTAGACACTGAGGAGGAGAAAAAACAGGAGCTACATTCATGCTCTATATAACCAAGAGAATAAATGGAGTACTCAGTCCAAACAAATTTTCCTTTTTACAAAAACATGTATAGTACTTTATTAAATAATTCATTATTACAATAATAGCATAATACCACAGAGTATTACACAAAAACAAGGTAAGGGTAGTCACAGGTAACCCGGCTAGCAATGATTAACCATAAAGTGCATAGTGCCCATAGTTTTACTGAGAAGCTCACCCCCAACACATATCACATGGAGCGTCACAGGTTTTCACAAAGTTGCGGCATACCAGTATGCAATTGAGTAAAAAATACTTATTCAGGGAGCTTACCCATAATAACGTGGAGAGCCGGGCCCGTGTCACGCCGCCACCGACACGCGTTTCGCTGATCTTTCTCAAGGCACCTTCCTCAGGGGGCGTGAGGAAGGAAGTCTCGTACTTCCGAAACGCGCGTCGGGGAGGGCGGCAGCCCACACTTGCCGGGTTCACATACCATTTGGTAGGTCACACTATATCTTAATGTTTCCATATTACTTTGCTGCGCACTTGCGCTTGTGACCAAACTTTACCCGTAAGTGTGGGCTTTTGCTAGGTATGTGGTGATGTGCTTTTGCTGCCTGTTTCAGTCCCGTCCATGTCTGATACCTTGTATGTATCTTTTATTAATAAAGTTGTTTCTACTCTTAGTAACTGTGGACATTTTCCACCTTATTTCTGTGGTTGTATTAATGCTCTATAGATGGTACTACAAGTACAGCTTTCATACTGTCTGTTCAGCGTGGATGGCCTGAGGACAGGGAAGAGGAGGAGGAAGACAGGAAAGAGGAGGAGGAGGAGGACAGCATGGTCAGTCATCCTGTTGGTGAGGACACGGACGTTTTGCCTGTTAGCAGTTTTGCACACATGGTTGACTTTATGTTGTGCTGCGTTTCCTGTGACCCTAGCATTATTAAAGTTCTCAGTGACATTCATTACTGTTTGGTGAAACTTCTAGGCCCACGCTACAAGGAGAACTTTCAATCTCTTCTTAAAGAGGCAGAAAGGTGAACTAAAATTTTGCAGTACCAGAGGATCCTTGTAGTGGAATTACATAATAAATTCTCATCTGAGAACGCTGGCAGCAGACGTCAGAGTTTGTTGTACAAACAAGGAGTCCAAGCGAGAGAGACAGAAGTACAACACAGCTCAGGCAGGGGAACAATGGCAAAGTTCTGGGACAGTTTTCTCAGACCCTCCCATAGTGCTGGTACAGAGGCAAGGGGTGCTATCACTAGAAGTGCAATGTTTGGGAAGATGCTGAGGAAGTACCTTGCAGATCGTACAAACATCCTCCGGGATTCCTCTGTGCCTTTTAATTATTGGGTATCCAAGCTGGACACATGGCATGAACTAGTTCTCTACGCATTGGAGGTCCTGGCCTGCCCAGCTGCTAACGTTCTGTCAGAGCGGGTTTATAGTGCCGCTGGTGGAATTATAACAGATAAGTGCATCCACCTGTCAACTGAAAATGCTGACAGGCTGACTCTTATAAAAATGAACATGGGCTGGATTGAACAAGACTTCTGTACACCACCAAGTGAAAACTGCGAAACATAACTTCAAATTCATTGCCTTTTTTGTGGAGGTGTATTCTCATGCACCTCTTCACAGCCACACATGGGTTTACGCTTCCTAATTTGCTCTGTTTGGTGTTATCCTCCTCCTTATCCTCATCCTCATCATCAACAAACATACAAACACCACGGTTAATGTATTCTATGATGCAAAAGTCTCTCATTTTTTGTGCAAGGGTGTCTATGATGCCCATAAAATATTTTTTTTAAATGTACCCCCATGGGGAAATGTTTATCAGCCCATGCACTTCATGTGTGGGCATCACAAGTCTTGGAGACATGCTCCTTTTCATTGGACCTAGTTTTTAATGAGGCCTTCATCAATGTCTCATCGTTTTCCGCCACTAGATCACCAGGTTTAACATGTTCTTTGCTGCTACGGCCAGTCCAATTTTTGGCAAGGCTGTCTATGATGCCCATAAAATATTTTTTTAAAAATGTACTCCCCATGGGGAAATGTTTGTCAGCCCATGCACTTAGTGTATGGGCATTACAATTCTAGGAGACACACTCCTTAACATTTTGTCTAGTTTTTAATAATGCCTTCTTCCACATATCATCATTCTTCGCCACTAGAACACCATGGTGAACATGTTGTATGCTGCTACAGCCATTCAATTTTTGGGCAAGGGTGTCTATGATCCCCATAAATATTTTTTTTTTAAATGTACCGCCCAAGTGGAAATGTTTGTCAGCCCATGCACTTAGTGTATGTGCATTAAAAGTTTAGGAGACACACTCCATTACATTGGACCTAGTTTTTAATAAGGTCTTCCTCCACCTTTCAGCATCCACCGCTAGTGATCACTGATGAGCGAACATGCTCACCACTACTCGGTACTTGTCCAAGTATCACTGTGCTCGGAATTTTGCTTCTGGAATTATTAGGCAGGAGCTTATGTCTCTGCCCTGCAGTTTTGGCGCTCTTTACAGCACCAATGAACATGCAGGGATTGTCTGCCAATGCACTGTAATACCGCAGCCATCTTTGTTGTGGTATTACACTGATTGGCTGGACGCACAGCGGCATAAGGTCTGAAAGATACCTGATGCCTCCCTGCTCGGTGCATTCTGCTCCTGATTCAGCTAGTGTAGGGAGAGCTACCGCTGAGATAGGGTCAGATTTGTTCTTTTTTTAGTTAGTGAGAGTGTACTGTATGTGAGTCTATAGATCTCCCTGCATACATCAAAAAGCTCCATTTCTGTCTGTTGGTGCGTATTTTATATACGCCTAGCTGCAGGTGTCTGTGGCCAGGATTTTTTGGGGGGGGCACCTTTTACCTGCTAATTTTAGTACAAAGCAATCCAGAGCCCAATTTTTTTCAACATTTATTTGCTTGCTCACACTGCAGACTACAGCCAGGTAATTTTAATACAACAGCGTTAAAATCTAACAATTTAAAATGGTTGTTTTTGTCCCAGGCATCAGATGTGAGTGCGCACAAAATTCTGGCCTTTTTGCGGGGGGTACTGTAGTTTCTTTGGAGTGTCTTACAACTTTTTGGGACAACATTTTGGTGACTAAAAAATCTTTAGCTGGCAAAAAAATATTTAACTACAGTTCCTAGTGCTTATTTAGCACTGTGATTTGTACGCCACATGCATCGCATATAATTGCGCTAAATATTGTACAATTTTCGTACTCCAAATTTTTTATTTTAGTGTCATAGCCTACTTATTGACACAATTTTGGTGGACCCAAAAAAAACAAGGAAACATTTTGATCTGTCTGTTATCTCCATCAGACGCAAGGTGTATCTGTGGTGTCCAAATCCTCACTTTGCAGTCATACATTGCATATTTTTGTCAGCTACCCTTGCTGTATACAGAATTTTGTGGTTTAAAAATTTTACAAAATACAGGCCACATATCAAAAGTCTATTATCTCAGTCAGAGGCCTGGTCTATCTGTGGTCTTCAAATCTTTGATTTTCAGGCATATTTGGTCTGCTACCCTTGGTGTATCCAGTATTTTGTTTTAAATTTCTAAAAAATACAGCCCACATATTGAAACAGTCTGTTATCTCAGTCACATGTCCGTTCTATCTGCAGTCTTCAAATCTTGGCTTTTCAGGCATACATTCAATTTTTTGGTCTGCTACCATTGGTGTATACAGTATTTTGTTGTTTTTAAAATTGTGAAAAATACAGGCCAGTGGCCACACATTGAAATAGTCTGTTATCTCAGTCAGATGCCTGGTCTATCTGTGGTCTCCAAATCCTTGCATTTCAGGCATACATTCCAGTTTTTGATCAGCTACCCTTGCTGTATACAGAATTTTGTTGATTTAAAAATTATAAAAAATACAGGCCACATATTGAAACAGTCTGTTATCTCTGTCCGACGCCTGTTTTTTATGTGGTCTAAAAATAGTTGTTTTTCATGCATAGATTGCAATTTTTGGTCTGTCTAATACCCTAGGTGTATACACTATTTTGGTAAAAAAAACAACATATATTACAGTGTTGTAGTTCCGTGACACGCCTCATCTATCTGTGGGCAGCAAAGTGTGCTTTTGAGGTTTCCATTCACCTTTTTTGCTGTGTGTTACTCTAGCTCTAAAGACTATTTAGTAGTAAAAAATAAATATACAGGGAACTTATTGAAGTCTGGTATCTCAGTCAAATGCCAGATGTATCTGTGGCCTACAAATTGTGGCATTTCAGGGCTACATTCCACTGTATTTGCTGTCTTTGACCTGATTTCTATACACTATTTTTGCAGCCAAAATTAAAACACAGGTCACATATTTTACAGTGTGGTATCTCTGTGACACACCTCATGTATCTTTCATCTACAAAGTGTGTTTTTCAGGCTACCATTCAACTTTTTTGCTTTGTGTTACCCTAGCTCTAAACAGGCTAGGCTGAATTTTTTTTAAATGTACCCCCATGGGGAAATATTTGTCAGTTCATACACTTAATGTATGGGCATTTCAAGTCTAGGAGACCTGCTCCTTTAAATTGTGACTTTTTTAATGAGGCCTTCTTCCACATCTCATCATCCACTGCCACTAGAACACTAGGGTGAACGTGTTCTATGCTGCTACAGCCAGTCAATTGTTTGGCAAGGGTGTCCATGATCCCCATAAAAAATTGTTTAAAAAATGTAACCCCCATAGGAAAATATTTGTCAGCCCATATACTTAGTGTATGTGCATTACAAGTCTAGGAGACCGGCTCCTTTGTAATGTGATTTTTTTTATGAGGCCTTCCTCCATGTTTCTTCCAAGGGGGGATTGGGGTGCATGAAAATTTGGGTCAAGGAGGCCCTTGCATTCAATTCATAAGGAAACTGTATGGCAGGACCAACTGAAGACTGTGAAGTGGGCTTTCCTGTGGCCATCCACTACCTGGGTTCAAATACTTATTGGGGTGCATATGACTTGATAGCAGGGCAAGCCTTGCATTCAATGCAACATTTTTCAGGAAGCCCTCATTTACCTCTCGTCAAAGGGGTATTGGGGTGCGTTGTAATTCTTGGCAGCCCAGCGACTCACTGCATAGGCAATAACAGCATAGGAGAGCTACTGTTTAATAATGGCCCTTTAAGAATATTAATGCCGCCTGATGCCGCTCTAAAAATAAGCTTTGTTAATTTTAAGAGTCCCTCCTTCATAAATGAAGCAAGATGGGTCTCCTTTTGTGTCACACACCACATGGCCAGCTAGGGTTGTTAAATGTTACAATGACATTTCAAAGTGAATGCATTTGTATTGGTTTAAAGCAATGTAAAAGTTGAAAAACACATCAAAAACACTGCGTGTGAACATAGCCCAAGTTTTGGAGGAACATTTTTGTCTGGGGTAAATTATTTTGCCTTATATTCAAGTCATTAGCCTGGAAAGAATGTTCCTTAACATATTTCCCAGCAAAATCTATTTTGGTTACGTTTTTGTATGTTTGATGGTACACCTGTAAAAATGGCGTGAAACTCTGAAAACATTGCTTACAGCTGTGACCTAGAAGTCAGAAATGCTTCCAGGGGCAATCCCCGTTTCGTTACTGTGTCATCTTAGCTGTGTTTGCATAATTTTCTGATGTTTTTAGACCTTAAAAAGGCCCCTGGGTGATCGCGGTAAAAATACTTTGGTTTCCCATAGACTTACATTGGGCTCGTTGCTCGGGTCGAGTACCCGAGTATTCCAATTTGCTCGACCCTAGCAACGAGCACCCGAGCATTTTAGTGCTCGCTCATCACTAATAACGAGCTATAATTTTTATTGGTAACATTGTTGAATTTATTGGGCTTTTAGATCAGATTTACTTTTTTGATGGAGGACAAAACCATGCTTTCATTTCCTAAGGGAAAGTGACACATTCTACTAGGACATGAAAATACTGTTACAGGAGAGAAGAAAGAGTCCAAAAATTGCCAATAAATTGCAAAATAAAAATACTTAATTGAAAGATCAAACACTAGCTTCCACATAGAAAATTCATGCATCAACACAATAATTAGTTAATCACTATATGCCTACATGCAAATAATCCAAAAAAGTGTAATTAAATAAACGGGATAATTACCCATAAGTGTTAGAGTCTCATCTGGATCATGGTCACTTTACCCCAAAATCATTTCCGCTCCCTGAGGCCATCTGTCTCCTGACCTCAATATCATTGATCCACTGTGGGGAGATCTCAAGCATGCAGTTCATGCTAAACAGCCCAGGAATTTTCCGGAATTGGTGGCTTTTTGCCGGGAAGAGTGGACAGCTTTACCATCTGAGAAAATAAAGAACCTCATCTACAACTACCACACAATACTTCAAGCTGTCATTAATGCTAGAGGGGGCAATACATGATATTAAGAAATGCGATAGGTGAACTTTTGGTCAGGGTCATTTGGATGATTTGGGATATCATTATGATTTAAAAAGAGAAAAACAGTAGTTTGTCAATAAATCCCTTCACCCAACGGCTAAGCATAAGTGGAGAAAAAGTTTTGGTGTTATCATTCATATTCTCTAAAAAAAAGGCCAAGAAAGCAAAAGATCTACCAGGGAATGTAAACTTTTGAGCTGTAAGTATCTGGTTTAAGTTTGAAAAATTGCTAAATTTTCACCAAAATTCAGAACAAACATAAAAAATATTGACCTACATTTAACACTAACATAAAGTAGATTGCCTCTATAAAAATACTGTCAGATTCACTTGAGTTGCAATGGAGCATTGCAGAGTTATTGCCTTATAAATTGACATTGGGTAGAATTGGAAAATATTTCCTGGTCAAGAAAGTGAAAACAGGGCGAAGTGGTTAAATTCTCACCATGGGAAACAAGAATCATCCTATAAATATAATAATATAAATGATTTGACCTGGTGGTCTCCCGACTTGAGCTATCTGCTCTTATATGCCTATCTATGAAACATAGCTTAAAGGGACACTGTCACCTGAATTTGGAGGGAACAATCTTCAGCCATGGAGGCGGGGTTTTGGGGTGTTTGATTCACCCTTTCCTTACCCGCTGGCTGCATGCTGGCTGCAATATTGGATTGAAGTTCATTCTCTGTCATCCATAGTACACACCTGCGCAAGGCAAGATTGCTTTGTGCAGGCATGTACTACGGAGGACAGAGAATGAACTTCAATCCAATATTGCAGCCAGCATGCAGCCAGCGGGTAAGGAAAGGGTGAATCAAACAACCGAAAACCCCGCCTCCATGGCTGAAGATTGTTCCCTCCAAATTCAGGTGACAGTGTCCCTTTAAGTCACGAGAACAGACAGTGGGGTAAGAAATTGTGATCCATATAATATCAGCATTTGATGTGAAATCAAATTAATGAATGTACAATGAGAAAAACATCTAAAATATTTTAATACTTTGAAAAGCAGAATTGTTTACAGAAAATATATTTAAATGATATCAACTATAGATGCTTGTAACATAATCATCTCTATTTGATAGAGTAAAAATACACTGCATCTACTTATTAAAACTATTTTTTCTTTGATGATAGTTTAAAGAAAATATGGTACAGAGATATTTTCCAGCTTATTATTGGAAAAGGTCAGCAGCCAAAAAGATACATGGGATTATCTAAATACATTACCTATGCAGAATAAAATGACTCACAGAAAACGAATACCTCAGATTTATGATGCAGCGCCATTTTTTCTTGCTGTTCATTTTAATAGACTTTACCAAATAATTGCTCTTTCAAAATAGCCCTGAGCAACAAAACAACTTTGTCCTTTAAAAAGCCAATGGAATCCCTAAGTACCTGCCTTAAAACTGAAGTACAAGCTACACGATATTTAACCTAAGGGTTGAGACTATCCATTAGTAAAACCTGTGGAGATAGAAAATCACTTTGCCACATTTATTCACGGTCTCCTTTCAAATTTATTGTCATAAAGACCCATACGAGTCTTAAAATAGATATAGTAATGACAGCTCCTTACATTTTTGAGAAAAAAAGTAAGAGAATGCAAGATATATTAATTTATGAACAGCACATTTCATAAGGTGACATTAACTCAATTGTAAAACTAAAATATATATTTTTTATTTTTTTAGCAGTTACAAGTTATTGTATTTTCACTAGAACACTTACTTGTATTGATGACTCATGTTTTCACAAATAAGTAGTGTTGAGCGATACCTTCCGATTAGGGTTGAGCAAAACGGATCGGCCATGAAGTCAGCAATCTGCACGCCAAAGTCGCATTTCGTATGACGCTTTAAGCACCATTTCTCAGCCAATGAAGGTGCACGCAGAGTGTGGGCAGCGTGATGACTTAGGTCTCGGTCCCCACCATCTTAGAGAAGGGCATGGCAGTGATTGGCTTGCTTTCTGCGGCGTCACAGGGGCTATAAAGGGGCATGCACGCCGACCACCATCTTACTTCTGCCGATCTTAGCATAGGGAGAGGTTGCTGCAGCTTCGTCAGAAGCAGGGATATAGTTAGGGAGGGAAGATTAACCCCCAAACCGCTTGTGCTGTAGCGATTTCCACTGTCCAACACCACCTTTTCTTTGCAGGGACAGTGGATTTTTTTTGGGTGATATCAGCTCTGTAGCTTCTTAGGCTGCATTATAAGGCTCCCTGATAGCTGCATTGCTGTGTGCACGCCGCTGGGCAAACCAACTGCTATTTTCAAAGCAAAAATCCTGTTGCTTCTTTCTGCACAGTTATCTTGTTTATTTGTCCACACTCTTTTGTGTGCAGCAGTCCTTTTTATTGCTGTCATACTTGTCCTTTGATCATTGTAGGGAGATTGAAATTGTACTACAGCCCTTGTATTTTTTTATATATCTGCCAGCCACGTTCTGCCTTGTACATTGTGTGGTGTAATACACAGGGCCTGTTTTTTTCCTGCAGTCTACCCCCCAAAAAAGGGAGCTTTAAATTGCCACAAAGTGGATCTACGTGAGATCTGTTTGGCGTATATCTGCCAGCCACCTTCTGCCTTGTACCTTGTGTGGTGTAATACACAGGGCCTGTTTTTTCCTGCAGTCTCCCCCCGCCCAAAAAAGGGAGCTTTAAATTGCCACTTAGTGGATCTACATGGGTTCTGTTTGGCGTGTATCTGCCAGCCACGTTCTGCCTTGTACATTGTGTGGTGTAATACACAGGGCCTGTTTTTTCCTGCAGTCTTCCCGCCAAAAAAAGGAGATATAAATTCTCCAAAAGTAAATATACACCTTCTACCTTGTTTAACTGTAGCATATAATGGTTGTTATTTTGGTAATATTTCTGCAAAAATGAAGAAGTCAGGTGGAAGAGGCCGTGGGCAATTGTTGCCGTTGTGGTACTGGGAAAAGCAAGATAGCACCAAGGGCTCGAGGTGTTGAGGCAGCGTCATCGTATGGCTACACAAGGCCTCGAAGGCTCCCTTATCTGGGAGTTGGAAAACAGCTTTTAAAGCCGGAGCAGCAGGAACAAGTTTTGCCTTTACTTGCTGACTCAGCCTCTAGCTCTTTCACCTCCTCTTCAGAAGCTTCGAAATCTAAAACAAGTGAGTCGTCAGTGGCTGCTCCAGGTCCAGAAAAAGTTGCTTCCTTGTGTCCTTCACCCAAAACAAAAGTGAAGGATGCGGCAGGCAACACTACACTTTACTCCATGGAGCTCTTTACACATACTGTGCCTGGGTTAGAGAGGGAAATTGTTAAGAGCCCATTACAGGATGAATCGGACATGGAGTGCACAGATGCACAGCCACAGCTTGATTATTATGCTGTTTTATCGACTCAGATCACTACTTTGCCCTCGCAGTGTACTGAGCCCGAATCTGACCCTGAAGAGACTATGGTGCCTGGTCCTGAACGCTATAGCACCTTACATGGTGAAACAGAGGACGGTTCACATGACATTGAAGAGGAGGTGATAGATGACCCAGATGTTGACCCTGATTGGCAGCCTTTGGGGGAGGAGGGTGCCGCTGCCTGTAGCTTAGAAGCGGAGGAGGATGATCTTCAGCAGCCATATACATCGCAAAAGCTGTCATCTGGCAGGCCCGCATCAGGCCCAAAACGTGTGTCAAAAACCACAACAGGTGTAGGACAGCATTGCAATCCGGTGACAGTAGCATGGAGTGCAAAGCCTGAAAAGGTATTCCATTGTAGGACGAGTGCAGTGTGGCAATTTTTTAACCAAGATCCGAATGATCAGTCCAAAGTTATATGTAAGAAATGCTCCAAGACCTTTAGCAGAGTAAAGAATGTTCAAAATTGAAATACAACGTGCATGCGTAGACATCTAACCAGCAGGCACTTGGAAGCATGGACTAACTACCAAACCTCCGGTACCGTTGGTGCACCTGCTCATATTGAAGCTAGTCAGCAACGCAACATTGCTTCCCTCACTGGAAGCCCACCGGTTAGGACACCACCAGTATCAAATGTGGAGGTATTGTCGCAAGGCCAAAGCAGTCAGGGAATCACAAGGTTCTTGGTTGGAAACACTGTAGGTAGGCCCACATCAAGAATACCATCGCCAAGCCTATCTCAGTCTGCCATTTCCACCACCACCACCGCTAGTTTCACCATATGCAGCTCTCCAGTCCAGCTCAGCCTAAAAGAGGCTCTCGATAGGAAAAGAAAGTACTCTTCCTCTCATCCGCCTACACAGGGTTTGAACGGCTACAATGCTCGACTAATGAGATTAGTTGAGCAATGTAGCCGTTCAAACCCTGTGTAGGCAGATGAGAGGAAGAGTACTTTCTTTTCCTATGGAGAGTGATGCCCTACTGGTTGGTTGAAAGCGAAGCTTTCAAAGCCCTGATGGCCTACGCAGTACCACGCTATGACCTACCCAGTCGACACTTCTTTGCGAGAAAAGCCATCCCAGCACTCCACCAACATGTCAAAGAACGCATTGTCCATGCACTGAGGCAATCGGTCAGTAGAAAGGCACACCTCACAACAGATGCATGGACCAGTAGGCATGGTGAGGGACGTTACGTGTCCATCACGGCACACTGGGTTAATGTGGTGGATGCAGGGTCCACAGGGGACAGCCATAGTGGCACAGTTCTGCCTAGCCCACGGTCTAGGAAACAGTTGGCTGTAGGCGTTTGCCCCTCCTCCTCCTCCTCCTCCCAAAGCGAAAGCTCATCCACAGAGCGCAGTCGCACGACCACTCCATCCACAGCTGCCAGTGTTGCACCCATGGTGTCCGACTCTGGAACAGCTAGTGGTAAGCGTCAGCAGGCTGTGATGCAAATGAAGTGTTTGGGTGGCAACAGACACACCGCGGAAGTAGTGGCCGAGCACTTGCAGCAAGAAACTCAGTCATGGCTGGGCAGTGTACATGTTGAGGCAGGCAAGGTAGTCACTGTTAATGGAAGGAATGTTATGGCTGCCATTGCCCTTTCCAAAATGAAACACATACCTTGCCTGGCTCACACCTTGAACATGGTGGTGCATTGCTTCCTCAAGAATTACCCTGATTTACCAGCCCTGCTCCTGAAGGTGTGCAGATTTTGCTCGCACATCCGCCGGTCACCCGTACACTCCAGCCGTGTGCTTAACCCTTAGCGATCGCTGAATCTTCCTCAGCACCGCCTAATAATCGACGTTGCAACAAGGTGGAACTCTGCACTGCACATGCTTCAGAGGCTGTGCGAACAGAGGTGTGCTGTCATGTATTTGTGGGAGGATACACATACGCGGGCAGGCAGTTGGATGGCAGACATGGAGTTGTCTGGTGTGCAGTGTTCAAAGCTCCAAGACCTCTGTCAAGTCCTTCATTGTTTTGAGGAATGCACACGGCTGGTCAGTGCGGACGACGCCATCATAAGCATGAGCATCCCACTAATGCGTCTGCTGATGCAAAGTTTGACGCACATCAAGGAGCAGGCGTCTGCGGCTGAGGAGGAGGGAAGCCTTGATGACAGTCAGGCATTGTCTGGTCAGGGAAGTCTCCAGGACGAGGTGGCGGATGAAGAGGAGGAGGATGAGGATGATGGGGCTGAATATTTATAGGAGGAGGATGCTTCTCAGGGGGCAATAGAAACTGGTGACATTGCAAAGTCAGGTACAGGGTTTTTGCGGTTCACAAGTGATGTAGATTTTCAAGAAAGTGCTCCTCAACCCAGCACATGCAGTGAATTGATACCTGGAACTTTGGCCCACATGGCAGAGTATGCTGTGCGTATCCTAAAATGGGACCCCCGCATTATCAAAATGATGACAGATGATGATTACTGGTTGGCCTGCCTCCTGGATCCACGATACAAAGGGAAATTACAAAATATCATGCCACATGAGAACCTTGAGCAAATTATGGCTACCAAACAAGCAACTCTTGTAGATTTTTTGGTTCAAGCTTTCCCAGCAGACAGCGGCGGTGATGGTTCACACACAAGCTGTAGGGGGCAACATGGCAGAGGTGTTAGAGGTGCACAAAGCCGAAGTGGCATTGGACAGAGGGGATTTATGACCAGGTTGTGGAGTGATTTCGCAATGACCGCAGACACGACAGGTACTGCTGCATCGATTCAAAGTGACAGGAGACAGCATTTGTCCAGTATGGTTACCAACTATTTTTCCGCCATTATCGATGTTCTCCCTCACAGGTCATTCCCCTTTGATTACTGGGCATCTAAACTAGACACCTGGCCTGAATTGGCAGAATATGCATTACAGGAGCTCACTTGCCCAGCTGCTAGTGTACCCTCAGGAAGAGACTTCAGTGCTGCTGGTTCAATACTGACCGAAAAAAGGACACGTCTGGCTCCCCGAATTGTTGATGATCTAACCTTCATGGTTATTCATCCATGAACCAATCATGGATTTCAAATTATTTTGCCCCACCTTCACCTGCTGACATGTAGCTTGCCAGAAAAATTTCTTGGTTTTGGCCTCCTCTTACTGACTGCTCCAATTCCGCCAATTGCAGGTGCCGAATGTCCACCATAGGCCATTTATAAACCTTCCTAAATGGGCTGACTCCCCCCACAGGTCCGTGGTCACAACTTGCCGCAAGCACCCGTGCGAGTGCCATTTGCCTGGACAGATGTGTGTGCCCACTCTTGGGTGACGGCACTGGCTCAGGGTCCCACATAGTACAATGAAGTGTCTCTGAGAGTGGTGGTGCACAACCAATGTCAGACACACCATCGTAATATGAGGGGCCCTGTGCCAGTACCGCCCCCCTCGAGAGAGTGTTCCCTCCCAGCTCAAACAGTGCTCTACCACTTGCAATACTTACCTCTTCCTGCTCCACCACTGTGTAATGTGTGCTGTTAAATCCTTAAATGGCACTGCCATTACAAATTTGTTGCAATGATAGATGATAGTAAAAATATACAGGGGCCCTGGCCTCCATTTAGACCCTCTAATACTTTGCGCCAAATACCACTGTCTGCATCTCTGCAGAGGAGCCCACCCCTGTACCTCGCTATGCCACCAGTTTATTTATGAACAATTCCATGGCAGACATTTAGCCCAATTTAGTATTTTGGCCTACTAACTGTGTCAGCCACTCATAACAGTTGTCCTCTGCTGAACAAAGCTATGCCACCTGTGTACTCCTGTTACCAATTGTGAACTGCATGTAGCCTACTTACTTATTTGTGCCTAGTAACTGTGTCAGCCTCTCATAACAGTTGTCCTCCCACGCAGAACCAAGCTAGTGCACCTGGTTAGTCCTGCTAGCAGCTTTGAACTGCATGAAACCACCTTTTTTATTTTAGGCGTCTGTCTGTCTGTCTGTCTGTGCCACACATTACAACTGTTCCCCCCTGAAACAAGTTAGGCCGCCTGGTTGGGCCTGCTAGCAGTTTTGAACTGCATGAAGCCATCTTTTTTTATTTTAGGCCTCTGTCTGTCTGTCTGTCTGCACCACACATTTCAACTGTCCCCCCTTGAAACAAGCTAGGCCGCCTGGTTAGTCCTGCTAGCAGTTATGAACTGCATGAAGCCACTTTTCTTATTTTAGGCCTCTGTCTGTCTGTCTGTCTGCGCGACACATTACAACTGCCCCCCCATGAAACAAGCTAGGCCACCTGGTTAGTCCTGCTAGCAGTTTTGAACTGCATGAAGCCACCTTTTTTATTTTAAGCCTCTGTCTGTCTGTATGTTTGTCTGTCTGTGCCACACATTACAACTGTCCCCCTTGAAAAAAGTTAGGACGCCTGGTTATTCCTGCTAGCAGTTTTGAACTGCATGAAGCCACCTTTTTTATGTTAGACCTCTGTCTGTCTGTCTGTCTGCGCTACATATTACAACTGTCCCCCGCTGAAACAAGATAGGCCGCCTGGTTAGTCCTGCTAGCAGTTTTGAACTGCATTTAGCCACCTTTTTTATGTTAGGCCTCTGTCTGTCTGTCTGTCTGTGCAAGTTTGGTCTCCTTCATGTGTGTTGCCTGATTTTAGCAAACCTCTCAGAACAGCAGGCCTACATCTGTCACTTATTCACCTGTTACTGTTCAATGTTTCAGCTAGAAATGCTGGTTCAGTCCCTGTCCCATTCATCCATCCTGAGCAATCAGGTACAGACTGGGGCTGAAATTCAGTCCTAGCATTTGAAATCACACAGGCCCGTGTTGTCCCTGTCCCCATGAACCAGATGGGATATATTACTAATACTAATCTGAATGGAAAAAGGAAGATTTTCTAAAAAAAAACAATATTTCTAATGCTATCTGTGGTGTTATGAAAGGTAATTCAGTATCACAATGGACATAGAGGTCAGCGCACATACAGTGACCTGGCAATAACAAAAAAAACAAGAACGAGCTCTGAGACGTGGGAACCGCAATCCCTAATCCTCTCCAACAACACTAAAGGCAGCCGTGGATTGCGCCTAACGCTCCCTATGCAACTCGGCACGGCCTGAGAAACTAGCTAGCCTGAAGATAGAAAATAAGCCTACCTTGCCTCAGAGAAATACCCCAAAGGAAAAGGCAGCCCCACATATAATGACTGTGAGTTAAGATGAAAAGACAAACGCAGAGATGAAATAGATTTAGCAAAATGAGGCCCAACTTTCTGAACAGAGCGAGGATAGGAAAGGTAACTTTGTGTTCAACACAAAACCCTACAAAAACCACGCAAAGGGGGCAAAAAGACCCTCCGTACCGAACTAACGGCACGGAGGTACACCCTCTGCGTCCCAGAGCTTCCAGCAAGCAGGAAAAAACAAATAGACAAGCTGGACAGAAAAAACAGCAAACAAAATAGCAAAAGTGGAACTTAGCTATGCAGAGCAGCAGGCCACAGGAACGATCCAGGAGGAAACAGGTCCAATACTAGAACATTGACTGGAGGCCAGGATCAAAGCACTAGGTGGAGTTAAATAGAGCAGCATCTAACGACCTCCCCACATCACCTGAGGAAGGAAACTCAGAAGCCGCAGTACCACTTTCCTCCACCAACGGAAGCTCACAGAGAGAATCAGCTGAAGTACCACTTGTGACCACAGGAGGGAGCTCTGCCACAGAATTCACAACAGTACCCCCCCTTGAGGAGGGGTCACCGAACCCTCACCAGAGCTCCCAGCACGACCAGGATGAGCCATATGAAAGGCACAAACAAGATCGGGAGCATGGACATCAGAGGCAAAGACCCAGGAATTATCTTCCTGAGCATAACCCTTCCACTTAACCAGATACTGGAGTTTCCGCCTTGAAACACGAGAATCCAAAATCTTCTCCACAATATACTCCAACTCCCCCTCCACCAAAACCGGGGCAGGAGGATCAACAGATGGAACCATAGGTGCCACGTATCTCCGCAACAATGACCTATGGAATACCTTATGTATGGAAAAAGAATCTGGAAGGGTCAGACGAAAAGACACAGTATTAAGAACCTCAGAAATCCTATACGGACCAATAAAACGAGGTTTAAACTTAGGAGAGGAAACCTTCATAGGAATATGACGAGAAGATAACCAAACCAAGTCCCCAACCCGAAGTCGGGGACCCACACAGCGTCTGCGATTAGCGAAACGTTGAGCCTTCTCCTGGGACAAAGTTAAATTGTCCACTACATGAGTCCAAATCTGCTGCAACCTGTCCACCACAGTATCCACACCAGGGCAGTCCGAAGACTCAACCTGCCCTGAAGAGAAACGAGGATGGAACCCAGAGTTGCAGAAAAACGGTGAAACCAATGTAGCCGAGCTGGCCCGATTATTAATAGCGAACTCAGCCAAAGGCAAAAAGGACACCCAGTCATCCTGATCAGCAGAAACAAAGCATCTCAAATATGTTTCCAAGGTCTGATTGGTTCGTTCGGTCTGGCCATTAGTCTGAGGATGGAAAGCCGAGGAAAAAGACAAGTCAATGCCCATCCTACCACAAAAGGCTCGCCAAAACCTCGAAACAAACTGAGAACCTCTGTCAGAAACGATATTCTCTGGAATGCCATTTAAACGAACCACATGCTGGAAAAACAATGGCACCAAATCAGAGGAGGAAGGCAATTTAGACAAGGGTACCAAATGGACCATCTTAGAGAAGCGATCACAGACCACCCAAATGACTGACATCTTTTGAGAGACGGGAAGATCTGTAATAAAATCCATAGAGATATGTGTCCAAGACCTCTTCGGAACCGGCAAGGGCAAAAGCAACCCACTGGCACGAGAACAGCAGGGCTTAGCCCGAGCACAAATCCCACAGGACTGCACAAAAGAACGCACATCCCGCGACAGAGATGGCCACCAAAAGGATCTAGCCACTAACTCTCTGGTACCAAAGATTCCAGGATGACCAGCCAACACCAAACAATGAACCTCAGAGATGACTTTATTCGTCCACCTATCAGGGACAAACAGTTTCTCCGCTGGGCAATGATCAGGTTTATTAGCCTGAAATTTCTGCAGCACCCGCCGCAAATCAGGGGAGATGGCAGACACAATTACTCCCTCTTTGAGGATACCCGCCAGCTCAGATACACCCGGAGAGTCGGGCACAAAACTCCTAGACAGAGCATCCGCCTTCACATTTTTAGAGCCCGGAAGGTACGAAACCACAAAATCAAAATGGGAGAAAAATAGCGACCAACGAGCCTGTCTAGGATTCAACCGCTTGGCGGACTCGAGATCAAGTCAAGTTCTTATGATCAGTCAAGACCACCACGCGATGCTTAGCTCCTTCAAGCCAATGACGCCACTCCTCGAATGCCCACTTCATGGCCAGCAATTCTCGATTGCCCACATCATAATTTCGCTCAGCAGGCGAAAACTTCCTGGAAAAGAAGGCGCATGGTTTCATCACCGAGCAATCAGAACTTCTCTGCGACAAAACAGCCGCTGCTCCAATCTCAGAAGCATCAACCTCGACCTGGAACGGAAGCGAAACATCTGGTTGACACAACACAGGGGCAGAAGAAAAACGACGCTTCAACTCTTGAAAAGCTTCCACAGCAGCAGAAGACCAATTGACCACATCAGCACCTTTCTTGGTCAAATCGGTCAATGGTTTAGCAATACTAGAAAAATTGCAGATGAAGCGACGATAAAAATTAGCAAAGCCCAGGAACTTTTGCAGACTTTTCAGAGATGTCGGCTGAGTCCAATTATGGATGGCTTGGACCTTAACAGGGTCCATCTTGATAGTAGAAGGGGAAAAGATGAACCCCAAAAATGAAACCTTCTGAACACCAAAGAGACACTTTGATCCCTTCACAAACAAAGAATTAGCACAAAGGACCTGAAACACCGTTCTGACCAGCTTCACATGAGACTCCCAATCATCCGAGAAGATCAAAATGTCATCCAAGTACACAATCAGGAATTTATCCAGATACTCTCGGAAGATGTCATGCATAAAGGACTGAAACACTGATGGAGCATTGGCAAGTCCGAATGGCATTACTAGATACTCAAAATGGCCCTCGGGCGTATTAAATGCAGTTTTCCACTCATCGCCTCGCTTAATACGCACAAGATTGTACGCACCACGAAGATCTATCTTGGTGAACCAACTAGCCCCCTTAATCCGAGCAAACAAATCAGATAACAATGGCAAGGGGTACTGAAATTTAACCGTGATCTTATTTAGAAAGCGGTAATCTATACAAGGTCTCAGTGAACCATCCTTCTTGGCTACAAAAAAGAACCCTGCTCCTAATGGCGACGATGACGGGCGAATGTGCCCCTTCTCCAAAGACTCCTGTTGTGAATTCTGTGGCAGAGCTCCCTCCTGTGGTCACAAGTGGTACTTCGGCTGATTCTCTCTGTGAGCTTCTGTTGGTGGAGGGAAGTGGTACTGCGGCTTCTGAGTTTCCTCCCTCAGGTGATCTGGTGAGGTCGTTAGGTGCTTCTCTACTTAACTCCACCTAATGCTTTGATCCTGGCTTCCTGTCAATGTTCCAGTGTTGGACTTGCTTTTCCCTGGATCATTCTTGTGGCCTGCTGCTCTGCATAGCTAAGTTCTTCTTTGCTATTTGTTTGCTATTTTTTCTGTCCAGCTTGTCTAATTTGTAGCTGGAAGCTCTGGGACGCATGGGACGCAAAGGGTGTACCTCCGTGCCGTTAGTTCAGTACGGAGGGTCTTTTTCCCCCTTTGCGTGGTTTTCTTTAGGGTTTTGTGTAGACCGCAAAGTTACCTTTTCTATCCTCGATCTGTTAAGAAAGTCGGGCCTCACTTTGCTGAATCTATTTCATCTCTACGTTTGTCTTTTCATCTTAACTCACAGTCATTATATGTGGGGGGCTGCCTTTTCCTTTGGGGTATTTCTCTGAGGCAAGGTAGGCTTATTTTCTATCTTCAGGCTAGTTAGTTTCTCAGGCTGTGCCGAGTTGCACAGGCAGAGTTAGGCGCAATCCACGGCTGCCTCTAGTGTTGTTTGGAGAGGATTAGGGATTGCGGTCTGCAGAGTTCCCACGTCTCAGAGCTCGTTCTATGATTTTGGGTTATTGTCAGATCACTGTATGTGCTCTGACCGCTATGTCCATTGTAGTACTGAATTGCCTTTCATAACAGTACAGGAAGCCAAAAGTACTAATGATTCTCAATAGAGGGAAAAAAGAAGTTCTGAGACCATTTTTTTTTTCTTTGCACTGTGTTTTGCCTTTATTTTCCCCTAGACATTTGGGTGGTTCAGTACACAGGTGTAGCGATGGACATTAGAAGTCTGCCTTCATTTGTGGATCAGCTCTCGGCAAGAGTACAAAAGATTCAAAACACTATTGATCAGAAAGCTATGTTGGAACCAAGAATTCCTATTCCTGATTTGTTTTTTGGAGATAGAACTAAGTTTCTGAGTTTCAAAAATAATTGTAAATTATTTCTGGCCTTGAAACCTCGCTCCTCTGGTGATCCAGTTCAACAGGTTTTGATTGTTATTTCTTTTTTGCGCGGCGACCCTCAGGACTGGGCATTTTCTCTTGCGCCAGGAGATCCTGCATTGAGTAATATCGATGCGTTTTTCCTGGCGCTCGGATTGCTGTACGATGAACCTAATTCAGTGGATCAGGCAGAGAAAAATTTGCTGGCTCTTTGTCAGGGTCAGGATGAGATAGAGGTATGTTGTCAGAAATTTAGAAAGTGGTCCGTGCTCACCCAATGGAATGAATCTGCGCTGGCAGCTATGTTCAGAAAGGGTCTCTCTGAAGCCCTTAAGGATGTCATGGTGGGATTTCCTATGCCTGCTGGTTTGAATGAGTCTATGTCTTTGGCCATTCAGATCGGTCGACGCTTGCGTGAGCGTAAATCTGTGCACCATTTGGCGGTATTACCTGAGCTTAAACCTGAGCCTATGCAGTGCGATAGGACTTTGACCAGAGTTAAACGGCAAGAACACAGACGTCTGAATGGGCTGTGTTTCTACTGTGGTGATTCCACTCATGCTATCTCTGATTGTCCTAAGCGCACTAAGCGGTTCGCTAGGTCTGCCACCATTGGTACGGTACAGTCAAAATTTCTTCTGTCCGTTACCTTGATCTGCTCTTTGTCATCGTATTCTGTCATGGCATTTGTGGATTCAGGCGCTGCCCTGAATTTGATGGACTTGGAGTATGCTAAGCGTTGTGGGTTTCTCTTAGAGCCCTTGCAGTGTCCTATTCCATTGAGAGGAATTGATGCCACACCTTTGGCCAAAAATAAGCCTCAATACTGGACCCAGCTGACCACGTGCATGGCTCCTGCACATCAGGAGGTTATTCGCTTTCTGGTGTTGCATAATCTGCATGATGTGGTCGTGTTGGGGTTGCCATGGCTACAAGCCCATAATCCAGTATTAGATTGGAAATCCATGTCGGTGTCCAGCTGGGGTTGTCAGGGGGTACATGGTGATGTTCCATTTCTGTCAATTTCGTCATCCACCCCTTCTGAGGTTCCAGAGTTCTTGTCTGATTACCGGGATGTATTTGATGAGCCCAAGTCCGATGCCCTACCTCCGCATAGGGATTGTGATTGTGCTATCAATTTGATTCCTGGTAGTAAATTCCCAAAAGGTCGACTGTTTAATTTATCCGTGCCTGAGCACGCCGCTATGCGCAGTTATGTGAAGGAATCCCTGGAGAAGGGGCATATTCGCCCGTCATCGTCACCATTAGGAGCAGGGTTCTTTTTTGTAGCCAAGAAGGATGGTTCGCTGAGACCTTGTATAGATTATCGCCTTCTAAATAAGATCACGGTTAAATTTCAGTACCCCTTGCCATTGTTATCTGATTTGTTTGCTCGGATTAAGGGGGCTAGTTGGTTCACCAAGATAGATCTTCGTGGTGCGTATAATCTTGTGCGAATCAGGCGAGGAGATGAATGGAAAACTGCATTTAATACGCCCGAGGGTCATTTTGAGTATCTAATGATGCCATTCGGACTTGCCAATGCTCCATCAGTGTTTCAGTCCTTTATGCATGACATCTTCCGAGAGTACCTGGATAAATTCCTGATTGTGTACTTGGATGACATTTTGATCTTCTCGGATGATTGGGAGTCTCATGTGAAGCAGGTCAGAACAGTTTTTCAGGTCCTGCGTGCCAATTCTTTGTTTGTGAAGGGATCAAAGTGTCTCTTTGGTGTGCAGAAGGTTTCATTTTTGGGGTTCATCTTTTCCCCTTCTACTATCGAGATGGATCCTGTTAAGGTCCAAGCCATCCATGATTGGACTCAGCCGACATCTCTGAAAAGTCTGCAAAAGTTCCTGGGCTTTGCTAATTTTTATCGTCGCTTCATCTGCAATTTTTCTAGTATTGCCAAACCATTGACCGATTTGACCAAGAAGGGTGCTGATTTGGTCAATTGGTCTTCTGCTGCTGTGGAAGCTTTTCAAGAGTTGAAGCGTCGTTTTTCTTCTGCCCCTGTGTTGTGTCAACCAGATGTTTCTCTTCTGTTCCAGGTCGAGGTTGATGCTTCTGAGATTGGAGCAGGGGCTGTTTTGTCGCAGAGAGGTTCTGATTGCTCAGTGATGAAACCATGCGCTTTTTTTTCCAGGAAGTTTTCGCCTGCTGAGCGAAATTATGATGTGAGCAACCGAGAGTTGCTGGCCATGAAGTGGGCATTCGAGGAGTGGCGTCATTGGCTTGAAGGAGCTAAGCATCGCGTGGTGGTATTGACTGATCATAAGAACTTGACTTATCTTGAGTCTGCTAAGCGGTTGAATCCTAGACAGGCTCGTTGGTCGCTGTTTTTTGCCCGATTTGTCTTTGTGATTTCGTACCTTCCGGGCTCTAAAAATGTGAAGGCGGATGCTCTGTCTAGGAGTTTTGTGCCCGACTCTCCGGGTTTGTCTGAGCCGGCGGGTATCCTCAAGGAAGGAGTAATTGTGTCTGCCATCTCCCCTGATTTGCGGCGGGTGCTGCAAAAATTTCAGGCTAATAAACCTGATCGTTGTCCAGCGGAGAGACTGTTTGTCCCTGATAGGTGGACCAATAAAGTTATCTCTGAGGTTCATTGTTCGGTGTTGGCTGGTCATCCTGGAATCTTTGGTACCAGAGATTTGGTGGCTAGATCCTTTTGGTGGCCGTCTCTGTCGCGGGATGTGTGTGTTTTTGTGCAGTCCTGTGGGATTTGTGCTCGGGCTAAGCCCTGCTGTTCTCGTGCCAGTGGGTTGCTTTTGCCCTTGCCGGTCCCGAAGAGGCCTTGGACACATATCTCTATGGATTTTATTTCTGATCTTCCCGTTTCTCAAAAGATGTCAGTCATTTGGGTGGTCTGTGATCGCTTTTCTAAGATGGTCCATCTGGTACCCTTGTCTAAATTGCCTTCCTCCTCTGATTTGGTGCCATTGTTTTTCCAGCATGTGGTTCGTTTACATGGCATTCCAGAGAATATCGTTTCTGACAGAGGTTCCCAGTTTGTTTCAAGGTTTTGGCGAGCCTTTTGTGGTAGGATGGGCATTGACTTGTCTTTTTCCTCGGCTTTCCATCCTCAGACTAATGGCCAGACCGAACGAACCAATCAGACCTTGGAAACATATCTGAGATGCTTTGTTTCTGCCGATCAGGATGACTGGGTGTCCTTTTTGCCTTTGGCTGAGTTCGCTCTTAATAATCGGGCCAGCTCGGCTACATTGGTTTCGCCATTTTTCTGCAATTCTGGGTTCCATCCTCGTTTCTCTTCAGGACAGGTTGAGTCTTCGTACTGTCCTGGTGTGGATACTGTGGTGGACAGGTTGCAGCAGATTTGGACTCATGTAGTGGACAATTTGACCTTGTCCCAGGAGAAGGCTCAACGTTTCGCTAATCGCAGACGCCGTGTGGGTCCCCGACTTCGTGTTGGGGATCTGGTTTGGTTATCTTCTCGTCATATTCCTATGAAGGTTTCCTCTCCTAAGTTTAAACCTTGTTTCATTGGTCCGTATAGGATTTCTGAGGTTCTTAATCCTGTGTCTTTTCGTCTGACCCTTCCAGATTCTTTTTCCATACATAACGTATTCCATAGGTCATTGTTGCAGAGATACGTGGCACCTATGGTTCCATCTGTTGATCCTCCTGCCCCGGTTTTGGTGGAGGGGGAATTGGAGTATATTGTGGAGAAGATTTTGGATTCTCGTGTTTCTAGACGGAAACTCCAGTACCTGGTTAAATGGAAGGGTTATGCTCAGGAAGATAATTCCTGGGTTTTTGCCTCTGATGTCCATGCTCCCGATCTTGTTCGTGCCTTTCATGTGGCTCATCCTGGTCGGCCTGGGGGCTCTGGTGAGGGTTCGGTGACCCCTCCTCAAGGGGGGGGTACTGTTGTGAATTCTGTGGCAGAGCTCCCTCCTGTGGTCACAAGTGGTACTTCGGCTGATTCTCTCTGTGAGCTTCTGTTGGTGGAGGGAAGTGGTACTGAGGCTTCTGAGTTTCCTCCCTTAGGTGATCTGGTGAGGTCGTTAGGTGCTTCTCTACTTAACTCCACCTAATGCTTTGATCCTGGCTTCCTGTCAATGTTCCAGTGTTGGACTTGCTTTTCCCTGGATCATTCCTGTGGCCTGCTGCTCTGCATAGCTAAGTTCTTCTTTGCTATTTGTTTGCTATTTTTTCTGTCCAGCTTGTCTAATTTGTTGCTGGAAGCTCTGGGACGCAAAGGGTGTACCTCCGTGCCGTTAGTTCGGTACGGAGGGTCTTTTTCCCCCTTTGCGTGGTTTTCTTTAGGGTTTTGTGTAGACCGCAAAGTTACCTTTTCTATCCTCGATCTGTTAAGAAAGTCGGGCCTCACTTTGCTGAATCTATTTCATCTCTACGTTTGTCTTTTCATCTTAACTCACAGTCATTATATGTGGGGGGCTGCCTTTTCCTTTGGGTTATTTCTCTGAGCAAGGTAGGCTTATTTTCTATCTTCAGGCTAGTTAGTTTCTCAGGCTGTGCCGAGTTGCATAGGCAGAGTTAGGCGCAATCCACGGCTGCCTCTAGTGTTGTTTGGAGAGGATTAGGGATTGCGGTCTGCAGAGTTCCCACGTCTCAGAGCTCGTTCTATGATTTTGGGTTATTGTCAGATCACTGTATGTGCTCTGACCGCTATGTCCATTGTAGTACTGAATTGCCTTTCATAACAGACTCCTTCACATAACTCCGCATAGCGGCGTGCTCAGGCACAGATAAATTAAACAGTCGACCTTTTGGGAATTTACTACCAGGAATCAAATCGATAGCACAATCACAATCCCTATGCAGAGGTAGGGTATCGGACTTGGGCTCATCAAATAAATCCCGGTAATCAGACAAGAACTCAGGATCCTCAGAAGGGGTGGATGACGAAATAGTCATAAATGGGACATCACCATGTACCCCCTGACAACCCCAGCTGGACACAGACATGGATTTCCAATCTAATACTGGATTATGGACTTGTAGCCATGGCAACCCCAACAATACCACATCATGCAGATTATGCAACACCAGAAAGCGAATAACCTCCTGATGTGCAGGAGCCATGCACATGGTCAGCTGGGTCCAGTACTGAGGCTTATTCTTGGCCAAAGGCGTAGCATCAATTCCTCTCAATGGAATAGGACACTGCAAGGGCTCCAAGAAAAACCCACAACGCCTAGCATACTCCAAGTCCATCAAATTCAGAGCAGCGCCTGAGTCCACAAATGCCATGACAGAATACGATGACAAAGAGCAGATCAAGGTAACGGACAGAAGAAATTTTGACTGTACCGTACCAATGGTGGCAGACCTAGCGAACCGCTTAGTGCGCTTAGGACAATCAGAGATAGCATGAGTGGAATCACCACAGTAGAAACACAGCCCATTCAGACGTCTGTGTTCTTGTCGTTCAACTCTGGTCAAAGTCTTATCGCACTGCATAGGCTCAGGTTTAAGCTCAGGTAATACCGCCAAATGGTGCACAGATTTACGCTCGCGCAAGCGTCGACCGATCTGAATGGCCAAAGACATAGACTCATTCAGACCAGCAGGCATAGGAAATCCCACCATGACATCCTTAAGGGCTTCAGAGAGACCTTTTCTGAAAATAGCTACGAGCGCACCTTCATTCCACTGAGTGAGTACGGACCACTTTCTAAATTTCTGACAATATACCTCTATTTCATCCTGACCCTGACACAGAGCCAGCAAATTCTTCTCTGCCTGATCCACAGAATTAGGCTCACCGTACAGCAATCCGAGCGCCAGGAAAAACGCATCGATATTACTTAATGCAGGATCTCCTGACGCAAGAGAAAATGCCCAGTCCTGAGGGTCGCCACGCAAAAAAGAAATAACGATCCTAACTTGTTGAACTGAGTCACCAGAGGAGTGAGGTTTCAAAGCCAGGAATAGTTTACAATTATTTTTGAAACTCAGAAATTTAGTTCTATCTCCAAAAAACAAATCAGGAATAGGAATTCTCGGTTCTAACATAGAATTCTGAATCACAAAGTCTTGAATACTTTGTACTCTTGCCGTGAGCTGATCCACACATGAAGACAGACCTTTAATGTTCATTGCTACACCTGTGTCCTGAACCACCCAAATGTCTAGGGGAAAAAAAAGGCAAAACACAGTGCAGAGAAAAAAAAATGGTCTCAGAACTTCTTTTTTCCCTCTATTGAGAATCATTAGTACTTTGGGCCTCCAGTACTGTTATGAAAGATAATTCAGTACCACAATGGACATAGAGGTCAGCGCACATACAGTGACCTGGCAATAACCCAAAAAACATGAGCGAGCTCTGAGACGTGGGAACTCTGTTGACCGCAATCCCTAATCCTCTCCAACAACACTAAAGGCAGCCGTGGATTGCGCCTAACACTCCCTATGCAACTCGGCACGGCCTGAGAAACTAGCTAGCCTGAAGATAGAAAATAAGCCTACCTTGCCTCAGAGAAATACCCCAAAGGAAAAGGCAGCCCCCACATATAATGACTGTGAGTTAGGATGAAAAGACAAACGCAGAGATGAAATAGATTTAGCAAAGTGAGGCCCAACTTTCTGAACAGAGCGAGGATAGGAAAGGTAACTTTGTGTTCAACACAAAACCCTACAAAAACCACGCAAAGGGGGCAAAAAGACCCTCCGTACCGAACTAACGGCACGGAGGTACACCCTCTGCGTCCCAGAGCTTCCAGCAAGCAGGAAAAAACAAATAGACAAGCTGGACAGAAAAAACAGCAAACAAAATAGCAAAAGTGGAACTTAGCTATGCAGAGCAGCAGGCCACAGGAACGATCCAGGAGGAAACAGGTCCAATACTAGAACATTGACTGGAGGCCAGGATCAAAGCACTAGGTGGAGTTAAATAGAGCAGCACCTAACGACCTCCCCACATCACCTGAGGAAGGAAACTCAGAAGCCACAGTACCACTTTCCTCCACCAACGGAAGCTCACAGAGAGAATCAGCCGAAGTACCACTTGTGACCACAGGAGGGAGCTCTGCCACAGAATTCACAACACTGTGGCCTGCTGGGGTAAGTGACGGAGTCATCAACTTTGTGCGCTATCATATCTCTTAACAGTATGAGTGTCTTGAGAACACAAATTCTGTTAACAACGTAGCAGACAAGGCAGCCCATGACTAGACAGGCACTTCTGGCATTTGCCAGAATTGCCAGATGGCCAGTCTGGCCCTGTGAACAATTATATTTTATTGTACTTTGGGTCAATTGGTGACACTTTTCCTGAGGTCTACCCCTAATTTAAACTGTTTTAGCAAGTTTTTGGCCCCCCCTGGAGGTGTTGTTTTTGCATTTGATTTTGCCTTACATTGAATTAAATGGTGTTTCGATATATTTGATAAACCGTTCAGCGAATATAGGGCCGTTCGCCAAATCCAAACCAACCAAACCTTGAAAGGTTCGCCCATCTCTAATTGGTACCACTCCAGTGCTGAAATTAAAAAAAAACAGTTGCAGTGGTGTTCTAAGATATAAAGTCCAGTAAAGCTATTTTTTAGCAAAATTATGAGAACTGTATGTGCCTTCTGGCAAGTTTCAAAAGGTCTTTCAAAACCTTATTAAACTTAGCTGGTCTCTGGGAACACTTTGGTGTTCACCTCTTCATCCATGTAAAGGTTTTGGCCAGCAAAAAAACAAGGTTTATGGTTACTGAGTAACTGCTGGTCAGTAGAGTAAGTTAACATTAGAATAATGGGCTGATTGAGCCAAAAGAAGATGGCTAGTACAAAATCAGCAGACAAGGAAGAAGCTAAAAGAATAACTTTTGTTAAAACCAAAGGGACAGAATAAGAAACAAAATCAACAGGAAATAGAAAGGTTCAATCAGTCAAGAGCAAGTATCAATCTAAGGCAGAGGTCCCCAACTCCAGTCCTCAAGGCCCACCAACAGGTCTTGTTTTCAGGATTTCCTTTGCATTGCACAGGTGATGCAATTATTACCTGGGCAAGACTAAGGAAATCCTGAAAACATGACATGTTGGTGGGCCTTGAGGACTGGAGTTGGGGACCCCTGATCTAAGGGATAAACAGCAGAGTGGTTGTATTCAAATATCAGAATTAAAAATAAGGCACATCTAACCTGGAGAAGAATAAAAATGTATGATAGCAAAGGCTGGATATCAATAGGAAATGTAAATAGTGCACTGTAAACCCTCCTCTGCAATTGGTCTGCTGACTGGCCCCAGATATTGGCTGGTAAAAAAGACCTAATTTTGATATAAAAATCCTAAACAAATCCTATACAGTGCCTTCGAAAGCATTCGGCCCCCTTGAACTTTTCAAATTTTTCCATCATATCATGCTTCAAACATAAAGATACCAAACGTAAATTTTTGGTGAAGAATCAACAACAAGTGGAACACAATTGTGAAGTTGAATGAAATTTATTGGTTATTTTAAATTATTTTGGAAATTCAAAAACTGAAAAGTGGGGCGTGCAATATTATTCGGCCCCTTTACTTTCAGTGCACAAACTCACTCCAGATGTTCATTGTGGATCTCTGAATGATCCAATGTTGTCCTAAATGCCTAATGATGATAAATATAATCAACCTGTGTGTAATCAAGTCTCCGTATAAATGCACCTGCTCTGTGATAGTCTCAGGGTTCTGTTTGAAGCACAGTCAGAGAGCATCATGAAGACCAAGGAACACAACAGGCAGGTCCGTGATACAGTTTAAAGCTGGATTTGGATACAAAATGATTTCCAAAACTTTAAATGTCTCAAGGAGCACTGCTGTGCAAGCGATCATATTGAAATGGAAGGAGTATCATACCACTGCAAATCTACCAAGACCCGGCCGGCGTCCCTCAAAACTTTAATCTCAAACAAGGAGAAGACTGATCAGAGATGCAGCCAAGAGGCCCATGATCACTCTGGATGAACTGCAGAGATCTACAGCTGAGGTGGGACAGTCTGTCCATAGGACAACAATCAGTCGTACACTGCACAAATCTGGCCTTTATGGAAGAGTGGCAAGAAGAAAGCCATTTTTCAATGACATCCATAAAAAGTGGCATTTAAAGTTTGCAACAAGCCAAGTGGAGGACACACCAAACATGTGGAAGAAGGTGTTCTGGTCAAATGAAACCAAAATCGAATCTTTTGGCAACAATGCCAAACAATATGTTTGGCGTAAAGGCAACACAGCTCATTACCCTGAATACACCATCCCCACTGTCAAACATGGTGGTGGTAGCATCATGGTTTGGGCCTGCTTTTCTGCAGCAGGAACATGGAAGATGGTGAAAATTGATGGGAAGATGGATGGAGCCCAAAATAGTACTATTCTTGAAGAAAACCTGTTAGAGCCTGCAAAAAACCTGAGACTGGGACGGAGATTTTTCTTCCAACAAGACAATGATCCCAAACATAAAGCAAAATCTACAATGGAATGGTTCACAAATAAACGTATCCAGGTGTTAGAATGGCCAAGTCAAAGTCCAGACCTCAATCCAATCGAGAATCTGTGGAAAGAGCTGAAAACTGCTGTTCACAAACGATCTCCATCAAATCTCACTGAGCTCGAGCTGTTTGCCAAGGAAGAATGGGCAAGAATTTCAGTCTCTCGATGTACAAAACTGATAGAGACATACCCCAAGTGACTTGCAGCTGTAATCGCAGAAAAAGGTGGCACAACAAAGTATTAAGCTAAAGGGGCTGAATAATATTGCACACCCCACTTTTCAGTCAAAATATTAAAATAACCAATAAATTTCATTCAACTTCACAATTGTGTTCCACTTGTTGTTGATTCTTCACCAAAAATTTACATTCGGTATCTTTATGATGGAAGCATGATATGTGGGAAAAGGTTGAAAAGTTCTTAGGGGGCCGAATACTTTTGCAAGGCACTGTATAAATCCCATTACAGCTGGACAATCATACCACCCAGAAGGATGCTAAGAAGGTTTGGCTATGTGGACATTAGCGCAGATTACTACGCATATTTCTAAACTGTGAAAACATATGTGCAAGGAACTGAACTAATCTTTAAATATTTGTTTTTTTATTAATGAACTTGATGTAAATTCCCAGTAACAAATGACACTTCAGTAACATAAATCTATTTTCCAATACTTAATTGCTTGTTAATGTAAAAATCATTGGCATGTTGGCAAGTGCAAAGTCTTTCAAGTATTGATAGCGTCGCTGTTAGGTACATATTCAATTGCTCTGGCAAAGGTCAAAAAAATATTTTCAGTAATTAATAAATTTCACAATATCTTAAAGCACTGCTGCTTAAAGGAGCATTCACATGATCATGATTTCTGAACCAGCTGTGGGTGTCCTGACCTGAACTCAGCAGCTTCATAGGCGTAATGAGGGTGTCAAGTTCAGGTCAAGAGAGCCATGGCCAGTCCATATGTTCGGACCACAACCCAAGGATATGTGAATCCGGCCTGCGTCATACATAACCCTTTCCTAAACTTTGACATATAGAAGGCCATGTTACGTAAACCATGACAACTGGCTGATAACTTACAGCTCATGTGTTTCTATGGAAGCTTGAAAATTACGCATATTACATTTTATGAAACGGCTGGAAAAATCTTTGTTTTTTCTGTAAAGCTGGAGGACAGAAGAGAAACAAAGAATTCTTTAAAAATGTCAAAGGCTCAAGAGGGAAATGTTTCAAATAATTCAAATAAGAGACTAAGCTGATCAAATTTGTTGGGTTATTATATGATCCTTTAATATTTGACCATTTAATATACTATAATTATTACTACTTAAAGTTGTTGACATTTCTTCTTGTAGCAGCAGAAAAGATTTATATCTCCAATATGCCTCTAGAGACATTTTACTAATGTACGACTTTGCAGGAAAATCACTGAGTATGACCTTTTCAGACAAATATGAATATAGTATTATAACCTATGTATTTTAATAAAATTTGAAGCCACACATACAACATCTTAGGGGCTTTAAGACAAGTTATACTCCCAGTACCATTATTATTTTTGTTTTATAAAGACATCCATTTCATAAAACATCCTTTTAAAATGATTTACTGTTAGAAACAATATTTATAACTATGACAGCGTTTGGAAGGTCAAAATCTAAGGAAAACCAAGAAGTACTGTGTAAAACATTATTTTGGAGAATGCTTATTTACAACCACTGCAATATGAAAAGATGCTCTGCAAATGCATTTTGCTTGTGTGCATTATGGAGAAACTTTTATGAATTTGAAAATACATACTGTTTTATGGCTACGTTTTACATTATTTTTGTAAATAAAAATGTGTGAACCACTATTTTGTCTTAGTAACGCATTCATAATTTAATTGTTTGCTGTACACATTGATGGATTGATGCCAAAACCTAAATATGGCTTTATAAGTTTTTTTCTTTAAGATTTAATGCAGATATAAGTCCATGGATATCAACCTTCCATCAGGAGGAAGGCAAAATCCACATAAGGCAGAAAATAATTGCCCCATGTTAGGGGAAAAATTCCTTCCAGACAATACATATGACAATCGGACTAGTTCCTTGGATCAATGTGCCATTAAGGAATTTAGTACCCATAACTGGTAATATTATATTTTTTAAGAAAGGCAACCAGGAATTCATTGAACTCTTGTAGTGAATCAACCAGTGGCAGGAAGATCCATAGTTTCATTGCTCCTACAATAAAGAATTTGCATCTGTGATTATGATTAACCTTTCTTTCCTCTAGACATAGAGGATGCCCCTTGTCATCATTGCTGGCCTAGGTGTAAAAATGAAAATTGCTTATGACTAATTATACTTTCCAGAACCCATCATAGCACCATGGAGAGAGAGGATCTGCCCCCAAGGACAAACCTATAGTTTTAAATGTCAGAGTCTCTCTATTCACTTCAGTGGTTTACAAAGCTTGAGAGGTACTCTGTTTAATTAGTTTAATAGGCACATAAATATATACAAGTTTGACCAAATAGATATACTCTTGTACATTAATCACCATCTCCCCCATATTTACAGTATATCTACACATCCTTTTTTTATCCTTTGCAACATCATGCAAGTCAAACATGTAACACGCCACTACAAAAAGGAGGACAAAGAAGGGACGGAATAAGAAAGAATACCGTTGTGGGTTATGGAAAATCCAATTACCATTAATTAATTATAATGTTTTCCCTTTCCCACAACAGCACTATGGAGAGAGATTTCAGAGGAATCCCTTAAGGAGGGAGCACCACTTTCAGGACTTAAAGGTCAACAGAGCCCAAGTCTAACCCATAATGCCTAAATAAGTTGATAGGTGAGGACCACATAGCTGTCCTACAAATCTGCTCTAAAGAGGCATTGGCACAAGATGTGAATACAACCCTGGTGGAGTGTGCTTTCAAGTTTTCCAGAGGGTCTAGACCACTTGACGTGTATGCCAGGGAAATTCCTGTTTTGATCCATTTGGCTAGAAATCCTTTTGATGCTGCCTGGCCTTTGCCATGGCTATGAAAGAGAATAAAAGGAAACTAAACTTCCTGAAACCCCCATTGATTCTATACATTGTAGAAGGCACATTCTATCATCTAGCATGTGAAACTACCTTCCTTTTGCAATCTTAGGTTTATTACAGAATGAAGAAAGTACTATTTCTTGGGACCTATGAAAAACTGTGGCAACTTTTGGGAGGAAGGCTGGGTTTGTCTAAGTATATGACTCTATCTGGAAGGAAACTCATAAAAGATTGGTTTGCTGATAGGGTCTGCAACTCTCCATCCTTTCTGGCCAATGTAAGGGCTACTAAAAGGATAATTGTAATGGTTAGTATTCTGATTTTGACATTTAAGTAATGTTCGAATGGGGCATAGGTAAAGGCTTTCAGGACTAAGTTAAGGTTTTAAGGTGGGGTTTGTGACTGAGGCAGTATACTTGACTGAACCAATACTTTAATAACTCTTATTATTAAATGGTGATCTCAGGACCAGGGTCAGCACCTGGCATACCCGGGCAAGTGCCGGGGCCCTGGAGAGACAGGGGGGCCCATTCAGGGCAGGCGTTAGGGGCAGGCAGCTGCCTAGGGCCCCCGCTCCCCCAGGGGCCCTCAGCTAGCGGCAGATTAGCAGCCACTATGAGGCCTCTGTGAGGCAGGGGGGCCCGCCTGTCACCAGCGCCAACTCCCCTGCCGCCACATTGAACTATACCGGCATCTGCCGGTAAAGTTCAAAGCAAATGATGGAGGAGAGAGCGTCACCTGATGCTCCCTCTCCCATCATTCCCCACTCTGACACTGCTGCTGCGGGTGCGCGATGATGTCATCGCGCACTCGCTTTGTGTCAGGCAGTGCAGCGGCAGCCGCCGAGACCGTAGCAAGGAGCAGCGCGGGCACGTTGAGAGGTGAGGCATGTTTTTTTGTAACTGTAACAGTGAATACTGGACTATGGGGCCATTCTTGGGGGGAGAGGGGCTGTGCTGTATACTACATGTCTGTGCTATATATGTGACGCCCAAGAGACCGGGGTACCCAGCACCGGACCAATGGGGTCTGTCTCTTGAGGGGGGTGTCACGGGTGGCTTGACCCGGTGCTGTGGCCTCAGGCAATGCACAGTGTAAAGGGTATCGTGAGGGAACAGGCACTTACTTGATCAGCAGCAGGTTCTCTCAGCGGTGATGATCCCAATCCTGGATAGATGGCTATTGTCCAAATGAAAGGCTGAGGCACTGAAACGTATAACCAGTTTACTTTACCAAAAAAGGATTTACAACCAGTCCTGTCACCGGAGTCTGTATGGGAACTCTGAGTTACTTTGACCCTGCCGGGGTCTTCGCCTCTTATTGTACGCAATATCTGTGTGGCCCTGCTGCTGTATGTGAACTGGCTGCCGGCCCAATCTGTCCCCTCCGGGTCCTGGTTCGACGGGCAACCCGAGTCCTCTTATCGGCTTACCCCCTCCAGGAGTACCGCTGAACTCTGTGTCTGTTGCTGCGTCCGACCCTAGTGAAGCTGATATCACCTCACGTTTTTCCGGTTGCTGTATTATATGTAATGAATACAGCCACGGATCCGGTATCCGTCTTTACGCCTGTTCTGGGTAGTGATTAATGCTACCCGGTTCTCACAATGTCCTTTATCTCTATCCCTCTTCTCCTCAGGCCGGTGATTTAGGCCTGGTAACAGTCACAGGGCTGTTAGAGATTCAACTGTATGACCTCTCACTTTCAGCTCCTTAGCCCAACTGCCAGTTCTTCTCTCAGACCAGAATGGATCAAGGAGAGTCTCTGGAGCTCCCCCTTCTGGCCGGAGGTGGTAGTGCAGTCTTGCTATTTTAGTATTTGCATTTACTGTCAGTAACTATTTTTGTGGCAAATACCCCTAGGGGTGCCACATTCCCCCTTAGTTAAGAACAGTACTCCGGGACTGTGGGACAATAACATTTTGAAATAACAATTAATATGTACAGAGTCTTAAAAATGAAAAGTTACAAAAACCACTCGAGGAAACAAAAATATAGTTCTGTACAAAGTCACTTCAAATAGCGTCCATTAATACAGTTCTATCCTTGAAGGTACTAGGAAAGGCACTGCACTTTGTGTCCAGGAATTTAGTTCCATTTTTCCAACGGAGTTATCAATATAAAGTCTAAAGAAAGTTCAAAAAGAGCGAGGAGCAAAGTTCAAAAAGCAGTCTTTCCAGAGCTTTGATTTAGTGCCTCCGGGCTGATAAAAAGTTCAAGAATATGCAAGAAGTTCATACAGACAAGTCTCTGTAGGCACTGGGCTTAAACGTTGCAGACTGATAACAATGACTATACTACATTTTCTGTTTAACTATATACGGCATAACATATATACAATTCACATTATGAGCTTTATAGTTGGTAATCTGCATACCTGGCCGGTAATTGACCCTGGGTACTACGCTGTGATCTACGTAATAGCGGTGTCTCTTCATGTGGTGTACTACTGTCTACTGCGGATGTAGTATCTGCCCGCTCTGCTAAAGATATTTCCACGACTATGGAGTTGGCAAGTCCACCGTGAATGGGATTACTCTGACCAGGAATCTGTTCTTCCTGGCCTGGAACCTTCTGTAGTACGGGGTCAGCCTCTTCCTGTCTTGGGACTTCTGGTATTGGGTTTGGTGTTGGGTAAAAGGCCACCATGGGAACCACTACTGCACCATGGTATGTTAGTAGGGTTTTAGGAAAGTCTCCTATACAGGTGTGATACACTTCCTCTTCTTTTTCCTTTACTGGTTGAACCTGTATGGATTGAATAACTTCTGGTTCTGGCTGGACAACGTCTGGCTCTTTCAATGCTTCCGGACATAATTTAAGATTGTCTCTTGACACTAGTACAGATGTTAAGCCTCCGTTTTTGCTAATGAGACACATTTTAGGATTATCCACTCTTGTTGGTAAAACTGTGTAGGGTACGGCTTCCCACTGATTGTCCAGTTTATTGGTTCGACGATTTCTCTTGAGCACTTGGTCACCTGGTCTTAATGGGGTCGCTAGAGCATTCTGGTTGAAAGTTCGCTCTTGTCTTTCTCTAGTTTGCTGAAGGCTTCTTTCCACACTCTCTTGCACTTGGCGATACTGCTTTTGCCGTATGATATCCCAATTGGAGTCTTGGACTTCTGCGTCTGGTTTCAGAATTCCCATTTCTAGATCGATTGGTAATTGGCCGGGTCTTGCACGCATAAGGTAAGCTGGGGTGCAATTGGTGGAACTCACCGGGACATGATTATACAGATCCACCAAGTCAGGCAATTTCTCTGGCCATTGATTCCTTTCTGCCTCAGGTAAAGTCTTTAGTAGTTCTATTACAATATGGTTCATCTTCTCGCATAAGCCGTTTGTTTGTGGATGATAGGCCGTCGTCCGGATCTTTTTGCAACCATACATATTACAGAATTCTCTGAAGATCTCTGATTCAAAGGCTGTACCTTGGTCGGTGAGAACCTGTTCCGGATATCCATGGGGTCTACAAAAGTACGTTTGGAACGCTTTGGCTGCTGTTTTTGCTGTCAGATCTTTTACGGGTACTACTACCAAGAAGCGTGAATAATGGTCCACGATTGTCAAGGCATAGACTTAGCCGGACCGGCTTGGTGTCAACTTCACGTGGTCCATGGCTACAAGTTCAAGTGGTTGTTTGGTGATTATGGGCTGCAGTGGTGCTCTTTGGTTCTTTTGATCGTTTCTTCTGAGGTTACACGGGCCACAATTTCTGCACCACTGTTCGATTGATTTTCTCATCCCGACCCAATAAAATCTTTCTCTTAGAAGTACTTCTAACTTTTTCCAACCATTATGGTAAGCTTCGAGGACCATCTTGACATCTTGTTTAGGCACGATAATTTGCCAAACCAATTCATGTGTTTTCGGATTGGTGTACCTTCTACAGAGCTTCCCTTGATACAGGAACATTTTGCCTCTCTCTTTCCAGAGTTGATGCGTCTCTTCTGGGGCAACCTCATCGGGATATGCACTTTGCTCAGTTAACAGTTCCTTCACCAACTTCACAGCCGGATTTCTGTTTTGGGTGTCAGCCCATCTATGGTGTGCTAACGGATTTAAATTCACCTCTTGTTGTTTCTGATAGGTACTTGACTGATGATGTTTTGCCTTGGGATGATGGAAGGCTGGTAGTTCAATTTCTTCAAGCTCCCCCATTTCTTCTTCTACATCTCTCAAGTGTGGCATCCGGGATAGGGCATCGGCATTTCCATTCTTGTGACCTGCTCGATACTTGATCTTGAAGTTGTAATTAGATAACCGGGCTATCCATCGCTGTTCTAACGCACCTAATTTGGCTGTGTCCAGGTGGGTCAACGGATTGTTGTCAGTATAGACAATAAATTCTGCAGCGGCCAGATAGTGTTTGAAACGTTCAGTCACAGCCCAAACTACTGCCAGTAGTTCCAATTTGAAGGAGCTGTAATTTTCTGAATTTCTTTCAGTAGGCCGGAGCTTTCTACTTGCAAAGGCGATGACTTTCTCCCGACCTTCTTGCTTTTGTGACAGCACCGCTCCTAGTCCCACATTACTGGCATCGGTGTAGAGGATGAAAGGTTGATGGTAATCTGGGTATGCCAGAACCTCTTCTCCGGTTAGTGCCTTCTTTAGTTGTTCAAAGGAGTCTTCCCTTTCGTCGTTCCACTGAAAAGGAGGGTTTCGGTTTGAAGGTTTCTTCATCTGCCCTACCAAGGTGTCTTGCAAGGGTGCTGCCAACTTGGTAAATCCTTTTATAAATCTGCGATAGTAACCCACCAATCCCAGGAATTGTCTCACTTCTTTTGCGCTGGTAGGTCTTGGCCAATCCCTTATGGCGCTTATTTTCTCGGGATCTGGTGCTACTCCCTCCGAACTCACGATGTGTCCCAGGTACTGTACCTTTGGCTTGAGAAGGTGACATTTGGATGGCTTGACTTTCATGCCATACCTGGATAAGGCTTCGAACACTTCTGCCAGGTCTATTAAGTGTTGTTCGTAAGTCTTTGAGTAGACGATCACATCATCTAGGTACAGGAGGACGGTCTCGAAGTTCTTGTGTCCGAGGCAGCATTCCATCAGCCGCTGGAAGGTACCGGATGCGTTGCAGAGTCCGAACGGCATGCGATTAAATTCACATAGACCCATTGGTGTGGTGAATGCTGTCTTTTCCTTATCTCGCTCAGCCACAGGGACTTGCCAATACCCGCTTGTTAAGTCTAAGGTGGAAAAATAATTAGCAGATTTCAAAGCAGTTAAGGACTCTTCTATCCTAGGCAAGGGGTAGGCGTCTTTATGGGTGATGTTATTAATCTTCCAGTAGTCTACGCACATTCTCATGGTTCCGTCCTTTTTTTTGACAATCACTAGAGGGGCCGCCCAGTGGCTACAGCTGTCTCTTATTACCCCGGCCTGTTTCATCTCCCTCAGCATATCTTTTGCACATTGATAGTGAGCGGGCGGTATGGGTCTATATCTTTCTTTTATTGGGGGATGGTCACTGGTGGGGATTGTGTGTTCTACCCCTTCTATCCGTCCGAAGTCCAATGGGTGTTTACTGAAGACTTGTTCATATTCCGTCACTAGCCTATACACCCCTTGTTTTTGATGGGTAGGTGTTGAATTTATGCCCATGTGTAGCTGTTGGCACCAATCCATTTCTCCATCTGAGCCATTGCCTTCCACCTGACAGGTTGGTTCTAAGGGCTCAATGGTTGTGATGGCATTGTTGTCAACAGTATATAGCTTTGCCATTGTAGCATACCTTGGCAAAGTGACCTCTTCCTCTCCACAGTTCAAAAGTCGTACCGGCACTCGTCCCCGGTGTACCTCGACTATCCCTCGTGCTGTGAGTATAGTGGGCCTGCTGTCGGTGTACACTGGTTCTATTAAGGCTTGATAATCTCGTCCCTTAGTACCAATGGCTGCTCTACACCATACCAGCATTTCTGTTTTTGGTGGGATTACAATAGATGTTGGATCACTTTCCCTCACACTGCCGATTTCTCCACCTGCAACTTCTACCTGTTGCCTTAACATCAATACTTTTATTTCCCTCCGGAGAACTCTCTGCTGGCAGGATTGGGCAGTTTCAGCAATTTGCTGTAAGACAGAAATGACTTCGGAAAAGCAGTTCTCTAACACATTCATTCCTATCAATACAGTTGGTTCACAGTTCCGCCGGTCAACATCAACAACAATTATACCCTGTTTCTTCAATTCTACTTTTCCAATCTTTATGGTCATCTCCCTGAATCCTAGTTTCGGTACCAACTTACCATTACTGGCCCATATATCTAGTTCAACATCAGAGGGCCCTTTATCAATATCTGCATCAGCCCAGTACCTCTTATAAAGGATATACGGTATAGATGAAATCTGGGAACCTGTGTCCAGCAAAGCGTTGAGGGGCATTCCGTCCAGCACGATAGGGATAATTGGTCGTCCTCCGATGTACCTGTCGTGCCAGGGTGTTGGGCCTTGAAAGTTCATTCCTGCGAAGCGGCCCGCATTCCCAGGGGATTCCCGTTTAAATCACAATCTCGTGCAAAGTGGCCTGGCTGCTGGCAACGGCGGCAAATGGGCTGTCCATCCGGTTGGTAGCGGTCGCGGGGTCGTCCTCTCCATGTCGGGTATCTCCGGGGTCTCATCCATGGAACACCTTCTCTACGGTTTGACAACTCCATCTTGGGTCCTCTCATCTCCTGCATGGTTTTAGCCATTGAAGCAACAACATCAGTTAAAGAGTCAAGCTTTTGTTGAAGAGCCTCATTAGTACTGGGCCCCAGGGGCTTAGCAATGGCCCCGGACATAGCTGATGTCACTGGTACTCCATGTTGTTGAGGAGCCTCTGCCATGAGTTGCGCAGGATCCTGATCCCGAGGTGCCTCTGCCAGCTGGAGACGTATAACGCTCTCCTTTAATTGGGCAAATGTCAATTCAGGGTTCTTAAAAACAAGCATGCTCACATGCCCCCGGTGAGAAGGGGTGTAGAGTCCCTCAATAAATTGATCTCTTAGCAGTTTATCCGCTCCGGTGTTAAAAATGGGTTCAGCCAGTGTAAGTGATTTAAGGGCTTCCTGCAGGTTTAATGCAAAGTCTCTCACGCCCTCATTAACTTTTTGTTTGCAATTAAAGAATCGTACTTTAGCTTTGCTGCTGGCAGTGGTTTCAAATGTAGCTTTTAATCCAGCAAATATGCGTTCAACAGTGCCTTTTAGATCAGCTGCCCATGCTGTGACTTCTCGCTTAGCATGGCCACTTAACTGCATCATCAGGAGACTAACACGCTGAACTTCACCCACAGGGAACATGTCAAAATGGGCCAGCATCTTTTCTCTGAAATCGTCAAGGGTATTAGGCTCACCTTCATACATTGGAAGCCATGGGCCATCCGGGGTATATGGCATCAGCACCGGCATGATGGGCGCCACTCCTTGCACCGCTGCGCTACCGGACTCTCTATCGACACTCTGTCTTTCAGCTGCATTAGCGTCGCCGGGTGCTGCGGCGTCTCCGTGCTGCGACATACTGTGCCCCCTTAGTTAATCCGGACCCTTCCGGTCCTCCGCTTCCGTCGGGATAGTGTAGATTCGTTCCGCTGTGCAGCAGGATCGATTTTCCCCTTGCTCTGATGTCAGAGCGCTCAGCTTGGTGCCGCCCACAATGACACGCCCCCTGCTGCTCCCACCCACCGCGCTCTGTAATGGCGGATTCTGAAGTTTTTCAGTTAGACTGGGGCTCAGGTGATGGCGTAGCTCAATTAACAGTCTCGTGCCTAACGGTTATGAAGTGATTACCTCAGGGGATGGCGGCCATCTTTACTCCATTATAACCAATGGGGAAAAGTCACTTTCAATAGTTTTCAATGGAGAATGGATTTTTCTTTAATAAAGTCAATTTTCAAGATTTTTCATCCAAGTTTTCACAGTTTTGGGCTCCAATCACGGCACACAATACCCGGTATACGGGCTGGCTAGATCCTGTTCGTGACGCCAATTGTCACCGGAGTCTGTATGGGAACTCTGAGTTACTTTGACCCTGCCGGGGTCTTCGCCTCTTATTGTACGCAATATCTGTGTGGCCCTGCTGCTGTATGTGAACTGGCTGCCGGCCCAATCTGTCCCCTCCGGGTCCTGGTTTGACGGGCAACCCGAGTCCTTTTATCGGCTTACCCCCTCCAGGAGTACCGCTGAACTCTGTGTCTGTTGCTGCGTCCGACCCTAGTGAAGCTGATATCACCTCACGTTTTTCCGGTTGCTGTATTATATGTAATGAATACAGCCACGGATCCGGTATCCGTCTTTACGCCTGTTCTGGGTAGTGATTAATGCTACCCGGTTCTCACAATGTCCTTTTTCTCTATCCCTCTTCTCCTCAGGCCGGTGATTTAGGCCTGGTAACAGTCACAGGGCTGATAGAGATTCAACTGTATGACCTCTCACTATCAGCTCCTTAGCCCAACTGCCAGTTCTTCTCTCAGACCAGAATGGATCAAGGGGAGTCTCTGGAGCTCCCCCTTCTGGCCGGAGGTGGTAGTGCAGTCTTGCTATTTTAGTATTTGCATTTACTGTCAGTAACTATTTTTGTGGCAAATACCCCTAGGGGTGCCACATATACTACATGCCTTTGTTATATACTACATGGGCTTTGCTATATACTATATGGGCTGTTATATGCTACGTGGGCTGTGCTATATACTACATGGCTGTTCTATATACTACATGGGCCGTGTTATATACTATGTGGCTGTGCTATATACTATATGGGCTGTTATATGCTACGTGGGCTGTGCTATATACTACATGGCTGTTCTATATACTACGTGGGCCGTGTTATATACTACGTGGGCTGTTATATGCTACGTGGGCTGTGCTATATACTACATGGCTGTGTTATATACTACGTGGGCTGTGTTATATGTGATCATGAATCGTGTTATGTGTTAAAGGGGGGGGGTCCACTAAAACTCTTTCACCCGGGGCCCTCAAAAACCTGGAGCCGGCCCTGGGTGATCTGCTAATTTGCATTTAAAGATAACCCCCAAGGCTGTGATTTGGACTTTTAGGGTATTCAGTTTAAGAACATTCTCTAACCCTTTTTGCAGTAATTTTAAAATGACCGACCAAACAACTGGATTGTTTTTAAATTGAATTAACCATGAAAACTTTAGGAATTTCCTTCAAACTGTAGCATAAATATTGGAAGTGTCCTTTGTATAATTCAGTAGGGTTGAATAGGGTAGAAATTATGTTTTTTGAGAATCCCTAAGCTGCTAAACGTTCCAGCTCAAATGCCACACTGTCAGATGGAGACCTCTCATGTTCGGATGTAGGATTATCACCTCTGCCTAATCAGTCCTAATCTTCCTCAGCACTATTGGAATTAGTGAGATGGTAGGTAAGGTGAAGACTAACCCCCAGGCCATTTGTGGAAAAGGGCATCCACTACACAGGGGAATTCCCTTGGGTCCCTAGGGAAAAAATAACTTCTGAACTTTTTTTTGTTCAGTTTTCAAACCGATGTAATAGTGGTTTTTCCCGATCTGCAAGTGATTTCCTGGAATATTAGAGGGTTTAGAGATCACTCATCCTGGTTTATTCGATGATTGTTGACGGAGTCTTCTTCTCATTTTTCTTTTCCTTTTATGTAACTTGCTGATAACAACTGAAAATTTCCACTGACTAAGGGTACTGTCACACTATACGATTTACCAACGATCACGACCAGCGATATGACCTGGCCGTGATCGTTGGTAAGTCGTAGTGTGGTCGCTGGAGAGCTGTCACACAGACAGCTCTCCAGCGACTAACGATGCCGAGGTCCCCGGGTAACCAGGGTAAACATCGGGTTACTAAGCGCAGGACCGCGCTTAGTAACCCGATGTTTACCCTGGTTACCAGCGTAAACGTAAAAAAACAAACAGTACATACTTACATTCCGGTGTCGGTCCCTTGCCGTCTGCTTCCCACACTGACTGACTGCCAGCCGTAAAGTGAAAGCACAGCACAGCGGTGACGTCACCGCTGTGCTCTGCTTTCACTTCACGGCCGGCAGTCAGTGAGTGCGGGAAGCAGACGGCAAGGGACCTGACGGACACCGGAATGTAAGTATGTACTGTTTTTTTTTTTTTACATTTACGCTGGTAACCAGGGTAAACATCGGTTTACTAAGCGCGGCCCTGCGCTTAGTAACCCGATATTTACCCTGGTTACAAGCGAACACATCGCTAGATCGGTGTCAAACACACCGATCCAGTGATGACAGCGGGAGATCCAGCGACGAAAGAATGTTCCAAACGATCTGCTACGATGTACGATTCTAAGCAGGATCCCTGATCGCTGCTGCGTGTCAGACACAGCGATATCGTATGGATATCGCTGGAACGTCACGAATCGTACCGTCGTAGCGACAAAAGTGCCACTGTGTGACGGTACCCTAAGTCTATTATTTCTATTGCCTCTGCAATCAACTTTTTAAACTATGTGCCCTCTTGCTTGTTCACGTATGCCTCCACTATCCTTTTGTCTGATAACACTTTTACATGGTGGCCCCTTATTCAAGGCTCAGTTCCCTTTGATTTTTTCTTCTTTTCTGAAGTTTTTCCACTGAAGTCTTCAAAAGAGAATTTGACCACAAGTTACCACAGGAATACAAAATGTTAAGGTTCCTAGTGTTGTTATTGCTTTCCACAGAGTAATGACTAAATTGTTGATTATTTCACACTTTGACTTGCCCACTTTTCTTATTTTTTTTCCTCTGGAAGAAAGGATGTTTGATTTGTGGAGTCTAGCAATATTCACAAAAATGTTGCCTCTGTTCTGGAATTGTTTTTGATTTTTTTAAATTTATTAACCACCCTAGTGTGACTAATATATCTTTGACTTGAAAAACTGCCCTTCTGCAATCTGACCTTGATTTTCGTACTGTTAGAAAAGCATCAAGGTATGGAATGAATAAAATGGCTTTCTCCTTGACATGAACTGACATCTCTGCCACCAAACTTGGGGCGATTGAAAGGCCAAAGGTGAGGATTTGGAAATCTAGGTGGATTAGCCCACCCTGATTACCACTGAGATATTTTTGGTGCCTCTGAAATATTAGAAAATGATAATAGGCATGCTGGAGATCTATGGTTGCCATAAAAATTCCCAGAAACAGAAGTTTTACTGTAGAGACAATTCTTTCCATTTTGAAATGTTTTCTTATTAAAAATTGATTTAAATTTAAAGAAATATTGTAATTGTCCTGAAACAAAGGTCAATTTTCCTTCTTAAAAAGAGAGGAATCTAAAATCCACTTGCTATGTTTTTCTCCAGAACTTGTGTTAGCACTCTTTTATTAATAACATGACTTCCCATTCTATGGCCTGGTGACCTATTCTGCAGTGCTGATCCTTTGTGACCATGAACCTTTTGGGGGGTTTGCTACAAAACTCTACTTTTAACCCCTATGGTGTCAAAGATGCATTGACTTAAGGATATCTTTTCCAAGGCAGGAATACATTCTTTTAGTCTTCCTCCTACCTGGCTACTGGTATCTTTGTGTCCTGGATGTCTTTTTTTTGTTACTTGACCCTTTCCATTTTGGGTCGCTTTGACTCAGGGACATGACTTGTCTGTTCTTTCTCAATGGACAAAAGGGTGCTTTGAGCTTCAGGATACTGGCAAGTGGGAACCCCTTTTTTGAGTCTGAATCCTTATCCAAGATTTTGTCTACTGTTGAGTCAAAGAGAAATTCAGTAGGGATGAGAGAACATACTCTGATATCACTCGAGTATCTCGGTGCTCAGATATGCTCACGCCTTATTGAGCTTTGGCTGGTGTTCAGATTTGAAGCTTGAATTTCAACCAGGCATATATTGCAGCTGCACGTGACCACAATCTTTTTTTTTTGTATGAAAAAATTGACTATATTGTCATCTAAAACATTTAATGTCGTTAGTGCTACATTATGGTGGTATGAAAAACTCCAAAAAATTCAACATTTTTGTCTGGATTCAATTAGTTATCTATAAAAAGAAGCATATTTTCTTGTTCTGATGAAGTTAAGAAAAAATGCACGTACTTTCAGTCTGGATTTTATATTTATTATATGAGACAGCAGCAACTCAGATTATCCGCAAACCCTCCTTATCTGTATTTTACCTGTCTGATAACCCATTAGACATGCAGCATCTTGAAGTTTAAGTGATTGAAATGTTGTCTAAATCAGGTTAGTATAACCATATTTAACTCATGTCCGGCATTGAGTATAATATTACTCCGATGTCGGACACCCTACCTATGATGTGGGCTCCGGCGGTAAGCTCACATCTTTTCCCGCATGTCAGCTGTTTTGATAGGTTGGCATGACAACCAGAGGTCTCCAGCAGACCTCTATGGTTGTCACTGTCAGATTACAATAAGCACTGCCTTGTGGTTGGCACTCATTACAAGTCATCAATTTTGCTCTGCTACATACAGGAGATCTGATTAATGCCTGTATGTAGCAGAGGTGAACGGATTATGGCAGCTTCTAGTCTGCCATGGAGACTACCGAAGCATGCCAAATGTAACAAAATTGTTTTTAAAAATACATAGAATATATATATATATAGATATATATATATATATATCTATATATATATATATATATATACTAGCTATTGAACCCGTTCTACGCCCAGGTGGCGAGCATTTATATTGGTATATGGTCTCCATCCTGGTATGTGCTGCTCCATCCTGCGTCCCCATCCTGTCATGTGCTGCTCCATCCTGCGCCCCATCCTGTCATGTGCTGCACCCATCCTGTGCCCCCATTCTGGCATGTGCTTCTCCATCCTGCGCCCCCATTCTGTCATTTGCTGCTCCCATCTTGCGCCCCCGTTCTGTCATGTGCTGCTCCCATCCTGCTCCCCCGTTCTGTCATGTGCTGCTGCCATCCTGCACCCCCGTTCTGTCATGTGCTGCCCTATTCTGTCATGTGCTGCTCCCATCCTGCACCCCCGTTCTGTCATGTGCTGCTCCTATCCTGCGCCACCATTCTTTAATTTGCTGCTCCCATCCATATGCCCCATACGCTGCTCCATAAGATGCTCCATAGTACATGTCCCGTATCAGGTGGCGTAAGTAACAAATAGCTATGGCATGAAGTGCCACAGCCTCATGCCACATCAATTTGTTACTTGTGCCACCTGATTCCTTTCCGCCGCCATTTTCTTGGTCCTCCTGCTGCCGGAATCGGCGCCTGCGCAGTCCGCGCATTCCGGTGCCATTTTCTTGAAGACACACTGCAGTGTGTCTTCAAGAAAATGGCACCGGAAAGCGCGGACTGCGCAGGCGCCGATTCCGGCAGCAGGACCAAGAAAATGGCGGCGGAAAGGAATCAGGTGGCGTAAGTAACAAATTGATGTGGCATGAAGTGCCACAGCTTCATGCCACAGCAATTTGTTACTTACGCCATTCCTTTCTGCCCATTTTATTCGTCCTCCTGCTGCCGGAATCGGTGCCTGCGCAGTCCATGCTTTCCGGCGCCATTTTCTTGAAGACACACTGCAGTGTGTCTTCAAGAAAATGGCGCCGGAAAGCGCGGACTGTGCAGGCGCCGATCCCGGCAGCAGGACAAAGGAATCAGGTGGCGTCAGTAACAAATTGCTGTGGCATGAAGTGCACCTGCAGTGTGTCCTCAAGAAAATGGCACCGGAAAGCGCGGACTGGGCAGGCGCCGATTCCAGCAGCAGGAGGATGAAGAAAATGGGTGGAAAGGAATGGCATAAGTAACAAATTGCTGTGGCATGAAGTGCCACAGCATAATCTGGGCGCAAATATCTGCACGGTGTCCCCCTGCTCCCGACCCCCTGCTCCCGGCAGTCCGCGCCTTCCGGCGCCATTTTTTTTCCTGACACTCTATAATGTAACGCTAGGAGCATCGCACCTGCGCAGTCTATAAAGGCTTCGGACAGAGTGACGCTCCCAGCGTTATAGATACACTGCTCAAAAAATAAAGGGAACACTAAAATCCCACATCCTAGATATCACTGAAATATTTCAGTTGCAAATCTTTATTCATTACATAGTGGAATGTGTTGAGAACAATACAACCTAAAAATTATCAACGTAAATCACAACTAATAACCCACGGATGTCTGGAGTTGGAATAATGCTCAAAGTCAAAGTGGAAAATGAAGTTACAGGCTGATCCAACTTCAGTGGAAATGCCTCAAGACAAGGAAATGATGTTCAGTAGTGTGATCTCCATACAATGCCTTAGCATGCTCCTGATAAGGCGGCGGATGGTCTCCTGAGGGATCTCCTCCCAGACCTGGACAAAAGCATCTGCCAACTCCTGGATAGTCTCTTGTGCAATGTGATGTTGGTGGATGGTGCGAGACATGATGTCCCAGATGTGTTCAATCGGATTCAGGTCTGGGGAACTGTCGGGCCAGTAAAATAGCTTCAATGCCTTCATCTTGCAGGAATTGCTGACAAACTCCAGCCGCATGAGGTCTGGCATTGTCCTGCATTAGGAGGAACTCAGGGCCAACTGCGCCAGCATATGTCTCACAAGGGGTCTGAGGATCTCATCTCGGTACCTAATGGCAGTCACGCTACCTCTGGTGAGCACATGGAGGACTATGCGGCACTCCAAAGAAATGCCACCCCACACAATTACTGACCCACTGCCAAACCGATCATGCTAAAAGATGTTGCAGGCAGCAAATTGCTCTCCACGGCATCTTCAAACTCTGTCACATCTGCCACATGTGCTCAGTGTGAACCTGCTTTCATCTGTGAAGAGCCAGTGGCGAATTTGCCAATCCTGGTGTTTTGTGGCAAATGTCAATCATCCTGCACGGTGTTGGGCTGTTAGCACAACCCCCATCTGTAGATGTCGGGCACTCAGACCATCCTCATGGAGTTGGTTTTTAACAGTTTGTGCAGACACATGCACATTTGTGGCCTGCTGGAGGTCATTTTGCAGGGCTCTGGCAGTGCTTCTCCTGTTCCTCCTTGCACAAAGGCTGAGGTAGTGGTCCTGCTGCTGGGTTGTTGCCCTCCTACTGCTCCCTCCACATCTACTGGTGTACTGGCCTGTCTCCTGGTAGCACCTCCAGTCTCTGAACACTATGCTGACAAACACAGCAAACCTTCTTGCCACAGCTTGCATTGATGTATCATCCTGGATGAGCTGCATTACCTGAGCCACTTGTGTGGGTTGTAGAGTCTGTCTCAAGTTACCACAAGTGTGAAAGCACAACCAACATTCAAAAGTGACCAAAACATTAGCCAGAAAGCATTAGTACTGAGATGTGGTCTGTGGTTCCCACCTGCAGAACCACTCCTTTATTAAGTGCGTCTTGATAATTGTCAATAATTTTGATATGATGTCTATTCCATTTGCACAACAGCATGTGACATTGATTGTCAAACAATGTTGCTTCCTAAGTGGATAGTTTGATTTCACAGAAGATTGATTTACTTGAAGTTATATTCTGTTGTTTAAGTGTTCCCTTTATTTTTTTGAGCAGTGTATATAAGTTCAAATCACCCCCCTTTTGCCCCATTCAAAATAAAACAGTAAAAAATCAAACAATTACATATTTGGTATCGCTGTGTTCAGAATTGCCCGATCTATCAATATAAAAAAAAGAATTAGCTTGATTAGTTTTTTTGGTCTCCTTAACATTGCATTAAAATGCAATAATGAGCGATCAAAAGATCATATCTGCATTGGTATCATTAAAAGGGTCAGCTCAGCACTCAAAAAATAAGTCCTCATCCAACCAAAGATCATGAAAAATGGAGACTAGTGATGAGCGAGCATACTCGTTGCTTGGGTTTTCCCGAGCACACTTGGGTGATCTCCGAGTATTTGTTAGTGTTCGAAGATTTAGTTTTTATAGGTCAGTTTTAGCATTTAGTGAACATAGTAAAAAAGGGAGACAAAAATCAATTGTGAAATTGCACTTTTTTTGCAATTTCATCGCACTTGGAATTTTTTCAGCACACGTTATGTTAAAACCAATGGTGTCATCCAGCAAAAAAATAAACCTCACATGGCCATATTGACCTAAAAATAAAAAAAAACATTTAGCTCTAGGAAGAAGGGGAGCAAAAAAATGAAATCGCAAAAATGATAATACCTCCAGTCACAAAAGGGTTAAACACCTTTATCTCCCTTTGATAAAACCCTATTGAGCTGTCTGTTTCCTCCTCATTTTATTCTGTTACTAATTTGCTGGTGAAGTTCATCTCTAATCTTTTTCAAAGTTGTTCTGGACTCTTTATCTTTCGTCTCTTCAATATGTCATCAATTTTCCTCTTGTGGCCATATCCAGGGAGGTTGGCTACAGTCCCATAGATCTTAAAATTCTGAATAATATGTGCAACTGTAGTCACAGGACCATCAAGATATTTGGAGATGGTCTTATAGCCTTTACCTTTCACATGTTTGTCTATAATTTTCTTTTAAATATTCTAAGACAGCTCTCTCCTTAGCTTCCATGCAAGGATATTAAACAGCAGAGAGACTACTTTTCACCCTTTAATTTTTCAGACTGTCTGATTAAAGGTTTGCAGACATCCGTGATTCTACTTACAGGTCACACTTTAGTTGTGCCTATGGTAAAATTAACTCCTTAATGTCTATCCATCATTGGATGCCTCACCCTGTTGGTACTGGTTCTGGCAATGAGCCCGCTCCTTGTCGGGCACATGCCAGCTGATCTGATCAGCTGTCATGTGCCCCTAACAGCCAATGGAGGAAAAGTGATCTTCCTGCAGCTCTTAACCCGTTTAATGCCGATGTCAAACTCTGACAGCTGCAATTAACACACACTTCCGGCAAGCATGCCGAAAATCCGCCCATTGGCGGACATGATTGGTTTCTATGAACTCGTTATAGCCTGTAGAATCATAATGGCAGGTCAGTTTTAGCATCAGTGAACCTAGAAAAAAAAAAGCCAAGCAAAAAACAAGTGTGGGATTGCACTTTTTTTGCAATTTCATCGCACTTGGAATTTTTTCCAATTTTCTGTTACACAACATGTTAAAACCAATGATATCATTCAAAAGTACAACTCGCCCTGCAAAAAATAAGCCCTTACATGGCCATATTGACGGAAAGATAAAAACGTTATGGCTCTGGAAACAAGAGAGAAAAATGAAAACGAAAAAACTAAAAAAGCTTCTGGGGTTAAGGGTGTAACTCCTTTCATCATATCTCCCAGATTATGTTTGAGGTAGCCAACAAAATCATTTTCAGTTTCTTACTTTTTATGTAATTGAAGAACATATGTTTTTTTTCTTTTTTCCTTTTGGCATTTGTCATAAATAAAAAAAAAGCAGTATTTCATCACCCATTGAATAAATTAATAATATTTTAATTTTAACCAGATATAACTAATGCTAGTTTTCTGTTACAATTTTGAAAACTCGGAATCCTATGATCACTTTTGCTTCTTGAATGCCATTTTTCTTTTCTGAGCTTATATTTTATGCAATCCATGTAAAAAAAATCTAATATATTTACTAAGTTGGAAGACAACAATAGTGCCTGTAGATCCTTGGCACATTGCTTGGGCAATAAATTAGGTAGGTATACTATGGAGGCAATTCACATGCTATAAACGGACCTAGGCCAGGGTCACAGTAGAATAGAATATGGACGAGTGCTACGCATAGCACTTAGAACTAGTGTTGAGCATTCCAATACCGCAAGTATCGGGTATGGCCAATATTTGCTGTATCGGAATTCCGATACCGAGTTCCGATATTTTTGCGATATCAGGAATCAGGATCGGGATGAATATTCATGTGTAAAATAAAGAATAAAAATAAAAAATATGGATATACTCACCCTCGGACGCGCCCTGGTTGTAACCGCTGCAACCGGCAGCCTCCTAAGAATGAGCAAGTGAAGGACCTGCGATGACGTTGCGGCTTGTGATTGGTCGCGTGAGCAGTCACATGAGTGGTCACGCGACCAATCACAAGCCACAACGTCATCTAAGGTCCTTCACCCTGCATTCTTAGGAACGGAGGCTGCTGGTTACACCGCTAAGGTCCAGGGTCCGCCGGAGGGGTGAGAATATCCATATTTTTTATTTTTATTCTTTATTTTTTACATGAATATGGATTCCAGGGCCTGAAGGAGAGTTTCCTCTCCTTCAGACTCTGGGAACCATTCCAGGATCACTTCCGATATTTGTGTGCCATTGACTTGTATTGGTATCGGGTATCGGTATCGGCGATATCCGATACCGATACTTTCAAATATCGGAAGGTATCGCTCAACACTACTTGGAACACTGTTAATCTATGGGGCAGCTCCCATCACCGTTTTTTTTGCCGGCGTAATCAGCGTGTGAGTGAAATCGCAGCATGATGTCATTGTACGTGTATATCGCCCGAGTCTCGACAATGGAAGTTTAAGGGTGTGAGAAATAATCGGACACCACACGGACCATCAGTGTAGCTTGAAGAGAAATACGCACACATTTTCCTCATTTCAGCCCATTGAGCCATAATATTCAGTGGGGAAAGACAGTGAGAAATGTAAAGCCATACGCTTATCATACGGATGCCATACTGATACATACAGTAGGTGTGAGAAAATCGCATCATCGCATTGCAGTATGCATTACACACGGATGACCATAAGGAGAACTCTTGTTCGACTCTCGGCAGGGAGACTCGGAACAATTTTCCATACGGTAATTAGAGAAGGATTTGGAATGAAAATTACTTTGGACTTTGGACTACCCCTTTAAGGCTATTTTCCCATGATGAGTATTTAGCGAGTTTTTGATTATGTAAATTTTCTGCTGCATTTCAGCGCCTTTTTAAATCGCACGTAAACCAAACATAAAAATATCAACAGAGTATTGTCAAATACAAATACCAGGAAATATAAAATAGCTACTTTCTTTCAAACATGAGATAATAAAACAGACAAAAACTTCAGAGCGATAAACAGCATAAAAATGCATGTAAAAATGCAGTGAAAAGGTGAAAGTAACCTTATTCAGCTTAGAAGTGCAAATATTCTTCAGAAAATGTGCAGCTCCAATACACTTCAGTTTCTCATTGTGTAAAGGTAGCATCAGAGGATAGCTTTAGAGCAGTAACTTGAACCATCAACAGCCATAATTGGCAGCTGACTCATTGACTTTTTTTTAGTTATGTCCTGTGATACACTGCGATCATTGTGCAGAAAGGGAGGCAGTGAGTAGTGGCCACCACCTATAGTGAATGACCTTATATTTTATTATCTATCTATCTATCTATCTATCTATCTATCTATCTATCTATCTATCTATCTATCTATCTATCTATCTCTATATCTATCTATCTATCTATCTATCTATCTATCTGTCTGTCTGTCTGTCTGTCTGTCTATCTCTCTCTCTCTCTCTCTATCTATCTATCTATCTATCTATCTATCTATCTATCTATCTATCTATCTATCTATCTCTATATCTATCTATCTATCTATCTATCTATCTGTCTGTCTGTCTATCTATCTATATCTATATCTATCTATCTATCTATCTATCTATCTATCTATCTATCTATATCTATATCTATATCTATCTATCTATCTATCCCATATCTATCTATCTATCTATCTATCTATCTGTCTGTCTGTCTGTCTGTCTGTCTATCTATCTATCTATATCTATATCTATATCTATCTATCTATCTATCAATTCAAATTCAAATTCAAATTCAAATGAGCTTTATTGGCAGGACTAAGTACATGTTAGCATTGCCAAAGCATATGGTAAAAATACGGGGGTGGGGGAGGGGGGGCATACAGAGGTCCAGGGAATATCAAATTCCTTTTAGAGGATAGGGGATGTTTCCAGGGTGGGGTATAGGAGTCCATGACATATCGGGCTCTTTAGTCGGGGGATAGGGATATGTCCAGTGTTGGGGTACGGGAGTCCATGACATATCAGGCTCCTCTTAGTCTGTGGCAGGCACTGACATATTCCGCTGCTACGGCCACTGCACTTTCCTCTTCCCCCAGTATTATCAGCAGTTTCTCTTCCTCCTCCTTGGAGGTGAAATCTGGGAGGAGATCAGACAGCCTCTTGAAGTGAGTGTCCCTCACTGCGGAGTATTTGGGGCACTTCAGCAGGAAGTGGGCCTCATCCTCCACGGCCTCCTGGGGGCACTGCTGGCAGAGTCTGTTCTCTCGAGGCTTGTAGTTCTGTCAGTGCCGCCCGGATTCGATGAGTAGGCTGTGGGCGCTCAGTCTGTACCGGCTCAGGATCTGTCGATCTTTGGGGTTTTCTAGTTTCTCTAGATATGGGGCCAGTTTGTACTCCCTCTGTAGATTCCGGTATATTGTCAGTTTCTGGGATTTGTTTATGTTGTTCCTCCAGATGCTGAGATATTCCTCTTTGACTTTGTGTACCATTTTCTGGATTTCACCTTTTGTCAGGCCATGGAGGTTGATGGCTTGGTCAGACTGGCTTTGGGTACTTTTCCTTGGGAGGCTTCCTGAGGCTTCCTGGTGTAGGAAGGCTTTGTGATGGTAGGAGCTGGGACTGCTACTTTGTAGATGAGCCTTGAATGACAGCGCCTTCTTCTTTATTGCGATGTGTAGTGGGAATCTGCCCAGCTCTGCTTGGCAGGCGCTATTTGATGTGCTCCGATGGACTTGGAGAAGATGCTTGCAGAACTCTAGGTGGAATATTTCTGTCGGCCCAGCGTCCCACTTTGACCAGTTTGGGTATGAGACTGGGCCCCAGACCTCACTACCGTATAGAAGAATTGGGGCAATGATGGAGTCAAAAATTTTTAGCCATACGGTTACTGGTGCCTTGAGGTGGTACAGACGCCTTCTGATGGCATAGAAGGCTTTGGATGCCTTGTCTTTTAGTGACTCTATGGCTAGCTTGAAGCTCCCTGACTGGCTGAGTTCTAGGCCCAGGTAGGTGTACCTGTTGGTTTCAGTAAGTGGACGGTTGTCTATCATAAAGGTAGGATTGCCAGTGGGTTTCTGCTTTCTTTTCTGGAACACCATGATATTAGTTTTTTTCTCGTTGATTGGCAGTGCCCATGTGCTGCTGAAGGTCTCTAGGATTTTCAGATGATCTTGGAGGCCTTTCTCAGTTGGTGATAACAGCACGAGGTCATCTGCATACAGCAGAAATTTCACCTGGGTGTCATGGAGGGTGAGTCCTGGTGCTGAGGAGGACTCTAGGGCCACTGCCAGCTCGTTGATGTAGATGTTAAAGAGCGTTGGACTGAGGCTGCAGCCCTGTCTCACTCCTCGACTTTGTTGGAAATAGGCTGTCCTCCTTCCGTTGACCTTCACACTGCAACTGTTCTCTGTGTAGGAGCTTCGGATGACATCATATGTTTTGCCTCCTATTCCGCTCCCCAGCAATTTTAGGAATAGTCCTGGGTGCCACACTGAGTCAAAGGCCTTCTTGAAGTCCACAAAACAAGCGTATATCTTCCCGTTCTTTGTATTGTGGACGTGGCTCTTGATGAGGCTGTGCAGAGTGTAGATGTGGTCAGTGGTGCGGTGGTTTGGCATGAACCCTGCTTGGCTCTTGCTGAGGACGTTGTGCTCGGTGAGGAAGGTGAGGATCCTCTTGTTCAGGATGCAGTTGAAGAGTTTACCCAGGTTGCTGCTGACACATATCCCTCGGTAGTTTGCTGGGTCGTACTTGTCCCCATTTTTGTGTATAGGGGTTATGAGGCCTTGGTTCCAGTTTTTGGGGAAGCAGCCGGCCTGCAGTACAATATTAAATAGTTTTGTTATCGCAGCCTGGATGTCTGGAGGGCTGTATTTCAGCATTTCTGGGAGGATCCCATCTGGACCACTGGCTTTTTTACCTTTTATCTGTGTGATCCTTTCTGTTATTTCTGTCAGTGTGATTGGTGTATCCAGAGGATTTTGGAAATCTTTGAACTTTTCCTCCATATCTTTCAGTTTTTTCACAAGCTCTTTTTGTGCCAGGTTCAGGTCTTCACTTGGGATGTCATTGTAGAGGTCCTTGAAGTACTGGAGCCAGATGTTGCCGCTCTGGATGTGGAGGCTGTTGCTTTTCTGGTTGGATCCAAGGTGATTCCACAGTTCCCAAAATTTGTTGTCTTCAAGGGCATCTTGGAGTTGGAGGAGTTTGGTAGAGATGTCGTTTTGCTTTTTCTTTCTGAGGATGGCTTTGTAATTTCGTTGTACGGTGTGGTAGGCTTCTCTCAGAGTGGGGTTATTGGGGTCTCTGTGTTTTTTATTTGAGGCCATTCTTAGGGCCTTCCGTATGGTCTTGCATTCTTTGTCAAACCAGTTGTTGGGATTTTGTTTACTCGGTCTCTTGTTGATGATTCTTTTCAGGTCAGACATTTCTGCCATGGCATATAGAATGTCGTTAAGGTCTCTTACCGCTAGGTGTACTCCTTCTGGGTTGAGTTCATACACGTTATTATGGAAACATTGGAGCTTCTCCTTGATCTCTGGTCTGTTGATGGCATCTTTGTATTTTGGGGCCGACATCTTGGACCATTTGAAGGATGGTGGCAGGCTAAAGAGGCCGGTCTTTTGCGGGGTTTGTGAGGGTGATTTCTTTGTGGATTTGATGTATAGGAGCAGTTGGTTATGGTCTGACAGATGTGTTTGTGGGGTGACTATAAGGGCGCCAATATTTGTAGGGCCCATATCTGTGATGGCATAGTCTATCACACTGCTGCCCACATGGGAGTTTAGGGTATGTCTTCCCAGTGAGTCTCCCTTGGTGCGGCCATTGAGGATACGAAGTCCAAGGCTTCGGCATAGGTTCAACAGCGTTCTGCCACTTTTATTAACTGTGCAATCATAGCTGTTCCTGTCGGTGTGCACTGGGTTGTCACAGTCGGTATCTGCTCCAAGTATATAGATGTTTCCATCAGTGGTCAGGTAGTCTCTTTCTCTTCCCGTTCTTGCGTTGAGGTCTCCGTAGATGAGAACGTTCCCAAGAGTCTGGAAATGGGCAGCTTCAGTCTTTAGGGTCTCAAAGCTGTCTGGGTTGAAGTATGGAGACTCTGGAGGAGCTACGTACACTGCACAGAGGTAGATGTCGGCCACGGATGTGAGGATGGAGCGGCTTATTCTTATCCAGATATGGCTGTCTCCTCTCTTCACTGCTCTGATATGTTCATGGAGCTCTTCTTTGTACCATACTAATATTCCTCCTGAGCTCCGGCCCTGTTTGATGTTTTTGTTTTTCAGGGCGGAGACAGAGAATTCCCTGTATCCGATGGGGACATAGGATTCATTATTGGCCTTAGTCCATGTTTCAAGGAGGATCTGTATATCAATGTCTTTCAGTCTTTGGTTAAAGTCTGGGTCATTTGTCTTGTATCCAAAGGCTGAGGTGTTCAGGCCCTGGATGTTCCAGCTACTAATGATTAGAGTTGACATTGTGTAGCTGTATACCTTGTAATGGGCTGTCCTGCATAGGACATCTTGGGTTGCTGACTGGTGAACTTGTTGTAGGCAATTGGTCCAGTCGCGTGAGTTTCTTGCATATGGAGCTGATCATGGTCTTTATTTCTGCCAGCTCACTGCTCTGTTTCACTCTGTGTGGGGAGGGTGGTGTCTTCCATGGTTTGTGTCTCTCATAGACTGGTTTTCCATACAGGTTGCAGTTTTCAGTTCGTTGAGCATATTCCATATTAGGTCTGTTAGTTGGTGCTCTTCCTATAGGTTTTCGGTTTGTATGGGTTCTTGGTCCAGGGACTCTGTTGAGTACAATGTCTTTAAGTTCTTTGGCAAGAAGGCTGACTCCTTGGTTGTTAAGATGTTTGTCATCATACAGGTGGTGGAGGTTTATGATGGGATGTTGTGCCAGGGTGATGTCTAGCATCGTATTGATCTTGGCTATTAGTTCTCTGTTGACGTCTTGGGTGATGTATTGGAAGGAATCTTTTCTTGGCAGCAGAGATGACAGGATGATCTTGCTGCTGGGGAACTTCTGTTGTGTGGTCTCTGCCAGCTGACACAATTGTCCTGCTACCTGCTGGTGTTGGTCCTGGAGATTGTTGGTGCCTGTATGTATGACGATGTGGTTTGGGTTGGTGAAATATGGATTGTCAATTACGGCCTTTGCTTGTTCTATAGTTGAGCAGCGGATTTTGGAGACCTTTTTTCCTGGGAAGAGTCGCCTTGTATTGAGGTATTTTCCGTTGGAGTCTATAATCAGGACTATATCCGGACATGTTGGTTGGCTGCTCCTATGGGAGATTCTGTTTACGTTCTTCTTGTTGCTCTGTCCTGTTGTTGTGGTCTGCTTTTGTTCTAGACTTGGGGTTTGTTTGGTGCTTGGGTCTGGCCCATCCTGTGGTTCTTGGTTATTTTCTCTTTTGCCCTCAATATATAGGCAGTTATTTAAGTTAGTGGTGGTTTGGCTGTTAGCTCTCATTGTGTCTTCACCTGTCTCCTTCCCTGGGTCCCCCTCCTGTGTTAGGGGTGGTGTCTGGCTCTTTAGGTTTTCTATTTCTCCTTTTAATTTAGCATTTTCTTGCCGTAGTTCATATAGTTCATGTTTGATTTCCTGCACCGCTGAGTCCAGTACACACCTCAGTTTGGTTATCTCTGCATCTGTTGGGTCATTTGTCTGTCTTTGGATCTGTTCCTTAAGCAGTGTGAAGTCCCTCTCCAGCTGGGACAGGCATTCTCTGAGGGTGTCCAATGAGGGGAGTGCATTATTAGGGCTTTGGGCTGCAGGGGGGTCCCTGGTGGTCTTTTTTGTACGTGTGGGCCCATCACTCTTTCTACGTGCTGGCTTTACTATTTTATATTTTTGAGCCTTGAGTTTGATATGAGGGAAGATTTCCTCAAATGCCTCGAGGTTGTCCTCATTGCCCTGTATGACTATTATGCCAGAGTGGTATAGATTGATGGTGAGTGAGATATCCTTGTTTTGTGGGTCTTTTACTCTGATTTGTCGGCCCCTGTTGATGCCATTTTTTAGAATGTTTTTATAGTATTTGCACAAGGCTGTGTGCCATGCCTCAGGCTGCTCACTATAGAAGAGATAATTTGTTTTTCTATTCTCTTTCTTAGTAAAGTCTGCAAAGAGAGTTTCTGGTTCCTCTTTGATGATGGAATGTTTTATATCTATATCTATTTATCTATCTATCTATCTATCTATCTATCTATCTATCTATCTATCTATATATGTGTCATTGTTAATTATCTTCAACATGCTTAAAGAAAAAAACAGATGTTTGCTTAACTCACCGTATAAATACAGTGACTTGCAAAAGTATTCACTTCCTTAGCTTTTTACCTATTCTGTTACATTTCAACCTGTTTAAATATTTCTGTAATACAATTTGTGTGTGATGCATCAGCACTAAATGATCTAAGTTGGTGAAGGGAAGTGAGAAAAATATAGATACAAACTAAATTTTCTGGGATCAAATAACTAAAACTTGGCATGTGAATGTATAGTCACCCCTTTTGCTATGAAGCCCTTAAAAAGTTCTGGTGCAAGCAAATACCTTCATAATTCACATACTTAGTGACAGGAAACCCACCTGTGTGCAATATAAGTGTCACATGGACTGTCAGTATATAAACTTTACCTTTTCTGAAAGGCCACAGAGGCTGAAACACCATTAGGCAAGAGGAACCACTAACCAAACGCCATGAAGACCAAGGAGATCTCCAGACAAGTCAGTGAGAAAGGTGAGAAGTACAAGTCATGGTTGAGTTATAAAAAATATCCTAAACTTTGATGATCTTCCTAAGCACCAACAAATACATTATCATAAAATAGCAAAAAACATGGTACCATAACAAACCTACCAAGGTACCAATACTTTACTTACACACAGAAAATGTAAGGCTTGCTTTTAGGAAGCCAAAAGACATGTGGGAGATTTCTCAAATGTACAGTATGGAGGAAGATGCTGAGGTCAGATGAGACCAAAATTGAAATTGTTATCCAAAAAAGTAAACACTATGGCACCAAACCAACACAGCTCATCACCCTAAGAACACTATCCTAACAGTTACACATGTGCTGGCAGCATTATGTTGTGGGGATTTTTTAGACAGCAGGGATGGGTAAAATGGTCAGAGTCGAGGGGGAAGATGGATGGTGCGAAATACTCGGGTACTCTTGAGCAAAACCTATTTCAATCTGTCAGTGATTTGTGACTAGGATGGAGGTTCACCTTCCAACAAGACAATGACCCAAAGCATACTGCTAGAGCTAAAATCAAGTGATATAAGGGGAAATATGTAAATGTTTTGGAGTGTGTTAGTCAAAGCCCAGAACTTAATCCAATTGAGAATCTGTGGTCAGACATGAAGATGGCTGTTCACCAGAGGAACACATCTAACTTGAAGGAGCTTTTTTAAATGAAATATCAATTCATTTAAAACAACGTTCCACCTTGGAAACTATTACTAATGCAGAATTATGTCTTAGTGTAAACTCAAACTAGCATATAAGATGGCCTAGTGTTTTATCGGATAGCACTCAGCCCAAATTTATTCTATGGGGCAGTGCAGATCAGAGGCTTTTTTATTATACCAATTCAGCATGAGAAAGCAATCACAGCATGCTGTGAGTGCATCCAGATCGGATCATGTGCACTATAATAGACTATAGGTGTATGTGAAACATCGGACTGTGCTTAAATGTCATTCGAGTACAGCATAACATGTTTGGACACAGAATGTAGAAGACGGAGAAGTTCTCAGTTTTATGTGAGAGAATTGGATCACATTTAATGACATTTGCATAATCGGCCCTATTCTAGCATGAGAGAATCGATGGCCGTGTGAACGAGCCTTTATACACAAACATTTGGTGCATTTTGCATCATCTAAGTTGTTAGTGGGAAGGTCGTGTTCCCATAGACTTTTCAGGGGCTCCTCCATACTAATGTCTCTATGGCTACATTTACACATCTGTGTGTCACTGTCCAGACTTGGACCAGGCTGCATTGATTTGGCACTAGTCTCTTGACCTGAATTCAGCAGCTTCAAAGGCATATATGGGACAGCTGAGTTCAGGTCAGCAAATCTGCAGCTGCTCCATGAATCAATGCTCATGCTCAGACCGACATAATGTTACAATTCATAAAACAGTTTTTCATTTGAATAAGTAGTAAAAAATATTGGCATATCCCATTGAATGCTGTATTCTCTACTAGTTTTAATTTAGACTACGTTCTCATGATGTGTTTTGGCCCATTTTTGATGTTATAGATTTTCTGCCACATTTTTGTATTTATTAATTAAATTTGTTTTTTTGTATTTTTACACTGCATTTTTAGTGCATTTTATGACATGAGTTTTTATATTGTTTGGATGCTAAGGTTTTTGTCTCTTTTTGGTATATTTTAAATAAAGCTGCTTTGTTTTTTGATTCTTCTTGGTATTTGGTTCATAACATTGTTGATATAGTTATGGATCAATCAAATGCATTAAGTATATTTTTAAGTGGAAATGCATATGCAGCGCCCCAGAGATCTGGTTGTTGCAGTAACGTCGCTCTGCCACTGAGGGGAGTGATGGTATGTCTGATGGCACTAAAGGAGTTCTTCTGACCAGGTATCACCAGCACACATTACACTTCACACTCCGGCCACTAGGGGGAGAAAAAGGTTTCATTTATTAGGCCACTCCTCACACTGGTAAAACTAGGGGTTGGATAGGAAGTTAGTCAGAAGCTGACTGGGTTGGATTCAGGCAACATCCCGTGGCAGGGGGTGTTGCAGGGAGAAGATTCAGGGCAGTCCCTGTCAGGCGTGGGAACCTGGCAGGTACCTAGCGACAAGAGCAGAACATTACCGAACCGCACCTGCACTACCCGTGGCGGTATCCTAAGAAAGAGACATGAAGCGAAGGATATTGTGGACAGTGAGAAACGAGATCAAGCACAAAGGAGAGCCAGTAGGAGTCATGCCCAGAGAATGGCAACATCCTACTGAGGCGCGTAGCCGGTGGCCGGAACACCGAGGAAGTAACTGACTCTATGCCTCACTTCAAACTCCGCAGGACAGTTAATTATAGGTTGGCTGTCTACCTTACATCACCTAAGCAAACATAGGGGACAAAACGTGGAGAGGGGCATCTCTAGGGTCCCGGAAGAACTCTGAGCCTACCCGTCAAACGGGTGTGTCCTAGCCATAACATACCTGGGGGACGGAGAACTAGAAAGAACTGGAACGAATTAGAATGAACGAGAATAGAAGTTGTGAGGACAATCCCGAATACTCAGCAGGGAAGCACTACAACACACAGGCGCTAGTGGTAGGCAACGATTTCCACCTGTAAAGGGAACTCTGGATGTGCCTTCGGACCGGCCGGTCTCAGACAGCCCTGTTAACTGTGCTCTGGATTGAGGATCCTGAAGTCTTCAGTAAAGAGTAGTGTTGAGCATTCCGATACCGCAAGTATCGGGTATCGGCCGATATTTGCGGTATCGGAATTCCGATACCGATTTCCGATATTTACCGCATATCGGATACCGGAATTGGAAGTTCCCAGAATTCAAACTGCACGCAGCAGCCAATGAGGAATGAATGGAAGTGTGGGCACATCCTGTTTAGCATGGTGGGCATGCAACTACTGGCAAGGCTGTGATTGGCTGCTGAAATGATGTCACGATGCACTATAAAAAACGCTGCCGCCATTTTGCGCTGACTCTGCTGTGATTTCAGTTAGGGACAGGACGCTGTGTTCTAACTGAGGGCCAGTTGAGATAGCGAATTGCTTCATTGCGCTTTTCCCAGGCTAATTTAGCAAACGCTGTGTGTTCACCTTGCTCTTGCCTTGCAGCGCTGTTTTAACAGCGTTTTGCAAGGTCTCTGTATGTGTGTGTGTGCAGCTCACTCTGTAGTCTGTGTGCAGCCATATAGCCAGTTGTATTCAGCTCAGGGGGGGTTCACACTGCCTCATACTGTTCTATCCATTGTCATTTTTTGCTAATAGTGCAGCCTGCTGCACATTTTTTCTAAAATTTCCTATTAGTGTCTTTCCACTCGTCTCTAGCTAAATTGTGGAAAAACACTACTTAGGATAACCTAGAGGAGGGTTTTTGGTCCTTTCAGCGCCGTTTACGGCTGTCTGCACGGTCTCCGTGTGAGCGCAGCTCGCCCTGTAGTCTGTGTGCAGCCACCGCTGGTTGTATTCAGCTCAGGGTGCGTCACTGCCTCATACCGTAAAATAACTTGTCCTTTTTTGCTAATAGTGCAACCTGCTGCACATTTTTTCTAAAATTTCCTATTAGTGTCTTTCCACCCGTCTCCAGCTAAATTGTGGGAAAACACTACATAGGATAACCTAGAGGAGTGTTTTTGGGCCTTGCAGCGCCGTTTACGGCTGTCTGCACGGTCCCCGTGTGAGTGAAACTCGCTCTGTTGCCCGATCTGCACAAAAAAAAGTAAAGTTCACCAAACACCACTTAACACTTGTGTAGGTCACATTTTATCAATAATAAAGTCTAGTCCACACTTTAGAAAATTAGTGTTTCTTACACCTGTTAGGAGGAGCATTTCAGGAATAAGCACACTAAGGCCTTAGTACTTTTCTGCTTATCTTTATCTGTCAACCAAGATGAAGAGGCCAGGGAGTAAGGCACGTGGGCATGGGCGTGGAGCAGGGAGAGGAGCAGGGAGAGGACGTTGTGATTCTGTGCCTGCTGCGGGCATCGGTGACTCATCATCACCCAGTTTCAGCAGGGAACAGTCCTTCATGCGCAGCTTTGTAGGCGAGCGCCGTGCACCGCTGCTGCGTGAAGATCAAATTGAAGCCGTTGTTGGATGGATGGCAGCTAACGCATTGGCATCGACTTCAATTAGTGCCACATCCTCTCAGGCACAGACCACTGGAGACCAGCCATCTGTCTCTTCACCACCTGCCAAATTGGCCAGGCAGTCAGAGAGCCCAGGACAGGAGCCGTCTCTACTTCTGTTCTTTGAATCTCTTGGCTTGGAAACAGGGGGCCAGCCAAGCAGCATTGGAGAAATGGAAGAAGAGGCAGTGTGCAGTGATGCCCAACAGCTTTGTCTCTCTGACTCTGAAGAGGCGGGTGAGCCAGTGCCTCCGGTGACCACAGCGCAGTATGCATCTGATGATGAAACTCAGGTGCCGCTTTCTGGTGTGTACTGTGCTGCCGAGACTACCCAGGAGGAGCAGTTGGTGGCAGAGGGTAGTAGAGATGATGAGGTCCTTGACCCATCGTGGCGTGAGGAACAGGAAGGTGGTGGGAGCAGTTCTGGGGAAGAGATTCCCCAAACGGGCCAAAGAGGGAGAGGGAGGGGGAAGACTGCGGAGCCTGTAGCCTCCACTTTGGCACCCGTTAGGAGCCTGTCTTTTCCAAAAGCCAAAAAGGGCGCTCCCAAGACTTGCAGTGCCTGGTCCTTTTTTGACACAGTTGCAGATGACATTTGTTTTGTCAAATGCAAGCTGTGTCATCAGAAAGTCAAAAGAGGGAAAAGTGTCAGCAACCTCAATACCACAAATATGTGGAAACATGCGCGGACCAGGCACGCGGTGGAGTTACAAAAACACACTGAAGACCTAGGCCAATCAACAGCGGCAGCTACCACCTCTTCAGCTCGTTTTGCCTCTTCCTCCAGCTCACACACAGCTGGTTCGGCTTCCTCCCAGGATCGCCATGGAAGAACCTCTGGCACTGTTGTCCAGAGACCTAGTGTAATTCCACCCACAGCACCACGTTCCCAGTCATCCTCACACTCCCAGCCTAGTCTACAGCCATCGGTAGTACAGACATGGGAGAAAAGGCGGCCATTCTCAGCAAACCACCCCCGGGCACAGGCTCTGAATGCAGGCATTGCCAAACTTCTGTCACTGGAAATGCTCTCATTCAGGCTGGTGGAGACTGACAGCTTCCGTGACTTGATGGCATTGGCAGTCCCACAGTACCAGGTGCCCAGCCGCTTTTATTTCAGCAGGCAAGCCGTCCCTGCCCTGCACAAGCATGTGGAGGGACACATAAAACACGCGCTACTGAATGCCGTCAGTAGCAAGGTCCACCTCACCACCGATGCGTGGACCAGTCAACATGGACAGGGCAATACCTTTCCCTCACTGCCCATTGGGTTAATGTTGTTGAGCCGGGTACAGATCGTGCAAGTGGCGCAGGACGTGTCCTGCCCACTCTGAGGATTGCAGGAATCCAGTCTGTACGCATAGACTCCTCCTCATACACAAGTTCCTCAGAATCATCGCTGCAGGAGCCATCACAGTCCACCTCCACATGGACCCCTGAATGTTTACCTGTTACGACCAACATGAGCACAGCCGTGGCCAAACGTCAACAGGCCGTCTTGAAATTAGTTTCTTTGGGGAATCAAAGCCACACAGCACAGGAGCTCTGGAATGTCATCAAGCAGGAGAGCGATGTGTGGTTTGTGCCAGCGAATCTCCAGCCAGGCATGGTAGTGTGTGACAATGAACGAAATCTGGTGGCAGCTTTGGCTCTTGGCAATCTCACTCACATCCCATGTCTGGCACATGTGCTCAATTTGGTTGTGCAGAGTTTTCTGAGGGACTATCCGGATCTTGATGCACTGCTGCACAAGGCCCGCCTAGAGTGTGCTCACTTGCGGCGTTCCAGCTTGGCAAGATCGCGCATTGCTGCTCTGCAGCGCCGATTCCGCCTTCCGGAACATCGCATTATATGTGACCTACCTACCAGGTGGAATTCCACGTTACATATGTTGGAGCGGTTGTGTGAGCAGCAGCAAGCAGTAATGGAGTACCAGCTGCATCAGGCGCAAAAAAGTTGCAGTCAGCGCCGTTCAGACTTCACAACCACAGAGTGGGCCACTATGAAGGACGTCTGCCAGGTTTTGCATCCTTTCAATTATTCCACGTGGATGGCAAGTGCAGATGATGCACTAGTCAGCATGACTGCCCCCTTATCTGCCTGCTTCAACAAATACTGCAAGCATTAAGGGATGATGTTGCCGAAGAGGTGGAGGATGAGGAGTCACCTTTTCCATCAGCTTCTGGACAGTCAGCGCCACGTGGATCCTCACAAAGGGGAAGGCAGGGGACACTTTGTGAGGAGGATGAAGAGGAGTCTATGGAGGAGGAAGAACTCCGTCCAGAAGAGGGACTTACACAATTGTCCAGTGGTCAGTATGGGTGGGGTGATGGAGAGCGGGCAGAGATCATGTCTGAAGCAGGGGACAGCGTTTCTAGGCCAGTTGGCAGTCTGCAGCACATGGTTGATTTCATGTTGCTGTGCCTGAGAGACGACCGCCGCATCGACCACATTCTCAACATGCCTGATTATTGGGTGTACACCCTCCTCGATCCTCGCTACCGGGACAACGTCCAAAACCTCATCCCAGCGTTGACCCGGGAGCGTAAAATGCGGGAGTACCACGACACACTGGTGAATTCCATCATCTTCTCCAGTCCAACTGAGAGGAAGGCTGCTAGTGCTTTACAAAGCAGCTCAGTGCATCTAGGCAGTGGAGGAGGCTCTGCACAAAGAGGGAGCAGAAGCAGTGCCTCTGCCCAAGGCAAGACCAGTATGGCACAACTGTGGCAAACTTTTGTGTGCCCGCCCCAAATGTCTACACCATCACCGGCGGCTCCAGTCAGCAGGAGGCAACGGTTCCGTCAGATGGTGACAGACTACATGTCTTGCCCTCTTACTGTACTCCCAGACGGCTCTTCCCCTTTCAAGTTTTGGGTCTCTAAGCTGAATACATGGCCAGAGCTAAGCCAGTATGCATTGGAGGTGCTGGCTTGCCCTGCGGCTACTGTGTTGTCGGAACGCGTCTTTAGTGCCACAGGTGGTGTACTATCAGACCGTCGCATGCGACTATCCTCCGATAACGTTGACCGGCTTACTTTTCTGAAAATGAACCAGGCCTGGATCTCGCAGGAATTTGCCACTCCTCTGCCTGATTAAGTAATTGGGTGTCATCCAGGTCTCCTGCTGTGTTCATCTTTCTACCACCTGAACTGCAATTCCTGGGCTCCAACACTGACAGTTGAGGCTCAAAAGTGCAGGCTGCACAGTAAAAACATACGACCCAGTGTTATTGGGTTTCAGTAACGTCAGCTGATCCCCAGCTGTGTAGCCGGCAATGTGTCCTGCAACCGCCACGCTGACACAACAACCGAAATGTAAGGGAACCTGTCCCCCCCCGGCGTTTGTTACTGAAAGAGCCACCTTGGGCAGCAGTAATGTTGCACAAGGAAAAGGTAGCTCTTTTAGTTTAGCTCCTTGCACACGCAGAACTTAACACTTATAAAATGTGTTCACTGATATCGTTATACCGTCCCGGAGCTGGGACTTTCCTTCGTAATGTGACGCAGCACAGCCGTCATTCCTACCCCCTTGGTGCCGCGCGCCGCCTCCTCAGCGTTGTTTTAAGCTGTCATGGAGCCTGCTCTGTTCTGTTATCCCTTGGCCATGCCCACTTAGCGCTGCCTGTCTTCTGACATAATTTGGTGTCAGGCTGGCTGCGCCAGTGTGGCCGCGCTGCCCGAGATCCCGCCTCGTAGTGTCTTCTGAATTAATCACACTGCGGGCCTGGGATCCATGGGCATGCGCAGTGCATATCTTCACCTCAGGCTCTCGCTCATCTCCCTCCGCCTTCTTCAGACTGTGTGCCGTCAGCTGATCCCTAATAGCATGCCACGGCCGTGACGCCGCACAGTCTGAAGAAGAGGGAAGGAGGGGAGTGAGAGGTGAGGATATGCACTGCACATTCCCATGGATCCCAGGCCCGCAGTGGGATTACATTAGATGACACTGCGAGATGGCATCTCGGGCAGCGTGGATGCACAGGCACTGCCAGCCTGACACCTAAATGATGTCAGAAGACGGGCACCACTAAGTGTGCATGGCCAAGGGATAACAGAACAGCGCAGGCTCCATGACAGCTTACAACAACGCTGAGGAGGCGGCGCATGGCACCAAGGGGGTAGGAATGACGGCTGTGCTGCGTCCCATTACGAAGAAAATTCCCACCTCCGGGACGGTTTTACGGTATCAGGGGACACATTTTATAAGTGTTTACTTCTGTGTTTGCAAGGAGCATAATTAAAAGAGCAACCTTTTCCTTTTGCATCCTTAGTGCTGCACAAGATGGCTCTTTCAGTTACAAACGCCTTGGGGGGGTTAAAGGTTCCCTTTCAACTTGCTCCAATTAGGCTTCGGCCTACACTCTGTTCCTCTGCTATTTGTGCTGTCCCTGGGCTCTAACACCGCTAGTTGGTGCCAGGAAGTGCTGTCTGCACAGTCAACAGTCGCTCCTCTGTTATTGGGGTTCAGTAACGTCAGCTGATCCCCAGCTGTGTGTGCGGCAATACCTTCAATCTGCTCCTCCTGCTGTCCCTGGGCTCTAACACCGCCAGTTGGTGCCTGGAAGTGCTGTCTGCACAGTCAACAGTCGCTCCTCTGTTATTGGGGTTCAGTAACGTCAGCTGATCCCCAGCTGTGTGTGCAGCAATACCTCCAATCTGCTCCTCCTGCTTTCCCTGGGCTCTAACACCACCAGTTGGTGCCTGGAAGTGCTGTCTGCACAGTCAACAGTCGCTCCTCTGTTATTGGGGTTCAGTAACGTCAGCTGATCCCCAGCTGTGTGTGCAGCAATACCTCCAATCTGCTCCTCCTGCTGACCCTGGGCTCTAACACCGCCAGTTGGTGCCTGGAAGTGCTGTCTGCACAGTCAACAGTCGCTCCTCTGTTATTGGGGTTCAGTAACGTCAGCTGATCCCCAGCTGTGTGTGCGGTGATACCTCCAATCTGCTCCTCCTGCTGTCCCTGGGCTCTAACATCGCCAGTTGGTGCCTGGAAGTGCTGTCTGCACAGTCAACAGTCGCTCCTCTGTTATTGGGGTTCAGTAATGTCAGCTGATCCCCAGCTGTGTGTGCGACAATACCTCCAATCTGCTCCTCCTGCTGTCCCTGGGCTCTTACACCGCCAGTTGGTGCCTGGAAGTGCTGTCTGCACAGTCAACAGTCACTCCTCTGTTATTGGGGTTCAGTAACGTCAGCTGATCCCCAGCTGTGTATCCGGCAACATGTCATGCGACTGCCACGCTGGCACACTAACAGACATTTACATGCCTACAGTGCAGGCTTCGGCCTACACTCTGCTCCTCCTGCTGTCCCTGGGCTCCAACACTGCTGGTTGATGCCCGGAAGTGCTGTTTGCACAGAGCCAAACACCTCGCCAATGTGTTAGTGGGGTTCAGTCATGCCTGCTGCTCCCCTGCTGTGTATCCGGCAATGTGTCATGCGACCGCCACGCTGGCACAACTAAAATGTAAGGGAACCTGTTCCCCCCCCCAGGCGTTTGTTACTGAAAGAGCCACCTTGTGCAGCACTAATACTTCACAAGGAAAAGGTGGCTCTTTAAATTATGCTCCTTGCAAACACTGAACTACACACTCATGTAATGTGTCCCCTCACACCGTAAAACCGTCCCGGAGGTGGGACTTTCCTTTGTAATGTGACGCAGCACAGCAGTCATTCCTACCCCCTTGGCTCCATGCGACACCACCTTAGCGTTGTTTGATTCTGTCACAGACCCTGTGCTGTTATGTTCTCCCTTGGCCATGCACAGTTTGCGCTGCCCATCCTCTGACATCATTTGTTGTTGGGCTGGCTGCGCCTGTGTGTCCACGCTGCCCGAAATCCCACCTCGCAGTGTCATCTAATGTGATCCCATAGTGGGCCTGGGATCCATGGCCATGCGCAGTGCATATCCTCGCCTCTCACTCCCCTCCTTCCGGCTTCTTCAGATTAGGCGGCGTCAGCTGATCCCTAATAGCATGCCACGGCCGTGACGCCGCACAGTCTGAAGAAGCAGGAAGGAGGGGAGTGAGAGGCGATGATATGCACTGCACATGCCCATGTATCCGAGGCCCGCAGTGGGATTACATTTAACGACACCGCGAGGTGGCATCTCGGGCAGCGTGGACACAGTGGCACTGCCAGCCTGACACCTAAATGATGTCAGAAGACGGGCAGCGCTAAGTGTGCATGGCCAAGGGATAACATTACAGCGCAGGCTCCATGACAGAATCAAACAACGCTGAGGAAGCGGCGCACGCCACCAAGGGGGTTGGAATGACAGCTGTGCTGCGTCACATTACAAAGGAAAGTCCCACCTCCGGGACGGTTTTACGTTGTGAGGGGACACATTACATGAGTGTGTACTTCAGCGTTTGCAATGACCATAATTTTAAGAGCCACCTCTTCCTTTTACAGTATTATTGGTGTACAAGATGGCTCTTTCAGCAACAAATGCCTTGGGGGGGGGTTAAAGGTTCACTTTCAACTTGCTCCAGTGCAGGCTTCGGCCTACACTCTGCTCCTCTCCTCCTCCTGCTGACCCTGGGCTCTAACACCGCCAGTTTTTGCAAGGAAGTGCTAGCTGCACAGAGAAAAACACCAGCCAATGTGTCAGTGGGGTTCAGCAACGCCAGCTGTTCCCCTGCTGTGTAGTCGGCAACGTGTCCAGCACAAGCCATGCTGGCACAACAGAACAAAAGCTGCCACCAGTGCAGGCTTCGGCCTACACTCTGCTCCTCTCCTCCTCCTGCTGAACCTGGGCTCTAACACTGCCAGTTTTTGCCCGGAAGTGCTAGCTGCACAGAGAAAAACACCAGCCAATGTGTCAGTGGGGTTCAGCAACGCCAGCTGTTCCCCTGCTGTGTAGCTGGCAATGTGTCCTGCAAATGCCACGCAGGCACCTGAACTGAAATTAAAGGGACCCTGCCACCCCAGGTGTTTCTGTGTATAACAGCCACCTTGTACAGCAGTAATGCTGCATTTGTACTAGGTGGCTGAGTTTTACTCCTTGCCCACGTCGAACTCAACACGTACAAAATGTGTCTCATTAGAGACCATTACACTGTCCCTAAGGTGTGACTTTCCTTTTTAATGACAAGCAGCACCCCCCTTGGTAGCGCTGCCCGTCTTCTGACATCATTGGTTGGCTGCCTGTGCCTGTGCGTCCGCCCTGCCCGACACAACGCCGCTCGTTGTCTTATTTATTTTGACTTCGAGGGTGTGATTGATGGGCACGAGCAGTGCATATCTTTGCCTGTCTTCACTCCCCTCCTTCCGCCTTCTTCAGACTGTGCGGCCTCATGGCCGTGGCATGCGATAAGGGATCAGCTGAGGCTGTCCAGTCTGAAGCAGGTGTAAGGACATGTGTGAGCGGCGAACATATTTACTGCACAAGGCCACAAATCCCAGCCCCGCAGTGTGACTTTATGAAAAGACACTGTGGGTCTGGGATTCATGGCCATCGCTAAACGCACCGGCCAACATGAAATGAGGTCAGAAGACGGGCAGCGCTAACAGGGCATGGCCAAGGGATAACACAAGAGCGCAGACTCCTGTACAGCAAATAACGATGCTCAGGATGATGCGCCCAGCACCAAGGCGTTATTTTGGACACCTGTGCTGCGTCTCCTTAAAAAGACAAGTCACGCCTCCAATACAGAATTACTGTATAATGGGCTAAATTGTGTACATGTTTCATTCAGCGTGTGCAATGGTCAAAATTTAAAGAGCAACCTTTCACTTGTGCAGCATTACTGCTGCACAAGGTGTGGCTCTTCTAGATTGTAACACCTGAGGGTGGGTTAAAGGTTACCTTTGAAATTGGTTCAATTAGGCTTTGGCCTACACTCTGCCCCTCCTGCAGACCCTGGGCTCTAACACCGCCAGTTGGTGCCCGGAAGTGCTGGCTGCACAGAGAAAAACACCCGCCATTGTGTCAGTGGGGTTCAGCAACGCCAGCTGTTCCCCTGCTGTGTAGCCGGCAATGTGTCCTGCAAACGCAACGCAGACACAAAGCTACCTCCAGTGCAGGCTTCGGCCTACACTCTGCTCCCCCTGCTTACCCTTTGCTCCAACACTGCCAGTTGGGGCTCTAGGAAGACAATCTTGAATAGGTCCACATCCGGGTTCCAGCACCGTCAGCTGGTTCTCAGCAGTGTCTTTGTCATGGGTACTCCCTCCTGCCCAGCCTGGGTCCAGCACCGTCAGCTGGTTCCGGGTAGTGTCAAGGTCACTTACATGCCTATACGTTGTCCCGTCGTGTTGCTGTCAGGTTAGCCAACTCCATGGTGCCTCCAGTTTAGGAGCTTCCTATGTGGGCTGCGGGAATTGGCAATCAAGGCTGGTTCTGTAGTGCCAGTCGGGCAAGCTCCCCCTGTAGGACTGTTGGTGTTCGGTAACTGCGGCAGCCTCGCGGCCTAGCTGTTCTCTCTTCTCCTGTGGACCTTCTGGTCCACATCCTGGTTCCAGCACCGTCAGCTGGTTCCGGGCAGAGCCTTTGGCTTAGGTGCCTCCTTCTGGGTATCCGAGTTCCGCCAACGCCAGGCGGTCCTTGGTAGTGCTTTTAAGCGCGGGTACCTAAAGCTTTGTAACTAGTGTTGAGCGATACCGTCCGATACTTGAAAGTATCGGTATCGGATAGTATCGGCCGATACCCGAAAAATATCGGATATCGCCGATACCGATATCCGATACCAATACAAGTCAATGGGACATCAAGTATCGGAAGGTATCCTCATGGATCCCAGGGTCTGAAGGAGAGGAAACTCTCCTTCAGGCCCTGGGATCCATATTAAAGTGTAAAATAAAGAATTAAAATAAAAAATATTGTTATATTCACCTCTCCGGCGGCCCCTGGACATCAGCGGGAGGATCCGGCGTCCGGCACGGCTTCTTTCTTCAAAATGCGCGCCTTCAGGACCTGTGGAATGACGTCCCGGCTTCTGATTGGTCGCGTGCCGCCCATGTGACCGCCACGCGACCAATCAGAAGCCGCGACGTCATTCCTCAGGTCCTAGAAGGCGCTCATTCTAGGACTTTAGCTGAGGAATGACGTCGCGGCTTCTGATTGGTCGCGTGGCGGTCACATGGGCGGCACGCGACCAATCAGAAGCCGGGACGTCATTCCACAGGTCCTGAAGGCGCGCATTTTGAAGAAAGAAGCCGTGCCGGACGCCGGATCCTCCCGCTGATGTCCAGGGGCCGCCGGAGAGGTGAATATAACAATATTTTTTATTTTAATTCTTTATTTTACACTTCCGATACCGATACCCGATATCACAAAAATATCGGATCTCGGTATCGGAATTCCGATACCGCAAGTATCGGCCGATACCCGATACTTGCGGTATCGGAATGCTCAACACTATTTGTAACCATGTTCCAGCACCCTCAGCTGGTCCTCGGTGCCATTGGCTCTTGCACACTTGGGCAACGCATCCAGGTTCCAGTACCATCAGCTGGTTCTCGGCAGTGTCTTTGTCACGGGTACTTCCTTGTGCCCAGCCTGGGTCCAGCACCGTCAGCTGGTTCTGGGTAGTGTCAAGGTCACTTAGACTCCAATACGTTGTCCCGTCATGTTGCGGTCGGGTTAGCCAACTCCATGGTGCCTCCAGTTTAGGAGTTTCCTATGTGGGCTGTGGGAATTGGTAATCAAGGCTGGTTCTGTAGTGCCAGTAGGGCAAGCTCCCCCTGTAGGACTGTTGGTGTTCGGTAACTGCGGCAGCCTCGCGGCCTAGCTGTTCTCTCTTCTCCTGGGGACCTTCTAGTCCACATCCTGGTTCCAGCACCGTCAGCTGGTTCTGGGCAGAGCCTTTGGCTTAGGTGCCTCCTTCTGGGTATCCGAGTTCCGCCAACGCCAGGCGGTCTTTGGTAGTGCTTTTAAGTGCGGGTACCAACGGCTTTGTAACCATGTTCCAGCACCGTCAGCTGGTCCTCGGTGCCATTGGCTCTTGCACACTTGGGCAATGCATCCGGGTTCCAGTACCATCAGCTGGTTCTCGGCAGTGTCTTTGTCACGGGTACTCCCTCGTGCTCAGCCTGGGTCCAGCACCGTCAGCTGTTTCCGGGTACTGTCAATGTCACTTAGACTCCAATACGTTGTCCCGTCGTGTTGCTGTCAGGTTAGCCAACTCCATGGTGCCTCCAGTTTAGGAGCTTCCTATGTGGGCTGTGGGAATTGGCAATCAAGGCTGGTTCTGTATTGCCAGTAGGGCAAGCTCCCCCTGTAGGACTGTTGGTGTTCGGTAACTGCGGCAGCCTCGCGGCCTAGCTGTTCTCTCTTCTCCTGTGGACCTTCTGGTCCACATCCTGGTTCCAGCACTGTCAGCTGGTTCCGGGCAGAGCCTTTGGCTTAGGTGCCTCCTTCTTAGTATCCAAGTTCCGCCAACGCCAGGCGGTCCTTGGTAGTGCTTTTAAGCGCGGGTACCTAAAGCTTTGTAACCATGTTCCAGCACCCTCAGCTGGTCCTCGGTGCCATTGGCTCTTGCACACTTGGGCAACGCATCCAGGTTCCAGTACCATCAGCTGGTTCTCGACAGTGTCTTTGTCACGGGTACTTCCTTGTGCCCAGCCTGGGTCCAGCACCGTCAGCTGGTTCTGGGTAGTGTCAAGGTCACTTAGACTCCAATACGTTGTCCCGTCATGTTGCGGTCGGGTTAGCCAACTCCATGGTGCCTCCAGTTTAGGAGCTTCCTATGTGGGCTGTGGGAATTGGTAATCAAGGCTGGTTCTGTAGTGCCAGTAGGGCAAGCTCCCCCTGTAGGACTGTTGGTGTTCGGTAACTGCGGCAGCCTCGCGGCCTAGCTGTTCTCTCTTCTCCTGGGGACCTTCTGGTCCACATCCTGGTTCCAGCACTGTCAGCTGGTTCCGGGCAGAGCCTTTGGCTTAGGTGCCTCCTTCTTAGTATCCAAGTTCCGCCAACGCCAGGCGGTCCTTGGTAGTGCTTTTAAGCGCGGGTACCTAAAGCTTTGTAACCATGTTCCAGCACCCTCAGCTGGTCCTCGGTGCCATTGGCTCTTGCACACTTGGGCAACGCATCCAGGTTCCAGTACCATCAGCTGGTTCTCGGCAGTGTCTTTGTCACGGGTACTTCCTTGTGCCCAGCCTGGGTCCAGCACCGTCAGCTGGTTCTGGGTAGTGTCAAGGTCACTTAGACTCCAATACGTTGTCCCGTCATGTTGCGGTCGGGTTAGCCAACTCCATGGTGCCTCCAGTTTAGGAGCTTCCTATGTGGGCTGTGGGAATTGGTAATCAAGGCTGGTTCTGTAGTGCCAGTAGGGCAAGCTCCCCCTGTAGGACTGTTGGTGTTCGGTAACTGCGGCAGCCTCGCGGCCTAGCTGTTCTCTCTTCTCCTGGGGACATTCTAGTCCACATCCTGGTTCCAGCACCGTCAGCTGGTTCTGGGCAGAGCCTTTGGCTTAGGTGCCTCCTTCTGGGTATCCGAGTTCCGCCAACGCCAGGCGGTCTTTGGTAGTGCTTTTAAGTGCGGGTACCAACGGCTATGTAACCGTGTTCCAGCACCGTCAGCTGGTCCTCGGTGCCATTGGCTCTTGCACACTTGGGCAATGCATCCGGGTTCCAGTACCATCAGCTGGTTCTCGGCAGTGTCTTTGTCACGGGTACTCCCTCGTGCCCAGCCTGGGTCCAGCACCGTCAGCTGTTTCCGGGTACTGTCAATGTCACTTAGACTCCAATACGTTGTCCCGTTGTGTTGCGGTTGGGTTAGCCAACTCCATGGTGCCTCCAGGTTAGGAGCTTCCTATGTGGGCTGTGGGAATTGGCAATCAAGGCTGGTTCTGTAGTGCCAGTAGGGCAAGCTCCCCCTGTAGGACTGTTGGTGTTCGGTAACTGCGGCAGCCTCGCGGCCTAGCTGTTCTCTCTTCTCCTGTGAACCTTCTGGTCCACATCCTGGTTCCAGCACTGTCAGCTGGTTCCGGGCAGAGCCTTTGGCTTAGGTGCCTCCTTCTTAGTATCCAAGTTCCGCCAATGCCAGGCGGTCCTTGGTAGTGCTTTTAAGCGCGGGAACCTACAGCTTTGTAACCGTGTTCCAGCAGCGTCAGCAGGTCCTCGGTGCCATTGGCTCTTGCACACTTGGGCAATGCATCCGGGTTCCAGTACCGTCAGCTGGTTCTCGGCAGTGTCTTTGTCACGGGTGCTCCCTCGTGCCCAGCCTGGGTCCAGCACCGTCAGATGGTTCTGGGTAGTGTCAAGGTCACTTAGACTCCAATACGTTGTCCCGTCGTGTTGCGGTCGGGTTAGCCAACTCCATGGTGCCTCCAGTTTAGGAGCTTCCTATGTGGGCTGCGGGAATTGGCAATCAAGGCTGGTTCTGTTCTGCTTCTGGTCCACATCCTGGTTCCAGCACCGTCACCTGGTTCCGGGCATAGCCTTTGGCTTAGGTGCCTCCTTCTGGGTATCCGAGTTCCACCAACGTCAGGTGGTCCTAGGTAGTGCTTTCAGGCACGGGTACCTCCTGCTTAGTAACCGGGTTCCAGTAACGCCAGCTGGTCCTCGGTAGTTCCATTGGCTCTTGGACCTTGGCTACCCATCCGGGTTCCAGTACCGTCAGCTGGTTCTCGGCAGTGTCTTTTGCTCTTGTACCTTCTGCTCCCCATCCTGGTTCCAGTAATGTCAGCTGGTTCCGGGCAGAGCCTTTAGCTTAGGTGCCTCCTTCTGGGTATCCGAGTTCCGCCAACGTCAGGCGGTTCTTGGTAGTGCTTTTTAGCACGGGTACCTCCTGCTTAGTAACCGGTTCCAGTAACGTCAGCTGGTCTTCGGTAGCTCCATTGGCTCTTGGACCTTCGGGTAGCCATCCGAGTTCCAGTTCCATCAGCTGGTTCTCGGCATTTTCTCAGCCTTTTTGTACCTTCTGCTACATTTCCAATTTCAAGACCTTAAAGACGATGACCCGGAAGACCACCCCTAAGATGACGACGACACCAGAGACGACAACCACTGAGATGACGACCCTGGAGACGACGACCCTGGAGACGACGACATGGAAGACCGAGAAGCAGAAGAACAAGAGGCTGCAGAACAAAGAGCAGACGAACATTAAGCATAACACTTAATATCAGAGCAAAAGATATTATCTAAATTACTAGATTGTGGCCCGATTCTAACGCATCGGGTATTCTAGAATATGCATGTCCCCGTAGTATATGGACAATGATGATTTCAGAATTCGCGGCAGACTGTGCCCGTCGCTGATTGGTCGAGGCAACCTTTATGACATCATCGTCGCCATGGCAACCATTATGACATCTACGTCGATACTGTGCCCGTCGCTGAATCAGAGACGCGGGATGTCTACGTCCTTTATGACATCATCGTCGCTGTGCCCGTCGCTGATTGGTCGAGGCCTGGGGGCCTCGACCAATCAGAGATGCGGGATTTCTACGTCGATGCTGTGCCCGTCGCTGATTGGTCGAGGCCGCCAGGCCTCGACCAATCAGAGACGCGGGATGTCTACGTCCTTTAAGACATCATCATCGCTGTGCTCGTCGCTGATTGGTCGAGGCCTAGCGGCCTCGACCAATCAGAGACGCGGGATTTCCAGGACAGACAGACAGACAGAAAGACAGACGGAAAAACCCTTAGACAATTATATATATAGATATGCAGAAGAAGACTAAGCAGTGTATGGGGGTGAGTCCGTTCCCCCTCGTGGTGCCCCTGGATAAAGCCTGATGCTGCAGGCCAAACTGAACGCGGACAAATGTAACTTTTGTGACAGGCAGAACGGAAGGTGTAATCTTCAAACTTTTATAGATAACAACTACGGAGATGCCTGTCACAAATGAGAATATGATGAAGAAGTAGAATAGGAAGAATAATAATAGTTGAAGAAAATGAATATGAAGAATGTAATAAAAAAAAAATAGGTAGAAGATGAAGAAGAAGATGACTAAGGTGAAGAAGAAGTTGATGTCAAAGATGCTGATGATGATGAAGATGAAAGTGTGGGAAAAGTAAAAAAAAATAGGTGAAGGGCGTGGAATAGTGAAACATCAATATCTGACAAAATAAAAAAAATCTTAACATAGTCAATATCTTTGTAACTCCGAACGTCTTAAAAAAAAATTAAAATTCCTGCTATTCTATTTGATTGGGCTAAACCTCTATGCCTTTAATGTCTCCGCCACCACCCCAAATACATCCTGCATTATTCTTTGTTGTTTTCCTTCATGTAGAATGAACCTACAAGGAAAGAAAGGGTTTATTTTAATTCCGCTATTTTGGTCCCATTGACTTGCATTGGGATCGGGTGTGATAGAAATATGTATGTCATGTAGATCTCACTTGCATGTATACTCCTTTAAACCATATATATATTCCTTTAAATCACATATACTTGCACAAAAGCAAATATCTATCTATCTACTCAGCTACTTTATAATCAATTGTTCAATTTAACCACATAAGCTAGGCCAGACTGTGCTCGGTACTTTCCGCTATGTCTCAAACACCTTAAAAACGGGAAGTTGGACCAGATGTTCGGGACTGATACCACTGAGTCTTCTGAAATGGCAGATCAACAAGTGCCAAATGTACTGAGTCCTGGTCAGATGCCTCAACTTTGCCCTACATACCGAGAGCTACATTTTAGTTGCATAATCAGCAGTCATATGCGCATTAATCACAGTATTCCATATATATCAGATAACCAATAACTGAATTGTATGTTAATTAACTAACCGCCCCAACCACACCTTTCTATATGCTATTATAAAAACTATGTATCAGGAAATAAATGTCCAGTCTTTGATTGAATGTCAAGCTGTCACCACGTGTCAGACTCATTCTTTAAGGGCTCAGAAATAATAATTGGGAGCGGCCGCAGCACACACGGGTAGATTTATCCAACCCAAATTTCCATAACAAATGGCGCCCCCGCAAGGCCGGACGAAGATATCACAGGAGGGGATACTGCTGACCGGACAGAAGAGGGTGCCGGCCACGGCCTTGGCCCACGGGACGGAGACTGCAGCTCCATCAGAGTAAGGTAAGAAAATTCTATCATCTTACCTGAATGTCCCCTGTGCCCAGTCCGGGTCTGTACCTTTAGCCGGTCAGGTGTGGTCACGACCGCATTCCCAGGTAGTGTAAAAAGTCGGAGCCTGAACCTAAACCCTGGGATATAAGTCAAGGTGTCTGCTGTGTGCCGTGTATATGTTCTGTGTTTGTGTAACATCCGGGAGAAGCAAGGAACAGTGACTGTTTGTGGTTGCTGGGTAACAGACCGCAGGAAGTCAAATCGCTCGATAAGTTATTGCAGGATTCCCATGCATAGGAGGGACAGGTAGTCCCGGGGCAGGTGGTCCCAGGCTCCAGGCACGGGTAGTGATAACTTAGAGGGCTACTGCAGATTCCCGTAGTGCCGACTATCTAGTTAGATAGGTCGGACCGAGGTGGTAGAAATCCCACCTGTTGTGTTTCTCACTCAGGTGGCCCGGGCATAGGTGTGCTCAGTGCGATTGGCAGCAGTCTGTTTCCCAGCGCACCCTGCACGTGTCACAGAATAATAGAGAGGTTGTCGAATCTCCTGGGTGTCAATGTTCTTTGTCTGTTAATGTCACGTACTGTTGCCTAACTGCATAGAATTGAAAAAGAAGTTGTTGTTTTTTTCTCCTTCTCTCTCCCCGTCTGTTCTCTATTTAGAACTTCCCCTCCTCCATGCAGTTAGGAGAAATATATGCATTGTAAATTACACGGTCACCACCGTTTTTTTTTTTGTCTTTTTTTTTCCTATTCTTTTTGTTGCCTGTTTTTGCATATATATGACATTTATTTGAAGAGGTGAAACTAAATGATATCTATCATTTTTGATGTGACATACGTGATTTTTGGTATAACAGCAGCTGCTGATAAAAAAGGGGAAGTGTGTCTCTGACTGCATTTAAGCGCAGAGTACAAAAAAAAAACAGGGGGGAGAAGAGAAGCCGTTTTAATTTTATTTTATTTTCTGTTGTTTTGTTGCATTTTTTAAGTTTTTAAACTTTTAAGTTTTTCAAAGTTTCTTTTCTTTTCTGCCTCTTCATTTTTTTGTTTAAAAGGGGTTTTTATTTATTTATTTTTCTTCCTTCTCTGTGAAAATCCTGAGTTTTGGATCGTGTACCCAGTTTTTTTATGGTTCTTTTATGTTTTGATTTCAACATCTTGCATCAATTTTTTGAAAGCTCCCTTTTTCTTCTACTTTTCGTGTTTTTATATACTTACCTACTTGAGATTTTTATTGTTGTGTTTTTTATTTCTCTTTTTGCAATGGGGAATAATTTGGCCAAGCAACAGGAGAGCCTTTTGCTTCCTGATGAGAACACGGCTCCTCAAATAGTAGCAGAGCATGAAGGTGTCAGATATGTGAAGAATTACAGGCAGCTCATGAAAGTATGTGAAATCCATCAGGGAGGCAGACTTAGAGCTGCAGAGTGGCATGATGTCTTAAAAAGAAAGGAAAGCTAGTTGATACTAACTTGCTGCCCACTGCAACAGCATGGTATAAGGTGGCTACAGATTTACAATGTTTGGGGAGCACTGAAAGATATGTGAAGGAGTCAGGAAGTGATTTTTATGTGTACAAAGTAGGGAAAGGTGTTAAACCATCAGCACCTCCCCCATATGGGGATGAAAAATATTGGGTGTGTGCAGTCTGCACCAAGCAGAATTCATTGTACAGGGAGACTTGCTCAGCATGTGACGCGCCCCGCCCAAACTTGGTACAGGGAGATGGCACTGTTACTCTGACAATGCCGGCACGGGCTGCATCAAAGAAGAAGGAATTCTCTTCTTGTCTTTCTCCTCCATCTTTTTCCTCTCCCTCTTCTGCACTGCCCTCTCCTCCTCCTCTTTCTTCTCCACCTCTTTCTCCTCCTCTTTCTCATTATTCTGCACCTCCTCCTCCTACACCACACCCACCTCCTTCTTCTTCTTCATCTCCTCCTCCTACACCACACCCACCTCCTTCATCACACTCTTCATCTCCTCCTCCTACACCACACCCACCTCCTTCATCACACTCTTCATCTCCTCCTCCTACACCACACCCACCTCCTTCACACTCTTCATCTCCTCCTCTCTCTCCGAAGCACTCTCCCCCTCCTCTAAATCACCCATCTTTTCCTTACTCTGTGTCACACTTTCCTTCTCCTGATCTGCTGCCTGTTGGGCAGGTGCCGAGTCCAGGCAGTGTGGTGTCTCTGTATCCAGTGCTCACAGCACAAGTCACATTCTATGTTCCCAATACAGCCAAGCCTCTGACAGTCATGGTATCGGGGGAGGAGGGTGGAGATCCCCCAGTAGAAAGCACCCCCCAAGCCGCAGCAGGCTTCCCCCAGGCACACCCAGCAGCAGGCAGCTCAGGTCCGGGGACAGGGGGGGGAGACAGGCATCACCATCAGATGGTGATCAGTATCCCCGGTCAGAGCAGCCAACATTCACACCACAATGGAACTATAATCCTCCACAGCCTCAGCAGGGTGGGGACACATCCTCTCACAAAAAGACAATATCCAAGACAGCTTATCAGCCACTGCATGACCCCAGTGCACTCTATCACAACTATTCCTCTAATGATGATGAAGAGGGGACTTCATACATGCTACCCAGTACTAGGAAGAAAAACCCACGGGCACCTAGGAGACAGGGGCAGATAGAAGCACCACCATTACACTATGTGCACTTCACAGTCAGGTGACCAGTATCCTCAACAATCTTCCAGATCCAGAGATGCACCCCATGCCATTCTACAGAAGAATGCAGCAGAACCAGCGCACATATGCAGCCACCTGGAATGATCTGTGGGCAGTGATGGAGATAAAGGCAGGTGATGCCTTCTGGCCAATCATGAAAGAACACTTCAAGCTTTCAGCAGACTTAGACGTACATGCCTGGGAGTCAGGGCCAAAGCTGATTGAACAACTCAGAGAGTGGGCCAAAGGCAGGCTGGCCGGACAGGCCCTCAGCTTACATGACATGAGTCAGGAGAAGACAGAGACTGTGTAGAAGTTTCATGGCAGAGTAATGCAGGTTTTCCAGGACCTGGGCTTCACCATTCATGATCAGATACACAGGCAGATGTTGGCACAGGCCTTTGTGCATGGACTCAGAGAACCAATCAAGAAGCCACTGATAGTGGCTAGACCCGAGTACAGGTCACTAGCAATGGACACCCTGCTCACCGTAGCCAAAGGGATCGAGTCCCAACCAGGAGTGCGGAAGACAACACCCCTTATGGCGGCCATAGACTCTGAAGAGCCACCCCAATACCGAGACAGAAGGAACATCAGATGTTTCAACTGCGGCAAATTGGGTCATTACCAGAGCCGGTGCAGAGCTCCATCACAACCCAAGACCCTGCCCAGAGGAGCAAGCCGAGGAGCAGACAAGGTGGACAGTGAAGCGCCCCTTCCATAGGACAGGGGCAAGGCAGGTCCGCAAGACACCACGATCCTGACATGCAAAACCCCTTCAGCAGGACCAACCCCTCAAATTACCCTGAAAGTGGATGGCGTTGTCAGGTCTTTTCTTGTGGACACTGGTGCAGCCAGAAGTGTGATGAGACATGTGGAACTCCCTGACCCTACCTGCCTATCAGAATCCTTTGTGTCTTGCGTAGGCATCGACGGTCAAGTCAGAAATTCTCAGCTTACAAAGCCTCTGAGCGTGTGCACTCAGCCAGGACACTCTATCCTATCCCAGTTTGTGGTGTCAAGAACCTGCCCACTCAACCTACTGGGGGCAGACCTTCTACACAGAAACTAAAAGCAACCATAGTGTTCCAGGAAGATGGGACCGTGACCCTTTCTTCACCTCTGACCCAGGAAGAGTCAGTCATGCTGGCAGCCTTACAGGAACCTCAAACAACCCATGAAGGCCTACCCAAGGAGGTACTGGACGTAGTACCAGAAAGTCTATGGTCTAAGGGACCCCAAGATGTGTGAAAACTTCAAGTTGCCCCGGTGCGGGTATCACTCAAGCCAGGTACTCCATATCCTCGTAAGGCCCAGTATCCCTTGTCCATCGCACAGAGTCAAGCCGTCTCAGACCAATTGAAGGTGTTCCTGGAAATAGGGGTCGTTGTCCCCTGCACCTCTCCTTGCAATACCCCGCTTTTCCCTGTCAAGAAAAAGACTGTAAAAGGAGAGCCAGCCAAGTTCAGAATGGTACATGACCTAAGAGCAGTGAATGACGCTACAGTATTTGAAACTCCAATTGTGCCGAATCCACACACCCTGCTCTCAAATGTGCATTCCACAGCAACAGTGTTCACGGTGATCGACCTGGCAAATGCTTTCTTCAGTGTTCCCCTCCATCCAGATGACCAGTTCCTGTTTGCCTTCACGCATCAGGGGGCACAGTACACATGGCCCAGAACAGCCCCTCGCAATTCACCAAAGCAATGTCCACAGTTCTCGCCAACTGGATCACAGAACATGCAGAAGTGACCCTGCTACAATACGTGGACGATCTACTCCTTTGTGCAGTTGACTTTGACATGTGTAAAGCACATTCCGTGTCTCTCCTACTCTACCTGGCGAAACAACACTGCAAGGTCTCGAAGAACAAAGTCCAGTGGTGTCTGAAGCGAGTTACATTCCTTGGGCACTGCATTGCTCACCAGACTAAACACCTGACAGATGACCGGAAGACCACAGTGGAGAGGATGGCTCCCCCAACATCTCCAAAGGCACTACAAGCTTTTCTTGGTCTAGTATCGTACTGCAGAACCTGGATCCCTGATGCCTCAGTCCTAATGCAACCTCTGTATGACTGCGTTAACGTAACGTTATGCGTTAACATAACACGGGTATCGGTGATATCCGATATTTTTTGAATATCGGCCGATCCAATCCGATACCGATACTTTCCGATATCGGAAGGTATCGCTCAACACTAGTAAAGAGGTAAAGAGACTGCAACCTTGTGTCCTCGTTATTGTCTGCACCCCACACCATCACCATCCATCATACTGGGAAGCCCTGGGGACATACTTCACCTGTGGGAAGGTATACAATCTAGCTGCCATCACATCACCCCAGTGGACCCCAAGCAGCGTCGGTCACCCTGACCAAATACCACAGGTGGCGTCACTAAACCTTGACAGGCTCGTATCACCTTTCATTGGACGCCCCTTAGCAGGGTCCCGGACCGGGTCCAGCCACCGTGACATCCCCAGAACTGAGCCAGCAGAGGACCGGTACCGAGTCACCCGCGGCCCTGCGTCTGGGGGCGCTCCATATAAAAATGCATGCAGATTTATTACATGTGTATTTTCGGCATCTAAAGCAATTGTTTGCAATTAAAACAGATTGTAAAATCTTCACAAAAAACTTAACGTACTCACATGAAAAATTGACATGTGGATTTGCAAATCACTGCAACGTAAAAAAAAAAAAAAAACAACAACACAGAGGGCATGAGATTTCCAGAAATCCCATCCAGTTTATTGGAAATGTAAGATACTGCATTTTTTTCCCAGAGAAATTAAGCAGCATCAAAATCTCACCAAAGCTAATTATGAGAATTTAATCTTAAAGAAATTACCTTCATAAAATAATGCAGTATGGAGAAACTATGTTGCTTCATTCAGAATGCCTACAGTTCTTTGTGTAGCTGCAAGAATGATTTTATGCTTACATATTATTGTTTTAATGATTAAACAAGGTAGGTTGATTTAAATAACATTATGAAAAGTGAATGTAATAGCCATTATTAAAAATCATCAGGTAATGTATCAGAGAAGTGGTGTTTGGAAATTACTGGAAAAAAAATTCTAAGGGTAAGTGCACACTGCGTGTTAGCATTTAGCCTGCAGTGCACATCGAAAACATTTCCCAACATATTCTATAATATGGCCATAGGAGACCATACATGAGATGGAGGACAAAAGTGAGTTTTTTCACCTACTATCTGGCCAGTATGTGGCTGCATTGCATAATAAAGCTAGACTGGCCATCAGGCAATGCTGGAAAATTCCAGATCATAGAATAGAGGGCCATCATGTCCAACCCAGTGGTCAATGCAGTGCAGGATTCTCTAAAACATCTCAGACAGATGCCTGTCCAGCCTCTGTTTGAAAATTTCCATAGAAGGAGAAATTATCACCTCATGTGGCAGCCTGTTCCACTCATTGATCATGATCACCTTCAATGTCAAAATGATTTTTATAATGTCTAATCTGTATCTTCTCACATTCAGTTTCATTCCATTAGTTGTCGTATTTCCATGTGCAAATGAGAATAAAGGTACCGTCACACTAGACAATATCGCTAGCGATCCGTGACGTTGCAGCGTCCTCGCTAGCGATATCATCCAGTGTGACAGGCAGCAGCGATCAGGCCCCTGCTGTGCTGTCGCTGGTCGGGGAAGAAAGTCCAGAACTTTGTTTCGTCGCTGGACTCCCCGTAGACATCGCTGAATCGGCGTGTGTGACACCGATTCAGCGATGTCTTCGCTGGTAACCAGGGTAAACATCGGGTTACTAAGTGCAGGGCCGCGCTTAGTAACCCGATGTTTACCCTGGTTACCATCGTTAAAGTAAAAAAAACAACCGCTACATACTTACCTACCGCTGTCTGTCCTCGGCGCTCTGCTTCTCTGGTCTGGCTGTGAGCACAGCGGCCGGAAAGCAGAGCGGTGACGTCACCGCTCTGCTTTCCGGCTGCCCGGCTCTCACAGCCAGACCAGAGAAGCAGAGCGCCGAGGACAGACAGCGGTAGGTAAGTATGTAGCATTTGTTTTTTTACTTTTAGGATGGTAACCAGGGTAAACATCGGGTTACTAAGCGCGGCCCTGCGCTTAGTAACCCGATGTTTACCCTGGTTACCGGGGACCTCGGGATCGTTGGTCGCTGGAGAGCTGTCTGTGTGACAGCTCTCCAGCGACCAAACAGCGACGCTGCAGCGATCCGGATCGTTGTCGGTATCGCTGCAGCGTCGCTTAGTGTGACGGTACCTTAAGGGTGATCCCTCTACACTGTGACATCCCTTCAGATATTTGTAGACAGCTATTAAGTCTCCTTTTAGCCTTCTTTTTTGCAAGCTAAACATTTCTAACTCCTTTAACCGGTCCCCGAATGACATATTTTGCTGTCCACTCACCATCCTGGAAGCTCTTCTCTGAACTTGCTCCAATTTTTCAATGCCTTTTTTAAAATGTGGTGCCCAGAAGTGGACACAGTATTGCAGATGAGTCCTGACCAAAGAGGAGTACAGAGGGATAATTAATTCACATGATCTAGAATATATGCTTCTCTTAATACAGCCTAGAAATGTGTTTGCCTTTTTTGCTGCTGCATCACATTGTTTACTCATGTGCAGTCTGTGAGCTATTAGTATACCCAAGTCATTTTCACATGTGCTGTTGCTTAATTCTATTCCTCTCATTCTGTAGATGTAATTTTTGTTTTTCTTGCCCAGATGTAGAATCTTGCATTTTCCCATTAACCCCTTCACCCCCAAGGGTAGTTTGCATGTTAATGACCAGGCCAATTTTTACAATTCGGGCCATTGTCCCTTTATGAGTTTATAACTCTGTACTCGCTTCAACAGATCCAGGTAATTCTGACATTTTTTTCTCTTGACATATTATACTTAATGCTAGTGCTAAAATTTTTTTGACATGACTTGCGTTTATTTCTGAAAAATATGGAAATTTGGCAAAAATTTTGAAAATTTCATAGTTTTGGAACCATATTTTTTTTTGTTAGGGAGTTATAAGGGTTAAAAGTTGAACAGCGATTTCTCATTTTTACAACACCATTTTTTTTAGGGACCATATGACATTTCAAGTCACTTTGTGGGGTCTATATGATAGGAAATACTCAAAAGTGACATCATTCTAAAAACTGCACCCCTCAAGGTGCACCACATTCAAGAAGTTTATTAACCTTTCAGGTGCTTCACAGGAATTTTTGGAATGTTTTAAAAAATGAATATATAACTTTTTTTTCACTAAAAAATTCTGATACAAATTTTTTAATTTTCCCAAGGGTAACAGGAGAAATTGAAGTTTAAAATGTAGAGCTGTAAAAATAAAAAATAATATTTGTTCCACAAAAATGATCTTTTCACCCCCAATTTTAATTTTCCAAAGGGTAACAGGACCACAAAACTTATTATGCAATTTGTCTTGAGTATGCTGATACCCCATATGTGGGGGTAAACCACTATTTTGACGCATGGTAGAGCTCGGAAGGGAAGGAGCGCCGTTTGACTTTTTCAAAGCAAAATTTACTGGAATTGAGATCGGACACCATGTCGCGTTTGGAGAGCCCCTGATGTGCCAAAACAGTGGAAACCCCCCACTATGGAGATAGATTTCAGAGGAATCCCTTAGGGAGGGAGCACCACTTTCAGGACTTTCCTTCAGAAATTAAAGTCAACAGAGCCCAAGTCTAACCTATAATGCCTAAAAAAGTTGGAAGGTGATGACCACATAGCTGTCCTACAAATCTGCTTAAAAGAGGCATTAGCGCAAGATGTGAATACAACCCTGGTGGAGTGTGCTTTCAAGTTTTCCGGAGGGTTTAGACCACTTGACGTGTATGCCAGGGAAATTCTTGTTTTGATCCATTTGGCTAGAAATCCTTTTGATGCTGCCTGGCCTCTGCCATGACTATGAAAAAGAACAAAAATGAAACTAAACTTCTTGAAACTCCCATTGATTCTATATATTGTAGAAGGCACATTCTATCATCTAGCTTGTGAAACTACCTTCCCTTCTCATTCTTAGGGTTATTACAGAATGAAGATATTACTATTTCTTGGGACCTATGAAAAACTGTTGCCACTTTTGGGAGGATGTCTGGGTTGGTCTAAGTATGACTCTCTCTGGAAGGAAACTCGCAAAAGGTTGGTTTGCTGATAGGGTCTACAACTCTCCATCCCTTCTGGCCAATGTAAGGGCTTCTAAAAGGACAATTGTAATGGTTAGTATTCTGATTTTGGCATTTAGGCAATGTTCGAATGGGGCATAGGTAAAAGCTCTCAGGACTAAGTTAAGGTTTTAAGGTGGGGTTTGTGACTGAGGCAGTATACTTGACTGAATCAATACTTTAATAACTTTTATTATTAAAGGGTGATCTGCTAATTTGCATTTAAAGATAACCCCCAAGGCTGTGATTTGGACTTTTAGGGTATTCAATTTAAGACCATTCTCTAACCCTTTTTGCAGTAATTTTAAAATGACCGACCAAACAACTGGATTGTTTGTAAATGGAATTAACCGTGAAAACTTTAGGAATTTTCTCCAAACTCTAGCATAAATATTAGTAGTGACCGTTATATGATTAAATAGGGTAGAATAGGGTAGGTGGTGAGAATTTTAAACCCCAAGGGATTCAAAGAAGTTTAAAATGTAGAGCTGTAAAATAAAAAAAATCATATTTTTGCCGAAAATGATCTTTTAACCCCCAATTTTAATTTTACAAAGGGTAACAGGTAAAAGTTATTGTGCAATTTGTGTTGAGTACGCTGACACCCCATATGTGGGGGTAAATCACTGTTTGGGTGCTTGGCAGAGCTCGGTAGGGAAGGAGCACCATTTTACTTTTTCAACGCAAAATTTGCTGGAATTGAGATCAGACACCATTTCGCATTTCGAGAGCCTGATGTGCCTAAACAGTGGAAAGCTCCACAAGTGACACCATTTTGAAACGCAGATTCCACAAGGAACTTATCTAGATGTGTGGTGAGAACTTTGAACCCCCAGGTGTTTCACTAATGTTTATAATGCCCTGGTGTGAAAATAAAAAAATCATATTTTTTCCACAAACATGATATTTTCATCAATAAGTTTTTAAATTCTCAAGGGTAACAGAAGAAATTGGACCCCAAAATTTATTGTACAATTTGTCCTGAGTATGCTGATATCCCATATGTGGGAGAGCACTACTGTATGGGCACACGTCGGGGCTCGGAAGGGAAGTAGTGACATTTTTTAATCCAGACTATGATGGAATGGTCTGCGGGCAACATGTCGCGTTTGAAGAGCCCCTGATGTGCCTAAACAGAGGAAACCCCCCAAATGTGACCCCACCAAAGGAACTTATCTAGATGTGTGGTGAGAACTTTGAACCCCTAAGTGTTTCACTAAAGTGTATAGCGCCTGGTAGGGTTGAGCGAAACAGATCGGCACTTTTCAAAAGTCTCGGACTTTTAGCAAAGTCGGGTTTCGTGAAACCTGACCCGATCCCACTCTGGGATCGGGTCGGCGGTCGGCGATCTCTAATTAAAAGTCGGGTTTCGTCGTTTTATACATATACAGTGGGGCAAAAAAGTATTTAGTCAGTCAGCAATAGTGCAAGTTCCACCACTTAAAAAGATGAGAGGCGTCTGTAATTTACATCATAGGTAGACCTCAACTATGGGAGACAAACTGAGAAAAAAAAATCCAGAAAATCACATTGTCTGTTTTTTTAACATTTTATTTGCATATTATGGTGGAAAATAAGTATTTGGTCAGAAACAAAATTTCATCTCAATACTTTGTAATATATCCTTTGTTGGCAATGACAGAGGTCAAACGTTTTCTGTAAGTCTTCACAAGGTTGCCACACACTGTTGTTGGTATGTTGGCCCATTCCTCCATGCAGATCTCCTCTAGAGCAGTGATGTTTTTGGCTTTTCGCTTGGCAACACGGACTTTCAACTCCCTCCAAAGGTTTTCTATAGGGTTGAGATCTGGAGACTGGCTAGGCCACTCCAGGACCTTGAAATGCTTCTTACGAAGCCAATCCTTCGTTGCCCTGGCGGTGTGCTTTGGATCATTGTCATGTTGAAAGATCCAGCCACGTTTCATCTTCAATGCCCTTGCTGATGGAAGGAGGTTTGCACTCAAAATCTCACGATACATGGCCACATTCATTCTTTCATGTACCCGGATCAGTCGTCCTGGCCCCTTTGCAGAGAAACAGCCCCAAAGCATGATGTTTCCACCACCATGCTTTACAGTAGGTATGGTGTTTGATGGATGCAACTCAGTATTCTTTTTCCTCCAAACACGACAAGTTGTGTTTCTACCAAACAGTTCCAGTTTGGTTTCATCAGACCATAGGACATTCTCCCAAAACTCCTCTGGATCATCCAAATGCTCTCTAGCAAACTTCAGACGGGCCCGGACATGTACTGGCTTAAGCATTGGGACACGTCTGGCACTGCAGGATCTGAGTCCATGGTGGCGTAGTGTGTTACTTATGGTAGGCCTTGTTACATTGGTCCCAGCTCTCTGCAGTTCATTCACTAGGTCCCCCCGCGTGGTTCTGGGATTTTTGCTCACCGTTCTTGTGATCATTCTGACCCCACGGGGTGGGATTTTGCGTGGAGCCCCAGATCGAGGGAGATTATCAGTGGTCTTGTATGTCTTCCATTTTCTAATTATTGCTCCCACTGTTGATTTCTTCACTCCAAGCTGGTTGGCTATTGCAGATTCAGTCTTCCCAGCCTGGTGCAGGGCTACAATTTTGTTTCTGGTGTCCTTTGACAGCTCTTTGGTCTTCACCATAGTGGAGTTTGGAGTCAGACTGTTTGAGGGTGTGCACAGGTGTCTTTTTATACTGATAACAAGTTTAAACAGGTGCCATTACTACAGGTAATGAGTGGAGGAAAGAGGAGACTCTTAAAGAAGAAGTTACAGGTCTGTGAGAGCCAGAAATCTTGATTGTTTGTTTCTGACCAAATACTTATTTTCCACCATAATATGCAAATAAATTGTTAAAAAAAACAGACAATGTGATTTTCTGGATTTTTATTTCTCAGTTTGTCTCCCATAGTTGAGGTCTACCTATGATGTAAATTACAGACGCCTCTCATCTTTTTAAGTGGTGGAACTTGCACTATTGCTGACTGACTAAATACTTTTTTGCCCCACTGTATATATATGTGTCATTCAGACACATATATATATATATATATATATATTTATATTAACTTCAGCGCGATATAGCAGAAAAGCCGGTAATTCAATTACCGGCTTTTCATTTCTCCTGCCAAAACCCGACATGATTTGAGACATGGTTTACATACAGTAAACCATGTCATATCCCCCTTTTTTTGCATATTCTACACTACTAATGTTAGTAGTGTGTATGTGCAAAATTTCAGCGCTCTAGCTCTTAAATTTAAGGGTTAAATCGCGGAAAAAATTGGCATGGGCTCCCGCGCAATTTTCTCCGCGAGAATAGTAAAGCCAGTGACTGAGGGCAGATATTAATAGCCTGGAGAGGGTCCACGGTTATTGGCCCCCCCCTGGCTAAAAACACCTGCCCCCAGCCACCCCAGAAAAGGCACATCTGTAAGATGCGCCTATTCTGGCACTTGGCCATTCTCTTCCCATTCCCATGTAGCGGTGGGATATGGGGTAATGAAGGGTTAATGCCACCTTGCTATTGTAAGCCAGATTAATAATGGAGAGGCGTCAATTCTGACACCTATCCATTATTAATCCAATTGTATGAAAGAGTTTAAAAAAAACACACACACATATTAAAAAGTATTTTAATGAAATAAACACACCGTTTGTTGTAATAGTTTATTGTACGCTCAATCCACTCGCTGAAGACCCTCGCTCTGTAACAAATAAAAAATAATAAACCAACTATATACATACCTTCCGTAGATCTGTAACGTCCCACGTTGTAAATCCATCTGAAGGGGTTAAAATATTTTACAGCCAGGAGCTCTGCTAATGCAGTGCTGCTCGTGGCTGTAAACCCCAGCGAATGAAGGTAATGTAAGTCAATGACCTGTAGTTACTTTCATTTGCGGTGATGTGCCCCCTGCTGGATGTCCCTGGAGCGTGGGAAAAGTTCCCAGGCTCGAGGTCATATGAGGACATCCAGCAGGGGGCGCATTGTTGTGAATTCTGTTGTCAAGCTCCCTCCTGTGGTCATGAATGGTACTTTGGCTGGTTCTGTCCATGGGCTTCCTCTGGTGGTTGTGAGTGGAGCTGCGGCTTCTGAGTTTCCTTCCACAGGTGATGAGATTAATTCGTTAGCTGGCTGTTCTATTTAACTCCACTTAGATCATTGCTCCATGCCACCTGTCAATGTTCCAGTATTGGTCTAGTTCTCTCCTGGATCGTTCTTGTGACCTGTCTTCCCAGCAGAAGCTAAGTTCCTGCTTGTTTTTCTCTGTTTTGCTATTTTTCTGTCCAGCTTGCTATTTTGATTTTTGTCTTGCTTGCTGGAAGCTCTGGGACGCAGAGGGAGCGCCTCCGCACCGTGAGTGCATGGCCTTTTTGTAGTTTTTTGTGCTGACCGCAAAGTTACCTTTCCTATCCTCTGTCTGTTCAGTAAGTCAGGCCTCACTTTGCTAAATCTATTTCATCTCTGTGTTTGTAATTTTCATTTTTACTCACAGTCATTATATGTGGGGGGCTGCCTTTTCCTTTGGGGAATTTCTCTGAGGCAAGGTAGGCTTTATTTTTCTATCTCTAGGGCTAGCTAGTTTCTTAGGCTGTGTCGAGTTGCATAAGGAGCGTTAGGAGCAATCCACGGCTTTTTCTAGTGTGTGTGATAGGATTAGGGATTGCGGTCAGCAGAGTTCCCACGTCTCAGAGCTCGTCCTATATTATTAGTAACTATCAGGTCATTCCGTGTGCTCTTAACCACCAGGTCCATTATTGTCCTTACCACCAGGTCATAACAGCGCATCACCCGCGAATGAAGGTAACTATAGGTCACTGACCTACATTACCTTCATTCGCTGGGGTTTACAACCACAAGCACAGCTGCATTAGCAGATCTTGTGGCTGTAAAATATTTTAACCCCTTCAGATGGATTACAACGTGGGACGTTACAGATCTACGGAAGGTATGGATATATTTGGTTCATTATTTTTTATGTGTTGCAGAGCGAGGGTCTTCAGTGAGTGGATTGAGCGTACAATAAAATATTAAAACAACCTGTGTCAGAATTGACGCCTCTCCATTATTAATCTGGCTTAATGTCACCTTACAATAGCAAGGTGACATTAACTCTTCATTACCCCATATCCCACCGCTACACAGATGCGCCTTTTCTGGGGTGGCTGGGGGCAGATGTTTTTAGCCGGGGGGGGGCAAAAACCGTGGACCCTCTCTAGGTTATTAATATCTGCCCTCAGTCACTGGCTTTACTACTCTGGTGGAGAAAATTGCGTGGGAGCCCACGCCAATTTTTTCAGCGATTTAACCCTTAAATTGCTGAAAGCTATTAAATTTAAGAGTTAAAGGCAATTTAAGGGTTAAATCGCTGAAAAAATTTCGAGTTTCGGCCGATTGCCGACCCCGACTTTTCAATAGGATCGGCCGATTTCACTCGACCCGACTTTTGCAGAACAAGATGTCGTTTTCAGCGGTACCACAATTATTTACATTGTCTTTTTGATTGCATGCTATTCCACTTTTTGTTCAGCGGTAAGATGATAAAGCATTGCTTTTTTGCCTTTTTTAATAGTGTTCGCTAAAGGGGTTAACCAGATGGACAGTTTTATAGGTGGGGTCGTTACTGACGCGGCAATACTAAATGCGTACTTTTATTGTTTAGATTTTTTAATTCAAATATTTATTTATTGATGGAATAAATATTGATTTTTTATTATTTGGTAGCTTTGATAAAGATCCGTAGTGATCGAAACGCATCGCTGTCTGTGTCCCGGTGTGCGGCCGGAGAGCATGTACCCACTGCTTTTATATTGGCACAATAAAGTTTCAAGCCTGGATTTTATGAATATGGAGCTGGAATGACTTTTCCTTTTTTTCCTCATCTGATGACCACGCTGATCTACGTGGAGTTCCGTGCACCTGCGGTGGCTACTTGGTGAGCTGGCTGTGTCTACTTTAGCTGTTTCCTGCTCTGAATGTAGGTTTCGATGGAGTTGCAGATTTACGCTCCTACGTCTTTAGTTAGATGGAGGAAGTTTTTGTATATTCTGCTGTGGATATTTTTGAAGGGTTTTAATACTGACCGCACAGAACTCTGTCCTATCCTGTCCTATTTTAGCTAGAGTGGCCTCGTGTGCTAAATCCTGTTTTTCTGCCTGTGTATGTTTTTCCTCTCCGACTCACCGCCAATATTTGTGGGGGGCTGTCTATCCTTTGGGGTTCTGCTCTGAGGCAAGATAGTATTCCTATTTCCATCTTTAGGGATATTTAGTCCTCCGGCTGTGACGAGGTGTCTAGGATTGTTAGGTACTCTCCACGGCTACTTCTAGTCGCGGTATTAAGATCAGGTTTGCGGTCAGTATTAAAACCCTTCAAAAATATCCACAGCAGAATATACAAAAACTTCCTCCATCTAACTAAAGACGTAGGAGCGTAAATCTGCAACTCCAGTGAAACCTACATTCAGAGCAGGAATACAATCAAAAACAAGCACACAGCAGTGTGCCACAGAAAAATAAACAGACACTTATCTTTGCTGAAATAGCAGCCAAGCAGGAGAAGCCAGGTAGAGATCACTCATATCCCAAAAGACATTGACAACTGGCAAGGACAAATGAGTCCTGCACGCCTAAATACCCCAGTCAGAACTGCAATTAGCAGATACACCTGTCCAAGACTGCAGCCCAGAAACAACTGCATTACCATCTGCTACCATCAGAGGGAGCTCAAAAGCAGAATTCACAACAGGCAGCGGGTCCATTCAGAACACTTTCCTTAGAAGATGTAGTGGTACCCCCGTTGGGAGTTGTGCCAAAAAATGAACCAAATACATTCAGACTAATCCACCATTTGTCATATCCATGGGGCAGGTCAGTAAACGACAACATCGACGCAGAACCAAGTACAGTACTGTGTACTGTACCTCCTTTGACGAGGCAATCAGGCGGGTCAAGAAGTTGGTAAGGGGCACCCTAATGGCCAAAACAGACATTGAGGGGGCGTTCCAGTTACTACCTGTGCCTCCAAATAGTGTCCTCCCATTGTGCTGCTCCTGTGAAGGAGCATACTACATAGATCGCTGTTTGCCCGTGGGGTGCTCCATATCCTGCTCACTATTTGAGGCATTTAGTTGCTTCCTTGAATGTGTTGTCATGGACGTTTGTAAGGTGGCACATATTATCCATTACCTCGGTGACTTCTTATGCCTGGGCCCAAAAGATTCGCCGCAGTGTGAAAACACACGGTAGTCCACCTGTGAGAAGGAGAGAGCTGGAGGGAGAGTTGACATCCCAGAGCCGAGGGGCTAGATTGAGAAAGAAAGAAGGCGGTGTAGAAGAAATTGCTACTAGGCCCAAAAGGATTTCCTGGGCCGAATGCCGTTAAAATATAGTACTTAGGTAAACAGGCGTGTAGCTTGCTTCATGGGTGGGGTGTGCTGCTGAGTAGCACTAAATTCTACTATGCCCAAAAGGTTTTCCTGGGCTAGATGCCGTTTCAAAATAGTAGTTAAGTAAACAGGCGGTGTAGCTTGCTTCATGGGTGGGGTACTGTGCTGAGTAGCACAAAATGCTGTTAGGTACAAAACGATTTCCTGGGCTAGATGCAGTTAAAAATTAGCAATTAGATCAACAGGCGGTGTAGCTTGCTTCATGGGTGAAGTACGCTGCTGAGTAGCACCAAATTCTACTAGGCCCAAAAGGATTTCCTGGGCTAGGTGCCGTTATTTAATAGTAGTTAGGTAAACAGGTGGTGTAGCTTGCTTCATGGGTTGGGTATGCTGCTGAGTAGCACCAAATTCTACTAGGCCCAAAAGGATTTCCTGGGCTAGATGCCGTTAAAGATAGTACTTAGGTAAACAGGCGGTGTAGCTTGCTTCATGGGTAGGGTACGCTGCTGAGTTGCACCAAATTCTACTAGGCCCAAAAGGATTTCCTGGGCTAGATGCCGTTAAAATATAGTATTTAGGTAAACAGGCGGTGTAGCTTGCTTCATGGGTGAAGTACGCTGCTGAGTAGCACCAAATTCTACTAGGCCCAAAAGGATTTCCTGGGCCAGATGCCGTTAAAAATAGTACTTAGGTAAACAGGCGGTGGGTGGCTGGGCTACTCTGCTGACCAGTAGACACTGAAGCTTTGGAGCAGACCTCTGAATCCCAGGCCATAGTATGAGGAAACAACTCTGCAGATGACCCCACCCACCTGGAATTGACGATGGCAACATCATGTAAAACTCAGCAAGGGGATTAAATAAAGGAGTTTTTTCCAAAAATTCTGCCACAGACACCACTTAAGTGGCATCAATTTCGCCACAGTTTTTTAAAACTGCTGGTGAGGTGATTTTCAAAAATCATCAAGCTTTTAGTCTCCCCAAGATGACACAGGGGTAGAAAAGTCCTTGCGGATCCAGGATTTGTTCATCTTGATGAACGTTAGTCTGTCTACATTGTCACTGGACAGCCGCGTGCGCTTATCTGTCAGCACACCACCAGCAGCGCTGAACACACGTTCAGAGAGAACGCTGGCTGCGGGGCACGACAAGATCTCCAAGGCATGAGTGGCGAGCTCAGGCCATTTTTCAAGATAGGAAGCCCAAAATGAGCAAGGGTCCAGTTCCACAGTCATGGCATCGATGTTAACTTGGAAATACTCTTGTACCATCCTCTCTAGGCATTGGCTGTGCGTCAGACTTCTTGTCTCAGCACGGTGGGGCAGCACGGTTGTCTCAGCACGGTGGGGCAGCACGGTGGCGCAGTGGTTAGCACTGCAGCCTTGCAGCGCTGGGGTCCTGGGTTCTAATCCCACCCAGGACAACATCTGCAAAGAGTTTGTATGTTCTCTCCGTGTTTACGTGGGTTTCCTCCGGGCACTCCGGTTTCCTCCCACATTCTAAAGACATACTGATAGGGATTCTAGATTGTGAGCCCCATCGGGGACAGTGATGATAATGTGTTCAAAACTGTAAAGCGCTGCGGAATATGTTAGCGCTATATAAAAATAAAGATTATTATTAAGATTATTGTCTCCTGTGGCCTTGCAAAGGATGGTCTAAAAAAAATCTTGAAACGAATGGAAAAAATTGCTGTTACCACCAGATACGATGTTACTGTTACGGTTTGAGTGATGCCTCGATAGTCCCACGGTTGGCAAGTTAGAACTCAGAGATTCACTATGTGCACCACTGGTGTTTTGTGGAAAAGGAGATGTTAGATTCTGTAACAGTCTCTGCTGATACTCCTGCATGCGTGAATCCCTTTCTATAGCAGAAATTATTTCACCAAATTTGTTTTTGTATCTGGGATATAAGAGAGTGGCAACCCAGTAGTCGGCATTGCTTCAGATTCTGACAATCCGAGGGTCATGTTGCAGGTAGTGCAGCAAGAAGGCACTCATGTGTCTTGCGCATCCAGGAGGACCAAGTCCTTGTTGTCTTGGTGGTGGTGAGGTGAGAATCATGCTTCCTTCGTCAGCCCTCTCCCCCCCAACCTCGCAGAACAGAAATTGATCAAGGTCTCCCTCATCTGAAGAGTCTTCAATGCCCAGTGCCAGTTCATCCTCTACTTCTTCCTCACCTCCTGCACCTTACTCAACAGTTTGGCTGCTACCATGCGCCCTCAGTAATCCCTCTCCCCCAGCCTCCAATGCCAGCCGCCTTGGTGCTGCCAACCTTCTTGACCTTGGAGATATGATCCCTTCCGCATACGACTCCTCCTGTTCCTCCTCCTCCTCCTCTTGTTCCACCACCTGACTCCGACCACTATGTAAGGTGTGCTCCAGCATGTAAATCACCGGAATGGTCAAGCTGATAATGGCATCGTCAGCACTAAACATCTTTGTCGCTATTTCAAAACTGTGCAGCATTTCTGTAGCCAACAGCTTGCAGATGAAGAAATTCAACCTCTTAGCTTTGTCATGGCTAGGAGGAAATGGTCTTTTACTTGTCCACATCTGAGGGACTGAGGGCTGGCTGTCGTGTTTAGAAGGAGTTGAGTAGAATGTCCCCGGAAAACTGCTGGTCTGTGAGGAAGGTGCAGGCGGAGATGTTATGTTGCCTTGATCAAAATGTGGTGTCGATGTCGTAGAGCGCTCAACACCAGCAGGTGTTTGCACTTGCAAATGTCCTGATGACCTGCCAATCACACTGGCTGTTGCGGGTAAAGAGTTGGAAGGTCTGCATCCAAAACCATGTGCGACTACGGTCCCCACAGTCACAGAGGATGAAGAAGATGTGGATGCACTTGATGGGGCAGACGGTGGTTGACTCAGTCCACTAGGCTGCATTGTAGCACAGTGAGCTTCCCACTGCAACTTATGCCTCATATCCATGTGATGGTTCATGCATGAAGTATTCAAGCTAGTGATTTTTTGGCCTCTACTGAGATTTTGTTGACAAATCTTACAGACAACATGAGTTGAGTCATCCTTTGGGATGTCAAAAAATGCCCAGGCTATGGAAGGCTTAGAGCCCGTGCGACCTGAAGAGCCACCACAACTTCTGGTCTGAGGCGCAGTTGGGGTTGAAGATGCAGTTGTTGACGTGCTTCCAGTACTCCATCTCTGTCCAGGAAGGTGCACCGTTACCTCGTCATCAGACTAATCTCTAGCATCCTCCTCCACCTCCTCTGCTGACCTCATGGACTGGCGGACTGGGGGTTGACAGTAAGTGGGGTCTACAACATCGTCATCATCATCCTGTGTGTTCTCACACCCGTCGTCCTCAGTGCCAACCTCTTCCTGCCCCGATCGAAAAGTCAAGTTTTCGTTCCAATCAGGTATCTCAGTCTCATCATCATCTTCCTCATTGTCTCCACCAACAGGAGTTACAGTTTGGGAACGAGGGTCTACATTATGCTCAGGATCTTCTTCATCTGGCCTGGATCCGACTCACAAAGATTCTGAGCATAAGTGCAGATCATTTCCTCATCTGGATTCACAGAAGCTCTGGAGCCGACCTCTTATTCTCAGGCTATAGTATGAGTAAACAGCTCTACAGACTCAACTATGTGTGTTACCCCATGCTCAGATGGGCTGCTGGAGACTTGGGAGCTGTGAAGAGACAAGTGCGATTGGGGTGACAACTCTGAGGACTGGAGTAGTTGTTATGTTGAAGTTGGCATGGAGGAGAGCCCACTTGAACGAGCACTTGATATCCATTCAAGCACCTGCTGTTTTTGTGCCTCATCTGGAATTTTTGGCGATGCTTGAAACGATGGTCGTAAGAAAGGGATCATATCAGATTGTCCACGAAAAGAAGTAGACATCTTACTTTGGCTGGAAGATGGTCTTTCTTCTGCAGATGTTACTGTTGCTTTATTACCCACCCCACAGACATAACCATTTTTTCCCTTTCCAACATGCCTATTCCCCTTTCAACCAGCAGCAGGCGTTTTGCCACTCATTTTAGTGCTTAACTAATTGGCAACTCTGTATCCGTAGTTTTTGGCACAACAACCGATGGATGAAAACCGTGCAGAACTGAGTGGCCAAATTGTGGTACTAGGCCCAAAACTAATAACTGGATTAGATGCTGTGAAAATTGAGATACACAGGCGATATAGTTTGTTTCACAGGCGGGCTACTCTGCTGACGTGCAGACACTGCTCCTAGGCCCTAAACTATTAACTGGATTAGATGCAGTGAAAAGTGAGATACACAGGCGGTGTAGTTAGTTTCACAGGCGGGCTACTCAGCTGACATGCAAACACTGCTCCTTGGCCCAAAACTATTAACTGGATTAGATGCAGTAAAAATAGAGATACACAGGCGGTGTAGTTAGTTTCACAGGCGGGCTACTCTGCTGACATGCAGACACTGCTCCTAGGCCCAAAACTATTAACTGGATTAGATGGAGAGAAAATTGAGATACACAGGCGGTGTAGTTAGTTTCACAGGCGGGCTACTCTGCTGACATGCAGACACTGCTCCTAGGCCCTAAACTATTAACTGGATTAGATGCAGTAAAAATTGAGATACACAGGCGGTGTAGTTAGTTTCACAGGCGGGCTACTCTGCTGACATGCAGACACTGCTCCTAGGCCCAAAACTATTAACTGGATTAGATGCAGAGAAAATTGAGATACACAGGCGTTGTAGTTAGTTTCACAGGCGGGCTACTCTGCTGACGTGCAGACACTGCTCCTAGGCCCTAAACTATTAACTGGATTAGATGGAGAGAAAATTGAGATACACAGGCGGTGTAGTTAGTTTCACAGGCGGGCTACTCTGCTGACATGCAGACACTGCTCCTAGGCCCAAAACTATTAACTGGATTAGATGCAGTAAAAATTGAGATAAACAGGCGGTGTAGTTAGTTTCACAGGCAGGCTACTCTGCTGACATGCAGACACTGCTCCTAGGCCCAAAACTATTAACTGGATTAGATGCAGAGAAAATTGAGATACACAGGTGGTGTAGTTAGTTTCACAGACGGGCTACTCTGCTGACATGCGGACACTGTTCCTAGGCCCAAAACTATTAACTGGGTTAGATGCAGTAAAAATTGAGATACACAGGCGGCGTAGCTAACTTCACAGGCGGGCTACTCAGATGCCTATCAGACAATGCTACTAGCCCAAAAGGATTGGCTGAGCTAGATTACACCAAATGCTGTGACAAACACTTGCACAGCACTGGCACAGACCTGCCGGGCAAACAGTGCTGTGAACTGCTGTAACCTACCCTGAAAAGGGCTGATATTACAACTAGTCCCGACTCCTCCTGACTCCCTAAAACTATCTCTCTGACAATTCGCTCCAAAAAAACACTCTTAGTCTGTATATCGCCCACAACAACAGCGGTGCCATCTAACACTAAGCTGCAGCAGTGAGGAAATGGTGGCGACGGGGCAAATGGCTGGTTCTTATAGGGCAAGGAGGACACGTGACATACACAGCCAATGACACATGCCTTTGCTTGTGTGCATCACATGCACATTGCTGTGTGTGCACTGCTGATAGGCTGAGAGACTGTACCGCGCCACTGTAAATGGGGGAAAGAAACAAAATAGAGATCGGCATTATTTCAGCACAGATCTATCCCCCGCCCCCCTGCCCACTTTATACTGAAACAGTCTATTAACAGTGATAAACAGTTTTAATGTGCAAATCAAGCTAGGCTTTTGGTGAACGAACAGTTATCGAACAGAAAGTCGAACAGCCGAATTTTAAGCAAATAGTTCGGGTTCGACCAATGACTCGAACACCGCCCAAAACACCTCGAATTTGAAATTGGCGAACAGTTCGACTCGAACACCACTCATCTCTAATTCTCACCCAAACCGTTTCTACAGAGCTACCAGTCTCAGAGACTTGGATCTCTGTTGAAATACACATTTTCCTAACATACAATGCAATACCTTCCCTCTCTTGTTAATCATCTTTCTAATGAATAAGTTGTAGCCTTCAAGGTTTGTATTCCAACCATGTGTATCATGCCACCAAGTTTCAGTGATGCCTATGACATCTCATATCTCTTCCTGTGTTAGGAGCTCTATTTCTCCTTCTTATTTCCCATACTCTATGCATTTGTATGGACACATTTTAGTTTATAGTCGGTTTCTCCTGCTCCTCTATTTTCATTCAGAGATTGTTTTTGTCCTTTATTTCCACTTCTAATAGCAGGGTTCTACAAAGAATTCATTAGCTGCATATTTTTTCTTAGCCAAATATTTCCCATCCCATATTGCTCTAGTTTAAAGCTCTACTGATGAGTGTAGCAAGGTGTCTACCAAATTTACATTTTTCTATTTTCGTAAGATGCAACCCATCTCTAGCAAGTAGTCCATCATACATGTATTTTACTCCATGGTCAGAAAAACAAAAACTTCCTCAAGGCACCATCAGTGTAGCAAGTTATTCACCTGTGGAATCCTGGTCAATCTGAATCGCCCCCAGACACAGGGCCACGAGTTCTCGGTACCAGGCCTCTCGGGTTCGGTGCTGAGGCTGTCACGGTGGCTAGACCCGGTCCGCGACCCTGCTAAGGGGTGTCCAGTAAAGGGGGAATAGTCTGTCAGGGGTTCATGACGCCACCTGTGGTGTTCGGTCAGGGTGACCGACGCTGCTGTGGGGTCTGCTGGGGTGATGGAATGGCAGCTGGATGGTATAACTTCCCACAGGTGAAGTATGTCCCCAGGGCTTCCCAGTAAGGTGGATGGTGATAGTGTGAGGTGCAGGCAATAACGAGGACACAGGGTTGCAGTCTCTTTACCTCTTTACTGAAGACTTCAGGATCCTCAATCCAGAGCACGCTTAACAGGGCTATCAGAGACCGGCCGGTTCGATGGGCACATCCAGAGTTTCCTTCGCAGATGGAAATCGTTGCCTACCACTAGCGCCTGTGTGTTGTAGTCCTACCCTGCTGAGAATTCGGAATAGTCCTCACAACTGCTGTTCTCGTTCGTTCATTCTCTACAGACGACCCAGGAAAACATACTCAGAAGGGAGGTAAGAACATTTCTAAAACAATCCACAGTGAGGAGATTGGAACAAAACAAAATCCTCTAAACTGCATGCTCGCAAACGCCAGAAGCCTGACAAACAAGATGGAAGAACTAGAAGCAGAAATATCTACAGGTAACTTTGACATAGTGGGAATAACTGAGACATGGTTAGATGAAAGCTATGACTGGGCAGTTAACTTACAGGGTTACAGTCTGTTTAGAAAGGATCGTAAAAATCGGAGAGGAGGAGGGGTTTGTCTCTATGTAAAGTCTTGTCTAAAGTCCACTTTAAGGGAGGATATTAGCGAAGGGAATGAGGATGTCGAGTCCATATGGGTTGAAATTCATGGAGGGAAAAATGGTAACAAAATTCTCATTGGGGTCTGTTACAAACCCCCAAATATAACAGAAAGCATGGAAAGTCTACTTCTAAAGCAGATAGATGAAGCTGCAACCCATAATGAGGTCCTGGTTATGGGGGACTTTAACTACCCGGATATTAACTGGGAAACAGAAACCTGTGAAACCCATAAAGGCAACAGGTTTCTGCTAATAACCAAGAAAAATTATCTTTCACAATTGGTGCAGAATCCAACCAGAGGAGCAGCACTTTTAGACCTAATACTATCTAATAGACCTGACAGAATAACAAATCTGCAGGTGGTTGGGCATTTAGGAAATAGCGACCACAATATTGTGCAGTTTCACCTGTCTTTCACTAGGGGGACTTGTCAGGGAGTCACAAAAACATTGAACTTTAGGAAGGCAAAGTTTGAACAGCTTAGAGATGCCCTTAATCTGGTAGACTGGGACAACATCCTCAGAAATGAGAATACAGATAATAAATGGGAAATGTTTAAGAACATCCTAAATAGGCAGTGTAAGCGGTTTATACCTTGTGGGAATAAAAGGACTAGAAATAGGAAAAACCCAATGTGGCTAAACAAAGAAGTAAGACAGGCAATTAACAGTAAAAAGAAAGCATTTGCACTACTAAAGCAGGATGGCACCATTGAAGCTCTAAAAAACTATAGGGAGAAAAATACTTTATCTAAAAAACTAATTAAAGCTGCCAAAAAGGAAACAGAGAAGCACATTGCTAAGGAGAGTAAAACTAATCCCAAACTGTTCTTCAACTGTATCAATAGTAAAAGAATAAAAACTGAAAATGTAGGCCCCTTAAAAAATAGTGAGGAAAGAATGGTTGTAGATGACGAGGAAAAAGCTAACATATTAAACACCTTCTTCTCTACGGTATTCACGGTGGAAAATGAAATGCTAGGTGAAATCCCAAGAAACAATGAAAACCCTATATTAAGGGTCACCAATCTAACCCAAGAAGAGGTGCGAAACCGGCTAAATAAGATTAAAATAGATAAATCTCCGGGTCCGGATGGCATACACCCACGAGTACTAAGAGAACTAAGTAATGTAATAGATAAACCATTATTTCTTATTTTTAGTGACTCTATAGCGACAGGGTCTGTTCCGCAGGACTGGCGCATAGCAAATGTGGTGCCAATATTCAAAAAGGGCTCTAAAAGTGAACCTGGAAATTATAGGCCAGTAAGTCTAACCTCTATGGTTGGTAAAATATTTGAAGGGTTTCTGAGGGATGTTATTCTGGATTATCTCAATGAGAATAACTGTTTAACTCCATATCAGCATGGGTTTATGAGAAATCGCTCCTGTCAAACCAATCTAATCAGTTTTTATGAAGAGGTAAGCTATAGACTGGACCACGGTGAGTCATTGGACGTGGTATATCTCGATTTTTCCAAAGCGTTTGATACCGTGCCGCACAAGAGGTTGGTACACAAAATGAGAATGCTTGGTCTGGGGGAAAATGTGTGTAAATGGGTTAGTAACTGGCTTAGTGATAGAAAGCAGAGGGTGGTTATAAATGGTATAGTCTCTAACTGGGTCGCTGTGACCAGTGGGGTACCGCAGGGGTCAGTATTGGGACCTGTTCTCTTCAACATATTCATTAATGATCTGGTAGAAGGTTTACACAGTAAAATATCGATATTTGCAGATGATACAAAACTATGTAAAGCAGTTAATACAAGAGAAGATAGTATTCTGCTACAGATGGATCTGGATAAGTTGGAAACTTGGGCTGAAAGGTGGCAGATGAGGTTTAACAATGATAAATGTAAGGTTATACACATGGGAAGAGGGAATCAATATCACCATTACACACTGAACGGGAAACCACTGGGTAAATCTGACAGGGAGAAGGACTTGGGGATCCTAGTTAATGATAAACTTACCTGGAGCAGCCAGTGCCAGGCAGCAGCTGCCAAGGCAAACAGGATCATGGGGTGCATTAAAAGAGGTCTGGATACACATGATGAGAGCATTATACTGCCTCTGTACAAATCCCTAGTTAGACCGCACATGGAGTACTGTGTCCAGTTTTGGGCACCGGTGCTCAGGAAGGATATAATGGAACTAGAGAGAGTACAAAGGAGGGCAACAAAATTAATAAAGGGGATGGGAGAACTACAATACCCAGATAGATTAGCGAAATTAGGATTATTTAGTCTAGAAAAAAGACGACTGAGGGGCGATCTAATAACCATGTATAAGTATATAAGGGGACAATACAAATATCTCGCTGAGGATCTGTTTATACCAAGGAAGGTGACGGGCACAAGGGGGCATTCTTTGCGTCTGGAGGAGAGAAGGTTTTTCCACCAACATAGAAGAGGATTCTTTACTGTTAGGGCAGTGAGAATCTGGAATTGCTTGCCTGAGGAGGTGGTGATGGCGAACTCAGTCGAGGGGTTCAAGAGAGGCCTGGATGTCTTCCTGGAGCAGAACAATATTGTATCATACAATTATTAGGTTCTGTAGAAGGACGTAGATCTGGGTATTTATTATGATGGAATATAGGCTGAACTGGATGGACAAATGTCTTTTTTCGGCCTTACTAACTATGTTACTATGTTACTATGTTACAGCTCTCTCGTTCTTTGGTTCCAGATGTTACTAGTTTCTAATGTCCCCCAGGTATGTTATGGCTAGGACACCACCCGTATGATGGGAAGGCTCGGAGCTCTTCCGGGACCCTAGAGACGCCCCTCTCCACGCGTTGCCCCCTATGTCTTCGTAGGTGTAGTAAGGTAGACAGCCAACCTATAATTAACTGTCCGGCGGAGTTTGAAGTAAGGCCCAAAGTCAGTTACTCCTGCGGTGTTCCGGCCACCGACTACGCGCCTCAGTAAGATGTTGCCTCTCTCTCTCGGCACGACTCCTACTGGCTCTCCTTTGTGCTTGATCTCGTTTACACTGTTCCACAATATCCTTCGTGTCTCTCTCCTGGATACCACCGCAGGGTGTGCAGGCGCGGTTCTGTTACGTTCTGTTCTGTTCGCTAGGCACCTGCCAGGTTCCCACGCCTGACAGGGACCCCCCTGTGCTTTCTCCCTGCAACACCCCCTGCCACGGGATGTTGCCTGAATCCAACCCAGTCAGCTTCTGACTAACTTAATCCCCAGCCCCTAGTTTTACCAATGTGAGGAGTGGCCCAATAAATAAAGCCTTTTTCTCCCCTTAGTGGCCGGAGTGTGAAGTGTAATGTGTTCTGGTGATACCTGGTCAGGAGAACTCCTTAGTGCCATCAGACGTACCGCCACTCTCCTTAGCGGCAGAGTGCCATACTGCAACGACCAGGTCTCTGGGGCGCTGCAAATCTCTTTGGTCCTTGTCCATCCACTGGGAGGATGGATGAGAAGATGACCTGCGCTCCCAGTTCCTTCACTTTCCGGCCTAAGTTTTCAAAGTCTCTGCATATAGTTTCCAGGTCCTTTTTTGCTGTGTCATTTGTTCCTATGTGTATTACTAGGCATGGATAGTCATCTGTAGCACTGAAGAGTCTTGATGCCCTCAGATTTGATTTGGCACCTGGAAGACAGCACACTTCTCATGATGTAATGTCCAGTCGACAGATAACGGCTTCTGTTCCTCTCAGTTTCAGATCACCCATGATTTCCACTCTACTTTTCTTCTTCACCACAATGCTTTTTTTCTCCCTACAAGAGGCTTCTGATTTCTTACTGGGGTGTTCTTTATGAGCAAAGCACTTTTTTGATATATACCTTAATACTTGTCCTGCACGAGAGCTTGGTAGTGGTTCTCCAGTGGTCACAAGCTTGCATTTCTGGCATGTAAAGTATATCTTTTCATCTGACAAATCTTTTAATACATGGGTAATCTTCTCATTGTTAAATAAGATGAATTTCTGTGGAAAACAGTAGTTTGACAAAAAATGGCTTCACCCAACCACTAACTATTAGTGGAGAAAAAGTTTTGTTGTTATCATTCATATTCTCTGAAAAAAGGCCAAAAAAAGCATAAATTCTGCCGGGGTATGTAAACTTCTGAGTACAACTGTATGTTTCAACAGTTCCCACCAATAAGGTTCACTTTATTTTTAAAAAAAGCACTGAGTCCTTCCTTACTTATGCATTACATCTGGAGTTAACGAGTCATCTGGGGATATGCGGCCTGAGTGGGAAACAGCAACACCAAATAATATCACAGACACAACTCAGAGGAAACCGTGTAATTAGTGCCAGGGGAATCAACAGAAAACATCATCCCGTGTGACTCCTATGCTATAAATTGGTATAGTCGGCAGAATTAAAGACTTCTGAAAAGTATGCAAATTACATGTGGTGCAGCAATAGCGCCTCACATATTAAGTCTAAAGGTGGTAGGTGTCTTCACAGGGTGAAGGGAAATTCCAACCCATCATGGATAGGGACTACCTGGAAAGCACAAACAGTAGCCTAACACTCTGAAATTAAAGACATCTAAATGAAGTGCAATATTGAGAGAAGTGTGGACTGTTGTGGGTAGTGCATGCCTGAGGGTGGCATGAAGTAAGAAAAATTCCTATTCAGCATTAACATAAAAATACTGTGATGGAGCGCTGCCATGGGCTTTGAACTGACACCAGAGTGAAGCAACCTAAGATGCTTGCAGTCCAGACTAGAGTTGAGCGACCTTGACCTTTTTAGAGTCGAGCCGGGTTTCGCGAAACCCGACTATCTCAAAAGTCGGGTCGAGTGAAATCGGCCGATTATGACGTAAAGTCGGGATCGACCGAAACACGAAACCCAATGCAAGTCAATGGGGCAGCATAGTCGGCAGTGAGTGGGGGCCAGGAAAACACCTAGAGTGCCCATTTTAATGTCAAAACCATCCATTCTTCTTAATGAAGCTTGTCAAGCGTAATTTACCTTATAATAATTGGAAGGCATTTGAAATTGGGGGTCATTTGGCTAAAGTTGTGGTGGGTAGGGCTGGTTCAAGTAATTAGTGGGCCCAGGAAATCTGGACCACGTCACGGCAGTGGAGCAGGGAGAGGTAAGTATTTCAACTTTGCAAGTGCTGTGAATCTGAGCAAGCAGGGGGGGCCCACTCGTTGGCATTGGCACTGGCACAGGGCCCCTCAAAGTACAGCGGTGTGTTTGAACGGCGGGGGCGCCTCCCACCGGCAGCAACACTTTTGCATACTATGAGAGGCCCTGTGCCAGTGACGTCGCCAACTAGTATTCCTCCCCCCACCTGATGAAGGAACCTGCACTTTCATCTGCACCTTCCTCTTTGTCCCCGTGTAAGGTGGTATGGTATGCGGGAAGAGCAACCTGACTTTCAGCAGGGTCACAATGTTGTTGTGTAGCGTGCACGGGGAATGTTGCGTTATGGGTCAATGTACCAGCAGACTCATCTATCACTGGCTGGGCAATGGGCAGGATGAGGAGGAAACACAGATATAGGCCCAAATAATAAAGTGGGCTAAATGCAGTTCAAAATTGGCAACACAGGAATAACCAGGGGGCATTGCAGTGGAGGACAACTGGAATGAGAGGCTGACACAGAGAGTAGGCCCAAATCAGTAAGTAGTCGAAATGCAGTTCAAAATTGGCAACCGTAGTAAACAGGCGGCAAAGCTTTGTTCAGTGGAGGAGAACAGCAAGGAGTGGCAGACACCGATAGTAGGCCCCAACCCAACTAGTAGGCCAAATGCAGTCTAACATTAACAACTACTTAACGAGCGCCTGAAAACGGAATTTCAGGACAGGAAACCAGGAGAACAGCAAGGAGCGGCAGACACTGTTAGTAGGCCCCAAACCAACTAGTACGCCAAATGCAGTTGTTCCATTTAACCACAATTTAACGAGAGCCTGAAGATAGAAGCTCAGGAAAGGCAACCTGGAGAACACCTTGGAGTGTAACACACCATCTCTCTCCACCCCATACCCATTTTGTAGGCCTAATGCTGTGTAGTTTTCTACAACTACTAAACGAGAGTCGGAAGACCGAAGCAATGGCAAGGCAACCTGGGGAACACCTTGGAGTGTAACACACCATCTCTCTCCACCCGATACCCATTTTGTAGGCCTAATGCAGTGTAGTTTTCTACAACTACTAAACGAAAGTCGGAAGACCGAAGCAATGGCAAGGCAACCTGGGGAACACCTTGGAGTGTAACACACCATCTCTCTCCACCCGATACCCATTTTGTAGGCCTAATGCAGTGTAGTTTTCTACAACTACTAAACGAGAGTCGGAAGATCGAAGCAATGGCGAGGAAACCTGGAGAACACCTTGGAGTGTAACACACCATCTCTCTCCACCCCATACCCATTTTGTAGGCCTAATGCTGTGTAGTTTTCTACAACTACTAAACGAGAGTCGGAAGACCGAAGCAATGACAAGGCAACCTGGGGAACACCTTGGAGTGTAACACACCATCTCTCTCCACCCGATACCCATTTTGTAGGCCTAATGCAGTGTAGTTTTCTACAACTACTAAACGAGAGTCGGAAGATCGAAGCAATGGCGAGGAAACCTGGAGAACACCTTGGAGTGTAACACACCATCTCTCTCCACCCCATACCCATTTTGTAGGCCTCATGCAGCCTACTTTCCGACAACTACTAAACGAGAGCATGAAGATCGAAGCTCAGGAAAGGCAACCTGGGGAACACCTTGGAGTGTAACACACCCTCTCTCTACACCACGGAAGGGCTGATTCTTAGGAAGGAAGGCTGTCGGAAAGAAGCAGGGCGCGTCCGAGGGTGATTATATTCTTATTAGGTATATACTCACCCTCGGACGCGCCCTGCTTCTTTATTTGGAATGAATGTTTATTTGCAATGTGGTTTTGACTTACTCTATTTTTTTGGTAAATAATGATTTTATTATTTTCATTGTTTTACATCTTCTTGGCAATAATATAAAGAAGACGCGACAGGACAACACTCGGTGGATGCCATATCTGTGTTTTAAATTGAAAAAAACTTTCAGTTAACTACTTGCAGGAGAAAGTTATTGTAGCTGGTGGCCATTTTTAGTACTGTACCAGATTTTTGTTGTATGTGTTTGTTTTTAATGTTAAAATGTCTGCATTTGATATCTCTCCAGTATTTTCTTTTTTATAAGCAAAATACTTATTTTTATTTTTTCTGATGTTGGTTCAAGTGGTACACGGGCAGCAGTAGACAGGTCAGTGGAGGCCTAGTGGAAGGAGGGACCGCAGACAGGCTTCGAAGCCCTAACATAATAAATTGGCCTGGCTGTAGGCAATTTACAATTGGTTCCAGGGGAACACGGGCGGCAGTAGACAGGTCAATGGAGGCCTAGTGGAAGGAGGAACCGCAGACAGGCTTCGAAGCCCTAACATAATAAATTGGGCTGGCTGTAGGCAATTTAAAATTGGTTCCAGGGGAACCCTGGCAGCAGTAGACAGGTCAGTGGAGGCCTAGTGGAAGGAGGGACTGCAGACAGGCTTCGAAGCCCTAACATAATAAATTGGGCTGGCTGTAGGCAATTTAAAATTGGTTCCAGGGGAACCCGGGCAGCAGTAGACAGGTCAGTGGAGGCCTAGTGGAAGGAGGGACCGCAGACAGGCTTCGAAGCCCTAACATAATAAATTGGGCTGGCTGTAGGCAATTTAAAATTGGTTCCAGGGGAACACGGGCAGCAGTAGACAGGTCAGTGGAGGCCTAGTGGAAGGAGTGACCGCAGACAAGCTTCGAAGGCCTAACATAAGAAAAATGTCAATACAATGGTATTGACAGTGCCATACATTGAAGGATGTCAGCGCATAGACTAAACATTGGTGGAGCTGTGAGAGAAAATTTTGCAAGTGGTAGAGCACTGTTTGACCTGGGGGGGGGACTGTCTTGTGGCCGGCTGTACAGGCCCAGGGCCCCTCATATTACAACGGTGTGTCTGACGTTGGGTGCGCACCACCACCGCCAGACACTTTATTGTACTATGAGGGACCTAGTGGCAGTGCCGTCGACCAAAAGCGGGCACACCCACCTCTTCAAACAAACAGTACTCTCACGGGTGCTGGCGCCAAGTGGCGATACCACGGCCCCGTGTGGGGACTTTGGCCATTTAGGGAGGTGTTAACATGTCGGATGCTGGACAATCAGGTGCTGCAAATTACGAGATTGGAAAAGTCGTTCAGAATAGTCCACAGGCAAGACCTTTACATAGGAAAGCTAGGTGTCAGCCGGGCAAGGTGGGGCAAAAGATTTCGAAATCCAGTTGTGGTTCATTTTAATGAAGGTTAGATCATCTACATTTTGGGTAGCCAGACGAGTCCTTTTTTCTGTTAGTATTGAACCTGCAGCACTGAATACTCTTTCTGATAGGACACTAGCTGCCGGGCAAGCAAGCTCCTGCAATGCATATTCTGCCAATACTGGCCAGGTGTCTAATTTTGATGCCCAGTAATCAAATGGGAATGACGGTTGAGGGAGAACGTCGATAAGGGATGAAAAATAGTTAGTAACCATACTGGACAAATGTTGTCTCCTGTCACTTTGAATTGATGCTGCAGTACCTGTCCTGTCTGCGGTCATAGCAAAATCACTCCACAACCTGGTCAGAAAACCCCTCTGGCCAACGACACTTCTGATTTCTGCCCCTCTAACACCTCTGGTCTGCTGGCCCCTGCAGCTCGTGTTAGAACGATCACGGGCGCTGTGTGCAGGGAATGCCAGAAGCAAACGGTCAACAAGAGTTGATTGTTTGGTTGCTAATATTAGTTCCAAGTTCTCATGTGGCATTATATTTTGCAATTTGCCTTTATAGCGAGGATCAAGGAGGCAGGCCAACCAGTAATCGTCATCGTTCATCATTATTGTTATGCGTGTGTCCCTTTTGAGGATACGTAAGGCATAATCCGCCATGTGGGCCAAAGTTCCAGTTCTCAAATCTGTGGTTGTGCTTGGTTGAGGGGCAGTTTCAGGCAAATCCACGTCACTTGTGTCCCTCCAAAAACCAGAACCCGGCCTTGCCACGCCAACAATTTCCACTGGCCCCGGAAAAGCTTCCTCATTAAAAATATAATCATCCCCATCATCCTCCTCGTCCTCCTCCTCCTTTTCGCCCGCTACCTCGTCCTGTACACTGCCCTAGCCAGACAATGGCTGACTGTCATCAAGGCTTTCCTCTTCCTCAGCTGCAGACGCCTGATCCTTTATGTGCGTCAAACTTTGCATCAGCAGACGCATTAGGGGGATGCTCATGCTTATTATGGCGTTGTCTGCACTAACCAGCCGTGTGCATTCCTCAAAACACTGAAGGACTTGACACATGTCTTGAATCTTCAAACACTGCACACCTGACAACTCCATGTCTGCCATCCTACTGCCTGCCCGTGTATGTGTATCCTCCCACAAAAACATAACAGCCCGCCTCTGTTCACACAGTCTCTGAAGCATGTGCAGTGTTGAGTTCCACCTTGTTGCAACGTCTATGATTAGGCGATGCTGGGGAAGGTTCAAAGAATGCTGATAGGTCTGCATACGGCTGGAGTGTACGGGCGAACGGCGGATATGTGAGCAAAGTCCACGCACTTTGAGGAGCAGGTCGGATAACCCCGGATAACTTTTCAGGAAGCACTGCACCACCAGGTTTAAGGTGTGAGCCAGGCAAGGAATGTGTTTCAGTTGGGAAATGGAGATGGCAGCCATGAAATTCCTTCCGTTATCACTCACTACCTTGCCTGCCTCAAGATCTACAGTGCCCAGCCACGACTGCGTTTCTTTCTGCAAGAACTCGGACAGAACTTCCGCGGTGTGTCTGTTGTCGCCCAAACACTTCATAGCCAATACAGCCTGCTGACGTTTGCCAGTAGCTGCCCCATAATGGGAGACCTGGTGTGCAACAGTGGCAGCTGCGGATGGAGTGGTTGTGCGACTGCGGTCTGTGGACGAGGTCTCGCTTCTGCAGGAGGATGAGGAGGAGGAGGAGGGGGTGCGAATGGCTACAGCCAACTGTTTCCTAGACCGTGGGCTAGGCAGAACTGTCCCAAACTTGCTGTCCCCTGTGGACCCTGCATCCACCACATTTACCCAGTGTGCCGTGATGGACACGTAACGTCCCTGGCCATGCCTACTGGTCCATGCATCTGTTGTCAGGTGCACCTTTGTGCTCACAGATTGCCTGAGTGCATGGACGATGCGCTCTTTAACATGCTGGTGGAGGGCTGGGATGGCTTTTCTGGAAAAAAAGTGTCGACTGGGTAGCTCGTAGCGTGGTACAGCGTAGTCCATCAGGGCTTTGAAAGCTTCGCTTTCAACTAACCGGTAGGGCATCATCTCTAACGAGATTAGTCTAGCTATGTGGGCATTCAAACCCTGTGTACGCGGATGCGAGGCTAAGTACTTCCTTTTTCTAACCATAGTCTCATGTAGGGTGAGCTGGACTGGAGAGCTGGAGATCGTGGAACTAGCGGGGGTGCCGGTGGACATGGCAGACTGAGAGACGGTGGGAGATGGTATTGTTGCCGCCGGTGCCCTAGATGCAGTGTTTCCTACTACGAAACTGGTGATTCCCTGACCCTGACTTCTTTGGCCTGGCAAAGAAACCTGCACAGATACTGCAGGTGGTGCAGAAAATGGTGGCCCTACACTGCCGGAAGGGATGTTGCGTTGATGACTAGCTTCATTGGCCGAGGGTGCTACAACCTTAAGGGACGTTTGGTAGTTAGTCCAAGCTTGCAAATGCATGGTGGTTAAATGTCTATGCATGCAACTTGTATTGAGACTTTTCAGATTCTGCCCTCTGCTTAAGGTAGTTGAACATTTTTGACAGATGACTTTGCGCTGATCAATTGGATGTTGTTTAAAAAAAATGCCAGACTGCACTCTTTCTAGCATCGGATACCTTTTCAGGCATTGCAGACTGAGCTTTAACCGGATGGCCACGCTGTCCTCCAACAGGTTTTGACTTTGCCACGCGTTTTGGGCAAGATACGGGCCCGGCAGATGGAACCTGTTGCGATGTTGATGCCTGCTGCAGCCCCTCCTCCTCCGCTTCAGAACTGCTGCCGCCTGCACCCTGTTCCCCCAATGGCTACCAATCGGGGTCAAGAACTGGGTCATCTATTACCTCTTCTTGTAGCTCATGTGCAACTTCGTCTGTGTCACCTTGTCGGTCGGTGGTATAGCGTTCGTGATGGGGCACCATAGTCTCATCAGGGTCTGATTCTTGATCAGCACCCTGCGAGGGCAATGTTGTGGTCTGAGTCAAAGGACCAGCATAGTAGTCTGGCTGTGGCTGTGCATCAGTGCACTCCATGTCAGATTCAACTTGTAATGGGCATGGACTGTTAACTGCTTCACTTTCTAAGCCAGGAACGGTATGTGTAAACAGCTCCATGGAGTAACCCGTTGTGTCGCCTGCTGCATTCTTCTCTGTTGTTGTTTTTGCTGAAGAGGACAAGGAAGCGACTTGTCCCTGACCGTGAACATCCACTAACGACGCGCTGCTTTTACTTTTACCAGTTTCACGAGAGGAGGCAAAAGAGCTAGAGGCTGAGTCAGCAAGATAAGCCAAAACTTGCTCTTGCTGCTCCGGCTTTAAAAGCGGTTTTCCTACTCCCAGAAAAGGGAGCGTTCGAGGCCTTGTGTAGCCAGACGACGAACCTGGCTCCACAGCTCCAGACTTAGGTGCAATATTTTTTTTCCCACGACCACCTGATGCTCCACCACTACCACTACCCTCATTACCAGCTGACAATGAACGCCCCCGGCCACGACCTCTTCCACCAGACTTCCTTATTGTTATAAAAACGTTACCAAACTAACGGTATTTGTTGCTGTCACACAACTTACACGGTGAGCTATAACTTCAGTATGATTTAGCTACCCCTTTACAGGTGGGTGAGACCACAACGAAAATCAGGCACAATGTTACACACTCTGTTGTTGGTAGCAACAAATGAGAGAGATGCCACACACGCAGGACTGTCACTGAAGCGCAAATGTAAATATTAATCTCCCACTGATTTGTGGTGTTTTTTTTAAAAAGGAGACTTTAGAAAAAAAAAAAAATGATTTTTTAAGGAAGAATTTATAAACCAAATAAAATGAAATGATTTTTTCAGGCAGAATTTAGAAAACAAATAAAACATAAAATAGCCTTTCTAGGGCCCAGTGAGTGAGAGAGGATGCACACAGGAGTCAGGAGTGGCACACAAGCCCAGAGGCCAATATTTATCTCCCACTGATTGATTTAGTGATTTTTTCAGGTAGATTTTGGAACCCAAATCAAGCAAAAAAATTAATAGGCTTTCTATGGCCCACAATTGGAGAGAGAGAGATGGCACACCCAGGAGTCAAGACTGGCACACAAGCAGAAAGGGCAATATTAATCTCCCACTGATTTGATTTTTTTCAGGGAGACTTTAGAAAAAAAAAATACAAAAAAATGAATTTTTCAGGAAGAATTTAGTAACAAAATAAAATAAAATGATTGTTTCAGGGAGAATTTAGAAAACAAATAAAAAAAAATAGGCTTTGTAGGGCCCACTGAGTGAGAGAGGACGCACACAGGTGTCAGGAGTGGCACACAAGCCCAGAGGCCAATATTTATCTCCCACTGATTGATTTAGTGATTTTTTCAGGTAGATTTTGGAACCCAAATCAAGCAAAAAAATTAATAGGCTTTCTATGGCCCACAATTGGAGAGAGAGAGATGGCACACCCAGGAGTCAAGACTGGCACTCAAGCAGAAAGGGCAATATTAATCTCCCACTGATTTGTTTTTTTTTTTTTTTTTTCAGGGAGACTTTAGAAAAAAAAATACAAAAAAAATGATTTTTTTCAGGAATAATTTAGAAACCAAATAAAATAAAATGATTTTTTCAGGGAGAATTTAGAAAACAAATAAAACAAAAAATAGGCTTTCTAGGGCCCACTGAGTGAGAGAGGACGCACACAGGAGTCAGGAGTGGCACACAAGCCCAGAAGCCAATACTTATCTCCCACTGATTGATTAAGTGATTTTTTCAGGTAGATTTTGGAACCCAAATCAAGCAAAAAAATTAATAGGCTTTCTATGGCCCACAATTGGAGAGAGAGAGATGGCACACCCAGGAGTCAAGACTGGCACACAAGCAGAAAGGGCAATATTAATCTCCCACTGATTTGATTTTTTTCAGGGAGACTTTAGAAAAAAAAATACAAAAAAATGAATTTTTCAGGAAGAATTTAGAAACAAAATAAAATAAAATGATTCTTTCAGGGAGAATTTAGAAAACAAATAAAAAAAAATAGGCTTTGTAGGGCCCACTGAGTGAGAGAGGATGCACACAGGAGTCAGGAGTGGCACACAAGCCCAGAGGCCAATATTTATCTCCCACTGATTGATTTAGTGATTTTTTCAGGTAGATTTTGGAACCCAAATCAAGCAAAAAAATTAATAGGCTTTCTATGGCCCACAATTGGAGAGAGAGAGATGGCACACCCAGGAGTCAAGACTGGCACTCAAGCAGAAAGGGCAATATTAATCTCCCACTGATTTGTTTTTTTTTTTTTTTTTCAGGGAGACTTTAGAAAAAAAAATACAAAAAAAATGATTTTTTTCAGGAATAATTTAGAAACCAAATAAAATAAAATGATTTTTTCAGGGAGAATTTAGAAAACAAATAAAACAAAAAATAGGCTTTCTAGGGCCCACTGAGTGAGAGAGGACGCACACAGGAGTCAGGAGTGGCACACAAGCCCAGAAGCCAATACTTATCTCCCACTGATTGATTAAGTGATTTTTTCAGGTAGATTTTGGAACCCAAATCAAGCAAAAAAATTAATAGGCTTTCTATGGCCCACAATTGGAGAGAGAGAGATGGCACACCCAGGAGTCAAGACTGGCACACAAGCAGAAAGGGCAATATTAATCTCCCACTGATTTGATTTTTTTCAGGGAGACTTTAGAAAAAAAAATACAAAAAAATGAATTTTTCAGGAAGAATTTAGAAACAAAATAAAATAAAATGATTCTTTCAGGGAGAATTTAGAAAACAAATAAAAAAAAATAGGCTTTGTAGGGCCCACTGAGTGAGAGAGGATGCACACAGGAGTCAGGAGTGGCACACAAGCCCAGAGGCCAATATTTATCTCCCACTGATTGATTTAGTGATTTTTTCAGGTAGATTTTGGAACCCAAATCAAGCAAAAAAATTAATAGGCTTTCTATGGCCCACAATTGGAGAGAGAGAGATGGCACACCCAGGAGTCAAGACTGGCACTCAAGCAGAAAGGGCAATATTAATCTCCCACTGATTTGTTTTTTTTTTTTTTTTCAGGGAGACTTTAGAAAAAAAAAATACAAAAAAAATGATTTTTTTCAGGAATAATTTAGAAACCAAATAAAATAAAATGATTTTTTCAGGGAGAATTTAGAAAACAAATAAAACAAAAAATAGGCTTTCTAGGGCCCACTGAGTGAGAGAGGACGCACACAGGAGTCAGGAGTGGCACACAAGCCCAGAAGCCAATACTTATCTCCCACTGATTGATTAAGTGATTTTTTCAGGTAGATTTTGGAACCCAAATCAAGCAAAAAAATTAATAGGCTTTCTATGGCCCACAATTGGAGAGAGAGAGATGGCACACCCAGGAGTCAAGACTGGCACACAAGCAGAAAGGGCAATATTAATCTCCCACTGATTTGTTTTTTTTTGTTTTTTTTCAGGGAGACTTTAGAAAAAAAAATACAAAAAAATGAATTTTTCAGGAAGAATTTAGAAACAAAATAAAATAAAATGATTCTTTCAGGGAGAATTTAGAAAACAAATAAAAAAAAATAGGCTTTGTAGGGCCCACTGAGTGAGAGAGGATGCACACAGGAGTCAGGAGTGGCACACAAGCCCAGAGGCCAATATTTATCTCCCACTGATTGATTTAGTGATTTTTTCAGGTAGATTTTGGAACCCAAATCAAGCAAAAAAATTAATAGGCTTTCTATGGCCCACAATTGGAGAGAGAGAGATGGCACACCCAGGAGTCAAGACTGGCACACAAGCAGAAAGGGCAATATTAATCTCCCACTGATTTGATTTTTTTTTTTTTTCAGGGAGACTTTAGAAAAAAAAAAAAAAAAAAAAATGATTTTTTCAGGAATAATTTAGAAACCAAATAAAATAAAATGATTTTTTCAGGGAGAATTTAGAAAACAAATAAAACAAAAAATAGGCTTTCTAGGGCCCACTGAGTGAGAGAGGACGCACACAGGAGTCAGGAGTGGCACACAAGCCCAGAGGCCAATATTTATCTCCCACTGATTGATTTATTGATTTTTTCAGGTAGAATTTAGAACCCAAATCAACCAAAAAAATAAATAGGCTTTCTATGGCCCACTATTTGTGAGAGAGATGGCACGCTCAGGACTGGCACACAAGCCCAGAGGCCAATATTAATCTCCCACTTTTTTTTTTTTTTCCAGGGAAAATTTATAAACCCAATAAAAAAAATAATAAATAGGCTTTCTATGGCCCACTATCTGAGAGAGAGAGATGGCACGCTTAGGACTGGCACACAAGCCCAAAGGCCAATATTAATCTCCCACTGATTGATTTATTGATTTTTTCAGGTAGATTTTGGAACTCAAATCAAGCAAAAAAATAAATAGGCTTTCTATGGCCCACTGAGTGAGAGATGACACAGACAGGGATGGCACTCTAGCAGAAATGCCAATCTTAATCTCCCACAAAAAAAAAAAAAAAAAAAGGAACTGTCCTTCAATTACTATCTCCCTGCAATAATCTCAGCCAGGTATGGCAGGCAGCAATAAGGAGTGGACTGATGCACAAATTAAATAAAAAGTGTGGACAAACAAACAAGATAGCTGTGCAGAAAGGAAGGAACAAGAGGATTTGTGCTTTGAAAAAAGCAGTTGGTTTGCACAGCGGCGTACACACAGCAATGCAGCTATCAGGGAGCCTTCTAGGGCAGCCCAATGAGCTACAGCGCCGAGGGGAAAAAAAAAAATGTAGCTTCCACTGTCCCTGCACACCGAAGGTGGTGTTGGGCAGTGGAAATCGCTACAGCACAAGCGGTTTGGTGGTTAATGGACCCTGCCTAACGCTATCCCTGCTTCTGACGAAGCGGCAGCAACCTCTCCCTAGGCTCAGATCAGCAGCAGTAACATGGCGGTCGGCGGGAACGCCCCTTTATAGCCCCTGTGACGCCGCGGACAGCAAGCCAATCACTGCAATGCCCTTCTCTAAGATGGTGGGGACCAGGACCTATGTCATCACGCTGCCCACACTCTGCGTTTACCTTCATTGGCTGAGAAATGGCGCTTTTCGCGTCATTGAAACGCGACTTTGGCGCGAAAGTCGCGTACCGCATGGCCGACCCCGCACAGGGGTCGGATCGGGTTTCATGAAACCCGACTTTGTCAAAAGTCGGCGACTTTTGAAAATGTTCGACCCGTTTCGCTCAACCCTAGTCCAGACCATTATGAGAGTTCATACCAATGAAGGGAAGCCCTGCTCACTGGGAAACAATTGAAGCAAGCCAGCAGTGTGAATTTGGGCAGAAGCTGGTAAGTCCAAAGTCAGAGAATCAGAAAGTAGCAGCATGTCTTAGAGCTTCTGACGTTGGACACCAAATTGGTGGAGTATTGTGCAGTGGAGATAGTAAGCTACAGGAGGCTACTCTGGATGGGAACAGAGATGAGATGATGTATTGCAGTGAATCCATCTCGGCAGAGTCAGGCTGAATTCTGGAGAGGTAAAGAAGGTTTAACAAATTACCAAAACCCCAGTTGTCATTGCTCTAGCCAAAACACAGCAGGCATCTCTCTATCACCCTTGCAAGTCACCTTTGATGAACGGATGTATCAGCATCAATCCTGACAGTGATCAACTTCTGAATGTATGTACCCAACAGTAGGCACAAATTTAATTTGTATCCAGCCTTACTCTGTTCAGTTGAATTACACAGTTTTTTTTAGGTATTACTATTTTGTGTACTATTGTCACTTGTATTTTGTATTTTCTTAAATTAAGGCATCAGTGTGTTAGGAGTCGAGTTTCCTCTGCTGCACAGGGGGAATCTCGATCCGTGTCTGCTGCGGTCTCCCATTCTGCTTCGGCCGCAGTGGGCTCTGCTCAGCGGAGGCGTCGCTCCCAGCGTCTTGCTGGGACTGATTCTGTGCAAAGGGTTACTGCTGCCTTTTCTGGCTCTCCTGTTGTACCCTGCACTGATCTGCGGCGAGCGGGCTTCTCTGGGACTAAGTCCTTATTTGCACATACTGAGCATGCCCAGGGCAAGATCTCCCGTTGGAGATCGAGGGTCACATGCTCAGGTACTGCAGCACATCCCATTGGTCCTTTTGGCAGGTCCTGAAAGGGCAAAACTTCTGTAGCTGTTTCCTGTGCTGCAGCTATATAAACTGCGCATGACCGCACGGCCATGCGCTAGTATTGTCTTGATATTATGTGTGTGTGTAGATGGATGTATGTCGAAGGATGAAAGCTCCTAAGTATCCCTCCCTAGAGTTGTTGACTGCTCGCGGATGATGGTAGCTATCTAGCGCCCGACTAGCCATCTGCACGTAACACATATCACAGCGTCCTGTTGCTGTGCCCGCCAGTATGGCGCCGTACGCTTCCTCTGCGCTTTCCTCACCCAAGCCTGGGTGGTTAGTGGCGTCCGTCAGTGCGGCACCGCATGCACTCTCGTGCCTATAGATTCTATTTTATAAGTTTCCTTACACACCCAGTTGCGGTGTTGTGCCAGCAAGTGTCTAATCGGACTTCAATCCTGTGTAGGGGTTGAGTTCGCTGACTTCTTGCTCGCGCTCTATGTGCGGTACTGCGGTCCTGTGACGCAACAGGATCGCTTCCTTCACGCAGGGTGAAGTTAACCCATGTGTGTATACTTAGTACCGCCATATAGTCCGTCTTACTAGCAGCAGGGTCTTTTACCTGCACGGTGGACATCGGAATGCGAACGCACCGAGTTTCATATCATCTATACTTGGTGCGTTCCGCCGGTCCTTAACATAATACTAGCGCCAAGGTCTGGCTAGTAATGACGGACGATCAGCGTTTACAGCGGTACATCCAGCAGCTGGAGGGAAGGTTGGCGGCTCTTGAGCGTTCAACCTCAGCTGTGGATGTTACTGCTGTCGCTGTTCAGGCTGCAAGTGTGGCTGCAGCTACCTTGTCCACTGTCGCCCCTGTACCGACGCTATCTCGCCTCCCGCTACCAGAGAAATTTTCTGGTGACAGTAAGTCCTGTAGGGGTTTCGTGAGTCAGTGCTCCATACATCTCGAGCTGCTGGCCTCTTGTTTCCCTACAGAGCGGGCTAAGGTGGGCTTTATCGTATCTTTACTGTCGGACAGGGCGTTGCAGTGGGCTACGCCGCTGTGGGAGCGTGGCGATCATGTGGTGCAGAGTGCTCCGTTATTCCTGAGCACTCTGAAAAAGGTCTTTTTAGGACCTCGTGTCACCCATGATACGGCGCCCCAACTGTTGGCATTAACTCAGGGCTCGTCCTTGGTCAGCCATTTTGCCGTCCACTTCCGCACTCTAGCATCTGAGCTTGAGTGGTCGGATAAACCTCTTATTCCTATATTTTGGAGGGGGCTGGCTGACCACGTTAAGGACGCCCTGGCCACTAGGGAGATTCCCGCCACACTGGAAGAATTAATAACAGTGTCTACTCGTATTGACCTCCGTTTTCACGAGCGGAGGTTAGAGCGAGCCCAGTGTAGGCAGAGGTTTCGGCTGGCTCCCACCTTCGCCAAACCTTTGGAATCTCCAGTCCAGGCTCCTGAGTCCCATGAACCTAAGGTAGTGTCTCAAGCGGGATCTAAGTCCCGGATCGCTCGTGCACTCCAGGTTTGCCATGTTTGCCAACAGTCAGGACATCTTGCCACCAGATGTCACCAGCGGTCGAGGAAACGTCAGCGTCTAGTGGTAGTAGGTGGAGGTGCACTAGACACGGCGACGTTTGCCTCCAAATTGTCCTTTAAGGGGACAATAACTTTTGGCTCATCCTCCCACTCGGTAGAGCTCTGCGTGGATTCTGGGGCGGAAGGCAATTTCATGTCTTCTGCCTTTGCCCAGCGTCACGCAATACCCCTGGTTATGCTATCTCAACCAGTAACGGTACGAATGGTGAATGGGTCGACACTCCCCGCACAGATAACACATCAGACCATCCCTTTTACTCCGTCCATGTCACCATCCCATCAGGAGATTATATCTCTGCTCATCATTCCCGATGGGATTGATGAGGTCCTGTTGGGGATACCTTGGTTACGGTTCCACTCTCCTCACATCGAGTGGTCCTCAGGCAGAATTCTGGGATGGGGTGAATCATGTGGGGGTTGGTGTTACCGAGAGTGTGTTCAGGTTGCTACTACTGAGGTACCCGCAGATCTTTCCTCTCTCCCCAAGCAATACTGGTCTTATGCAGACGTGTTCTCCAAAAAGGCAGCGGAGACCCTTCCGCCCCATCGCCCTTATGACTGTCCTATCGATCTCTTGCCTGGTGCAGAGCCTCCCCAGGGTTGAGTTTATCCATTATCTCTCCTGGAGATGGAGGCCATGTCTCAGTACATTCAAGAGAATCTGGCAAGAGGGTTCATCAGGAAGTCATTGTCACCTGCTGGGGCAGGGTTCTTCTTCGTGCAGAAGAAGAATGGGGAACTACGTCCATGCATAGACTACAGGGGTCTTAACGCTATCACCGTTAAGAACAAGTATCCTTTGCCCTTGATATCCGAGCTCTTTGATAGGCTTCGGGGAGCTAGAGTGTTTACTAAATTAGATCTGCGGGGTGCTTACAACCTGATTCGCATCCGTGAGGGGGACGAATGGAAAACGGCGTTTAACACCAGAGATGGGCATTATGAGTGTCTGGTGATGCCCTTCGGGCTCTGTAATGCCCCAGCCGTTTTCCAAGACTTTGTCAACGACATCTTCCGGGATATGCTTTCCACCTCGGTTGTAGTCTATCTGGATGATATTCTCATCTTTTCTCCAGATATTGACTCCCACCGGAGAGATGTTGGCAGAGTCTTCGACCTCTTACGGGCAAACTCTCTGTTAGGGTTGGCGGAACGCACCAAATATATAATTTATTAAATGGAATTGGTGCGTTCGCAACCCGGAATCCACCGTGCAGGAAAGCACCTGCTGCTAAATAATGGCGGCTCTATATGGCGGTATATACCAACTCTGTTAGCTTCACAGAGTAACCGCGAGAGGAAAGCTCTGTGCCCTGTTAGACTTTCACAGAGGCACAGGCCAACTACCCAGATGTGAGCAGTGAGTGGTCATGCATGCATACAAAACTCCTCGCCGGAGATGCCAGCATTCTAGGGGCTTATTTCAGCCGGGTCCCTGAACACACTTAAACACAATCTCCTCGCCGGAGGTGCCAGCATTCTAGGGGCTTATTTCATCCGGGTCCCTGAACACATTCAAACACGTGACCACATTGGCGCAAAGCATATAGCATAAGACGATATTAGCGCATGGCCGTGCGGTCATGCGCAGTTTATATAGTTGCAGCACAGGAAGCTGCTACTGAAGTTTTTGCCCTTTCAGGACCTTCCAGAAGGACCAATGGAAAGTGCTGCAGTACCCAGGGCCGTATTTAGACTTTATGCTGCCCTAGGCACTTTTCGTGCTGCCTCCCTCATTGGTATGACTAATGCAGATACTGTCGATTGTGACTTAAGGTACCTTCACACTAGACGATATCGCTAGCCATCCGTGACATTGCAGCGTCCTGGCTAGCGATATCGTCCGGTGTGACACGCAGCAGCGATCAGGATCCTGCTGTGATGTCGCTGGTCGGGGCAGAAAGTCCAGAACTTTGTTTCGTCGCTGGACTCCCCGCAGACATCGCTGAATCGGCGTGTGTGACGCCGATTCAGCGATGTCTTCACTGGTAACCAGGGTAAACATCGGGTTACTAACCAGCGTAAACGTAAAAAAACAAACACTACATACTTACATTCCGGTGTCTGTTCCCCGGCGCTGTGCTTTCCTGCACTGGCTGTCAGCGCCGGCCGTAAAGCACAGCGGCGCGTCACCACTGTGCTTTACGACTGACCGGCACTGACAGTGCAGAGAAGCACAGCGCCGGGGGACAGACACCGGAATGTAAGTATGTAGTGTTTGTTTTTTTACGTTTACGCTGGTAACCAGGGTAAACATCGGGTTACTAAGCACGGCCCTGCGCTTAGTAACCCGATGATTACCCTGGTTACGAGGGGACTTCGCATAGTTGGTCACTGGAGAGCTGTCTGTGTGACAGCTCTCCAGCGACCACACAGCGACGCTGCAGCGATTGGGATCGTTGTCTGGATCGCTGCAGCGTCGCTTAATGTGACGGTACCTTAACAGTTCCATACATCCCGTCCCCAATATGTACTGCGCTGCCTAAAAGAAAATAGTGGACAAGCTGCTAAATATCAGAAATGTCACAATAACAATCAGTCATAAATGCTGACAACCCCACAGTCGTACTGACAACCCCAGGGTAGTGTCATTATGGATGGCAGTGCTCATATTGGACCTATGACCTTCTAGGGACCACCTAGTATTTTCCCCCATAGTGACCCTTAGGTTAAGTGCACACGCTGCGGATTCCATTGCGGAATTTTCCACAGTGGATTTGCAAAATCCGCAGTGAAAAACCGCTGCGTTTTTTACTGCGGATTTACCGCGGTTTCTTTTGCGGTTTCCTCTGCGGGTTTTCACCTGTAGTTTTCTATTGGAGCAGGAGCAAACCCGCAGCGGAATCCGCAGAAAGAATTGACATGCTGCAGAAAATAAACCGCTGCGTTTCCGCACGCTCTTTTCCGCAGCATGTGCACTGCAGATTTCATTTCCCATTGCTTTATATGGTACTGTAAATGCATGGGAAATGCTGTGGATCCGCAGCAAAATCCGAAGCGTGTGCACATACCCTTACATGACAGGCGGCTGCAGACCATCTGCTGACGGTACAGTGACATGATGAAGGTGCCAGGACTTGCAGGCATTGTTGGGACCATGGCATCCCCTGGAGGTGCACAGAGCAGTATCAGCCCCATTCCTCCCCCAAGACCTTTCACACATCATTAGCGTTCTCTCCAACACACAGACTCCTTTGATCAGTGCTCCCCGACTATACCTCCCCTATCACGGAGCAGCCCCGAGCCCCTGCCATGCACTTACACTATCCACGACGTCCCGGTAAAGAGAATGCTGGCAGCGTGATGGGCAGGATCACCCAGCCTGGATTCCTGGAGAGACGCATGCTGGTGCCAGGTCTGTGCTGCTCTGCTGACCGCTGTCCTGGGCTTCAGCACTTCACAGGAAATTGCCGGGATCCAGGTGGAGGCTTCTCATACTAACTCCAGAGGTTTCAGCTGCTCTTCTCCTACAGCCCAGGATGGCGCTCCCCACCACCAGCGCCCCCCACTGCCAGCCGCTCGCAGGTCCTGATGGGCAGAGCGGGCTTCAGCCTTTCCAATCCCCGGGTCAAGGCATCAGCAGTCCGGCCAGGTTACAGCAGAGGGACGTGATCCCCAGCAGCCAGGACACTGAGGTGGGCGGGTGGACTGTCAGGCAGCTACTGAATTTGGCGCCTTAGCGAGGAGGGGGCGGGGCCTATGATGTGACGACTTTCCGCTTCTGGCTCCCTGTGCAGTACATTTAACTGCGTGTGATCTGAGACCCGCCGCAACAAGAAGACGTAGGTGGGTGGAGGGAGCAGGGCGGAGGAAGGCGGAGCAGGGTGGAGGAGGGCGGAGGAGGGCGGAAGTGGGCGGAAGTGGGCGGAGGAGGGCGGAGGTGGGCGGAGGAGGGCGGGCAAGCCCCCGGACTATTGAAGAAAAAAAAAAAAAAAGAAAAAATAAACAAAACCTTGTTCAGGTGCCGCCCCCCCGCATCCTGCCGCCCTAGGCACGTGCCCTCAAGTGCCTAGTGGTAAATACGGCCCTGGCAGTACCTGAGCATGTTTTGCCCTTTCAGGACCTTCCAGAAGGACCAATGGAATGTACTGCAGCACCTGAGCATGTGACCGAACATGTGGCCCTCGACCTCCAATGGGAGACCCTGCCCTGGGCATGCTCAGTGTGAGTAAACAAGGACTTAGTCCCAGAGAGGCTCGCTCGCCGCAGATCAGTGCAGGGTACCATAGGAAAGCCAGAAAAGGCAGTAGAGACCCTATGCACCGAATCAGCCCCAGCGAGACGCTGGGAGCGACTTCTCCGCTGAGCAGAGCCCACTGCGGCCGATACCGAATGGGAGACCGCAGCAGACACGGATCGAGATTCCCCCTGTGCAGCAGAGGAAACTCGACTCCTAACATTACCCCCCCCTCCTAGGGCCCCCCCCTCCTTCAGCCTCACTACGCTCAAAAGCTGCGATAAGCAGCGGAGCCCGAATGTGCTCCACAGGCTCCCAGGTTCTATACTCTGGGCCGTGACCCTTCCAGTCCACCAGATAAAATTTCTTGCCACGTACCACCTTGCACCCCACAATAGCATTCACCTCAAACTCATCCGTGGATGAACCCGATGTCCCAGCAGATGACTCGGAAAACAGGGACAAATGAACGGGCTTTAAGAGGGAAACGTGGAAAGTATCGGTGATACCAAGGCGTGGAGGAATAGCCAAACGGTAGACCACAGGGTTGACCTGTTCCAGAACCTTAAACGGGCCAATGTAGCGAGGAGCAAACTTAGTGGACTCAACTCGCAGCCTGATGTTACGGGCGGAGAGCCACACTAAGTCGCCAGGAGCAAAGACCGGAGCGGAGCGCCGGTGTGAATCAGCCGAAACCCTCATTCTCTCCTTGGAGGTCCGGATGGCATCCTGTGTGCGGTCCCAGATGTCACGTGCCTCCACCGCCCAGTCTGCCACCCTAGAATCGGTGGATGACACGGGCATGGGCACAGGGACATGCGGATGCTGGCCGTAATTAAGGAGAAAAGGAGTTTGACCAGTGGAATCGGCTACGGCGTTGTTCAGGGCAAATTCCGCCCAAGGTAGCAAAGATGCCCAGTCATCCTGCCTAGCAGAGATGAAATGTTGCAAATATGTCACCAGAGTCTGGTTGGTTCTCTCCACCAACCCATTCATCTCGGGATGGTATGCAGAGGAGAGGTTTAACTCTATGCTGAGTAAACGGCAGAGCTCTCTCCAAAACCGAGATGCGAACTGGGGACCCCGATCACTGACAATCTTATCAGGCATACCATGCAAACGGAAAACGTGTTTAGTGAACAACACCGCCAAGGCCCGTGCTGAGGGTAACCGAGGAAGCGGCACCAAATGCACCATCTTGGAGAAATGGTCGGTGACAACCCAAATAATGGAGCAGCCACGCGACTTGGGTAGACCCACCACAAAGTCCATCCCAACCATCTCCCAGGGCCTGTCTGCCACCGGTAGAGGGTAAAGCAACCCAGCAGGCCGTTGCCAAGGAGAACGATTCTGGGCGCAAGAAACGCACGCCTGAATATAGTCCTTGACATCTCGGGCGATATGCGGCCACCAGTATGTTCTCGCCAGAAGCTCAGATGTCCTCTTGGTCCCAAAATGCCCACCCACTCTGGAGGAGTGAGCCCAAGAGAGAACCTCCGGTCGCAAGTTAGCTGGTACGAAAGTCTTGCCCGGGGGCACAGACTCTAGCGAAACCGGAGCTACAGTTCTCAGGCTCTCAGAAGGGACAATAAGCCGAGGCTCCTCCTCCTCCTCCTCTGATGACACCACGGAGCGGGAGAGAGCATCAGCACGAACATTCTTCTCCCCGGAGAGGAAATGGAGAGTAAAATGGAACCGGGAGAAGAACAGGGACCATCTAGCCTGGCGAGAATTCAGCCGCTGGGCCGTTTGCAGATACACCAAGTTCTTGTGGTCAGTGAAGACTTGGAAGGGAAAGCGAGCTCCCTCCAAGAGATGTCTCCACTCCGAAAAAGCCAACTTCATGGCCAGCAACTCCCTGTCCCCGATGGAATAATTCCTCTCCGCTGGTGTGCAGGTCTTGGAGAAGAAGAAGCAAGGATGCTTCCGACCTTGAGCATCCTTTTGGAAAAGGACTGCTCCAGCACCAACGGATGAGGCATCCACCTCCAAGATAAATGGCTTATCAACATCGGGGTGATGTAGGATGGGAGCGCTAGCGAAGTGTGACTTGATCGAGAGAAAAGCTTTGGAGACCTCCTCTGACCACAACTTGGGATTTGCTCCCTTCTTGGTGAGGGCAACCAAGGGAGCTACCAAAGTTGAGAAGTGTGGAATGAACTGGCGATAGTAATTAATGAACCCCATAAAGCGCTGCACCGCTTTAAGAGAATGGGGTTCCTGCCAGTCCATTACAGCCTGTAGCTTGGCAGGATCCATAGCCAAACCCTGGGCAGAGATGATATAACCAAGGAAGTGCAAGGACTCCTGCTCAAACACACACTTCTCCAACTTGGCGTAGAGGGAGTTTGCCCGTAAGAGGTCGAAGACTTTGCGAACATCTCTCCGATGGGAGTCAATATCTGGAGAGAAGATGAGAATATCATCCAGATAGACTACGACCGAGGTGGTGAGCATATCCCGGAAGATGTCGTTCACAAAGTCTTGGAAAACGGCTGGGGCATTACAGAGCCCGAAGGGCATCACCAGATATTCATAGTGCCCATCCCTGGTGTTAAAAGCCGTCTTCCATTCATCCCCCTCACGGATGCGAATCAGGTTGTAAGCACCCCGCAGATCTAACTTTGTAAATACCCTCGCTCCCCGTAGCCTATCAAACAGCTCAGATATCAGGGGTAGTGGGTACTTGTTCTTAACGGTGATGGCGTTAAGACCCCTGTAGTCTATGCATGGACGTAAGTCTCCAGTCTTCTTCTGTACGAAGAAGAACCCTGCCCCTGTCGGTGACACTGACTTCCTAATGAATCCTCTTGCCAGATTCTCCTGGATGTACTGGGACATTGCCTCCGTCACCGGGAGAGATAACGGATAGACTCGACCCCGGGGAGGCTCAGCACCAGGCAAGAGGTCAATAGGACAGTCATAGGGGCGGTGAGTCGGAAGGGTCTCCGCAGCTCTTTTGGAGAACACGTCTGCATAGGGCCAATAGTGCTTGGGGAGAGAGGAAAGATCTGCGGGTACCTGTGTAGTAGCAACCTGAACGCACTCCCTCAGACATCTACCCTCGCAAGATTTACTCCAACCCAAAATTCTCCCAGAGGACCACTCAATATGAGGAGAATGGTAGCGAATAGGGTTGAGCGACCTTTACTTTTATAGGATCGGGTCGGGTTTAACGAAACCCGACTTTTTCAAAAGTCGGGTCGAGTGAAATCGGCCGATCCTATAAAAAAGTCGGGGTCGGGGTTCCCAGGGTCTGAAGGAGCGGAAACTCTCCTTCAGGCCCTGCGATCCATATTTTAGTGTAAAATAAAGAATTAAAATAAAAAAACTCGCAATACTTACCCTCTGACGTGCCCTGGTACTAACCGGGAACCTTCCTTCCTTAGAATCAGCCTTCCAGGACCTTGCGGTGACGTCGCGGTGACGTCGCGGCTTGTGATTGGCCGCGCGGCCGCCCATGTAACCGCTCGCGCGACCAATCACAAGCCGCGACGTCACCGAAGGTCCTGGAAGGGCTGATTCTTAGGAAGGAAGGCTGCCGGAAAGAAGCAGGGCGCGTCCGAGGGTGAGTATATTCCTATTAGGTATATACTCACCTTCGGACGCGCCCTGCTTCTTTCCGGCAGCCTTCCTTCCTAAAAATCAGCCCTTCCAGGACCTTCGGTGACGTCGCGGTGACGTCGCAGCTTGTGATTGGTCGCGCGAGCGGTCACATGGGCGGCCGCACGGCCAATCACAAGCCGCGACGTCACCGCAAGGTCCTGGAAGGCTGATTCTAAGGAAGGAAGGTTCCCGGTTAGTACCAGGGCGCGTCAGAGGGTAAGTATTGCGATATTTTTTATTTTAATTCTTTATTTTACACTTAAATCTGAATTCCAATACCAATTCCCGATATAAACATATCGGGAATCGGTATCGGAATTCCGATTCTAGATTCAAAAGATCGCCGACTTCATGGCCGACCCCACACAGGGGTCGGGTCGGGTTTCATGAAACCCGACCTTGCCAAAAGTCGGCGACTTTTGAAAAATTTCGACCCGTTTCGCTCAACCCTAGTAGCTAAGCCATGGTATCCCCAACAGGACCTCATCAATTCCCTCAGGAATGACTAATAGGGAGATTACCCTGATGTAATGGAGACACAGATAGCGTGAAAGGAATGGTTTGGTGGGTAATCTGTGAAGGTAGTGTTGACCCATTTACCACTCGAACGGTTACCGGCTTGGCGAGCATCACCAAGGGTATTGCGTGACGCTGGGCAAAAGCGGAAGACATAAAGTTACCCTCTGCCCCAGAATCCACGCATAGCTCGACCATAAGAGTGGATGGGCCTATGGTAATTGTCCCCTTGAAGTACAACTTTGAGGCAAACGTCGCCGTGTCTAGTGTACCTCCTCCAACTGCCACTAGACGCTGACGTTTCCCCGACCGCTGAGGACCCTTGGAGGCAAGGTGTCCTGACTGCTGGCAAACATGACGGACCTTATGTGCACGGGCAGACTGAGACTTGGATCCCGCTCGTATCACCTCTAAGGACTCATGTGACTCGGATGCCTGGACTGGAGATTCCAAAGGTTTGGCGAAGGTGGGAGCCAGCCGAAACATCTGCCTACACTGGGCTCGCTCCAACCTCCGCTCGTTAAAACGGAGGTCAATACGAGTAGATACGGCTATGAGCTCCTCCAGTGTGGCGGGAATCTCCCTAGTGGCCAAAGCGTCCTTCACATGGTCAGCCAGCCCCCTCCAAAATACGGGAATGAGGGTTTTATCTGGCCATTCCAACTCAGACGCTAATGTCTGGAAGTGAACAGCAAAATGGCTGACCATGGTTGAACCATGGTTGGTGACTTGAGGTCCTAAAAAGACCTGTTTCAGAGTGTCCAGAAACCTAGGAACACTCCGCACCACATGATCGTTGCGCTCCCACAGCGGCGTAGCCCACTCCAACGCTCTGTCCGACAGGAGAGAGATTATGAATCCCACCTTTGCCCGCTCAGTAGGGAAACGTGCAGCCAGAAGCTCGAGGTGTATACCACATTGGCTCACGAAACCCCTACAGGACTTACTGTCCCCAGAGTATCTCTCAGGCAAAGGAAGGTGAGATAGGGTCGGAACAGAGGTGGCAGTGGGTAAAGCTGCTGCAGCCACGCTAGCAGCCTGAACAGCTATTGCGGTAACATCCACCGCCGAGGTTGCACGCTCAAGAGATGCCAACCGGCCCTCCAGCAGCTGGATGTACCCCTGCAATCGCTGTTCATCCGCCATTACTTAGCCAGATCCTAGCGCTAGTATACTGTTAGGGTTGGCGGAATGCACCAAATATATAATTTATTAAATGGAATTAGTGCGTTCGCAACCCGGGATCCACCGTGCAGGAAAGCACCTGCTGCTACATAATGGCGGCTCTATATGGCGGTATATACCAACTCTGTTAGCTTCACAGAGTAACCGCGAGAGGAAAGCTCTGTGCCCTGTTAGACTTTCACAGAGACACAGGCCAACTACCCAGATGTGAGCAGTGAGTGGTCATGCATGCATACAAAACTCCTCGCTGGAGATGCCAGCATTCTAGGGGCTTATTTCAGCCGGGTCCCTGAACACACTTAAACACAATCTCCTCGCCGGAGGTGCCAGCATTCTAGGGGCTTATTTCAGCCGGGTCCCTGAACACATTCAAACACATGACCACATTGGCGCAAAGCATATAGCATAAGACGATACTAGCGCATGGCCGTGCGGTCATGCGCAGTTTATATAGTTGCAGCACAGGAAGCTGCTACTGAAGTTTTTGCCCTTTCAGGACCTTCCAGAAGGACCAATGGAAAGTGCTGCAGTACCTGAGCATGTTTTGCCCTTTCAGGACCTTCCAGAAGGACCAATGGAATGTACTGCAGCACCTGAGCATGTGACCGAACATGTGGCCCTCGACCTCCAATGGGAGACCCTGCCCTGGGCATGCTCAGTGTGAGTAAACAAGGACTTAGTCCCAGAGAGGCTCGCTCACCGCAGATCAGTGCAGGGTACCATAGGAAAGCCAGAAAAGGCAGTAGTGACCCTATGCACCGAATCAGCCCCAGCGAGACGCTGGGAGCGACGTCTACGTTGAGCAGAGCCCACTGCGGCCGATACCGAATGGGAGACCGCAGCAGACACGGATCGAGATTCCCCCTGTGCAGCAGAGGAAACTCGACTCCTAATACTCTCTCTATGCAAAGTTGGAGAAGTGTATGTTTGAGCAGGAGTCTTTACCGTTCCTGGGCTATATCATCTCCGCCCAGGGATTGGCTATGGATCCTGCCAAACTACAGGTTGTGATGGACTGGCAAGAGCCCCATTCTCTTAAGGCGGTGCAGCGCTTTATGGGGTTCATTAATTATTACCACCAGTTCATTCCCCACCTCTCAACTCTGGTAGCTCCCTTGGTGGCCCTCACCAAGAAGGGAGCGAATCCCAAATTGTGGTCGGAAGAGGTCTCCAAGGCCTTCACTTCTGTTAAGTCTCTTTTTGCTAGCGCTCCCATCTTACATCGCCCCGATGTGGATAAGCCATTCCTAATGGAGGTGGATGCCTCATCCGTTGGTGCTGGAGCAGTCCTCTATCAAAAGGACGCTCAAGGTCGGAAGCATCCATGCTTCTTCTTTTCTAAGACCTTCACATCACCGGAGAGAAATTACTCCATCGGGGATAGGGAGTTGCTAGCAATGAAGTTGGCCTTTTCAGAGTGGAGACATCTTCTGGAAGGTGCACGGTTTCCCTTTCAGGATTTCACGGACCACAAAAATTTGGTGTATTTACACACAGCCCAGCGGCTGAAATCTCGTCAGGCCAGATGGTCCTTATTTTTCTCCCGGTTCCATTTTACTCTGCATTATCTCGCCGGGGAGAAGAATATTTGTGCCGACGCTCTCTCTCGCTCCCTTATGTCAACTGAGGAGGAGGAAGAGGAGCCTCGGCTTATTGTCCCTTCTGAGAGCCTGAGAACTGTCGCGCCGGTTTCGCTAGAGTCTGTGCCTCCGGGCAAGACATTTGTGCCCATTAATTTGCGACCGGAGGTTCTCTCTTGGGCTCATTCGTCCAGGGTGGGTGGACACTTTGGGACAAAAAGGACATCTGAGCTACTGGCGAGGACGTACTGGTGGCCGCATATGGTCCGGGATGTCAGGGATTATATTCTGGCGTGTGTCTCCTGCGCCAAAAATAAATCTCCGTGTCAAAGGCCAGCTGGGTTGCTCTATCCCTTGCCGGTGGCAGATAGACCCTGGGAGATGATCGGGATGGACTTTGTCGTGGGTTTACCCAAGTCTCGCGGCTGTACCATCATTTGGGTCATCACCGATCATTTCTCAAAAATGGTGCATTTGGTGCCGCTACCACGGTTACCTTCTGCACGGGCCTTGGCAGCGTTGTTCATTAAACACATCTTCCGCCTACATGGTATGCCTGACAAAATTGTCAGTGACCGGGGTCCCCAGTTTGCATCTCGGTTCTGGAGAGAGCTTTGTCGTCTTCTCAGTATCGAGTTGAATCTCTCTTCCGCTTATCATCCCGAGACGAATGGGTTGGTAGAGAGGGCCAACCAGACCTTGGTCACATACCTGCGACATTTTGTTTCAGCCAGGCAGGATGACTGGGCATCCTTGCTATCATGGGCAGAGTTTGCGCTGAACAACGCTGTAGCCGACTCCACTGGACAAACCCCATTCCTTCTCAACTATGGTCAGCATCCACGGGTACCTGTGCCTATGCCCGTGTCTTCCGCAGACTCCAGGGTGGCAGACTGGGCTGTGGAGGCACGGGATATTTGGGACCGCACTCAGGATGCCATTCGGGCCTCTAAGGAAAGAATGAGGTCCTCCGCCGATGCTCATCGGCGCCCCGCTCCGACCTTTGCTCCTGGCGACTTGGTGTGGCTCTCTGCCCGTAACATCAGGCTGCGAGTTGAGTCCACTAAGTTTGCTCCTCGCTACTTGGGCCCCTTCAAGGTCCTCGAACAGGTTTATCCTGTGGTCTACCGTCTGGCTCTTCCTCCACGCCTTGGTATCACCGACACCTTTCATGTGTCCCTCCTTAAGCCCGTATACATGTCCCGGTTTTCTGAGTCATCTGCCAAGACATCGGGTTCGTCTACGGACGATTTCGAGGTGAACGCTATCTTCGGGTGCAAGGTGGTACGTGGCAAAAAAATTTTTTGGGTGGACTGGAAGGGTTACGGTCCTGAGGATAGGTCCTGGGAGCCTGCTGAGCACATTCGGGCTCCGCAGCTTATTGCTGCCTTCGAACGTAGCGAGGCCCAAGAGGGGGGGCCCTAGGAGGGGGGGTAATGTTAGGAGTCGAGTTTCCTCTGCTGCACAGGGGGAATCTCGATCCGTGTCTGCTGCGGTCTCCCATTCTGCTTCGGCCGCAGTGGGCCCTGCTCAGCAGAGGCGTCGCTCCCTGCCTCTTGCTGGGACTGATTCTGTGCAAAGGGTTACTGCTGCCTTTTCTGGCTCTCCTGTTGTACCCTGCACTGATCTGCGGCGAGCGGGCTTCTCTGAGACTAAGTCCTTATTTGCACATACTGAGCATGCCCAGGGCAAGATCTCCCGTTGGAGATCGAGGGTCACATGCTCAGGTACTGCAGCACATCCCATTGGTCCTTTTGGCAGGTCCTGAAAGGGCAAAACTTCTGTAGCTGTTTCCTGTGCTGCAGCTATATAAACTGCGCATGACCGCACGGCCATGCGCTAGTATTGTCTTGATATTATGTGTGTGTGTAGATGGATGTATGTCGAAGGATGAAAGCTCCTAAGTATCCCTCCCTAGAGTTGTTGACTGCTCGCGGATGATGGTAGCTATCTAGCGCCCGACTAGCCATCTGCACGTAACGCATATCACAGCGTCCTGTTGCTGTGCCCGCCAGTACGGCGCCGTGCGCTTCCTCTGCGCTTTCCTTACCCAAGCCTGGGTGGTTAGTGGCGTCCGTCAGTGCGGCACCGCATGCACTCTCGTGCCTATAGATTCTATTTTATAAGTTTCCTTACACACCCAGTTGCGGTGTTGTGCCAGCAAGTGTCTAATCGGACTTCAATCCTGTGTAGGGGTTGAGTTCGCTGACTTCTTGCTCGCGCTCTATGTGCGGTACTGCGGTCCTGTGACGCAACAGGATCGCTTCCTTCACGCAGGGTGAAGTTAACCCATGTGTGTATACTTAGTACCGCCATATAGTCCGTCTTACTAGCAGCAGGGTCTTTTACCTGCACGGTGGACCTCGGACTGCGAACGCACCTAGTTTCATATCATCTATACTTGGTGCGTTCCGCCGGTCCTTAACACAGTGTTGCGAAAAAATTATTTTTTATAATATGCATTTTATTTTTGGAGCATACTGCATAAATAATAACCCTGAAATGTCCAAATAAGTAAAATTTTAGGATTAAAAATCAAGATTCAAATCAATTTAGCTGTAAAATATATTATTTCTGTTTCCAAATGCAACTACATTTTCTCATAACAAAAACGAGAACTAGAATATAAATGCATTTTGCTAAGGTTTCATCTCAATTCAATTTCTGCTTAGGCTGAAATGTCATTTTTACCTCCTGCAAAGCAGTAAACTAAATTGAGAGATGAAACTTTAATGCCAGCTGTTTTCATTTATGATAATAAACTAACTTACATGAAAAGCCAAAGGCAGTCAGTGGAATCCTGTGCCTACTTTACCTCAGCAATCAGCACTCATGAAAGACTTCACAGTTAGAGATTTGATATTCATTAAAATATATAAAATATAAATATATAGATTTACTCATCTTCTTCAAACTATTAAATTCATATTTACTTTGTGGGACTAGCACCTCATATGATGACAAATCTAAGTTACGAATTATATCAGGTATATAGGAAAGATATTTATTTTGGTACCATGTTATCCAGTATATAGAAAAATATTTAGAATTGAGAGTCCTCAGTGGTTGATGCCTTTTAATGGCTCACAGAACTGTCATAATGGGAGAGTGATAAGTGACAAACAGTTATGTCCATAAATATTGGAAAGTTCCTAGAAAGTTCCTAGATTAGGAGTGAATGTTTTGTTGTCCTCTGATTGCGGTCTGGTTCTGTTATGATTAGGGTTGAGCGAAATGGATCGTTCATTTTCAAAAGTCGCCGACTTTTGGCACAGTCGGGTTTCACGAAACCCGACCCGACCCCTGTGTGGGGTCGGCCATGCGGTACGCGACTTTCGCGCCAAAGTTGCGTTTCAATGACGCTAAAAGCGCCATTTCTCAGCCAATGAAGGTGGACGCAGAGTTTGGGCAGCGTGATGACATAGGTCCTGGTCCCCACCATCTTAGAGAAGGGCATTGCAGTGATTGGCTTGCTGTCTGTGGCGTCACAGGGGCTATAAAGAGGTGTTCCCGCCGACCGCCATCTTACTGCTGCTGATCTGAGCATAGAGAGAGGTTGCTGCCGCTTCCTCAGAAGCAGGGATAGTGTTAGGCAGGGTCCATTAACCACCAAACCGCTTGTGCTGTAGCGATTTCCACTGTCCAACACCACCTTTTGTTTGCAGGGACAGTGGAAGCTACATTTTTTTTTCCTCAGCGCTGTAGCTTATTAGGCTGCCCTAGAAGGCTCCCTGATAGCTGCATTGCTGTGTGTACGCCGCTTTTTTCAAAGCACAAATCCTGTTGTTCCTTCCTTTCTGCACAGCTATCTTTTTTGTTTGGCCACACTTGATTTAATTTGTGCAGCAGTCCACTCCTTCTTATTGCTGCCTGCCATACCTGGCTGAGATTACTGCAGGGAGATGGTATTGTAGGACAGTCCCTTTTTTTTTTTTTTTTTAATTCTCCCTAAAAAAATAATTTGTGGGAGATTAAGATTGGCATTTCTGCTAGAGTGCCAGTCCTGAGTGTGCCATCTCTCTTAAATAGTGGGCCATAGAAAGCCTAGTGTTTTTTTTTTTTTTTAATTTCGTACCTAAATTCTCCCTGAAAAATAAAAAAAACAGTGGGAGATTAATATTGGCCTTTCTGCTTGTGTGCCAGTCCTGAGTGTGCCATCTCTCTTAAATAGTGGGCCATAGAAAGCCTAGTGTTTTTTTTTTTCAAATTTGGTATCTAAATTCTCCCTGAAAAAAAAAAAACAGTGGGAGATTAATATTGGCCTTTCTGCTTGTGTGCCAGTCCTGAGTGTGCCATCTCTCTTAAATAGTGGGCCATAGAAAGCCTAGTGTTTTTTTTTTAAATTTGGTATCTAAATTCTCCCTGAAAAAAAAAAAAACAGTGGGAGATTAATATTGGCCTTTCTGCTTGTGTGCCAGTCCTGAGTGTGCCATCTCTCTTAAATAGTGGGCCATAGAAAGCCTAGTGTTTTTTTTTTAAATTTGGTATCTAAATTCTCCCTGAAAAAAAAAAAAACAGTGGGAGATTAATATTGGCCTTTCTGCTTGTTTGCCAGTCCTGAGTGTGCCATCTCTCTTAAATAGTGGGCCATAAAAAGCCTAGTGTTTTTTTTTAAATTTGGTATCTAAATTCTCCCTGAAAAAAAAAAACAGTGAAACAGTGGGAGATTAATATTGGCCTTTCTGCTTGTTTGCCAGTCCTGAGTGTGCCATCTCTCTTAAATAGTGGGCCATAGAAAGCCTAGTGTTTTTTTTAACCCCTTCCCGACCTTTGACGCCACGTAGGCGTCATGAAAGTCGGTGCCAATCCGACCTGTGACGCCTATGTGGCGTCATGGAAAGATCGCGTCCCTGCAGATCGGGTGAAAGGGTTAACTCCCATTTCACCCGATCTGCAGGGACAGGGGGAGTGGTAGTACAGCCCAGGGGGGGTGGCTTCACCCCCCCGTGGCTACGATCGCTCTGATTGGCTGTTGAAAGTGAAACTGCCAATCAGAGCGATTTGTAATATTTCACCTATTAAAACGGGTGAAATATTACAATCCAGCCATGGCCGATGCTGCAATATCATCGGCCATGGCTGGAAACACTAATGTGCCCCCACCCCACCCCACCGATCGCCCCCCCAGCCCTCTGATCTGTCCGGTACACTGCTCCGGCTCCCCTCCGTCCTGTGCTCCGCTCCCCCCGTGCTCTTGTCCGCTCCCCCTGTGCTCCAATCACCCCCCGTGCTCCAATCACCCCCCCTGCACTCCGATCCACCCCCCATGCTCCGTTCCAGCCCCCCGTGCTCCGTTCCACCCCCCGTGCTCCGTTCCACCCCCCCGTGCTCCGATCCCCCCCGTGCTCCGATCCACCCCCCCATGCTCCGATTCCCCCCCCCGTGCACCCCCCCACCCCATCATACTTACCGATCCTGCCGGGGTCCGTTCGTCTTCTCCCTGGGCGCCGCCATCTTCCAAAATGGCGGGCGCATGCGCAGTGCGCCGCTGATTCTGCCCGCCGGCAGATTCGTTCCAAAGTGCATTTTGATCACTGAGATATACTCTATCACAGTGATCAAAATAAAAAAAAATAATAAATGACCCCCCCCCTTGTCACCCCCATAGGTAGGGACAACAAAAAAATAAAGATTTTTTTTTTCACTAATGTTAGAATAGGGTTAGGGTAAGGGCTAGGGTTAGGGTTAGGGCTAGGGTTAGGGCTAGGGTTAGGGTTAGGGCTAGGGTTAGGGTTAGGGCTAGGGTTAGGGTTAGGGCTAGGGTTAGGGTTAGGGCTAGGGTTAGGGTTTCGGTATGTGCACACGTATTCTGGTCCTCTGCGGATTTTTCCGCTGCGGATTTGATAAATTCGCAGTGCTAAACCGCTGCGGATTTATGGCAGATTTACCGCGTTTTTTCTGCGCATTTCACTGCGGTTTTACAACTACGATTTTCTATTGGAGCAGTTGTAAAACCGCTGCAGAATCCGCACAAAGAAGTGACATGCTGCGGAATGTAAACCGCTGCGTTTCCGTGCAGTTTTTCTGCAGCATGTGTACAGCGATTTTTGTTTCCCATAGGTTTACATTGAACTGTAAACTCATGGGAAACTGCTGCGGATCCACAGCGTTTTCCGCAGCGTGTGCACATACCTTTAGAATTAGGCTATGTGCACACGGTGCGGATTTGGCTGCGGATCCGCAGCGGATTGGCCGCTGCGGATTCGCAGCAGTGTTCCATCATGTTTACAGTCCCGAAAACCAAATCCGCTGTGCCCATGGTGCGGAAAATACCGCGTGGAAACGCTGCGTTGTATTTTCCGCAGCATGTCAATTCTTTGTGCGGATTCCGCAGCGTTTTACACCTGTTCCTCAATAGGAATCCGCAGGTGAAATCCACACAAAAAACACTGGAAATCCGCGGTAAATCCACAGGTAAAACGCAGTGCCTTTTACCTCCGGATTTTTCAAAAATGGTGCGGAAAAATCTCACACGAATCCGCAACGTGGGCACATAGCCTTAGGGTTAGGGTTGGAATTAGGGTTGTGGTTAGGGTTGTGATTAGGGTTATGGCTACAGTTGGGATTAGGGTTAGGGGTGTGGGGGGGTTAGTGTTGGAGGTAGAATTGAGGGGTTACCACTGTTTAGGCACATCAGGGGTCTCCAAACGCAAATGGCGCCACCATTGATTCTAGCCAATCTTGTATTCAAAAAGTCAAATGGTGCTCCCTCAATTCCGAGCCCCGACGTGTGCCCAAACAGTGGTTTACCCCCACATATGGGGTACCAGCATACTCAGGATAAACTGCGCAACAATTACTGGGGTCCAATTTCTCCTGTTACCCTTGAGAAAATAAAAAAATGCTTGCTAAAACTTCATTTTTGAGGAAAGAAAAATGATTTTTTATTTTCACGGCTCTGCGTTGTAAACGTCTGTGAAGCACTTGGGGGTTCAAAGTGCTCACCACATATCTAGATAAGTTCCTTGGGGGGTCTAGTTTCTAAAATGGGGTCACTTGTGGGGGGTTTCTACTGTTTAGGCACACCAGGGGCTCTGCAAACGCAACGTGACGCCCGCAGACCATTCCATCAAAGTCTGCATTTCAAAAGTCACTACTTCCCTTCTGAGCCCCGACGTGTGCCCAAACAGTGGTTTACCCCCACACATGGGGTATCACCTTACTGAGGAGAAACTGTATAACAACTTTTGGGGTCCAATTTCTCCTGTAACCCTTGGGAAAATAAAAAATTCTGGGCTAAATTATTATTTTTGAGGAAAGAAAAATGATTTTTTATTTTCACGGCTCTGCATTATAAACTTCTATGAAGCACTTGGGGGTTCAAAGTGCTCATCACACATCTAGATAAGTTCCTTTTGGGGTCTAGTTAACAAAATGGGGTCACTTGTGGGGGGTTTCTACTGTTTAGCCACATCAGGGGCTCTGCAAACGCAACGTGACGCCCACAGAGCATTCCATCAAAGTCTGCATTTCTAAACGTGGTTTACCCCCACATATGGGGTATCAGCGTACTCAGGAGAAACCGGACAACAACTTTTGAGGTCAAATTTCTCCTGTTACCCTTGGGAAAATAAAAAATTGCAGGCTAAAAGATCATTTTTGAGAAAATATATATTTTTTTTTTTTCATGGCTCTGCGTTATAAACTTCTGTGAAGCACTTGGGGGTTCAAAGTCCTCACCACACATCTAGATTAGTTCTTTTGGGGGTCTAGTTTCCAAAATGGGGTCATTTGTGGGGGATCTCCAATGTTTAGGCACACAGGGGCTCTCCAAACATGACATGGTGTCCGCTAATGATTGGAGCTAATTTTCCATTTAAAAAGCCAAATGGCGTGCCTTCCCTTCCGAGCCCTGCCGTGCGCCCAAACAGTGGTTTACCCCCACATATGGGGTATCAGCGTACTCAGGATAAACCGGACAACAACATTTGGAGTCCAATTTCTCCTATTACCCTTGGCAAAATAGGAAATTCCAGGCTAAAAAATCATTTTTGAGGAAAGAAAAATTATTTTTTATTTTCATGGCTCTGCGTTATAAACTTCTGTGAAGCACCTGGGGGTTTAAAGTGCTCAATATGCATCTAGATAAGTTCCTTGGGGGGTCTAGTTTCCAAAATGGGGTCAATAGTGGGTGAGCTCCAATATTTAGGCACACAGGGGCTCTCCAAACGTGACATGGTGTCCGCTAACAATTGGAGCTAATTTTCCATTCAAAAAGTCAAATGGCGCGCCTTCCCTTCCGAGCCCTGCCGTGTGCCCAAACAGTGGTTTACCCCCACATATGAGGTATCTTTGTACTCAGGAGAAATTGCCCAACAAATTGTATGATACATTTTATCCTATTGCCCATGTAAAAATGAAAAAATTGAGGCGAAAATAATTTTTTTGTGAAAAAAAAGTACTTTTTCATTTTTACAGATCATTTTGTGAAGCACCTGAGGGTTTAAAGTGCTCACTAGGCATCTAGATAAGTTCCTTGGGGGGTCTAGTTTCCAAAATGGGGTCACTTGTGGGGGAGCGCCAATGTTTAGGCACACAGGGGCTCTCCAAACGCGACATGGTGTCCGCTAACGATGGAGATAATTTTTCATTCAAAAAGTCAAATGGCGCTCCTTCCCTGCCGAGCCTTACTATGTGCCCAAACAGTGGTTTACCCCCACATGTGAGGTATTGGTGTACTCAGGAGAAATTGCCCAACAAATTTTAGGATCCATTTTATCCTGTTGCCCATGTGAAAATGAAAAAATTGAGGCTAAAAGAATTTTTTTGTGAAAAAAAAGTACTTTTTCATTTTTACGGATCAATTTGTGAAGCACCTGGGGGATCAAAGTGCTCACTATGCATCTAGATAAGTTCCTTGGGGTGTCTAGTTTCCAAAATGGGGTCATTTGTGGGGGAGCTCCAATTTTTAGGCACACGGGGGCTCTCCAAACGTTACATGGTGTCCGCTAAAGAGTGGAGCCAATTTTTCATTCAAAAAGTCAAATGGCGCTCCTTCCCTTCCAAGCCCTGCCGTGCGCCCAAACAGTGGTTTACCCCCACATATGAGGTATCAGCGTACTCAGGACAAATTGGACAACAACTTTCGTGGTTTAGTTTCTCCTTTTACCATTGGGAAAATAAAAAAATTGTTGCTAAAATATAATTTTTGTGACTAAAAAGTTAAATGTTCATTTTTTCCTTCCATGTTGCTTCTGCTGCTGTGAAGTACCTGAAGGGTTAATAAACTTCTTGAATGTGGTTTTAAGTACCTTGAGGGGTGCATTTTTTAGAATGGTGTCACTTTTGGGTATTTTCAGCCATATAGACCCCTCAAACTGACTTCAAATGTGAGGTGGTCCCTAAAAAAAATGGTTTTGTAAATTTCGTTGTAAAAATGAGAAATCGCTGGTCAAATTTTAACCCTTATAACTTCCTAGCAAAAAAAAATTTTGTTTCCAAAATTGTGCTGATGTAAAGTATACATGTGGGAAATGTTATTTATTAACTATTTTGTGTCACATAACTCTCTGGTTTAACAGAATAAAAATTCAAAATGTGAAAATTGCAAAATTTTCAAAATTTTCGCCAAATTTCCATTTTTATCACAAATAAACGCAGAATTTATTGACCTAAATTTACCACTAACATGAAGCCCAATATGTCACGAAAAAACAATCTCAGAACCGCTAGGATCCGTTGAAGCGTTCCTGAGTTATTACCTCATAAATGGACACTGGTCAGAATTGCAAAAAAACGGCAAGGTCTTTAAGGTCAAAATAGGCTGGGTCATGAAGGGGTTAAAATTGGTATCTAAATTCTCCCTGAAAAAAAAAAAAACAGTGGGAGATTAATATTGGCCTTTCTGCTTGTGTGCCAGTCCTGAGTGTGCCATCTCTCTTACATAGTGGGCCATAGAAAGCCTAGTGTTTTTTTTTTTAAATTTGGTATCTAAATTCTCCCTGAAAAAAAAAAAACAGTGGGAGATTAATATTGGCCTTTCTGCTTGTTTGCCAGTCCTGAGTGTGCCATCTCTCTTAAATAGTGGGCCATAGAAAGCCTAGTGTTTTTTTTTTAATTTGGTATCTAAATTCTCCCTGAAAAAAAAAAAACAGTGGGAGATTAATATTGGCCTTTCTGCTTGTTTTCCAGTCCTGAGTGTGCCATCTCTCTTAAATAGTGGGCCATAGAAAGCCTAGTGTTTTTTTTTTTTTAATTTGGTGTCTAAATTCTCCCTGAAAAAAAAAACAGTGGGAGATTAATATTGGCCTTTCTGCTTGTTTGCCAGTCCTGAGTGTGCCATCTGTCTTTAATAGTGGGCCATAGAAAGCCTATTGTTTTTTTTTTTTAAATTTGGTATCTAAATTCTCCCTGAAAAATAAAAACAACGAGTGGGAGATTAATATTGGCCTTTCTGCTTGTGTGCCAGTCCTGAGTGTGCCATCTCTCTTAAATAGTGGGCCATAGAAAGCCTAGTGTTTTTTTTTTTTAATTTGGTATCTAAATTCTCCCTGAAAAATAAAAAAAACAGTGGGAGATTAATATTGGCCTTTGTGCTTGAGTGACAGTCCTGCGTGTGTGGCATCTCTCTAATTTGGTGCCACAGAAAACAGAGTGTGTAACATCGTGCCTGATTTTCCTTGCGGTCTCACCCACCTATAAAGGGATATCTAAATCATACAGAAGTTAGAGTTCACCTTGTAAGTTGTTTGACAGTAACAAATACCGTTAGTTTGGTGACGTTTTTAAAACAATGAGGAAGTCTGGTGGAAGAGGTCGTGGCCGTGGGCGTTCATTGCCAGCTGGTAATGATGGTAGTGGTAGTGGAGCATTGGGTGGTCATGGGAAAAACAATATAGCACCTAAGACTCGAGCTGTGGAGCCAGGTTCGTCGTCTGGCTACACAAGGCCTCGAACGCTCCCTTTTCTGGGAGTAGGAAAACCGCTTTTAAAGCCGGAGCAGAAAGAGCAAGTTTTGGCTTACCTTGCTGACTCAGCCTCTAGCTCTTTTGCCTCCTCTTCTGAAACTGGTAAATGTAAAAGCAGCACGTCGTTAGTGGATGTTCACGGTCAGGGACAAGTCGCTTCCTTGTCCTCTTCAGCAAAAACAGCAACAGAGAAGGATGCAGCAGGCGACACAACGGGTTACTCCATGGAGCTCTTTACACATACCGTCCCTGGCTTAGAAAGTGAAACAGTTAACAGGCCATGCCCATTACAAGTTAAATCTGACATGGAGTGCACTGATGCACAGCCACAGCCAGACTACTATGCTGGTCCTTTGACTCAGACCACAACATTGCCCTCGCAGGGTACTGATCCAGAATCAGACCCTGATGAGACTATGGTGCCCCGTCACGAACTCTATACCACCGACTTACACGGTGACACAGATGAAGTTGCACACGAGCTAGAAGAGGAGGTTATAGATGACCCAGTTGTTGACCCCGATTGGCAGCCATTGGGGGAACAGGGTGCAGGCGGCAGTAGTTCTGAAGTGGAGGAGGAGGGGCCGCAGCAGGCATCAACATCGCAACAGGTTCCATCTGCCGGGCCCCTATCTGGCCCAAAACGCGTGGCAAAGCCAAAACCTGTTGGAGGACAGCGTGGCCATCCGGTTAAAGCTCAGTCTGCAATGCCTGAAAAGGGATCCGATGCTAGAAAGAGTGCAGTCTGGCATTTTTTTAAACAACATCCAATTGATCAGCGCAAAGTCATCTGTCAAAAATGTTCAACTACCTTAAGCAGAGGTCAGAATCTGAAAAGTCTAAATACAAGTTGCATGCATAGACATTTATCCACCATGCATTTGCAAGCCTGGACTAACTATCAAACGTCCCTTAAGGTTGTAGCACCCTCGGCCAATGAAGCTAGTCAGCAACGCTACATCCCTTCCGTCAGTGTAAGGCCACCATTTTCCGCACCACCTGCAGTATCTGTGCAGGTTTCTTTGCCAGGCCAAAGCAGTCAGTATCAGGGAATCACCAGTTTCGTAGTAGAAAACACTGCATCTAGTGCACCGGCGGCAACAATACCGTCTCCCACCGTCTCTCAGTCTGCCATGTCCACCGGCACCCCCACTAGTTCCAAGATCTCCAGCTCTCCAGTCCAGCTCACCCTACATGAGACTATGGTTAGAAAAAGGAAGTACTTAGCCTCGCATCCGCGTACACAGGGTTTGAACGCCCACATAGCTAGACTAATCTCGTTAGAGATGATGCCCTACCGGTTAGTTGAAAGCGAAGCTTTCAAAGCCCTGATGGACTACGCTGTACCCCGCTACGAGCTACCCAGTCGACACTTCTTTTCGAGAAAAGCCATCCCAGCCCTCCACCAGCATGTTAAAGAGCGCATCGTCCATGCACTCAGGCAATCTGTGAGTACAAAGGTGCACCTGACAACAGATGCATGGACCAGTAGGCATGGCCAGGGACGTTACGTGTCCATCACGGCACACTGGGTGAATGTGGTGGATGCAGGGTCCACAGGGGACAGTAATTTTGGGACTAGGAAACAGTTAGCTGTAGCCGTTCGCACCCCCTCCTCCTCCTCCTCATCCTTCTGCAGAAGCGAGAGCTCATCCACAGACCGCAGTCGCCCAACCACTCCATCCGCAGCTGCCACTGTTGCACACCAGTTGTCCCATTATGGGGCAGCTACTGGCAAGCGTCAGCAGGCTGTATTGGCTATGAAATGTTTGGGCGACAACAGACACACCGCGGAAGTTCTGTCCGAGTTCTTGCAGAAAGAAACACAGTCATGGCTGGGCACTGTAGATCTTGAGGCAGGCAAGGTAGTGAGTGATAACGGAAGGAATTTCATGGCTGCCATCTCCCTTTCCCAACTGAAACACATTCCTTGCCTGGCTCACACCTTAAACCTGATGGTGCAGTGCTTCCTGAAAAGTTATCCGGGGTTATCCGACCTGCTCCTCAAAGTGCGCGGACTTTGCTCGCATATCCGCCGTTCGCCCGTACACTCCAGCCGTATGCAGACCTATCAGCGGTCTTTGAACCTTCCACAGCATCGCCTAATCATAGACGTTGCAACAAGGTGGAACTCAACACTGCACATGCTTCAGAGACTGTGCGAACAGAGGCGTGCTGTTATGTATTTGTGGGAGGATACACATACACGGGCAGGCAGTAGGATGGCAGACATGGAGTTGTCAGGTGTGCAGTGGTCGAAGATACAAGACATGTGTCAAGTCCTTCAGTGTTTTGAGGAATGCACACGGCTGGTAAGTGCAGACAACGCCATAATAGGCATGAGCATCCCCCTAATGCGTCTGCTGATGCAAAGTTTGACGCACATAAAGGAGCAGGCGTCTGCAGCAGAGGAAGAGGAAAGCCTTGATGACAGTCAGCCTGTTGTGAGTTCTGTTTTTGGGCTCCCTCTGGTTGTTACTGATGGTACTGGGTGACTTGTCTTTCCTGTGTTTCTGGGTTCCACCTGTTCCATCAGCATATGGGAGTTTCCTATTTAACCTGGCTTTGCTGGCATTTCCTCGCCGGTTATCAATGTATCCAGTGTGTCTTGTTACCTCTGCTCCCTGCTCCTAGAACCTTCTGGACAAGCTAAGTTTGGATTTTCCTGTTTGGTGTTTTGCTTAATTTGGTTTTTAGTCCAGCCTGCAGATATGTGATTCTCTGCTGCTGGTTGCTCTAGTGGGCTGAAATTGCTTTTCATGTGCCATGAGTTGGCACATGAGTTCAAGTAATTTCAGGATGGTTTTTTGAAGGGTTTTTCGCTGACCGCGCAGTTCACTTTTGTATCCTCTGCTATCTAGCTTTAGCGGGCCTCATTTTGCTGAAACTGTTTTCATACTACGTATGTGCTTTCCTCTCATTTCACCGTCATTATATGTGGGGGGCTGCTATTTGCTGTGGGGTATTTCTCTGGAGGCAAGAGAGGTCTGTGTTTCTTCTGATAGGGGAAGTTAGATCTTCGGCTGGAGCGAGACGTCTAGGATCATCGTAGGCACGTTCCCCGGCTACTTTTATTTGTGTGTTAGGTTCAGGGTCGCGGTCAGCTCAGGTTCCATCGCCCTAGAGCTTGTTTGTATCTGTGCTTGTCCTTTTTGTGATCCCCTGCCATTGGGATCATGACATCAGCCATTGTCTGGTCAGGGCAGTGTACAGGATGAGGTAGCGGGCAAACAGGTGGAGGAGGACGATGGGGATGAGTATTTTTTTAATGAGGAAGCTTTTCCGGGGACACTGGAAATTGGTGGCATGGCAAGGCCGGGTTCTGGGTTTTTGAGGGACACAAGTGACGTAGATTTGCCTGAAACAGCCCTTAAACCCAGCACAACCACAGATTTGACAACTGGAACTTTTGCCCACATGGCGGATTATGCCTTACGTATCCTCAAAAGGGACACACGCATTACTAAAATGATGAACGATGACGATTACTGGTTGGCCTGCCTCCTTGATCCTCACTATAAAGGCAAATTGCAAAATATTATGCCACATGAGAACTTGGAACTAATATTAGCAACCAAACAATCAACTCTTGTTGACCGTTTGTGTTGTGAATTCTGTTGTCGAACTCCCTCCTGTGGTCGTGAATGGTACTTCGGCGAGTTCTGTCTATGGGCTCCCTCTGGTGGCTATGAGTGAAGCTGCTGCTTCTGTGGTTCCTTACACAGGTGACGTGGGTTATCCTTTGGTTGGCTGCTCTATTTAACTCCTCTCTGATCGTTACTCCACGCCAGCTGTCAATGTTTTTGCATTTGATCAGTTCGCTCCTGGATCTCTCTGGTGACCTGCCTTCTCCTGCAGAAGCTAAGTTCCTGATAGTCATTATTTGTTCACTGTTTTCTTGTCCAGCTGGTTATCATGATTTTGTCTTGCTAGCTGGAAGCTCTGGGATGCAGAGTGGTCCCTCCGCACCGTGAGTCGGTGCGGAGGTCTTTTTTGCACAGTCTGCGTGGTCTTTTGTAGGTTTTTGTGCTGATCGCAAAGTTACCTTTCCTATCCTCTGTCTATTTAGTAAGTCTGGCCTCCCTTTGCTGAAACCTATTTCATTTCTGCATTTGTGACTTTCATCTTTACTCACAGTCAATATATGTGGGGAGCTTCCTTTACCTTTGGGGAATTTCTCTGAGGCAAGGTAGGCTTTATTTTCTATCTCTAGGGCTAGATAGTTCTTAGGCTGTGACGAGGCACCTAGGTCTGCTCAGGAGCGCTCCACGGCTATTTCTAGTGTGTGTGATAGGATTAGGGCTTGTGGTCAGCAGAGCTCCCACATCCCAGAGCTCGTCCTGTATGAGGTTTAACTATCAGGTAATTCCGGGTGCTCCTAACCACCAGGTCATAACAGTACAGCTGGCCCAAAGTATTAATGCATCTCAATAGAGGGATAAGAGAACTTCTGAGACCATTTTTTTTTCTTTGCACTGTGTTTTGTCTTTCTTTTCCCCTAGACCTTTGGGTGGTTCAGGACACAGGTGTAGTTATGGACATTCAAGGTCTGTCCTCTTGTGTGGATCATCTCACTGAAAGGGTACAAAACATTCAAGATTTTGTGGTTCAGAATCCTATGTTAGAGCCTAGAATTCCTATTCCTGACTTATTTTCTGGGGATAGATCTAGGTTCTTGAATTTCAAAAATAATTGCAAACTGTTTCTAGCTTTGAAACCCCGCTCCTCTGGTGACCCCGTTCAACAGGTAAAAATCATTATTTCTTTGTTGCGTGGTGACTCTCAAGACTGGGCATTTTCCCTTGCGCCAGGAGATCCTGCATTGCGTGATGTTGATGCGTTTTTTCTGGCGCTTGGATTGCTTTATGATGAACCAAATTCAGTGGATCAGGCAGAGAAAATCTTGCTGGCTTTGTGTCAGGGTCAGGATGAAGCTGAGGTGTACTGTCAGAAGTTTAGAAAGTGGTCTGTGCTTACTCAGTGGAATGAATGTGCCCTGGCGGCAATTTTCAGAAAGGGTCTTTCTGAAGCCCTTAAGGATGTCATGGTGGGATTTCCCACGCCTGCTGGTCTGAATGAGTCTATGTCTTTGGCCATTCAGATCGATCGGCGCATGCGTGAGCGCAAAGCTGTGCACCATCTGGCGGTATTCTCTGAGCATAGGCCTGAGCCTATGCAGTGTGATAGGACTTTGACCAGAGCTGAATGGCAAGAACACAGACGTCGGAATGGGCTGTGTTTTTACTGTGGTGAATCCACTCATGCTATCTCCGATTGTCCTAAGCGCACTAAGTGGTTCGCTAGGTCTGCCACCATTGGTACGGTACAGTCTAAATTTCTTTTGTCCGTTACTCTGATTTGCTCTCTGTCGTCCTATTCTGTAATGGCATTTGTGGATTCAGGCGCTGCCCTGAATTTGATGGACTTGGAGTTTGCCAGGCGCTGTGGTTTTTTCTTGGAGCCCTTGCAGTATCCTATTCCATTGAGAGGAATTGATGCTACGCCTTTGGCCAAGAATAAGCCTCAGTACTGGACTCAATTGACCATGTGCATGGCTCCTGCACATCAGGAGGATATTCGCTTTTTGGTGTTGCATAATCTGCATGATATGGTCGTTTTGGGGTTGCCATGGCTACAGGTCCATAATCCAGTGTTGGATTGGAAATCTATGTCTGTGTCCAGCTGGGGTTGTCAGGGGGTACATGGTGATGTTCCATTGCTGTCCATTTCGCCTTCCACTCCTTCTGAAGTCCCTGAGTTTTTATCAGATTACCGGGATGTATTTGAAGAGCCCAAATCTGGTGCCCTACCTCCTCATAGGGATTGCGACTGTGCTATTAATTTGATTCCTGGTAGTAAGTTTCCTAAGGGCCGTCTGTTTAATTTATCTGTGCCAGAGCACGCCGCTATGCGGAGTTATATAAAGGAATCCTTGGAGAAGGGTCATATTCGTCCGTCGTCGTCACCATTGGGAGCAGGGTTCTTTTTTGTGGCCAAGAAGGATGGTTCTTTGAGACCTTGTATTGATTACCGCCTTCTTAATAAGATCACAGTCAAATTTCAGTATCCTTTGCCGCTGCTGTCTGATTTATTTGCTCGGATTAAGGGGGCTAGGTGGTTCACCAAGATAGATCTTCGTGGTGCGTATAATCTGGTGCGAATTAAACAGGGTGCTGAATGGAAAACGGCATTTAATATGCCCGAGGGCCATTTTAAGTACCTGGTTATACCATTCGGGCTTTCTAATGCTCCATCTGTGTTTCAGTCCTTTATGCATGACATCTTCCGAGAGTACCTGGATAGATTCATGATTGTATATTTGGATGACATTTTGGTCTTTTCGGATGATTGGGAGTCTCATGTGAAGCAGGTCAGAATGGTGTACCAGGTCCTTCGTGCAAATTCCTTGTTTGTGAAGGGGTCAAAGAGTCTCTTTGGAGTTCAGAAGGTTTCATTTTTGGGTTTCATTTTTTCCCCTTCTACTATCTAGATGGACCCTGTTAAAGTTCAGGCCATTTACGATTGGACTCAGCCGACATCTGTGAAGAGCTTGCAGAAGTTCCTGGGCTTTGCTAATTTTTATCGTCGCTTTATCGCTAATTTTTCCAGTATTGCTAAACCGTTGACTGATTTGACCAAGAAAGGTGCTGATGTGGTCAATTGGTCGTCTGCGGCTGTAGAGGCTTTTCAGGAGTTGAAGCGTCGTTTTGCTTCTGCCCCTGTGTTGTGCCAGCCAGATGTTTCGCTCCCTTTTCAGGTTGAGGTTGATGCTTCTGAAATTGGAGCAGGGGCTGTTTTGTCACAAAGAAGTTCTAATGGCTCGGTGATGAAACCCTGTGCCTTCTTTTCTAGAAAATTCTCGCCTTCTGAGCGCAATTATGATGTGGGCAATCGGGAGTTGTTGGCCATGAAGTGGGCATTCGAGGAGTGGCGACATTGGCTTGAAGGAGCTAAACATTGCGTGGTGGTCTTGACGGATCACAAGAATTTGACTTATCTCGAGTCTGCCAAAAGGTTGAATCCTAGACAGGCTCGATGGTCGCTCTTTTTCTCCCGTTTTGATTTTGTGGTTTCATATCTTCCGGGATCTAAGAATGTGAAGGCTGACGCCCTGTCAAGGAGTTTTGTGCCTGACTCTCCGGGTGTTCCGGAGCCGGCGGGTATTCTTAAAGAAGGGGTAATTTTGTCTGCCATTTCCCCTGATTTGCGGCGTGTGCTGCAAAAGTTTCAGGCTGATAGACCTGACCGTTGTCCTAGAGAGAAACTGTTTGTCCCTGATAGATGGACTAGTAGAGTTATCTCGGAGATTCATTGTTCACTGTTGGCTGGTCATCCTGGAATCTTTGGTACCAGAGATCTGGTGGCTAGATCCTTTTGGTGGCCTTCTTTGTCACGGGATGTGCGTTCTTTTGTGCAGTCCTGTGGGACTTGTGCTCGGGCTAAGCCCTGCTGTTCTCGTGCCAGTGGGTTGCTTTTGCCGTTGCCGATCCCGAAGAGGCCCTGGACGCATATTTCCATGGATTTTATTTCTGATCTCCCTGTTTCTCAAAGGATGTCGGTCATTTGGGTGGTTTGTGATCGCTTCTCTAAGATGGTCCATTTGGTACCCTTATCTAAATTGCCTTCCTCCTCTAATTTGGTGCCATTGTTTTTCCAGCATGTGGTTCGTTTGCATGGCATTCCAGAGAACATCATCTCGGACAGAGGTTCCCAGTTTGTTTCGAGGTTTTGGCAGTCCTTTTGCGCTAAGATGGGCATTGATTTGTCTTTTTCTTCGGCTTTCCAACCTCAGACTAATGGCCAAACCGAACGAACTAATCAGACTTTGGAGACATATCTGAGATGATTTGTTTCTGCTGATCAGGATGATTGGGTGTCCTTCTTGCCTTTGGCTGAGTTCGCCCTTAATAATCGGGCCAGCTCGGCTACTTTAGTTTCTCCGTTTTTCTGTAATTCTGGTTTCCATCCTCGTTTCTCTTCAGGGCAGGTTGAGCCTTCGGACTGTCCTGGTGTGGATGCGGTGGTGGACAGGTTGCAGCAGATTTGGACTCATGTGGTGGACAATTTGACATTGTCCCAGGAGAAGGCTCAACGTTTCGCTAACCGCCGGCGTTGTGTTGGTCCCCGACTTCATGTTGGTGATTTGGTTTGGTTGTCATCTCGTCACGTTCCTATGAAGGTTTCCTCTCCTAAGTTTAAGCCTCGTTTCATTGGGCCATATAAGATTTCTGAAGTTCTTAATCCTGTGTCATTTCGTTTGGACCTTCCTGCTTCTTTTGCCATCCATAATGTGTTCCATAGGTCGTTGTTGCGGAGATACGTGGCGCCTATGGTTCCCTCCGTTGATCCTCCTGCCCCGGTGTTGGTCGAGGGGGAATTGGAGTATGTGGTGGAGAAGATTTTGGATTCTCGTGTTTCGAGACGGAAACTCCAGTACCTGGTCAAGTGGAAGGGTTATGGTCAGGAAGATAATTCCTGGGTTTTTGCCTCTGATGTTCATGCTGCCGATCTTGTTCGTGCCAATCATTTGGCTCATCCTGATCGGCCTTGGGGCTCTGGTGAGGGTTCGGTGACCCCTCCCCAAGTGGGGGGTACTGTTGTGAATTCTGTTGTCGAACTCCCTCCTGTGGTCGTGAATGGTACTTCGGCGAGTTCTGTCTATGGGCTCCCTCTGGTGGCTATGAGTGAAGCTGCTGCTTCTGTGGTTCCTTACACAGGTGACGTGGGTTATCCTTTGGTTGGCTGCTCTATTTAACTCCTCTCTGATCGTTACTCCATGCCAGCTGTCAATGTTTTTGCATTTGTTCAGTTCGCTCCTGGATCTCTCTGGTGACCTGCCTTCTCCTGTAGAAGCTAAGTTCCTGATAGTCATTATTTGTTCACTGTTTTCTTGTCCAGCTGGTTATCATGATTTTGTCTTGCTAGCTGGATGCAGAGTGGTCCCTCCGCACCGTGAGTCGGTGCGGAGGTCTTTTTTGCACAGTCTGCGTGGTCTTTTGTAGGTTTTTGTGCTGATCGCAAAGTTACCTTTCCTATCCTCTGTCTATTTAGTAAGTCTGGCCTCCCTTTGCTGAAACCTATTTCATTTCTGCGTTTGTGACTTTCATCTTTACTCACAGTCAATATATGTGGGGAGCTTCCCTTACCTTTGGGGAATTTCTCTGAGGCAAGGTAGGCTTTATTTTCTATCTCTAGGGCTAGATAGTTCTTAGGCTGTGAGGAGGCGCCTAGGTCTGGTCAGGAGCGCTCCACGGCTATTTCTAGTGTGTGTGATAGGATTAGGGCTTGTGGTCAGCAGAGCTCCCACATCCCAGAGCTCGTCCTGTATGAGGTTTAACTATCAGGTCATTCCGGGTGCTCCTAACCACCAGGTCATAACACGTTTGCTTCAGGCATTCCCAGCACACAGCGCCCGTGATCGTTCTCACACGAGCTGCAGGGGGCAGCAGACCAGAGGTGTTAGAGGTGCAGAAATCAGAAGTGGCGTTGGACAGAGGGGTTTTCTGACCAGGTTGTGGAGTGATTTTGCTATGACCGCAGACAGGACAGGTACTGCAGCATCAATTCAAAGTGACAGGAGACAACATTTGTCCAGTATGGATACTAACTATTTTTCATCCCTTATCGATGTTCTCCCTCAACCGTCATTTCCATTTGATTACTGGGCATCCAAATTAGACACCTGGCCAGAATTGGCAGAATATGCATTGCAGGAGCTTGCTTGCCTGGCAGCTAGTGTCCTATCAGAAAGAGTATTCAGTGCTGCAGGTTCAATATTAACCAAAAAAAGGACTCGTCTGGCTACCCAAAATGTTGATGATCTAACCTTCATTAAAATGAACCACAACTGGATTTCGAATTCTTTTGCCCCACCTTGCCCAGCTGACACCTAGCTTTCCTATGAAAAGGTCTTGCTTGTGGACTACTCTGACTGACTTTTCAAATCGCGTAATTTGCAGCAGCTGATTGTCCAGCATACGACATGTTTACACCTCCCTAAATGGCCAAACTCCCCCCTCGGGGCCGTGGTCTCGCCACTTGGCGCAAGCACCCGTGAGAGTGCCGTTTGTCTGAAGAGGTGGGTGTGCCCGCTTTTGGTCGACGGCACTGCCACTGGGTCCTTTATAGTACAATAAAGTGTCTCTGGCGGTGGTGGTGCGCACCCAATGTCAGACACACTGTTGTAACATGAGGGGCCCTGGGCCTGTACTGCCGGCCACAAGAGAGTTCCCCCCCTGCTCAAACATTGCTCTACTACTTGCACAATTATCTCTCACAGTTCCACCAATGTTTAGTCTATGCGCTGACATCATTCAATGCCTGGCACTGACAATACCATTGTGTTACTGTTGACATGTATGATGGTACTTAACATAGTCAGGGGCAGTGTCCTATATTTACACCATTAAATAATTAGCGGCAAATTACTAGGTCTAAAACTCAGTAGAGGAGCCCACCCCTGTACCTAAGTATTCCACCCTTTTGTGTTTTGGTTTTGTTGTAATGTGAGACATTAACATCTATTTATTTTTTTGGAGTACTAACTGGCAGACACTCATTACAATCAGCCTCCGCTGACAACACCAATGCTGCCTGTGTACCCCTGCAAGAGAATTGCAAGTGCCTACAGCCGCATTTTGTTATGTTAGGCATACTACGCCTGTCTGCGGTCCCTCCTTCCACTAGTCCTCCACTGACCAGACCACTGCTGCCCGTGTACCCCTGGAACCAATTTAAAAGTGCCTACAGCCAAATTTTGTTATGTTAGGCCTACTACGCCTGTCTGCGGTCCCTCCTTCCACTAGTCCTCCAGTGACCTGTCCACTGCTGCCCGTGTACCCCTGGAACCAATTTAAAAGTGCCTACAGCCAAATTTTGTTATGTTAGGCCTACTACGCCTGTCTGAGGTCCCTCCTTCCACTAGTCCTCCAGTGACCTGTCCACTGCTACCCGTGTACCCCTGGAACCTATTTTAAATTGCATAGAGCATCCTTTTTTTAATAGTAGGCATACAAACTCTGCTTGTGGTCCATAATTGAAATTGTCCTCCACTGAACAGACCAATGCTGCCTGTGTACCCCTGTAACCTTTTTTAAACTGCATTGAGCCAAATGTTGTGTTTGAGGCCTACTACCTGTGTCTGTCTGCGCCACTCAATACAGCTGTCCTCCTTTTAAAAAAGCTGAGCGTCAATAGTCTGGTTTTCAGCCTATAGGAATTTGAAAACTGCATTGGGGCTACTACTACTACTTCGGTAGGGCCTACTAACGGTGTCTGCCGCTCCAAGGTGTTCCCCAGGTTTCCTCTCCATAGCTTAGAGCTTCTAGCTCTCGTTTAGTAGTTGTTGAAAACAACACTGCATTCGGCCTACAAGTTGGGTCTGGGGTGTATAGACGGTGTGTTCCACTCCAAGGTATTCCCCAGGTTGCCTCTCCATTGCTTCAATCTTCTGGCTCTCGTTTAGTAGTTGCTGAAAACAACACTGCATTCGGCCTACAAGTTGGGTCAGGGGTGTAGAGACGGTGTCTTCCGCTCCAAGGTGTTCTCCAGGTTTCCTCTCCATTGCTTCAATCTTAAAGCTCTTGTTTAGTAGTTGTTGAAAACAACACTGCATTCGGCCTACAAGTTGGGTCAGGGGTGTAGAGACGGTGTCTTCCGCTCCAAGGTGTTCCCCAGGTTGCCTCTCCATTGCTTCAATCTTCTGGCTCTCGTTTAGTAGTTGTTGAAAACAACACTGCATTCGGCCTACAAGTTGGGTCTGGGGTGTAGAGACGGTGTGTTCCACTCCAAGGTGTTCCCCAGGTTGCCTCTCCATTGCTTCAATCTTCTGGCTCTCGTTTAGTAGTTGTTGAAAACAACACTGCATTCGGCCTCCAAGTTGGGTCAGGGGTGTAGAGACGGTGTCTTCCGCTCCAAGGTATTCTCCAGGTTTCCTCTCCATTGCTTCAATCTTAAAGCTCTCGTTTAGTAGTTGTTGAAAAAAACAACACTGCATTCGGCCTCCAAGTTGGGTCAGGGGTGTAGAGACGGTGTGTTCCACTCCAAGGTGTTCCCCAGGTTGCCTCTCCATTGCTTCAATCTTCTGGCTCTCGTTTAGTAGTTGTTGAAAACAACACTGCATTCGGCCTACAAGTTGGGTCTGGGGTGTAGAGACGGTGTGTTCCACTCCAAGGTGTTCCCCAGGTTGCCTCTCCATTGCTTCACTATTCTGGCTCTCGTTAAGTAGTTGTTGAAAACAACACTGCATTCGGCCTACAAGTTGGGTCAGGGGTGTAGAGACGGTGTCTTCCGCTCCAAGGTGTTCTCCAGGTTTCCTTCTCCATTGCTTCAATCTTAAAGCTCTCGTTTAGTAGTTGTTGAAAACAACACTGCATTCGGCCTACAAGTTGGGTCTGGGGTGTACAGACGGTGTGTTACACTCCAAGGTGTTCCCCAGGTTGCCTCTCCATTGCTTCGATCTTCTGGCTCTTCTTAAGTAGTTGTTGAAAACAACACTGCATTCGGCCTACAAGTTGGGTCTGGGGTGTAGAGACGGTGTGTTCCACTCCAAGGTGTTCCCCAAGTTCCCTCTCCATTGCTTCAATCTTAAAGCTCTTGTTTAGTAGTTGTTGAAAACAACACTGCATTCGGCCTACAAGTTGGGTCTGGGTCGTAGAGACGTTGTCTGCCGCTCCAAGGTGTTCTCCAGGTTGCCACATAATCGAAGCTGCATAGAGCCTATTTTGTAATTTTACGCCTACAAAGTCTTTCTGTGGTCCCTCCTTCCAAGTGTCCTCCACTGAGCACAATAATGCAGAACGTGTACCCATGTAACCTTTTTTAAACCAGCGTCGAGCCAACTTTGTGGTTTAAGGCCTACTTGTAGTGTCTGGCTGCGCCACTCAATACAGCTGTCCTCTTTTCAAAAAATGACCTACAATTATCTGGTTTTCAGCCTATCGGAATTTTAAAACTGCAGTGGGCCTACTAGTTGGGTTGGGGCCTTCTATCTGTGTCTGCCGCTCCTTGCTGTTCTCCTACAGTGAACAAAGCTGTGCCGCCTGTTTACTACTCTTGCCAATTTTGAACTGCATTTAGACTACTTACAGATTTGGGCCTACTCTTTGTGTCAGCCTCTCATTCCAGTTGTCCTCCACTGAATAAAACAATGCTCCCTGGTTAGTCCTGTTACCAATTTTGAACTGCATTTAGCCCACTTTATTCTTTGGGCCTATATCTGTGTTTCCTCCTCATCCTGCCCATTGCCCAGCCAGTGATAGATGAGTCTGCTGGTACATTGACCCATAACGCAACATTCACCGTGCACGCTACACTGCAAGATTGTGACCCTGCTGAAAGTCAGGTCCCCTTTCCCGCATACCATACCACCTTACACGGGGACAAAGAGGAAGGTGCAGATGAAGGTGCAGGTTCCTTCATCAGGTGGGGGGAGGGATACTCGTTGGCGACGTCACTGGCACAGGGCCCCTCATAGTACGCAAAAGTGTTGCTGCCGGTGGGAGGCGCCCCCACCGTGCAAACACACCGCTGTACTTTGAGGGGCCCTGTGCCAGTGCCAATGCCAACGAGGGGCCCCCCCTGCTTGCTCAGGATCACAGCACTTGCAAAGTTGAAATACTTATCTCTCCCTGCTCCACTGCCGTGACATGGTCCAGATTTACTGGGCCCACTAATTACTTGAACCGGCCCTACCCCCCACAACTTTAGCCAAATGACCCCCAATTTCAAATGACTTACAATTATTATAAGCTAAATTAAGATTGACAAGCTTCAGTAACAAGATTGGATGTTTTTGACATTAAAATGGGCTCTGTACATGTTTTCCTGGCCTCTACTCACTGCCGACTATGCTCCCCCATTGACTTGCATTGGGTTTCGTGTTTCGGTCGATCCCCGACTTTTCGCGCTAATCGGCCGATTCCACTCGACTCGACTTTTGAGATAGTCGGGTTTCGTGAAACCCGACTCGACTCTAAAAAGGTCAAGGTCGCTCAACCCTAGTTATGATGACCCCACATCTGTGCTGTATTGTGTATAAATATGTGATTCTTCAGAATTTGCTTTAGTCTGTGCCTGATGAAGAGACCTGAGTAGACTCGAAAGCTTGCAATTTTTTACCATCTTTTCAGTTAGCCATTAAAAGGTATCAACCACTGAAGACTAGTGTTGAGCGATACCGTCCGATACTTGAAAGTATCGGTATCGGATAGTATCGGCCGATACCCGAAAAATATCGGATATCGCCGATACCGATATCCGATACCAATACAAGTCAATGGGACATCAAGTATCGAATGTATCCTGATGGTTCCCAGGGTCTGAAGGAGAGGAAACTCTCCTTCAGGCCCTGGGATCCATAGTGAGGTGTAAAATAAAGAATTAAAATAAAAAATATTGATATGCTCACTTCTCCGGCGGCCCCTGGACATCACGCTGGTAACCGGCCGGCTTCTTTGTTTAAAATGAGCGCGTTTAGGACCTGCGAATGACGTCGCGGCTTCTGATTGGTCGCGTGCCGCTCATGTGACCGCCACGCAACCAATCAGAAGCCGTGACGTCATTCGCAGGTCCTTAATTCCTAGAATTAGGAGTTTAGTGAATGAGAATGACGTCGCGGCTTCTGATTGGTCGCGTGGCGGTCACATGAGCACACGCGACCAATCAGAAGCCGCGACGTCATTCGCAGGTCCTAAACGCGCTCATTTTAAACAAAGAAGCCGGCCGGTTACCAGCGTGATGTCCAGGGGCCGCCGGAGAGGTGAGCATATCAATATTTTTTATTTTAATTTTTTATTTTACACATCCCTATTGATCCAATACCGATACCCGATACCACAAAAGTATCGGATCTCGGTATCGGAATTCCGATACCGCAAGTATCGGCCGATAACCGGTACTTGCGGTATCGGAATGCTCAACACTACTGAAGACTCAATTCTATATATTTTTCTATCAGGTATATAGTAACCAATTGTATTAAAAAATGTAATTAATTACTTATTTTGTATTCTATCTATCTATCTATCTATCTTTCTATCTATCTCACATCTATCTATTTGTCTATCCCCTATACATGGCATGTAAAAGTTTGGCACCCCTGGTCAAAATTACTTTTATTGTGAACAGTTAAGCAAGATAAAGACAAAATGATCTCTCAAAGACCTAAAGTAAAAGATGACAAATTTATTTTGTATTTTGGCAAAAAAATATATATATATATATTGTCATATTTACATTTTAAAAAAGCTAAAAAGGAAAATTGGTGGACGCAAAAGTTTGGGCAAGTTTGACCAAGGTTTCAGACCTTAATTAGTCTGTTAGATTTATGGCTTGTTCACCATCATCATTAGGAAAAGCAATACATGCAAATTTACAAGCTTTATAAAAACCCAGCCTCCTCTAACCTTGTGCAAAAAAACAGCAGTTTCGGGTTCTACTAAGCAGGAGGCTCACAAAGCAGTAGAAGGCTATAAGGTCAGTTTCACACGTCAGTGTCTCCGATACGTGTAGTGACAGTTTTCTCACGTATCGGAGAAACTGACACACATAGACCCATTCAAATGTAACAGTAATAATAAAGTATTTTAATTAAATTATACATCACACAGTTTTTCCATCTTTATTATGCTGGTAATCCAAGCAAAGCCCTCGATCTCCTGTAATAAAAAATGAAAATAGCAAACCAACAATATACCCATACCTGTCTGGTGTTCAGTCAGTCCCTCATTGTAATCTACATCTAGAGGATAGAAAAATATTTAGAATTGAGAGTCCTCAGTGGTTGATACATTTTATTGGCTAACTGAAAAGATGGTAACAAATTGCAAGCTTTCGAGACTGGCTAACACGGTACCAAGATATATATCTTTCCTGTATCTAGAGGATAGACAGTTTACAACTGGGAGCAGTGCTAATGCGACCGGCCCAGCTGTAAACTACGGAGGAATGAATGATATGCAGCGGGCGCATGCTCAGTAACTAGCGGTAACGTCACTGAGTCTGCTCACTCGTCGGCATGAACTTCTGTAACCTCAGGACCATGGGAGAATGCATGTGTTGAGGCCACTGTAACAGAGCTTGAATTGCTGTGACCTCATCACTTGCATTCTGCCACGATCCTGAGGTCACAGGAGTTCATGCCGGCAGTGAGCACAGACTCAGTGAGGTCAGAGCTAGTTAGTGAGCTTGTGCCTGGTTCTCATTCGTTCATTCTCCCTTGCTCGCCGGCCGAGAAGGGGAGAATGGATGAGAGCCACGTTCAGCACCACACACAGGGGAACAGCGCTTACAGTAGCACTATTTTCCTGGCGGCCGTCTGTGTGGTACTAATTCTGCACACAGGGGGCACATGGTTGCCACACTTGTGCCACATGTAGTACACACACGGTCACAGATATTTCCGGTACCATGTTTTCCGGGATTGAAATATCAGAAAGTGTGAAACTGGCCTAAGAAAGTGTTTTCAAGTTGTCCTTTCCTCAGTTCAAAATGTAATTACATTTTTTACCCCCAAGCCTTTTTGCACCTTCACGACCAGGCCAAATTTTACAATTCTGACCACTGTCATTTTATGTGGTAATAACTCTGGAACGTTTCAATGAATAGCACTGATTCTGAGAATTTTTATTCTTGACATATTGTACTTCACGATAGTGTTAAAATTTATTTGATTTGATTTGCGTTTATTTGTGAAAAAAATAGAAATTTGGCAAAAATGTTGAAAATTTAGCAATTTTAAAATTTTTTGATTTTTATAACCGTAAATTAGAGAGTTAAAATACGTCACACAATATAGTTAATAAATAAAATTTCCCACATGTCTACTTTATATCATCACAATTTTTAAAACATAATTTTTTATTAAGAAGCTATAGGTTAAAAATTGACCAGCGAGATTTCTCATTTTTTCAGAAAAGTTTACAAAACTATTTTTTTAGGAACCACATCACATTTGAAGTGACTTTGAGGGGTCTATATAACAAAAAATTCAAAAAAAGTGACACTATTCTAAAAAAGACACCACTGAATGTTCTCAAAACCACATTCAAGAAGTTTATTAATGCTTCATGTGCTTCACAGGAATTTGGGGAATGTGGAAGGAGTAAATTATCAATTAAAGGGACACTGTCACCTGAATTTGGAGGGAACAATCTTCAGCCATGGAGGCGGGGTTTTTGGGTTTTTGATTCACCCTTTCCTTACCCGCTGGCTGCATGCTGGCTGCAATATTGGATTGAAGTTAATTCTCTGTCCTCCGTAGTACATGCCGGTGCAAGGCAAGATTGCCTTGTGCAGGCATGTACTATGGAGGACAGAGAATGAACTTCAATTCATTGAAACAATGTTAAGAAGGAAAAATTGGTAACATAACCCTTTATTTTGTTAAAACTCTCAGCTATTACTCCATTTTGAACTTCAACAGATGTGATTATCTAAAAATATGTGCAACAATTGTAGGCAAGATTATGACTTTTTAATGAACTTTTCTTTTCTATCAATTATATTTTTGAACCACATACAGCTCTTTCAGACTTCATAATGCCATGTACACGGTCAAGCAGTCCAGTGCCTGAGGCAGCAAAGCAACCCCAAAACATTAGGGAACCTCCGCCATGTTTGACTGTAGGGACCGTGTTCTTTTCTTTGAATGCCTCTTTTTTTCTCCTGTAAACTCTATGTTGATGCCTTTGCCCCAAAAGCTCTACTTTTGTCTCATCTGACGTTCTTCCAAAACGTTTTAGGCTTTTTCAGGTAAGTTTTGGCAAACTCCAGCCTGGCTTTTTTATGTCTCGGGGTATGAAGTGGGGTCTTCCTGGGTCTCCTACCATACAGTCCCTTTTCATTCAGATGCCGACTGATAGTACGGGTTGACACTGTTGTAACCTCGGACTGCAGGGCAGCTTGAACTTGTTTGGATGTTAGTCGAGGTTCTTTATCCAACATCCGCACAATCTTGCATTGAAATCTCTTGTCAATTTTTCTTTTCCGTCCACATCTAGGGAGGTTAGCCAGAGTGCCATGGACTTTAAACTTCTTGATTACACTGCGCACGGTAGACACAGGAACATTCAGGTCTTTGGAGATGGACTTGTAGCCTTGAGATTGCTCATGCTTCCTCACAATTTGGTTTCTCAAGTCCTCAGACAGTTCTTTGGTATTCTTTCTTTTCTCCATGCTCAATGTGGTACACACAAGGACACAGGACAGAGGTTGAGTCAACTTTAATCCATGTCAACTGGCTGCAAGTGTGATTTAGTTATTGCCAACACCTGTTAGGTGCCACAGGTAAGTTACAGGTGCTGTTAATTACACAAATTAGAGAAGCATCACATGATTGAACGGTGCCAATACTTTTGTCCACCCCCTTTTTTATGTTTGATGTGGAATTATATCCAATTTGGCTTTGGGACAATTCTTTTTGTGTTTTTTCATTTAAGAAAATTAAATGAAGATAATAATACCAAATAATTTGTGTTTGCAATCATTTTCAGGAAGAAAATGAGTATTATCTGACAGAATTGCAGGGGTGTCAATATTTTTGGCCATGACTGTATAATCTTATTTTTTGCCAAGATTACACTGTTATGTGTTCCATTTTTTAATTTTTTATTATCATTATGTTTACTTTTAGATTCCTTTCCACTGGCTTTCCATATGCGGCACTGCATTTAGAATTTTTACCTGGCAAATCCACAATCTCAGGCATTGTGTGGGATATATGCTCTGAAATCTGGACAAGACTATATCAAGAGGTGATGCTTGAGCCTAAAATGGCAGACTGGTTACGGATAGCCCAAGGATTTCAGGACATGTGCCATTTTCCGCACTGTATTGGAGCTCTGGACGGAAAGCACATCCTTGTGTTTAAGCCACCAAACTCAGGGTCCCAATTCTATAATTATAAACAATTTCTCTCTGCAGTGCTGTTGGCCCTGGTCGACAGCCACTACAGGTTTATAATTGCAGATATTGGGGCCTATGTGAGAACTGGAGACTCTAGAGTCTTTAGTTTTTCCATTATGGGTCGGCGGCTGCGCAATAATGAGTTGGATCTCCCACCCCCAAGTCACATACCAGGGGCTAATTTGGATGTGGTGCCTTACATGATGGTAGCAGATGAGGCATTTCAATTATCAAGGAACGTCATAAGGCCCTATCCACGGAGAGGCCTGGACTACCGGCGGCAAATTTTTAATTTGCGTCTTTCCCGCGCCCACCATCTGGTAGAGTGTCCCTTCTGCATTCTCAGAGCAAAATGTCGGGTACTGCAGTCTGCAATTCAACTGAGTGAAGGCAATGTCAATGGCGTGATAAAAGCATGTGTTGTTGTTCACAACTTTACAAGATACCATTATTGTCCATCATCTGCTGATGGTGAAGTTGAATCTGCAAACACTGTCTTGTCAACTACACATTTTCTTCCTTCACGTCGTTAGCCCTCTGGCCTAAAAGTTTGTGATGTCTTAACAAATTTTTTTTGTTTCACCAGAGGGATCGACTGGCAAGACAATGCTGTTTCTATCTAATTTTTTTTCTCTTCTAACTTAATAAATAGACTAATGTTCCTGTTTGAATTGTGTCGTATGTTTTTAAACAAACAAAAAAAAATGTGTTAAGTATTCACATAATGTATGTAGTCCTAACAATACATGACACTCATTGATTTAAAAAACGTTTTTACTGCTCAAAACATATATATACGTATATATATATATAGTAACCAAAAACATATTGACATCATATGTCATTTTAGGCATATTAACCAGAGCAAACAATAAAGCATAACATGCCAAGTGCACACATAACATTACACCCAAAACACTGTCAATGACAGCCAAATAACTATTACAAACAATTTACAGGTTCTGGTAGGTTGGGGGTGGTGATGGTGGGTGGCCACCATGTGTGGAACTTGGCCTAGGTGGTTGACCAACCTGACTGTCAACCTGTGGTATGCCAAATATATATGGATGATTTTGTTGCAAGGATCTATCCTGCGTCTGAGGGAAAAATTGTTGCTGAGGGTAGAAGTGCATTAACTCCTGTGAACTGGATTGACCTATTTGGTCATACCCCCAATATGGCCATGTCGAGCAGATACATGTTGGGACCAGCCTCGAAATGTGTGTCTGCTGAAGTGGCCAGTTTGGGTAGGTGCTGGATACTCATATATTGGCCTAGGTTGTGTTTGTTGGTGGGTTTGGGCAGGCTGTGGTGCAATACTTGGCGGAGGTGCTGCTGCGACTGGTTCTATTTGTTCCTGTGGAAGGTCTTACACTGCAAGAAAGTTGTTAGATGACATTTGCCAACTTTCAAGATGGTTAAACACAGGAGTAGGGTTGTTTGGGGGTGTTGCCGCATTTATCACTATTTGTAGACAACCTCTGGTCCGCAGCCTGAGTGAGTGCAGTAGTGGACAAGACTGCGGAAGTACGCTTCCTCCCCATCGTCATGGGCAGCTCTGGACAAATAGTCCAATGCCCCTGTATCCACTTGCCTACTGGTGGCAGTGGTAGAAGGCACCTTTCTGCGCCACCCACGGTGTGGTCTTGTAGAAGGCTGTGGTGATGTATCCAGAGCCAAGGTTGGACTGCTGCTTTGGGCCTCTTCCTCAACCTCTGGATTGGCCTCCTCTGTGGCAGAAGACGCTGATGTTGGTGGTGGTTGATTGCTGGCTGTTGGTTAGGCAAATGGGCCAGCTACTTCGCGATCTTCCCCAACGGGGTCAATTACCACCTCGGAGTCAGATGCAGTGTCTCTTTCTGTAAGGTTTGACTCTGTTCTGGTAATCCAAAAATAAATAAAAAACTTATTGACATTAGAACATGTGCTGTAAATTTTTGGACATGCATGCACTTACGGTCTGAGCTCCATCACCGGTGCAAGAAAATTAAGATGCTCAAAATAGGCATATTTTCTTTTTTGGGGGGCTGCATCACTACTACACCCAAAAAGTTGACGGTATTGGTTCCTGCAACTCCGCCAGCGTCTATTGATATCATTCACTGCAAAGAAACACAAGAATTGATTTAACTATCAAGCACATAACTCCAACAGGTACAGGGTTTGCAATCGCACATGGGCCCTGGAGCCTAGAGATACATAAAAGTCCATTTGTCTTATATAAAAGGACTACTGCTAGTAAATGTAACACATATTTGGGTGTCATGTTGTTGATTTCGCATCCGCAAACAAGAGTTTAACAGTAACCTCACTAATAACCACATCACATATGATGTGTTCATGGTAATTTTTCTCATGAAGGCAATTTTTTAGATATTTTGGTAAAGGATGGTACTTACAAATTACTTGCTGCACCTCATGAGGTCGCTCATCAAAATTGGGGAACATGTGGTGACAGACTGCCCTCCAAGCTGCGTCTTTACGTGCACAGTCTGCATAATGTGCATTGCGTTGGTCCGATAATTCTGGTCTATTATGGACCAGAGCTATCAGCATCTCTACATTTATATGTCTGGCCATGCTGCTACACTCCGTGGAGGCTTGCTTCCTGGTTTGCTCTACAGCGTGGCCAAGAAATTTGCATGCCAAAGCTTGCTGGATGATTCAATTTCCTGTCACCTGGAGAAGTCTTTCGTATTTCTCGCAATTGACATGCATGGTCCGTGTGGAATCCGATTTTTTTCTCGCACCCATAGATTTGCATTGGTGATTCTCGGCCGAGATACGCTGACAATCGCAGCATGCTGCGATTTCACTCGGATCCTGAATACGGCCGAGAAAAAATGGATAATAGGAGCTGCCCCATAGATTAAGATTGGGCCGAGTGCTATGCGATTTTTTAGTGTGACTCCGGCCTACTAATGATAATAACCTTTATTTATATAGTGCAAACATATTCTGAAGAGCTTTACAAGTCAGCAATTAGTATAAAACAGTCAAAAGTTGCAAAGCTTTTGAAAATCAAACAATTAAAGTAAATATAATTGCAACACTGTTCTTCAGAGCATACAATCCACAATGCGATGGGGTGACACAAAATGCAGGTGCTTATTTACAACTATATTGTGGCCCGATTATAACGCATCAGGTATTCTAGAATATGCATGTCCCCGTAGTATATGGACAATGATGATTCCAGAATTCCCGGCAGACTGTGCCCGTCGCTGATTGGTCGAGGCAACCTTTATGACATCATCGTCACCATGGCAACCATTATGACATCACCGTCGCTGTGCCCGTTGCTGATTGGTCGAGGCCGCCAGGCCTCGACCAATCAGAGACGCGGGATTTCCAGGACAGACAGACAGACAGACAGACAGACGGAAAAACCCTTAGGCAATTATATATATAGATGATGGTCCACCCATCTTGAAGAAATGGGGGGTAGATAAAGTCTGCATGGGGCGTTCGGGTACAGTTGAGATTGATGGCGAATTAAGTTCAGAGAAGTAGAGAATAGCCTATATATAAAAAGGACTTTGAATAGGGAACATGATAGGCCACCCTAAACAGATATGATTTTAGGGAGTGCCTATGCAAATTGTCTCTTCAGATAGGAAGAGGACTAGAACTCTGGTGGCAACTATTGGAAGTAGCAATCCTAAAAGTCAGTGTCAACCCTTTAACGAGCTTTGTGACATAACTTAGTATAAAAGCCAAAACCAGAATCTCAATTTGCAGACACTGTGTTTCGGCGTACTTCCCCTCGTCAGTGCAAAGTGTGAGATCTGGTTTGGCTGTGTGAGAAACATCTGACAGGGATCCAAGAAATATCACTTCTCCTTGTGGAGAGCGACATGTTAAGTATGCCGAAATGAGGAGTCTTAAAGCTGCAATGCTCCTCTGGGAAATATGCAAATTATCTCTTCAGAGAGGAAGAGGACTAGAACTCTAGTGCCACCTATTGGAAGTAGCATTCCTAAAAGTCAAGGGAACTCCTAGAAATGTGTAAGTTGTAGTTATATTCTTAAATTCATGAGGGAGAAAGGGCAAGAGGTGAGTTATCTAGATATGAGATTGAACAGAGCTGGACAAAGACCAGATAAGGGGTATCACCTTCTTTGTGTGTCTCAGAAGGTGAAAGATGTGAGAGGCCATGAGTAGCTAGAGATAGCATCTGGGATGCAGTTAGGGAGGTGGGGATGTTGAAGTCTCCCAGGAAAGGGTTTGGCAATTCTGAGGACATGAAGTGTGGCAGCAAGGCAGAAAAGTGGACAAGGAAGTGGGTGGGTTAGCCTGCCTGGGGGATGGTATATGACTGCTACTCTGAGGGAGAGGAGCTGGAACACCCTGATGATGTGAACCTACAAAGAAAAATAGTCCAATTGGCCTGTATTTATATATATTTTTTTTAATACAGAATTGGTGGCGGCAGCAAGGAGTGTGGGTTATCGTGGAGTTAGCCATGATCATATGGCGGTATATACTGTAAGGTTTTACTAACTCGGCTGCAGGTTGAGGTAAGCATAGGAAGCAATTTTCATATAAATCTCCATCAGGTTTATTTGCTCCATAAACCTGCTTAATTTGAAGCAAACAAAAGATGACCTTCTGTGGCACAAAATGGAAACAAACAGAAAAACAAACAGTTCATATAGCACAGCGGGTCCATCTGCTCAGGTCAGTGTCTCAGCAAAACACATGCTTGAAGCCTCCATGCCTCCAGTCACAGACCAAGTGATAAATGACAGCATCCATTAAATAGGCTGTAACCACACCCAGAGGTGAGGTATGTGGGTAGCCAGATCAGCCCTTCTCTCATAGCTACCCGCAACCTGGACTCAGGTGCAACAAACAAACCTCTTAGTGCTTTCATGCACTAGAGAAAAATACTCCAGGTTACATCACAGAGACAAGCCATCTCTGTTATACATACCTCCCATCAACAATGTGACCATTAGCCATACTACATACTTCCCCCTCTGCTTAAAGCCGTGGGGCTTGGCAATTTCTCCTACCAGACAAGGGATTCTCAAGAGGGCATTGGCATTACCATGTAGCTTCCCTGCTCCATTTTCTACATGGAAGTTGAAATCTTGCAGGGCTGAGAATCATCGGATGACCCTAGCATTTTTACCCTTTGTTTCCCTCATCCATCTGAGTGGGGCATGGTCGGATACCAATCTAAACTTATGTCCCACCAGAGAGTACTGTAATGTGTCTACAGCCCACTTTATGGCCAATCACTCCTTCTCTATGACTGAATATTTTCTCTCACATTAGGATAGCTTCTTACTAATGTAGAGTACATGGTGCTCCTTCCGTGTATTTCCTGGGAAAGGACTGCTCCTACCCCAAGATCTGAGACATCTGTTTGGAGTACTAACTCTTTCTTAAAATCAGGGTCCACCAGTGTTATGGAAATGCCACACAGAACTAGAATAGAAGGTGGAAAACTGACCCTCCACTGAGACTAGGCTGATACCCTACGAAGGAGTGGGCGACCCATTCCTTGCCAAAAGACCCACCGACGATCCTATGTTAAACTCCAGCGAAGACCTATAGACAGGGGGAAGGAGGTCCCTGAAAGAATTAAGGACTGGGTATAAAAACAGGTCACCTCCTAATAGGAAACACAGAGATGGTTGTCGAAACCAACTGAAAACAGAAGCTAAGAATAGCAGAACCGGAGATCCCAGAACTGCACAATATCAAACACAGAAAGCTATCAAAGCACCTAGCCAGAACTCTAGCAGATTAACACTGTTGTCCAGCAAGGAATGGGAGGCACGTGCTGGGTAATAAAGGGTGATACAATTACCTGACCTAATACAACCCAGCACCAGGAGAACAAGACCAGCAGCCAGAAAATCACAACAATATGGCGGATGGTCAAAAAACAAAACAGATTCTAACAGCCAAATCCAGTTGCTTACATAGAGCACCTTTCATTTCTTGAAAGGCCATCTCTGCCTCTTCAGACCATTTGACCATTACCAATTTTGACCACTTAAGGAGGTCAGTCAGGGGAACAGCTATCATGGCGAAGTTAGGGATGAACCTCCTGTAGTAACCCACAAACCCCAGAAAGGCTCTAACTTGTTTTTTGGACAGCGGTCTTGGTAATGTTTGAATTGCTTCCCCTTTACTGATTTGGGGTTTTATCTTGCCTCGACCCACTACATATCCAGGTAATTGGCTTCTTCTTTCCTCAAGGCACACTTCTTCAGGTTTATTGTAAACCCCGCCTTCCTTAGAGCATCAAACACCGCCTGGACCTTTCCAGATGACTTTCCCAGTCTGGGCTAAAGATAACAATATTGTCCAGGCATGTAGCGGCATATTGCTTATGGGGTGCAAGGATTTTATCCATAGCTCACTGGAAGGTCAATAGGACCCCCTGCAGTCCAAATGACATCCGGACATACTGGAAGCATCTGTCTGGGGTAGGAAATGCAGTCTACTCCTTGGCTTCCTGTGCCATGGGGATCTGCCAATAACCCTTCATCAAATCCATGGTGGTTATGTATCTTGTGCGCCCAAGCCTCTTGATAAGCTCATTGACACATGGCATGGGATATGCGTCAAACTTGGAGATCTCATTTACCTTGCAATAGTATTTGCAGAACCTCCATTCACCATCGGTCTTCGGGACCAGGACAATCGGGCTCAACCAACAGCTCTTGGACTCCTCAGTGACCCCGAGTTTTAACGTGCGCTCCACCTCCTTGGAGATCACTTCTCGACGGGCCTCCAAAATCCGATAAGGCTTTACATTGATGCACACATGTGGCTCCATCAGAGTTTCGTGCTCTATGACCCTTGTGCACTCCGGTAACTCCAAGAACAGGTCTCTGTTCCTCTGGAGCAATTCCTGGCGCTGCTGTTTCTGGGCCTTCGACAGCATCTCCGCTATGGCGACACCTCCATCCTTGTCTTCTGACTTGCCAAGCAAGGAGTTTCTGCCGACTCTCTGTCTTACCATGGCTTGATCAGGTTGACATGGTAGATCTGATATGGTTTCCTTCTTCCTGGTTGGTGAATCTTATACTTTGCCTCACCAAGCTTCTCCACCACTACATATGGCCCTTGCCATTTGGCCAAGAACTTGCTCCCCACAGTAGGAATTAGCACAAGAACTCAGTCACCCAGATGTAACTGCCTCACTCTGGCTGACTGATTGTAGACTCAGGCCTGAGCTTCTTGTGCCTAGAGGAGATATCCTTTTACAACAGGCATCATGTTTGCAATTCTCTGCTGTATCAGTGCCACGTGCTCAATGACGCTTCTGTGGGGCGTAACTTCGGCTTCCCAGGTTTCTTTGGCTATATCCAGGAGACCTCGTGGATATCAGTCATACAAAAGGTCAAAGGGCGAAAATCCTGCAGAGGTCTGTGGAAACTCACAAATGGAGAACAGCAGATACGGTAAGAGACAGTCCCAGTCTCTACCATCTTTTTCTATGCCTTTCCTTAGCATGTTCTTGAGTGTTTTATTAAACCTCTTGACAAGGCCATCTGTCTGAGTATGGTACACTAAAGTCCTCAACAGGACCTTGCATAACTTCCTCATCACCTTACTAATAAAAGGTGTTCCCTGGTCAGTCAGGATCTCCTTTAGTAAACCTGTCTGGGAAAACACATGAACCAATTTGTGAGCTTTACTCTTCGCAGAAGCATTTCTCAGTAGAATTGCCTCAGGATAGCATGTGGCATAATCCAGGATGACAAATATACTGTATACTGTGGCCAACAACCAGGTTAAACCAGAGGACCGGCCAAGTCCATAGTAATTCTTTCAAATGGCACTTCAATAATTGGCAATGGCACGAGGGGACTCTGAAAGTGAGAGATGGGGGCGGTTAATGGACATGTAGGGCAGGACCTACAATAGTTTAATATATCCCGGTGAACCTCTGCACAATCAGTTCCTACATTTTTTCCACTCCCAGATGTCCCCCCAAGATGTGTGAATGGGCCATGTCCAACACCTTCCATTTATAGGGGCCTGGCACTATTAGCTGTTCCACCAACTCCCCCCTCACTTTTGTGACCCGATAAAACAACTCCCCACTCATCATAAAACAGGGAAACCTAGTGTCAGTCCCCAGCTCCTGTGCAACCACATTTATGACAGTAACATTATTAAGTGCTTTCTTCAGAGTTGGATTCTTATGTTGGGCAGTCCAAAAATTCTCACTGGTCACCCCTAACTCTGGAATGTCAGACACAGGGAACACCACCTCCTCATCCCTCAGAAGGACACAAAAGGGAAAACCGTCTATCTCTGGGTGTGGTGATACCTTATTAGGGTTTACTGTTTTCCTATTCATGCCAGCATACTCAGAACCCTTCCCCCACAGATCCCAAATAAACAAAAGTCTCGGCCTATAATAATAGTATGCAACAAGTCCCAAACTGCGCCGAACTCATGGGACTCAGTACCGTGGGCTGTTTCAATGTCCACTCTAGCAATAGGGTAGTCCTTAGCGTCACCCTATATGCACCGAATGCAAACTTTTTTCCCCGGGACCAGTTGGAGAGGAAACGTGGCCCTCGTAAGGGTCACCAGACTCTCGTAGCCTAACAGTGCCATTACCTTCCTCCCGTTCACCTTCACGGGACACACTTGAGGTCCCTCGTTCGATGGAGAGTTCACACTGCAGGCCGGATATGTGTAATATGAACATTGACATCCTATGCTGCAGTCCATATGCTCAGGGGTCAGGGGACAACATGTGGCTATATGGCCTGGGCCGTGGCATCTCCAGCAAAAATATCACCCGTACGGACCGTGGGCACCACCTCCCTCGCCCCTTTGGACCTAGGACGCTCTACCCCCATTTGGGCCTTTACCCTTTTTTGGGATGCCCAGTATGTAGTGGGCTGCTTTCCCATGGAACTTTCAACCCTCTGGTATCTCTTCACCAGTCCAACCAGTTCATCGGCATTCTGGGGATCACACTGGGAAACCCAAGTCTGCACAGGCCTCAGGAGGGAGTGCACAAACCGGTTCATTACCACCCGTTCTACCATCTGCGCAGGCGTAGATGACACTGGCTGCAGCCACTTCTCGACCAGGTGCAACAAGGCAAACATTTGGGAGTGCGGTGGTTTGTCCAGGTGATATGCCCAACTGTGAACCCGCTGTGCCCTGAGAGTCATTGTTACCCCAAAGCATGCAAGAATCTCAGTCTTTAGCTTGCCAAACTCTTTGGTGTCCTGCAAAGCTAAATTATAGTATGCTTTCTGTGATTCTCCCATCAAGTATGGTGCCAGTACCTCTGCCCACTGCTCGGGCGGGAGTTTCTCCTTCTCAGTGAACCTTTCAAACACCATCAGGTAGGCCTCAACATCGTCCCCGATAGTAATTTTCTGAAAAAGCCCATCTTTCACCTTCCGGATGTAGGCATCATCAGTCAAACCTGGGGTTGGGGCATTTATCCTGCCCTGGATGGCGGTTGCCAGAAGCTGCATCTGCTGCTGTTGCTCCTGCTGGTTCTGCTGGATCTGCTGTAATAACAACCTGTTGGTCTCTTGCTGTTACTGCTGCGACTGGACCAAGTGTTTCAGCAGGTTCTCCATTTTGTCTGGCGAAGCTTGCTGGCTTTCAACAGATTTAATTCAGGACATGCAGTTCCTCCTGTAGGAGTCGCACATCTCTGTTGGAACGCTGCTGCATGTCTAACATCACTTTTATGGGTTTAGTCAGAAGCCTGCAGGTTGATATAAGCACAGGAAGTGGTTTTCATAAAAAATTCCATCTGGTTTATTTGCTCCATAAACCTGCTTAAGTTTAAGCAAATAAAGGATGGCCTTCTCTGGCACAAAATAGAAACAATCAGAAAAAAAACAGTTCATATAGCACAGCTGGTCCATCCGCTCAGGTCAGTGTCTCGGCAAAACACACACTGGAGGCCTCCATGGCTCCAGTCACAGACCATGTGACAAACAAAAGCTTCCATAAAATAGGCTGTAACCACACCCAGAGGTGAGGTATGTGGGTAGTCAGACCCGGCCATCTCTCGTAGCTATCCGCAACATAGACCCAGGTGCAACAAACGAGCCTCTTAGTGCTTTCCTACTGACTATGCAACCATTAGCCACATTACAATACACATAGTCCATGTGTTGTAATACGGAGGTGAATATGCCGTATGCTCACTATTAGTTTTCCGAGAACTAATTATTGTTAACAGCCTGCAGCCTTCTCAGTTGACCGTCGCCCTATCGTGTAATTGTCTGGATGGTAGGGGCCAGCTGAGATCTATTGGCTCCAAAAATCATACATTATTGGATGGCCATTTCAATTTATTGACCAAGGAAATGCAGCCTTTCCGCCTTGTGGAAACAGATGATTTCTGATATCTGAATACCTTCGCAGTCACCCAGTACCAGATGCTTATTTCCCATTACTTCTGTAAGAAAGATGTGCCTGCTCTATACCAGTATATCACAGACATCATTCGATTCCAGAAAAATTATATGTCTGTCAGGGTGCATTTCAACACCTGGACGAGGAAGCGTTGACAGGGGCGTTACATCTCATTGACTGGGAACTGGGTGACTCTGGTGGCTGTGGCAGAAGTCGGGGAAGGGACTGCTCCACAAGTCTTTGAACCTCCAAGGTTTCCAGGGCACTTGGGGATGGAGAACTAAACCACTGCACACCATAAAAAAGAACTAAAGTGCTAGAAAGCAGGGCTTGGTAAAATAAGCTACTAAATACCTACAGTTGGCTAACTAAACCACTACACAACATAAAATGGACAACTAAACTACTAGACAACAGGGGTTGGAGAACTAAACTACGAACCAGGTAGTTTTGGAAAACTAAACAAATACATATCAGAATATGGAGAACTAAAGTAAGAGACAACAGTGGTTGGAGAACAAAACTACTACATACCAGGGGATGGAGAACTAAAACACTAGACAGTGGTGTTAGTAGACACCAAGACGTAGAATCCGCAGCGCTTGAGGGACAGACCTCTGTAATAAAAATAACAAAAATAATCTTTATTTATAAAGAACCAACATATTCCGCAGAGCTTTACAATTCAACAGTTCATGTACAACAGTCACAGCAAAATTAATACTATAATTAATGCAAATATAATGACGACCATGCCTGTAAAACCTTACAATCTGCAGGTTGGTTGGTTGGTTTGTGTGACAAGTACAGGGGCTAATTTTCTATGATGTTCCAGCCATCTTGAGGAAATTGGGGGTAGATAAAGGCTGGATCAGGTAGTCACCAGACAATATTTGTAGTGCTTTTGGGTGCAGTGGAGTTTGTTGGCACACTCTGTTCAGAGAAGGAGAATGGGATATATATTAAAAGGACTTTGATTAGGAAATGTGATAGGCCACCCTAAACAGATGTGTTTTAGGAAGCACCTTAAACTGTATAAGTTGCATTTAGTCCTAATTTCTTGTGGTAGAGCATTCCAGAGGATTGGTGCAACTCGTGAGAAGGCTTGGAGCCGGGAGTGGGAGGTACGGATTAGTGTGGATGTTAGTCCAAAGTTTCTTGCCTAGCGTAACGAGCGGGTAGGCTGAAAAACAGAAATGAGGGAGGAGATGTAGGGGATGCCACATTGCATTGTAGAGAGGTTTGTGGGTGAGAACAAGCAGTTTAAATTGGATCATTTAATTTAGTGGCAGCAAGTGCAATGACTGGCACAGAGCGAAGGATTACGAGAAGTGATTAGCCAAATAGATGACCTTTGCTGCTGCATTAAGGATGGACTGGAGAGAGGAAATTCGAGTAAAAGGGAGGCCTTCTAACAATTCCTTCAGTGTTTCTTCCCCCTCAACCTCTGCCTTAATGAGAGAATCTTAACCACCTCTGTACTACGTAGCCCGGGCTCACAGCAATAAGGCAGGGTTTAAATTAATATGCCTTGGATATCTCAGTCATACAGATGAAGTGTTCTGGACAGTTAGCCATGCCAAGTTTGAGCAATGGCTGTCCACACTGAACCTGGAGCCAGGGAAGGCAGTATGCGATAAAGGTACAAATTTGGTACAGCAATTCCTCCGCCACTGTCCCAGCCTGGATGCGCTGCTGCAGAAACCACTGTCATTGTGTGCTCACTTTCACCATTCCACATAAGTTGGTACCGAGAACAGTCGGATTACCGGATAGCAGGTTGATATGCGATGTGACGACACCATGGAATTCAACTCTGCACTTGTTGCAGCAACTGTGGCAGCAGCGATGAGACCTGGTGCAGTAAGACATTTTGCATAGCCTGTCCCAACGCAGTACGAACATGGTGCAATTCACACTTGTGAAGTTGACACAGATAAAGGATCTCTGCAATCTTCTGCATGTTTTCAAAATGGCTATTAAGATGGTTAGCGCTGATGGTGCTGTCATCAGTATCACTATTACTGTAATCTACATGCTGGAGCACACTTTGAATAGTCTGCTGTAGGAGGTGGTAGTCCCGGGGAAGAGGAGGAAGCAGAGGAGGATGCGGAAGGGTTAACAATATCTCTAAGTTCCGGTCTGTCATCTCTCAGGCGGTTGCCATGGAAGGAACAAATGGAAAAGGATTAAGAGAGAGATGAGAAAGAAGAGTTGATGGATGTGCAACAGTTAGGAGATGAAAATGATAATGATTCCCTCTCTGTTCTCCATGGTTGCCAGGAGGGAATGGAGGAAGGAAGCTTGTATGTTTTCCCACCACCAACACACTATTGACTTGAAAGAAGACCGACGCATGAATGCCTTCTTGCAGCACTATCTGCAACATGATTGTTTCCCGTATTGTTAGGATTCAAAATAGTGCTGACTACTGATGGGCAGTCTGTTCGATCCACAATAGTAAATTTTGCCAGGTTCTTCCCCCCTGGAAAAGGATGCTACAGTATCAAAATGAGCTTCAAGACAATCTTGACAGTAGTTTCCCTAAAACTCCAGTGAGGCACACATTGTGCATCGCAGTGATAGGCTTCCATCGTCGGGAAAGCATAGTTGTCAATGCAAAATCATTAGCAGCCTTACAGCGCTGAAGTCCTAGGTTCCAACTCCACCAAGAACAGCATCTGCAAAGAGTTTGTATGTTCTCCCCGTGTTTGCAAGGATTTCCTCTGATTACTCATTGGTCATTCCACACTCCAAAGACATACTGATAAGAAATTTAGATTGTGAGTCCCAATGGAGACAGTGCCTCTAATGTCTCTAAATGTTTCTAAAGCGCTATGGAATTATTGGCGTTATATACTGTAAGTGATTAAAAAACACATAAATAGAAATTGTTGCCACTTTTTTTGTGGTATTTGCCCATAATGTTTGGAAAATATTTGGTTTCCAGGTTGAGTCCCCTACATTTGGGTTCACTTAATTTGTCACAGCTCTCAGAGCACCAGGCCTACGCCTTTCATTCAACCACCAGTTACTGTTCACACTTTAAGCAAGAAATACTACTCCATGCCCTGTTCAATGCTTAAATGTAGTAATAGATATAGCGTGCACTCTGTCAGAGAATTGGGGTGCAGGTGTAACGGACCAAACGGTCTCGTAGATAACCAAATATAAATTTCACCGCACTCTCACAGGGAATATGATGCCAAATTATTAACAATTTTATTCAATCTGTTCAGGGAGCATAACAGAATATTTCAAAAAAGCGATAAGAGACGTTTCGGCTCCACCAGAGCCTTCATCATACTCGCTGTAAACAATAAAAGAAAATAAACAAATAACAAGGTAATAATATGTTACTTTTTGGATACCAGTCCCTGAATGACTGTATAGGGAGTACCATTTGTGTGTATATATGTATATATATGTAAATAGATGTTCATATGCTTATTGATCTATCTCCAATAGGATGACCTGGATCTCTGGGGACTCTTACGGATATAAGGATCTACCATGTGTTGATTGTCGTTTTATTATTTTCTCTTTTTTATTTTTGTATGTTATTTTATTTGTTTATTTTCTTTTTTTGTTTACAGCGAGTATGATGAAGGCTCTGGTGGAGCCGAAACGTCTCTTATCGCTTTTTTGAAACATTCTGCTATGCTCCCTGAACACATTGAATAAAATTGTTAATAATTTGGCATCACATTCCCTGTAAGAGTGCAATGCTTAAATGTGGCATGGTTTAAGTGGAACGCCCGCCAGGGCCATGGGCTACTCGGTACCAGGTCCGGTTGCAATAAAAGGGGTGGTCACGGTGGCAGCGACCCAGTCCGTGGCCCTGGGCACCCAAATAAAAGGGGGAAAGGTCTTTAAAGGGTTTTGTAATAAAGTTTGTGTTCGTGATGCCACCTGTGGTTCTCGGTCAGAGGGGCCCGACGCTGCTTAAAGGGGTCATCTGGGGTGAAATTACTGCAGCAAAGACGGTGACACTTCCCACAGGTGAAGCGGGGTCCCCAGGGCTCCAGGTGTGCAGGTATGGTGTATGCCAGCAAATAAATGGATGGCACAGAGTTGTAACACCTTTACCTGATTTACTTGCAAGCAGCTGCAGTCCAGGGTACCAGCAACAGGTGGTGGTACGATCTACTTTGATAGATTTAATGGGATTTAATCCAAGAACTACAGGATGTGAAGGACACCATATACTATATGGACACAATTGATATGAATTGTTTCTCCTCAATTGCGTGTGTAGATTATTTATGCAAGGAGGGCATATAATATGCTCCGAGGATAATGCAAAGTTTTGTTGTCAGAAAGGTGAGACTTCTTAGCATTACTTTATTGAACCACAAAACAGGCAGGCAACACTTAGAACTGTCCTCGCACACTACTCAAGATGGTGCACATGACAGAATCTCACCCTTTCCCTGACTCGCCGAGATAAGAGCAGCTGTTGCTTCAAATCTTACAGGGATGATTACCCCACCTGTGGCTCGTGCACAGTGATGAGGTACTGAGAAGTGTAGGAAGACATCATTAAATTAATGTACAAGGACAGTTGACCGGAGGCTCACAACTTACCTTCTCCAAACATCTCCATGGAACTCAGCGCCGGAGCCCACATCAAAGGGGAGACCCGACATGCGCAGCACATGTACAGTGCATGTTAGGAAGGGATTATTAGTCAATGTTCAGACAAAAGTCTATGTCTTCTGGCCCACTGAAAATATATGTCTGGCATAATTAAGCTTAAATGTTGTGTCATCACAGCTGTTCTCTGCTCTCCTGATTTCACTGCAGAGCTGCGTGTTATTATACCTGATATATTTATAGGTTCCTCTCACTTCTTCAACTTCCATCTCATAAGCAGACAGGGATGCAATATTGTTAAAATATATCAGAGCTCGGAGAGCTGCAAAGAATGTGTTGCAAGAAAACATATTTTGTTTTTCCTGTTCTGGGTTAGTCACTGGTCTCATACTGGTAACTCCCCCTTTTATTTAAAATAAGATCTGGAGGTGGGTTTATCTTCGAGGCAACATTCTCGACTATTGCCTGGAAGAGGTCACTTGCCTAAAATAAAAATGTGGATTTCTCTGGAATAAGACTTGTAGATATCAAGGTATAATTATACTCAGCTTCCTATAACAGTATGCCCATGTAGACAGCTTAGGAGGGTTGATCCTATTGACAGATTCCCTTTCCACTGCTAATAGAATACTTGACCATTTGCCAATTAGTGCCTCTGATCCTCATGTGCACTTTTCCTGTTCCAAGTGCCATCACATAATAGGGAAACTTTAACCATTATTAAGGTAACTTCATTTGTTCATAGCCTACGTGCTATGATTCGTTTCACGTCTTCTTGTCAACTTTTATTGTGATATCCTTTCAATTGTTATGCAAAAAATATGAAAGAATTTATGCTTTGGTAAATATATTCAAGTGGCACTTGGTAAAATGTTAACATTTCAAAGAATAAACATACATGCAAATAAGAGAAAAGTAACCTTTTTCCTGTCATCTGAATGACAGCTTATTGTGACTTAGAATGATCTCAGCAACTAAGCATTAAAACAAAGAGTGATTATCCATCTTTACTTTGCTGATTGCTAATAATTTAAAGGATACTTCTCCATGATTGCTGTTCCAATTTACAGTACAAGAAGTATGGGTATATTACTGTCAAATTAAAAAAAATGCATACACACATATATATTGTATATGTATAGTGGGCAAAATAAGCACGTAATAAACTGCCGATTTTGCAAGTTTTCCCACCTACAACGAATGGAGACGTCCATAATTTTAATCGTAGGTACACTTCACCTGTGAGAGACAGAATCTAAAAGAAACAGAAAATCACATTTTATGATTTTTAAATAACTAAATTACATTTATTGCATGAAATAAGTATGTGACCACCTACCAACCAGCATGAATCTGGCTCTCACAGAACTGTTAGTTTTTCTTTAAAAAGCCCTTCTACTCTGCACTCATTACTTGTTTTAATTGCATCTGTTTGAACTCATTGTAAAAGACACCTGTCCACATACTTAAAGGAAACCTGTCACCCTATTGGCCGATGCAAGTTATGGCCATCACCTTTCAGGGTTTAAAGGGAACCTGTCACCCCGTTTTTTGAGATTGAGCTATAAATACTGTTAAATAGGGCCTGCGCTGTGTGTTCCTATAGTGTATGTAGTGTACCCCGATTCCCCACCTATGCTGAGATATAACTTACCAAAGTCGCCGTTTTCGCCTGTCAATCAGGCTGGTCAGGTCGGGAGGGCGTGGTGACATCGCTGATTCCTCCTCAGCTTTACGTTGGTGGCGTAGTGGCGTAGTGGTGAACAAGCAGCGCGCGATCTGCGCTGTAATCCCTTGCATCGGTGGGGGCGGTGGGGGCCATTTTCCCAAAGCCGACATGCAAACTCGGCTTTGGGAAAATGGCCGCCGCGATCTCTAATGCGCACGCGCGGCATCCCGCGGCCATTTTCCTGAAGCCCCGTGCAGCAGAGCACTTGATCTGTGCACGCGCGGCCCCAGGAAGATGGCCGCCCCCACCGATGCAAGGGATTACAGCGCAGATCGCGCGCTGCTTGTTCACCACTACGCCACCAACGTAAAGCTGAGGAAGAACCAGCGATGTCACCACGCCCTCCCGACCTGACCAGCCTGATTGACAGGCGAAAACGGCGACTTTGGTAAGTTATATCTCAGCATAGGTGGGGAATCAGGGTACACTACATACACTATAGGAACACACAGCGCAGGCCCTATTTAACAGTATTTATAGCTCAATCTCAAAAAACGGGGTGACAGGTTCCCTTTAAGTACAGCATTCTATAATACTGTAGATAAGACCCTGATCCAACCTGCGAGAAAAAAACTTTTATTATACTCACCTTGGGGTGGTCCAGTCCGATGGATGTCACAGGCCCTGGTCCGATGCCTCATGTCTTCTTGCGATGCTGCCTGTCATGATCCCAATGGCAGGGGATCACTAAAGGACAAGCACAGATACAAACAAGCTCTAGGGCGATGGAACCTGAGCTGACCGCGACCCTGAACCTAACACACAAATAAAAGTAGCCGGGGAACGTGCCTACGATGATCCTAGACGTCTCGCTCCAGCCGAAGATCTAACTTCCCCTATTAGAAGAAACACCACAGAAATAGCAGCCCCCCACATATAATGACGGTGAAATGAGAGGAAAGCACATACGCAGTATGAAAACAGTTTCAGCAAAATGAGGCCCGCTAAAGCTAGATAGCAGAAGGATACGAAAGTGAACTGCGCGGTCAGCGAAAAACCCTTCAAAAAACCATCCTGAAATTACTTGAACTCATGTGCCAACTCATGGTACATGAGGAGCAATTTCAGCCCACTAGAGCAACCAGCAGCAAATAATCACATATCTGCAGGCTGGACTAAAAACCAAATAAAGCAAAACACCAAAACAGGAAAATCCAAACTTAGCTTGACCAGAAGGTTCTAGGAGCAGGGAGCAGAGGTAACAAGACACACTGGATACATTGATAACCGGCGAGGAAATGCCAGCAAAGCCAGGTTAAATAGGAAACTCCCATATCCTGATGGAACAGGTGGAACCCAGAGACCCAGGAAAGACAAGTCACCCAGTACCATCAGTAACCACCAGAGGGAGCCCAAAAACAGAACTCACAACAGTACCCCCCCTTGAGGAGGGGTCACCGAACCCTCACGAGAACCACCAGGGTGACCAGGATGAGCCCTATGAAAAGCGCGAACCAAATCATCAGCATGAACATCCGAGGCAACCACCCAAGAATTATCCTCCTGACCACAACCCTTCCACTTGACCAAATACTGGAGTTTCCGTCTGGAAACACGAGAATCCAAGATCTTCTCCACAACATACTCCAATTCTCCCTCCACCAGCACCGGAGCAGGAGGCTCAAGCGAAGGAACAACAGGTACCTCATACTTCCGCAACAACGACCGATGGAACACATTATGAATAGCAAACGATGCCGGGAGATCCAAACGAAACGACACAGGGTTAAGAATTTCCAAGATCCTATAGGGACCGATGAACCGAGGCTTGAACTTAAGAGAAGAGACCTTCATAGGAACAAAACGAGAAGACAACCACACCAAGTCCCCAACAAGAAGTCGAGGACCCACGCGGCGACGGCGATTAGCAAACTGCTGAGCCTTCTCCTGGGACAGCTTCAAATTGTCCACCACATGACTCCAAATCCGATGCAACCTATCCACCACCATGTCCACTCCAGGACAATCAGAAGGTTCCACCTGACCAGAGGAAAAACGAGGATGAAACCCCGAATTACAAAAGAAAGGAGAAACCAAGGTAGCAGAACTAGCCCGATTATTAAGGGCAAACTCGGCCAGCGGCAAAAAGGTAACCCAGTCATCCTGATCAGCAGAAACAAAACACCTTAAATAAGTTTCCAAGGTCTGATTAGTTCGTTCAGTCTGGCCATTCGTCTGAGGATGGAATGCAGACAAAAAGGACAAATCAATGCCCATCTTAGCACAGAACGTCCGCCAAAATCTAGACACAAACTGGGATCCCCTGTCAGAAACGATGTTCTCAGGAATCCCATGCAAACGAACCACATTCTGAAAAAACAGAGGGACCAACTCAGAGGAGGAAGGTAACTTAGGCAAGGGTACCAGATGAACCATTTTAGAAAAGCGATCACACACAACCCAGATGACGGACATTTTTTGAGAGACAGGGAGATCCGAAATAAAGTCCATGGAAATGTGCGTCCAAGGCCTCTTCGGGATAGGCAAAGGTGACAACAATCCACTGGCCCGAGAACAGCAAGGCTTAGCCCGAGCACAAACCTCACAAGACTGCACAAAATTACGCACATCCCTCGACAAGGAAGGCCACCAAAAAGACCTGGCCACCAAGTCTCTAGTACCAAATATTCCAGGATGACCTGCCAACGCAGAAGAATGGACCTCGGAGATGACTCTACTGGTCCAATTATCCGGAACAAACAGTCTCTCAGGCGGACAACGATCAGGTTTACCCGCCTGAAACTCCTGCAAAGCACGTCGCAAGTCTGGGGAGACAGCAGACAAAATCACCCCATCCCTAAGGATACCAGAGGGCTCAGAATTTCCAAGGGAGTCAGGCACAAAACTCCTAGAAAGAGCATCCGCCTTCACATTCTTTGAACCAGGAATGAAACCACAAAATTGAAACGAGAGAAAAACAGTGACCAACGAGCCTGTCTAGGATTCAGACGCCTGGCAGACTCAAGGTAAATCAAATTTTTGTGATCAGTCAAGACCACCACACGATGTCTAGCACCCTCTAGCCAATGACGCCACTCCTCAAATGCCCACTTCATGGCCAAAAGTTCCCGATTACCAACATCATAATTACGTTCAGCCGGCGAAAACTTTCTAGAAAAAAACGTGCATGGCTTCATCACTGAGCCATCGGAGCTTCTCTGTGACAAAACCGCCCCCGCTCCAATCTCGGAAGCATCAACCTCAACCTGAAAAGGGAGCGAAACATCTGGCTGACGCAACACAGGAGCAGAAGAAACCCGGCGCTTAAGTTCCTGAAAGGCCTCCACAGCCGCAGGAGACCAATTAGCAACATCAGCACCCTTCTTAGTCAAATCCGTCAAAGGCTTAACAACACTAGAAAAATTAGTTATAAAACGACGATAGAAATTAGCAAAGCCCAAGAACTTCTGTAGACTCTTAAGAGATGTAGGTTGCGTCCAGTCACAAATAGCCTGAACCTTGACGGGATCCATCTCAATAGTAGAAGGGGAAAAATATACCCCAAGAAAGAAATCTTCTGGACTCCAAAGAGACACTTTGAGCCTTTTACAAACAAGGAATTGGCCCGCAGGACCTGAAACACCTTCCTGACCTGCTGAACATGAGACTCCCAGTCATCAGAAAAAACCAAAATATCATCCAAATACACAATCATAAATTTATCCAGATATTCACGGAAAATATCGTGCATAAAGGACTGGAAGACTGAAGGAGCATTAGAAAGTCCAAAAGGCATTACCAAATACTCAAAATGGCCCTCAGGCGTATTAAATGCGGTTTTCCACTCATCACCTTGCTTTATTCGTATAAGATTATACGCACCCCGAAGATCAATCTTAGTGAACCATTTAGCCCCCTTAATGCGAGCAAACAAATCAGTCAACAATGGCAATGGATACTTATATTTTAAGGTAATCTTATTCAAAAGACGATAATCTATACAAGGCCTCAAGGAACCATCTTTTTTGGCCACAAAAGAAAAAACCTGCTCCCAAAGGGGACAAAGATGGACGGATGTGTCCCTTTTCCAAGGACTCCTTAACATAATCCCGCATAGCAGTATGCTCTGGCACTGACAGATTGAACAAACGACCTTTAGGAAATTTACTGCCTGGAATTAAATTTATAGCACAATCGCAATCCCTGTGAGGAGGAAGCGAACTGAGCTTAGGCTCCTCAAAAACATCCCGATAGTCAGACAAAAACACAGGAATCTCAGAAGGAGTAGATGAAGCGATAGAAATCGGAGGTGCATCATCATGAACCCCCTGACAACCCCAGCTTAACACAGACATTGATTTCCAGTCAAGGACTGGATTATGAGTTTGTAACCATGGCAGACCAAGCACTAGGACATCATGCAAATTATACATTACCAGGAAGCGAATCACCTCCTGATGAACAGGAGTCATACGCATGGTCACTTGTGTCCAGTACTGAGGTTTATTCATAGCCAAAGGTGTAGTCAATTCCCTTCAAAGGAATGGGGACTTCCAGAGGCTCCAGACTAAACCCACAGCGATTGGCAAATGACCAATCCATAAGACTCAGGGCAGCGCCTGAATCCACATAGGCATCGACGGAAATGGATGATAATGAACAAATCAGAGTCACAGACAGAATGAACTTAGACTGTAAAGTACTAATGGCAACAGACTTATCAACCTTTTTTGTGCGTTTAGAGCATGCTGATATAACATGAGCTGAATCACCACAATAAAAGCACAACCTTTTTTTCCGCCTATAATTTTGCCGTTCACTTCTGGACTGAATTCTATCACATTGCATTATCTCACGTGACGGTTCAGACGACACCGCCAAATGATGCACAGGTTTGCGCTCCCGTAAACGCCGATCAATCTGAATAGCCATAGTCATAGACTCATTCAGACCAGTAGGCGCAGGGAACCCCACCATAACATCTTTAATGGCCTCAGAAAGGCCATCTCTGAACTTTGCAGCCAGGGCGCACTCATTCCACTGAGTAAGCACCGACCACTTCCGAAATTTTTGACAATAAATTTCTGCTTCATCTTGCCCCTGAGAGAGGGCCAACAAAGCTTTTTCAGCCTGAATCTCTTGGTTAGGTTCCTCATAGAGCAAACCCAATGCCAGAAAAAACGCATCCGCATTAAGCAACGCAGGGTCCCCTGGTGCCAATGCAAATGCCCAATCCTGAGGGTCACCCCGCAGGAAAGATATAATAATCTTGACTTGCTGAGCAGGGTCTCCAGAGGAGCGAGATTTCAAAGAAAGAAACAACTTGCAATTGTTCCTAAAATTCAGAAAACGAGATCTATCTCCAGAAAAAAACTCTGGGACAGGAATTCTAGGTTCAGACATAGGAGCATGTACAACAAAATCCTGTATATTTTGAACCTTAGCGGCAAGATTATTCAGGCTGGAAGCCAAACTCTGGACGTCCATGATAAACAGCTGGGATCAGAGCCATTCAAAGATTAAGAGGAGGAGGAAGTAGCCAGGCTGCAATAAGGCTAGGCAGCAAACTCTGAGGGAAAGAGGAAAAACAAAAAAAAAAAAAAAAAAAAACTTCCTCAGACTACTTATCCTCCTACTTCAGCCAATACAATTAACACTTTGTGGTCCGGTTATACTGTCATGATCCCAATGGCGGGGGATCACTAAAGGACAAGCACAGATACAAACAAGCTCTAGGGCGATGGAACCTGAGCTGACCGCGACCCTGAACCTAACACACAAATAAAAGTAGCCGGGGAACGTGCCTACGATGATCCTAGACGTCTCGCTCCAGCCGAAGATCTAACTTACCCTATTAGAAGAAACACAGACCTCTCTTGCCTCCAGAGAAATACCCCACAGAAATAGCAGCCCCCCACATATAATGACGGTGAAATGAGCGGAAAGCACATACGCAGTATGAAAACAGTTTCAGCAAAATGAGGCCCGCTAAAGCTAGATAGCAGAGGATACGAAAGTGAACTGCGCGGTCAGCGAAAAACCCTTCAAAAAACCATCCTGAAATTACTTGAACTCATGTGCCAACTCATGGTACATGAGGAGCAATTTCAGCCCACTAGAGCAACCAGCAGCAAATAATCACATATCTGCAGGCTGGACTAAAAACCAAATAAAGCAAAACACCAAAACAGGAAAATCCAAACTTAGCTTGACCAGAAGGTTCTAGGAGCAGGGAGCAGAGGTAACAAGACACACTGGATACATTGATAACCGGCGAGGAAATGCCAGCAAAGCCAGGTTAAATAGGAAACTCCCATATCCTGATGGAACAGGTGGAACCCAGAGACCCAGGAAAGACAAGTCACCCAGTACCATCAGTAACCACCAGAGGGAGCCCAAAAACAGAACTCACAACAGCTGCCCTCCTGCTTGCTTCACAGGCTCCCCAGCATCATGCTCCTGCGCAGGAGTACTTATCTGCCCTCAACAAAAACAACAGAGGCGCTGGGCCTCTCTAAACATTCCTGGCACCTGCACACTGCAGTACTTTGCTCTGCCCTCAACAGGGCAGATAAGTATGGCTGTGCAGGAGTGCGATGCCAGGGAGCCAGTGTGTCATCCACATGAAGCAAGCAGGAGGGTGGAATGCACTAGACTAGGATCTGCGATACCCATTGGACCGGACCTCCCTCAGGTGAGTATAATAAAAGTTATTTTTCTTTTCTTGCAGGTCGGATCAAGGTCTTATCTACAGGATTATAGAATGCTGTAGATAAGCCCTGAAAGGTGGGTTTCATAACTCAAACCTGGTGACAGGTTCAATTTAATCAATCACATTCCAATGAGCTGTCCAAAGACAGCAGGAACAAAATGATATACCTGCACAAGGCAGGGATGGGCTACAGTGCAATAGGCAAGCAGCTTGGTGAGAAGGCAACAACTGTTGGTGCAAATATTAGAAAATGGAAGAAACACAAGATGACTGTCAATCTTCCTCAGTCTGAGGCTCCATGCAAGATTTCGCCTTGTGGTGTAAGGATGATTCTGAAAAAGGTAAGGAGTCAGCCCAGGAAAAAAATTTCAGTTGCTAACGTGACTCAGCGTGATATATTCCACCTTGTCATTTAGTGGCCGTGACATTCTGCTGTCTGCATAGCTCATGCAGGATTAAAAAAATGTTTTTGGTTAAAAATGTGATACAAGCACGCCATATCCCATCTTGTCATTTAGTGGTGTTGAAAATCAGGTGTGTGCAGAGCTCATGCAGAGTAAAAAACCCATTTTTTTTCTGTTACAAATATGATACAGCATGCCATAGCTCACCATGTCATTATGTAGCAGTGACATTGCTCTATGATTTGAGCTGCTGCCCATTAAAAAAAATTTTTTGAGCAGTATATATATATATATATATATATATATATATATATATATATATATATATATATATATAAATATATATATACACTGCTCAAAAAATTAAGGGAACACTAAAATACCACATCCTAAATGTCACTGAAAGACATATTCCAGTTGTAAATCTTTATTCATTACATAGTGGAATGTGTTGAGAGAAATAAAACCTAAAAATGATCAACTTAAATCGCAACTAGTGTTGAGCGATACCTTCCGATATCGGAAAGTATCGGTATCGGTTTGGATCGGCCGATATTCAAAAAATATCGGATATCGCCGATACCGATACCCGATCCCAATGCAAGTCAATGGGACCAAAATATCGGAATTAAAATAAACCCTTTCTTTCCTTGTAGGTTCATTCTACATGAAGGAAAACAACTAAGAATAATGCCGGATGTATTTGGGGAGGTGGCGGAGACATTAAAGTCATAGAGGTTTATCCCAATCAAATAGAATAGCATGTTTTTTGTTTTTTTTTAAGACGTTCGGAGTGACAAAGATATTGACTATGTAAATTTTTTTTTTATTTTGTCAGATATTGATGTTTCACTATTCCACGCCCTTCCCCTTCTTTTTTTTCTTTTTTTTTTTCTTTTCCCACACTTTCATCTTCATCATCATCAGCATCTTTGACATCAACTTCTTCACCTTATTCATCTTCTTCTTCATCTTCTACCTATTTTTTTTTTTTTATTACATTCTTCATATTCATTTTATTCAACTATTATTATTCTTCTTATTCTACATATTCTTTTTATTCCACTGTTATTATTCTTCCTATTCTACTTCTTCATCATATTCTCATTTGTGACAGGCATTCCCGTAGTTGTTATCTATAAAAGTTTGAAGATTACACCTTCCGTTCTGCCAGTCACAAAAGTTACATTTGTCCGCGTTCAGTTTGGCCTGCAGCATCAGGCTTTATCCAGGGGCACCACGAGGAGGAACGGACTCACCCCCATACACTGCTTAGTCTTCTTCTGCATATAATTTAGATAATATCTTTTGCTCTGATATTAAGTCTTATGCTTAATGTTCTTCTGCTCTTTGTTCTGCAGCCTCTTGTTCTTCTGCTTCTCGGTCTTCCATGTTGTCGTCTCCAGGGTCGTCGTCTCCAGTGTCGTCATCTCCGCCGTCGTCGTCGTCGTCATCGGGGTGGTCTTCCGTGTCGTCGTCATCGTGGTGGTCTTCCGGGTCGTCGACGTTAGGGTCTTCAACTTGGAAATGTAGCAGAAGGTACAAGAAGGCTGAGAAAATGCCAAGAACCAGCTGATGGAACTGGAACTCGGATGGCTACCCGAAGGTTCAAGAGCCTATGGAACTACCGAGGACCAGCTGACGTTACTGGAACCCGGTTACTAAGCAGGAGGTACCCGTGCTAAAAAGCACTACCAAGGACCGCCTGACGTTGACGGAACTCGGATACCCAGAAGGAGGCACCTAAGCCAAAGGCTCTGCCCGGAACCAGCTGACGTTACTGGAACCAGGATGGGGAGCAGAAGGTACAAGAGCAAAAGACACTGCCGAGAACCAGCTGACGGTACTGGAACCCGGATGGGTAGCCGAAGGTCCAAGAGCCAATGGAACTACCGAGGACCAGCTGACGTTACTGGAACCCGGTTACTAAGCAGGAGGTACCCGTGCCTGAAAGCACTACCAAGGACCACCTGACGTTGGTGGAACTTGGATACCCAGAAGGAGGCACCTAAGCCAAAGGCTCTGCCCGGAACCAGCTGACGGTACTGGAACCAGGATGGGGAGCAGAAGGTACAAGAGCAAAAGACACTGCCGAGAACCAGCTGACGGTGCTGGAACCAGGTGGTGGACCCGAAGGCCCACAGGAGAGGAGAGAACAGCTAGGCCGCGAGGCAGCCGCAGTTACCGAACCCCAACAGTCCTACAGGGGGAGCTGGGCCTACTGGCACTACAGAACCAGCCTTGACTACCAGTTCACGCAGCCCACATAGGAAGCTCCTAAACTGGAGGCACCCTGGAGTTGGCTAACCCGACCGCACCACGACGAGGCAAGCATAGGTGTCTCAGTGAGCTTGACACAACCCGGAAACAGCTGACGGTGCTGAAACCAGGCTTGGCACGAGGGAGTACCTGTGACAAAAACACTGCCGAGAACCAGCTGGCGGTGCTGGAACCCGGATGCGTTGCCCCAGTGTGCAAGAGCCAATGGCACGACCGAGGACCAGCTGACGGTGCTGGAACCCGGTTACTAAGCTGTAGGTGCCCGCGCTTAAAAGCACTACCAAGGACCGCCTGGCGTTGGCGGAACTCGGATACCCAGGAGGAGGCACCTAAGCCAAAGGCTCGGCCCGGAACCAGCTGACGGTGCTGGAACCAGGTGGTGGACCCGAAGGTCCACAGGAGAGGAGAGAACAGCTAGGCCGCGAGGCAGCCGCAGTTACCGAACCCCAACAGTCCTACAGGGGGAGCTGGGCCTACTGGCACTACAGAACCAGCCTTGACTACCAGTTCACGCAGCCCACATAGGAAGCTCCTAAACTGGAGGCACCCTGGAGTTGGCTAACCCGACCGCACCACGACGAGGCAAGCATAGGTGTCTCAGTGAAGTTGACACAACCCGGAAACAGCTGACGGTGCTGAAACCAGGCTTGGCACGAGGGAGTACCTGTGACAAGAACACTGCCGAGAACCAGCTGGCGGTGCTGGAACCCGGATGCGTTGCCCCAGTGTGCAAGAGCCAATGGCACGACCGAGGACCAGCTGACGGTGCTGGAACCCGGTTACTAAGCTGTAGGTGCCCGCGCTTAAAAGCACTACCAAGGACCGCCTGGCGTTGGCGGAACTCGGATACCCAGGAGGAGGCACCTAAGCCAAAGGCTCGGCCCGGAACCAGCTGACGGTGCTGGAACCAGGTGGTGGACCCGAAGGTCCACAGGAGAGGAGAGAACAGCTAGGCCGCGAGGCAGCCGCAGTTACCGAACCCCAACAGTCCTACAGGGGGAGCTGGGCCTACTGGCACTACAGAACCAGCCTTGACTACCAGTTCACGCAGCCCACATAGGAAGCTCCTAAACTGGAGGCACCCTGGAGTTGGCTAACCCGACCGCACCACGACGAGGCAAGCATAGGTGTCTCAGTGAAGTTGACACAACCCGGAAACAGCTGACGGTGCTGAAACCAGGCTTGGCACGAGGGAGTACCTGTGACAAGAACACTGCCGAGAACCAGCTGGCGGTGCTGGAACCCGGATGCGTTGCCCCAGTGTGCAAGAGCCAATGGCACGACCGAGGACCAGCTGACGGTGCTGGAACCCGGTTACTAAGCTGTAGGTGCCCGCGCTTAAAAGCACTACCAAGGACCGCCTGGCGTTGGCGGAACTCGGATACCCAGGAGGAGGCACCTAAGCCAAAGGCTCGGCCCGGAACCAGCTGACGGTGCTGGAACCAGGTGGTGGACCCGAAGGTCCACAGGAGAGGAGAGAACAGCTAGGCCGCGAGGCAGCCGCAGTTACCGAACCCCAACAGTCCTACAGGGGGAGCTGGGCCTACTGGCACTACAGAACCAGCCTTGACTACCAGTTCACGCAGCCCACATAGGAAGCTCCTAAACTGGAGGCACCCTGGAGTTGGCTAACCCGACCGCACCACGACGAGGCAAGCATAGGTGTCTCAGTGAAGTTGACACAACCCGGAAACAGCTGACGGTGCTGAAACCAGGCTTGGCACGAGGGAGTACCTGTGACAAGAACACTGCCGAGAACCAGCTGGCGGTGCTGGAACCCGGATGCGTTGCCCCAGTGTGCAAGAGCCAATGGCACGACCGAGGACCAGCTGACGGTGCTGGAACCCGGTTACTAAGCTGTAGGTGCCCGCGCTTAAAAGCACTACCAAGGACCGCCTGGCGTTGGCGGAACTCGGATACCCAGGAGGAGGCACCTAAGCCAAAGGCTCGGCCCGGAACCAGCTGACGGTGCTGGAACCAGGTGGTGGACCCGAAGGTCCACAGGAGAGGAGAGAACAGCTAGGCCGCGAGGCAGCCGCAGTTACCGAACCCCAACAGTCCTACAGGGGGAGCTGGGCCTACTGGCACTACAGAACCAGCCTTGACTACCAGTTCACGCAGCCCACATAGGAAGCTCCTAAACTGGAGGCACCCTGGAGTTGGCTAACCCGACCGCACCACGACGAGGCAAGCATAGGTGTCTCAGTGAAGTTGACACAACCCGGAAACAGCTGACGGTGCTGAAACCAGGCTTGGCACGAGGGAGTACCTGTGACAAGAACACTGCCGAGAACCAGCTGGCGGTGCTGGAACCCGGATGCGTTGCCCCAGTGTGCAAGAGCCAATGGCACGACCGAGGACCAGCTGACGGTGCTGGAACCCGGTTACTAAGCTGTAGGTGCCCGCGCTTAAAAGCACTACCAAGGACCGCCTGGCGTTGGCGGAACTCGGATACCCAGGAGGAGGCACCTAAGCCAAAGGCTCGGCCCGGAACCAGCTGACGGTGCTGGAACCAGGTGGTGGACCCGAAGGTCCACAGGAGAGGAGAGAACAGCTAGGCCGCGAGGCAGCCGCAGTTACCGAACCCCAACAGTCCTACAGGGGGAGCTGGGCCTACTGGCACTACAGAACCAGCCTTGACTACCAGTTCACGCAGCCCACATAGGAAGCTCCTAAACTGGAGGCACCCTGGAGTTGGCTAACCCGACCGCACCACGACGAGGCAAGCATAGGTGTCTCAGTGAAGTTGACACAACCCGGAAACAGCTGACGGTGCTGAAACCAGGCTTGGCACGAGGGAGTACCTGTGACAAGAACACTGCCGAGAACCAGCTGGCGGTGCTGGAACCCGGATGCGTTGCCCCAGTGTGCAAGAGCCAATGGCACGACCGAGGACCAGCTGACGGTGCTGGAACCCGGTTACTAAGCTGTAGGTGCCCGCGCTTAAAAGCACTACCAAGGACCGCCTGGCGTTGGCGGAACTCGGATACCCAGGAGGAGGCACCTAAGCCAAAGGCTCGGCCCGGAACCAGCTGACGGTGCTGGAACCAGGTGGTGGACCCGAAGGTCCACAGGAGAGGAGAGAACAGCTAGGCCGCGAGGCAGCCGCAGTTACCGAACCCCAACAGTCCTACAGGGGGAGCTGGGCCTACTGGCACTACAGAACCAGCCTTGACTACCAGTTCACGCAGCCCACATAGGAAGCTCCTAAACTGGAGGCACCCTGGAGTTGGCTAACCCGACCGCACCACGACGAGGCAAGCATAGGTGTCTCAGTGAAGTTGACACAACCCGGAAACAGCTGACGGTGCTGAAACCAGGCTTGGCACGAGGGAGTACCTGTGACAAGAACACTGCCGAGAACCAGCTGGCGGTGCTGGAACCCGGATGCGTTGCCCCAGTGTGCAAGAGCCAATGGCACGACCGAGGACCAGCTGACGGTGCTGGAACCCGGTTACTAAGCTGTAGGTGCCCGCGCTTAAAAGCACTACCAAGGACCGCCTGGCGTTGGCGGAACTCGGATACCCAGGAGGAGGCACCTAAGCCAAAGGCTCGGCCCGGAACCAGCTGACGGTGCTGGAACCAGGTGGTGGACCCGAAGGTCCACAGGAGAGGAGAGAACAGCTAGGCCGCGAGGCAGCCGCAGTTACCGAACCCCAACAGTCCTACAGGGGGAGCTGGGCCTACTGGCACTACAGAACCAGCCTTGACTACCAGTTCACGCAGCCCACATAGGAAGCTCCTAAACTGGAGGCACCCTGGAGTTGGCTAACCCGACCGCACCACGACGAGGCAAGCATAGGTGTCTCAGTGAAGTTGACACAACCCGGAAACAGCTGACGGTGCTGAAACCAGGCTTGGCACGAGGGAGTACCTGTGACAAGAACACTGCCGAGAACCAGCTGGCGGTGCTGGAACCCGGATGCGTTGCCCCAGTGTGCAAGAGCCAATGGCACGACCGAGGACCAGCTGACGGTGCTGGAACCCGGTTACTAAGCTGTAGGTGCCCGCGCTTAAAAGCACTACCAAGGACCGCCTGGCGTTGGCGGAACTCGGATACCCAGGAGGAGGCACCTAAGCCAAAGGCTCGGCCCGGAACCAGCTGACGGTGCTGGAACCAGGTGGTGGACCCGAAGGTCCACAGGAGAGGAGAGAACAGCTAGGCCGCGAGGCAGCCGCAGTTACCGAACCCCAACAGTCCTACAGGGGGAGCTGGGCCTACTGGCACTACAGAACCAGCCTTGACTACCAGTTCACGCAGCCCACATAGGAAGCTCCTAAACTGGAGGCACCCTGGAGTTGGCTAACCCGACCGCACCACGACGAGGCAAGCATAGGTGTCTCAGTGAAGTTGACACAACCCGGAAACAGCTGACGGTGCTGAAACCAGGCTTGGCACGAGGGAGTACCTGTGACAAGAACACTGCCGAGAACCAGCTGGCGGTGCTGGAACCCGGATGCGTTGCCCCAGTGTGCAAGAGCCAATGGCACGACCGAGGACCAGCTGACGGTGCTGGAACCCGGTTACTAAGCTGTAGGTGCCCGCGCTTAAAAGCACTACCAAGGACCGCCTGGCGTTGGCGGAACTCGGATACCCAGGAGGAGGCACCTAAGCCAAAGGCTCGGCCCGGAACCAGCTGACGGTGCTGGAACCAGGTGGTGGACCCGAAGGTCCACAGGAGAGGAGAGAACAGCTAGGCCGCGAGGCAGCCGCAGTTACCGAACCCCAACAGTCCTACAGGGGGAGCTGGGCCTACTGGCACTACAGAACCAGCCTTGACTACCAGTTCACGCAGCCCACATAGGAAGCTCCTAAACTGGAGGCACCCTGGAGTTGGCTAACCCGACCGCACCACGACGAGGCAAGCATAGGTGTCTCAGTGAAGTTGACACAACCCGGAAACAGCTGACGGTGCTGAAACCAGGCTTGGCACGAGGGAGTACCTGTGACAAGAACACTGCCGAGAACCAGCTGGCGGTGCTGGAACCCGGATGCGTTGCCCCAGTGTGCAAGAGCCAATGGCACGACCGAGGACCAGCTGACGGTGCTGGAACCCGGTTACTAAGCTGTAGGTGCCCGCGCTTAAAAGCACTACCAAGGACCGCCTGGCGTTGGCGGAACTCGGATACCCAGGAGGAGGCACCTAAGCCAAAGGCTCGGCCCGGAACCAGCTGACGGTGCTGGAACCAGGTGGTGGACCCGAAGGTCCACAGGAGAGGAGAGAACAGCTAGGCCGCGAGGCAGCCGCAGTTACCGAACCCCAACAGTCCTACAGGGGGAGCTGGGCCTACTGGCACTACAGAACCAGCCTTGACTACCAGTTCACGCAGCCCACATAGGAAGCTCCTAAACTGGAGGCACCCTGGAGTTGGCTAACCCGACCGCACCACGACGAGGCAAGCATAGGTGTCTCAGTGAGCTTGACACAACCCGGAAACAGCTGACGGTGCTGAAACCAGGCTTGGCACGAGGGAGTACCTGTGACAAAAACACTGCCGAGAACCAGCTGGCGGTGCTGGAACCCGGATGCGTTGCCTTGCCTATTAAAGATTGTCTTCCTAGAGCCCCAACTAGCGGTGTTGGAGCAAAGGGTAAGCAGGGGGAGATGAGTGTAGGCCGAAGCCTGCACTGGAGGCAGCTTTGTGTCTGCGTTGCGTTTGCAGGACACTTTGCCGGCTACACACTGGGGGAACAGCTGGCGTTGCTGAACCCCACTAACACAATGGCGTGTGTTTTTCTCTGTGCAGCTAGCACTTGCGGGCAAAAACTAGCGATGTTAGAGCCCGTGTTGAAGCAGGAGGAGGAGGAGAGGAGCAGAGTGTAGGCCGAAGCTTAGTTGAACCAATTTCAAAGGAAACCTTTAACCCCCCCCTCAGGTGTTACAAAGTACAAGAGACACACCTTGTGCAGTATTAATGCTGCACAAGTGAAAGGTTGCTCTATTAATTTGTCTACTTGCACACGCTGAATGAAAGACATACACAATTTACCCCATTCTACAGTCAAACTGTAGTGGATGCGTGACTTGGTTTTTTGATGAGACGCAGCACAGGTGTCCAAAATAACGCCTTGGTGCTTGGAGCAGCTTCCTGAGCGTTGTTATTTGCTGTACAGGAGTCTGCGCTCTTGTGTTATCCCTTGGCAATGCCCTGTTAGCGCTGCCCATCTTATGACATCATTTCATGTTGGCCGGTGCGGTTAACGATGGCCATAAATCCCAGACCCACAGTGTCTTTTCATAAAGCCACACTGCGGTGCTGGGATTCGTGGCCTTGAGCAGTAAATATTTTGGCCGCTCACACACGTCCTTACACCTGCTTCAGACTGGGCGGCCTCTGCTGATCCCTTCTTGCATGCCGCGGCCATGAGGCTGCACAGTCTGAAGAAGGCTGAAGGAGATGAGTTAAGACAGGCGAAGATATGCACTGCTCGTGCCCATCAATCACACCCTCGCAGTCAAAATAATTAAGACAACGAGGAGCATTTTATTCAGGCAGGGCGGACGAACAGGCGCAAGTAGCCAACCAATGATGTCAGAAGACGGGAAGCGCTACCAAGGGGGGTGCTGCGTATCATTAGAAAGGAAAGTCACACCTCAGGGACAGTGGAATGGTCTCAAAGAGACACATTTTGTACGTGTTGAGTTCCACGTGGGCAAGGAGAAAACATCAGCCACCTTGTACAAATGCAGCAGTACTGCTGTACAAGGTGGCTGTTATACATAGAAACACCTGGGGGTGGGGGCCAGGCTCCCTTCAATTTCAGTTCATGTGCCTGCGTGGCGTTTGCAGGTCACGTTGCAAGCTGCACAGCAGGGGAACAGCTGGCGGTGCTGAACCCCACTAACACATTGGCTGGTGTTTTTCTCTGTGCAGCTAGCATTTCCGGGCAAAAACTAGCGGTGTTTGAGCCCAGGGTCAGCAGGAGGAGGAGGAGAGGAGCAAAGTGTAGGCCGAAGCCTGCACTGGTGGCAGCTTTTGGTCGGTTGTGCCAGCGTGGCTTGTGCTGGACACGATGCCGGCTACACAGCGGGGGAACAGCTGGCGTTGCTGAACCCCACTAACACATTGGCTGGTGTTTTTCTCTGTGCAGCTAGCATTTCCGGGCAAAAACTAGCGGTGTTTGAGCCCAGGGTCAGCAGGAGGAGGAGGAGAGGAGCAAAGTGTAGGCCGAAGCCTGCACTGGTGGCAGCTTTTGGTCGGTTGTGCCAGCGTGGCTTGTGCTGGACACGATGCCGGCTACACAGCGGGGGAACAGCTGGCGTTGCTGAACCCCACTAACACATTGGCTGGTGTTTTTCTCTGTGCAGCTAGCATTTCCGGGCAAAAACTAGCGGTGTTTGAGCCCAGGGTCAGCAGGAGGAGGAGGAGAGGAGCAAAGTGTAGGCCGAAGCCTGCACTGGTGGCAGCTTTTGGTCGGTTGTGCCAGCGTGGCTTGTGCTGGACACGATGCCGGCTACACAGCGGGGGAACAGCTGGCGTTGCTGAACCCCACTAACACATTGGCTGGTGTTTTTCTCTGTGCAGCTAGCATTTCCGGGCAAAAACTAGCGTTGTTAGAGCCCAGGGTCAGCAGGAGGAGGAGGAGAGGAGCAAAGTGTAGGCCGAAGCCTAGTTGAACCAATTTCAAAGGTTACCTTTAACCCCCCCTCAGGTGTTACAAAGAACAAGAGCCACTCCTTCTGCAGCATTAATGCTGCACAAGTAAAAGGTTGCTCTATTAATTTGTCTACTTGCACAAGCTGAATGCAACACGTAGACTATTTAGCCCATTATACTGTTTAACAGTAGTGGAGGCGTGACTTGTCTTTTTAAAGAAAAGCAGCACAGGTGTCGAAAACACCTTTTTGCATGGGCGCAGCTTCCTGAGCGTTGTTAGTTGCTGTACAGGAGTCTGCGCTCTTGTGATCCTTTGGCCATGCGCTGTGAGCGCTTCCTGTCTTATGACCTCATTTCATGTTGGCCGTTGCGGTTAGCGATGGACATGAATCCCAGACCCACAGTGTGTTTTTAAAAAATCACACTGCGGTGCTGGGATTCGTGCCCTGGTGCAGTAAATATGTTTGCCGCTCACACATGTCCTTACACCTGCTTCAGACTGGACGGCCTCATCTGATCCCTTATCGCCTGCCGAGGCCATGAGGACACCCAGTCTGAAGAAGGCGGAAGGAGATGAGTGAACACAGGCAAACATATGCACTGCACATGCCCATCAATCACACCCTCGCTGTCCAAAAAAATAAGACACCGAGGGGCGTTGTTTCGAGCAGGGGAGATGCACAGGCGCAGCCAGCTAACCAATGATGTCAAAAGACGGGCAGCGCTAACAAGGGTGGTGCTGCGTGTCATTACAAAGGAAAGTCACACCTCAGGGACATTGTAATGGTCTCTAATGAGACACATTTTGTACGTGTTGAGTTCCACGTGGGCAAGGAGAAAAAGTCAGCCACCTCGTACAAATGCAGCAGTACTGCTGTACAAGGTGGCTGTTATACATAGAAACACCTGGGGGGGTGGGGGGCAGGCTCCCTTCAATTTCAGTTCATGTGCCTGCGTGGCGTTTGCAGGTCACGTTGCAAGCTACACAGCAGGGGAACAGCTGGCGTTGCTGAACCCCACTGACACATTGACTGGTGTTTTTCTCTGTGCAGATTGCATGTCCGGGCAAAAACTAGCGGTGTTAGAGCCCAGGGTCAGCAGGAGGAGGAGGAGAGGAGCAAAGTGTAGGCCGAAGCCTGCACTGGTGGCAGCTTTTGGTCGGTTGTGCCAGCGTGGCTTGTGCTGGACACGATGCCGGCTACACAGCGGGGGAACAGCTGGCGGTGCTGAACCCCACTAACACATTGGCTGGTGTTTTTCTCTGTGCAGCTAGCATTTCCGGGCAAAAACTAGCGGTGTTTGAGCCCAGGGTCAGCAGGAGGAGTAGAGGAGCAGAGTGTAGGCCGAAGCCTAGTTGAACCAATTTCCAAGGTTACCTTTAACCCCCCCCCTCAGGTGTTGCAAGGTACAAGAGCCACACCTTGAACAGCATTAATGATGCACAAGTCAAAGGTTGCTCTATTTAATTTTGCTCCTTGCACACGCTGAATTAAACACGTACACTATTTAGCCCATTATACTGTCAAACAGTTGTGGAGGCGTGACTTGTCTTTTTAACGAGACGCAGCACAGGTGTCAAAATTTGCACCTAGGTACTGGGCGCAGATTCCTGAGCGTTGTTATTTGCTGTACAGGAGTCTGCGCTCTTGTGTTATCCCTTGGCAATACCCTGTTAGTGCAGGCCGTCTCATGACCTCATTTCATGTTGGCCGGTGCGGTTAACGATGGCCATAAATCCCAGACCCACAGTGGCTTTTCCTAAAGTCACACTGCGGTGCTGGGATTCGTGGCCTTGTGCAGTAAATATGTTCGCCGCTCACACATGTCCTTACACCTGCTTCAGACTGGGCGGCCTCAGCTGATCCCTTATCGCATGCCGCGGCCATGAGGCCGCACAGTCAGAAGAAGGCGGAAGGAGGGGAGTGAAAACAGGGGAACATATGCACTGCTCGTGCCCATCAATCACACCCTCGCAGTCAAAATATATGAGACAACGGGGGGCGTTGTGTCGGGCAGGGGGGACGCACAGGCACAGCCAGCCAACCAATGATGTCAGGAGACGGGCAGCGCTAACAATGGGGGTGCTGCGTGTCATTACAAAGGAAAGTCACACCTCAGGGACATTGTAATGGTCTCTAATGAGACACATTTTGTACGTGTTGAGTTCCACGTGGGCAAGGAGAAAAAGTCAGCCACCTCGTACAAATGCAGCAGTACTGCTGTACAAGGTGGCTGATATACATAGAAACACCTGGGGGGGTGGGGGGCAGGCTCCCTTCAATTTCAGTTCATGTGCCTGCGTGGCGTTTGCAGGTCACGTTGCAAGCTACACAGCAGGGGAACAGCTGGCGTTGCTGAACCCCACTGACACATTGACTGGTGTTTTTCTCTGTGCAGATTGCATGTCCGGGCAAAAACTAGCGGTGTTAGAGCCCAGGGTCAGCAGGAGGAGGAGGAGAGGAGCAAAGTGTAGGCCGAAGCCTGCACTGGTGGCAGCTTTTGTTCTGTTGTGCCAGCGTGGCTTGTGCTGGACACGTTGCCGACTACACAGCAGGGGAACAGCTGGCGGTGCTGAACCCCACTAACACATTGGCTGGTGTTTTTCTCTGTGCAGCTAGCATTTCCGGGCAAAAACTAGCGGTGTTTGAGCCCAGGGTCAGCAGGAGGAGTAGAGGAGCAGAGTGTAGGCCGAAGCCTAGTTGAACCAATTTCAAAGGTTACCTTTAACCCCCCCCTCAGGTGTTGCAAGGTACAAGAGCCACACCTTGAACAGCATTAATGATGCACAAGTCAAAGGTTGCTCTATTTAATTTTGCTCCTTGCACACGCTGAATTAAACACGTACACTATTTAGCCCATTATACTGTCAAACAGTTGTGGAGGCGTGACTTGTCTTTTTAACGAGACGCAGCACAGGTGTCAAAATTTGCACCTAGGTACTGGGCGCAGATTCCTGAGCGTTGTTATTTGCTGTACAGGAGTCTGCGCTCTTGTGTTATCCCTTGGCAATACCCTGTTAGTGCAGGCCGTCTCATGACCTCATTTCATGTTGGCCGGTGCGGTTAACGATGGCCATAAATCCCAGACCCACAGTGGCTTTTCCTAAAGTCACACTGCGGTGCTGGGATTCGTGGCCTTGTGCAGTAAATATGTTCGCCGCTCACACATGTCCTTACACCTGCTTCAGACTGGGCGGCCTCAGCTGATCCCTTATCGCATGCCGCGGCCATGAGGCCGCACAGTCAGAAGAAGGCGGAAGGAGGGGAGTGAAAACAGGGGAACATATGCACTGCTCGTGCCCATCAATCACACCCTCGCAGTCAAAATATATGAGACAACGGGGGGCGTTGTGTCGGGCAGGGGGGACGCACAGGCACAGCCAGCCAACCAATGATGTCAGGAGACGGGCAGCGCTAACAATGGGGGTGCTGCGTGTCATTACAAAGGAAAGTCACACCTCAGGGACATTGTAATGGTCTCTAATGAGACACATTTTGTACGTGTTGAGTTCCACGTGGGCAAGGAGAAAAAGTCAGCCACCTCGTACAAATGCAGCAGTACTGCTGTACAAGGTGGCTGATATACATAGAAACACCTGGGGGGGTGGGGGGCAGGCTCCCTTCAATTTCAGTTCATGTGCCTGCGTGGCGTTTGCAGGTCACGTTGCAAGCTACACAGCAGGGGAACAGCTGGCGTTGCTGAACCCCACTAACACATTGGCTGGTGTTTTTCTCTGTGCAGCTAGCATGTCCGGGCAGAAACTGGCGTTGTTTGAGCCCAGGGTCAGCAGGAGGAGGAGAGGAGCAAAGTGTAGGCCGAAGCCTGCACTGGTGGCAGCTTTTGGTCGGTTGTGCCAGCGTGGCTTGTGCTGGACACGATGCCGGCTACACAGCGGGGGAACAGCAGGCGGTGCTGAACCCCACTAACACATTGGCTGGTGTTTTTCTCTGTGCAGCTAGCATGTCCGGGCAGAAACTGGCGTTGTTTGAGCCCAGGGTCAGCAGGAGGAGGAGAGGAGCAAAGTGTAGGCCGAAGCCTGCACTGGTGGCAGCTTTTGGTCGGTTGTGCCAGCGTGGCTTGTGCTGGACACGTTGCCGACTACACAGCAGGGGAACAGCTGGCGGTGCTGAACCCCACTAACACATTGGCTGGTGTTTTTCTCTGTGCAGCTAGCATTTCCGGGCAAAAACTAGCGGTGTTTGAGCCCAGGGTCAGCAGGAGGAGTAGAGGAGCAGAGTGTAGGCCGAAGCCTAGTTGAACCAATTTCAAAGGTTACCTTTAACCCCCCCCTCAGGTGTTGCAAGGTACAAGAGCCACACCTTGTGCAGCATTAATGCTGCACAAGTAAAAGGTTGCTCTATTTGTTTTGCTCCTTGCACACGCTGACTAAAACACGTACACTATTTAGCCCATTATACTGTCAAACAGTTGTGGAGGCGTGACTTGTCTTTTTAACGAGACGCAGCACAGGTGTCAAAATTTGCACCTAGGTACTGGGCGCAGATTCCTGAGCGTTGTTATTTGCTGTACAGGAGTCTGCGCTATTGTGATCCCTTGGCCATGCGCTGTGAGCGCTTCCTGTCTTCTGACCTCATTTCATGTCGGCCGTTGCGGTTAGCGATGGACATGAATCCCAGACCCACAGTGTGTTTTTAAAAAATCACACTGCGGTGCTGGGATTCGTGCCCTGGTGCACTAAATATGTTTGCCGCTCACACATGTCCTTACACCTGCTTCAGACTGGGCGGCCTCATCTGATCCCTTATCGCCTGCCGCGGCCATGAGGACACCCAGTCTGAAGAAGGCGGAAGGAGATGAGTGAACACAGGCAAACATATGCACTGCACATGCCCATCAATCACACCCTCGCTGTCCAAAAAAATAAGACACCGAGGGCCGTTGTTTCGAGCAGGGGAGATGCACAGGCGCAGCCAGCTAACCAATGATGTCAAAAGACGGGCAGCGCTAACAAGGGTGGTGCTGCGTGTCATTACAAAGGAAAGTCACACCTCAGGGACATTGTAATGGTCTCTAATGAGACACATTTTGTACGTGTTGAGTTCCACGTGGGCAAGGAGAAAAAGTCAGCCACCTCGTACAAATGCAGCAGTACTGCTGTACAAGGTGGCTGATATACATAGAAACACCTGTGGGTGGGGGGCAGGCTCCCTTCAATTTCAGTTCATGTGCCTGCGTGGCGTTTGCAGGTCACGTTGCAAGCTACACAGCAGGGGAACAGCTGGCGTTGCTGAACCCCACTGACACATTGACTGGTGTTTTTCTCTGTGCAGATTGCATGTCCGGGCAGAAACTGGCGTTGTTTGAGCCCAGGGTCAGCAGGAGGAGGAGAGGAGCAAAGTGTAGGCCGAAGCCTGCACTGGTGGCAGCTTTTGGTCGGTTGTGCCAGCGTGGCTTGTGCTGGACACGATGCCGGCTACACAGCGGGGGAACAGCAGGCGGTGCTGAACCCCACTAACACATTGGCTGGTGTTTTTCTCTGTGCAGCTAGCATGTCCGGGCAGAAACTGGCGTTGTTTGAGCCCAGGGTCAGCAGGAGGAGGAGAGGAGCAAAGTGTAGGCCGAAGCCTGCACTGGTGGCAGCTTTTGGTCGGTTGTGCCAGCGTGGCTTTTGCTGGACACGATGCCGGCTACACAGCGGGGGAACAGCTGGCGGTGCTGAACCCCACTAACACATTGGCTGGTGTTTTTCTCTGTGCAGCTAGCATTTCCGGGCAAAAACTAGCGCTGTTTGAGCCCAGGGTCAGCAGGAGGAGTAGAGGAGCAGAGTGTAGGCCGAAGCCTAGTTGAACCAATTTCAAAGGTTACCTTTAACCCCCCCCTCAGGTGTTGCAAGGTACAAGAGCCACACCTTGTGCAGCATTAATGCTGCACAAGTAAAAGGTTGCTCTATTTGTTTTGCTCCTTGCACACGCTGACTAAAACACGTACACTATTTAGCCCATTATACTGTCAAACAGTTGTGGAGGCGTGACTTGTCTTTTTAACGAGACGCAGCACAGGTGTCAAAATTTGCACCTAGGTACTGGGCGCAGATTCCTGAGCGTTGTTATTTGCTGTACAGGAGTCTGCGCTATTGTGATCCCTTGGCCATGCGCTGTGAGCGCTTCCTGTCTTCTGACCTCATTTCATGTCGGCCGTTGCGGTTAGCGATGGACATGAATCCCAGACCCACAGTGTGTTTTCAAACAATCACACTACGTGGCTGGGATTCGTGGCCTTGTGCAGTAAATAGGTTTGCCGCTTACACATGTCCTTACACCGGCTCCAGACTGGGCGGCCTCAGCTGATCCCTTATCGCCTACCACGGCCAGGAGGCCGCACAGTCTGAAGAAGGCGGAAGGAGATGAGTTAAGACAGGCGAACATATGCAC